>NW_026535913.1:1415000-2015000 GCF_028551555.1 Melozone crissalis | reverse complement strand
ACCAAATTTGTATGCAGATTTTATTCAATAAGGTCACTTATACATTTGTCCACCAGAAGAAAATCTGAAACAAGAATTAAATAGAGCAGAGGATTCCCTGTATAGAAACTCCTACTTCATTGAAAACTGTTCTGCTTTTGCCTGGTTTTTTTTTTTTTTTTTTTTTTTGTTTTACTGATTTGAAACAAAAGTGGCTTATAACGAGGATCTGTCACAGCCTTTAAAAAGGCTGTCTGTGTTAGTTAAAGCACTTTTTGAATCATGTCCAGCAATACAACCTGTGCAGGAATAAATGCTTGGGAGGGCTTGTTTGACAGTGAATGTGGCACCTGAGGCCAAGAGCGTATCAGCTATCACACTTTCAGCAGCATCAGGAAGCTGGTTCTGTCTGTGAGCATGCTGAGGCTTGCACTCACATTAACAACATAACTGGTGAGGGAAGTTTTGTTCCACCAACAACTCGCTGCTCTGACAAGCTGGTAGGCTCCTATTTCGTCCTGTCCTGGGATCTGATTTCTTTTCTCTGGCATGCACGGGTGCTAAAAATGCCTTGATTGCTTTGTGCCGTGCTAGGTTTACGCACTGACCTCCCTCAGTGCAGACCAACAGGGAGGGGGAATCAGGGGCATCCACAGAAGAAGTTGCACTTGCATTCTACAAGGAAACATTGCCATTTGCTGATTATAGGGCTTATGCACTGAGGAGTAATAAAAAAACCACATAAAGAATGCAGCAGGATCACATTTAAAACAAAATCCAACTTAAATTGTTTATTCAGAAAAGCTGTCAGGAAATAAAACATTTAGCAGTGTGCACCATTAGCAGATACCTTTTCAGCAGCTCCAGCTGACAGCAGCTATAGAACACCAGGGGTATTTTTGTTGCCATTGTTTACTCCCTTTAGGGAGCCAGTAAGCTCAGAATACACCCTGACCCAGTCTTTCTCCACTTATCCCCCAGAAAACCAGAGTTTGCAATATATTTTTTTAGCTTTGGGCATCTGTGTAGCAACATGGAATATGACCTCCAGTGATACATTTTCCCCTCCAACATCTTGCCCAGGCCATTCTGCTGTAGCTCATTTGTTTCCTGAGAGATTCGCTGTCCACAGCATTCCAGGAAAATTCAGGCAGATGATATCAGGAAAATCTTTCCAAGATTAAACACTGGAAGTCACAGGGAAAATCTGACTGGATTTTTGGGGGGCAGAGGAAGGATGCATTGTTTTCCCTTCTGTCTGACATCTCAATGGTGTGCCAGCAGGTTAAATATCACTCAGGAGTGAAAGGAGGGAGATGGGCTCTGTAAGCCCCCAGTTTTCTATGGTTCAGTATGCTCCCTCACCAAAATGAGAAGTTATTTAAGGATAATTCACAGCTGCTTAAGAAGAATAAAAATTGGTTCTATCTGCAAAACTCAGATCCACGATTCACATACTAGCAAGAGCTAGAGGTAACATGGACAAAGATTCAGAAATCTTTTCCAGGATCCTGCCCTAAGAAAACTTTGTTGGTATATAATATGAACTCCTACAAATACTGGTGTCAGTTCAGTGAAAAACCTGAAAGTTGCAGGTAGTGGATGTGTATTTATGGCTCAGAACCAAGTAGGCAGAGAAATCAAACTATTCCCAGTGCTCCTAGATATAAACAATGAATGAGCTGTACTAATTAGCTTTCACTTACAAGTGCAAAGCAGGTTAATTAAAAATAAACTTTACTACATTACAGCACTGAAGACATCCCTTACCCTAATTCAAGTACAGATGAATGGATACAGCAAATTGGATCTATATGTGTTCACTAGGTTAATTAAAAGTCACGCACGCATCTGCAGAACCAGACAGAATTTTTTATTTCTACAACGGCTGCTGGCAACTTGGGATTAAGAAAAAGATGAAGAAAAAAAGCATCTGGTATCTGTTGAAGTTGAAAGATCCTTTACAACAGGAAATCTAAAACACTGCTGACATGAGAAATGTTGACTCAAGCAAAGCCTTCCACACCCTATCCTCTGCACTGCCTTTTTTTTCCTATGGAAACTGCTGTGTCTATAGCATGATAAAAGCCTGAAGGCATGAACTCATTCTGAATTAGTTTACTGTCAGCCTCTTATTTAGAAATGTCAGCAGCACTGAAAGCAAAATGACTAAGAAAATCTCTAATCCTTAGGATGATCTTGTTGGCAGAGGCTTTAAATACACCTTCAGCAGTATCGGATTCTCCCTCACCTTTCCTGGAATATTCTTTGAAGAGATCACGAATTACGCATTCCTTAATGTGGTATATAATCTCTTCATATGGGAACCATGTGTCAGAAGAAAGTGTTGAGCAGATCCCTTCTGTGTGGGGAAGCCCATAAATGACCTCATTCATCAAGAATTCAAGCACAGCCGTGTCCCGCCCTGCCTCACAGAGGCAGCAATTTTATTGTACTTAATATTCCTCCTCCATCCCCCTTCAGTGGCACGAAATAATGATTTAGATGCAAGAAAACACAGTGTGTATGAGGAAATTATTGTCAAGAATGCTTCCTTCAAAACACTTTTGGCATACAAATGGTTGTGCTTCCACACCGGTGGCCCCCAAGGCAGCACCAAGCAGGATATTGGAATACCTGCCTTGCAGGACAAGGAGGCTGAAGGTGGGAGGACAAACATTTTTACTGCTCAGGGACCCCTCAGTCACCTTCAGTCCAAGGAACCCAATGCAGCACCAAAATGGCATTCACACACTCACACATAGTCAGTTCTTGCTGGATTTCTGCCATCATAATGTGAAAGGACCATCAATGTCCACGAGAACTGCAGGAGCTGAATCCAGCCCGAGAGTAAGAAGCGGGCACTTGTAAACTCCGTGCCAATCTTGGTTTTTCCAGTGACCTATGAAATACAGGTGATGAGGCTTCTCTTCCAACAAAGCTAAAAAGTCTGTGCTGGCTTATTCATAAAGCTGAAGTAATTAAGCAGTAATTCCACTGATATTTCAGCTGCTACTTTTCCTGTAAAACCTGCTGAGAAATATAACATACCCCAGAATGAAAAAAACCCAAACCCGACAGTGAAAATGTGCTTCTTTAAAGTTGCACTCTTCACTTAAAAGAAAACTGTTGGAGAGTATAAAACTAATTCTAAGTACTATCACAAGTATAAGAGAAGAGTAAACTTTATTTATCTCACTGTTATAGTTTTCAATAAAGATTTATTAGCAATCAGTTCCAAATGACAGCAGTTTGAAATCTTCCAATGCTGAACTTAGGAAGAGGAAATATAAAATCTGTTTGATTCCAAGGGAAAGAAGATATTTTTAAACAAAACCACAGGTGCAAAATACCCAGCATAGTCACAAATTGAATCTTTCTGAAATGAAATAATAATAAAAAGGCATGTATAAAACAAAATAATCTAAATAGAGGTGTTACCTCTCAAAGTATCACCAAGGATTTTGCTATTATTAAGGCACTAGAAAAGGGTTCAATATGATTTCAGATAGCTGGTTCGGAAAAGCAAAAGGAAATTTATTTTTAACTCCTCCCATTACTGTCTCTTTCCCAAATGGTTTGATCTTAGTGAAATGGTTGGAGTTGTCCTCCTAAATCATATGCTGGGGGCAATGTCATAAGGTCAAATGAGAATCCTCATGGGAAAAAATCTTTCTTCCCCTCAAGTTCCTCTGTGCAGCACACAGACCCACCTGGTACCTCAGCTCTGCTGCAGCACTTGGGGGAAAGAGTGGGGTGTACTTTCAGATGGCAGAACAGCAAAGATTCAGCACAGGCCATCAGAGTGGGCTGTGCTTTCAGATGGCAGAACAGCAAAGATTCAGCACAGGCCATCAGAGTGGGGTATGCTTTCAGATGGCAGAACAGCAAAGATTCAGCACAGGCCATCAGAGTGGGCTGTGCTTTCAGATGCAGAATAGCAAAGATTCAGCACAGGCCATCAGAGTGGGCTGTGCTTTCAGATGGCAGAACAGCAAAGATTCAGCACAGGCCATCAGAGTGGGCTGTGCTTTCAGATGGCAGAACAGCAAAGATTCAGCACAGGCCATCAGAGTGGGCTGTGCTTTCAGATGCAGAATAGCAAAGATTCAGCACGGGCCATCAGAGTGGGCTGTGCTTTCAGATGGCAGAACAGCAAAGATTCAGCACAGGCCATCAGAGTGGGCTGTGCTTTCAGATGGCAGAACAGCAAAGATTCAGCACAAGCCATCCGAATTCCCCTTACAGAGCCACTGCTGGAGCAGAGAGGACAGACAGACGAGCAGCACTGCCCTCCTCTGAAAAGGAAGCAGTCAAGGAAAAGGCAGAGAACAAACAGGCAGCTTGCTTTCGAATGCTCTTTTACATTCTGCAAGTGGATTTTTAAAACAGAAAGAGAATTAAAGGTACTCCCTTTCACATGCTACTAGGTTACAAAATAAAGGATTCTGAAGTTGTGAAGGTCCTGATTTTTCCTCGCAGAGTTGCCATCCCTGGCTGTGCTGCACAAGCAGGTCTGATGCAATCCCTCTTGGAAATAGCAATTCCCTGCTGAAATGATCTATGCTCTGAGGCCATGGGCACAGCACAATCCCCTCAGGGACCCCATCCTGACCTTGCCATGGCTCTGAGGGGAGCCTGTTGTCTTCTCTCCAAATACTCACCACAGCAGTAGTGGGAAGACCCTGTGCAACAAGTTTCACTTGAGAGAGCTGATTTCTTTCCTTTTTATTTTCTTCCTTTTTTAAATGGATCTCCTGTTCAGCTCAGCCTGTCAAGATGGAGCCTTTGCTTAGTGGAGGATTTGCCTCAACTGGCTGATCAATGGCAGCTTCCTCAGGAGGAAAACCACCATCACAACACCAGCTCCTCGAGGAGAAGGCCTCACGCCTGTCTTGGCCTCACTGGGTGTCCCTAGGGCTCCTGCAGCCCCTCCACAGGCCTCTGACACAATTCGGAAGAGCGGCCTTCCTCAAAGATACTCTTCAGAGTTTCCCAAAGGACCCCCTCACACCTTCCAGAGGGTTCTGCTGTCCCTGCAGTGAGACAGCCCCGAGGAGCTGTGGCAGGAGGCTCACAGACACCTGTGCTGGCCTGCAGGGTGCCCCCACCGTGGACAGTAACACAGAACTCTGGAAAACCCTCCCTGGAAATTAACTTACCAAGATTCACCAAACACGCTGGTTTTCTGGATGTTAACAACACTCCTGCCTGCCCATGTGTGATGCTGATGATGAAGAATGTCTCTGTGAGGAATTGAGGGAAGTGTCTCTGTGAGGAATTGAGGGAAGTGCTTCAACTGACGGTTTTTCTCCATGATGGTGCTTCCTCTGGCCCCAGACCCAAGGAGATCTGTTGTTCCCCCTGTCAGAGGGTTTACACTCAGGGCTGCTTTCGTTAGTGGTTACACCTGAAATGTGTCTTGAAGGGCTGCCAGAGAAACAAAAACCCCAACCCTACCTCTACGAAACCCAACCCTTCTACAGTCCCAAGATGTTTAATATTCCCAAGGAGAATTGATTTTGTTTGGAATGATTGCTAGACCCGTCTGTTTGAGTAGCTAATTCTGTTGCAATGACTGAGAAGTAGGTGCCATTAAAAGAGCTTTTTTGGAAGTGCTGACTATTCACTACTCCACTGACAGGCAGCAACTTCTGAAGAGAGAATCGCCCCATTTATCTTTCTTCCTTCAAGACAAAGGGAAGCCATTTTGGCAAGGAGGAGACCAAGGGGTATTTGGGGCAGCCAATGTATTGCTGTATATTTGAATGCCATTGCTTTTTATAGCCATGCAGATGTGAAAACTGCCAGCAAATTTTTTGTCAGCACTGCTGTGATTATTCTGTGATTTCAGTGCAAGTCGCAGCAACTCCTTACATTTCCTCCAAGCTCAGAGAAGCACGTCTCTGCAGAGAGGAATTCAGGATATGGTATTCAAGCTGCTGCTTTATTTGTCAGCCTAATCTCACAATCCAGATGCTTAAAGCAATGTGGCTGTTGGTTCTTTCCCTTGAAATAGCAGTCTTGCATCCCCCTTCCACTGCTGCTCCAGCCACAGGGCTGCCAGGTATTCCACTGATGGCCATACCTGCTGTGCTGTCAGCCTTGCTTTCAATAACAATGATTTCTAACCTTTCCAAGTTAAAAAGCTTGACCTTATGGCTCAGCACAGGCTTTGCTATTGAATTAGCCCAGAGAGAGAGAGAGAGCACACTAAGCCCCTACATGTAGCTGAAAAGTATTTTATTTACCTTTCATTTCAAAACTTCCTTTCACCAAGTAAAAAACTAGATAAGCAATTTGACCAATAGCCAGCTTTCAATATTACAGTCTTGTCTGCAAATAGATTGAGGGCTACAGTCATAAATTACTTACTTTTAATGTCACTGCAGAGTAAATGTTGCTGCTGGCTAAATTCAAGATGCGCTGCTTGATTATTAAAAAGGATTTTTGGTACTGAATTTTGGCAGACTGGCAACATAGTACAGACATATCGAGACAACCCCATGTTCACTTCCTTAAAACAGCATTTATCTTGCTTTTCCACACCTTGAGCATTCTTGAAAAAGCTTTTCTAACACATCTTAGGCTTCTCTGTATTTTTTTAACAACAGCTTTATTTTCCTTTCCTCAGCTGAACAACACTGACAGCTGGCAGCTGGTGTGACTAGGATTCAGAAATCCTAACTTAGGCTATAGGTGTCTAATTTAAACTGCTTTTCAGAGCTCCCTATTTAGTCCCTTCCTAACTTAGATAAAGACTAATATCTTTAGAGGACAGGTCACACATTCCTTAAAGAATTGGATTGATGATGTTTCTGGCTGTGGCCATTTTTCTCCTGGGAATGTAAATGACAATTAGACTAAATATAGACAACAGAAGTGACATATAAACCAAGTCTCCACTTTAACATAAAATCCTTGATTATATATTTCAACCTGCTGTTTTTGAATTGCCTGTCCTAAAACTAAGGACTACCTGACATGAACCTAGCATGAACTTGTGGGATTCACATTCTCTGAACAGAGAGAGACAATTATCTCTCTCAGGCTTTTTCCTGGAGAAGGACAGAGGGAAAACAGTTCTTATCTCATGTGCTGCTCCTGTTGTTTTGTGAACGTGTGGAATGTGTTGGAAGATTATTTACCTGAAGGAATGTGGTAATAGGATTCTTGTGTGAGTGTTTTGTTTTCTTTACCAATCTTTGCAAGCTGAGTCTGGATGGTTGGTCAGGAGACAGTCACAAGATTTTGCTCCGTGGAGTTCTTGTTCAGTTTCAGTTTAGATGTAGTGTAATATAGTATAGAATAATAGTATAATAAAGTAATTAATTAGCCTGCTGATATCATGGAGTCCCCCTCATCATCCCTCCTGCCAATGGGGAGAAATTTCCCTGATATGAGCTAAGCTGCACAAGTGCTCCTTCCTTTACCTAAAGGCTTCACCCATTTCCCATGCTGTATAGCTTTGGGTTCACTAGGCAGTACTGGATAAAATACCCACTTCTGGTGAAGAAGAGCCCATGAGAAGGCTTGCAGTGATTCCTCCGCATCCCCCTGAGGAGTCTGTATGCACATGTGGGTATCAGTCACAGTCACAGTCTCTGAGAAGAACTGAACATCCAATGGCCTTTGGATTTGTATTGCTCTCAGGTATATGGGGTTATTTGGCCATACTTTATGAAGCATGGAGGAGTTCATTATTTCTTCTGGTCTCAAGTCCTAGGAAACTCTATTGAATAAAGAAATAGGATCTGACATGCCATAGACCGGCACAACTAATTTTTCCCATATCCATCTATTTGGACCATTGTTTCTCTGGTTCTCTTTGTTATAGTAAGTTCAGATATAAATAACTTGTTATAAAAGTCTTTACAGGGAAAAGGAAGTGAATAAGTTATCAACTACCTATAAACATACTAAAAAATGTGAAATTATAATAAAGACCCATCTTAGTAAGAACATGTCATTTTAAAATGTGGTAGTCTTAATGATAGCTAATTTATCAATGAGAGAAATGCAAAGGTTTAATTTTCTTTTGGAAAACATTTTGATGTGGAATTTATCACAATTCCTCCAGCAGGTCAAATGAAATAAGGCAGCATTAAATTCAGATTGCAGTCTCAGAACTGTGATGGCAATGTGTTACATCTTGCATCATTTGCAAAATCTCAATGCAGTTAGCAACTCAGAAAACTGTGATCCGTTCCATTTTCACTGCTGAAGAATGTATCACTACAGTGATGGTAATTTGCTGTAGAATAAAGTAGAGAGACAAAAAGTGTTATGTCTGTATTCCCGCTGGTGCACAATATATATATATATATATATATATATATATATATATATATATATTTATATATATATATATATATTTATATATATATATACACTCATTGTTATGAAGAGAAATACATATTACTGTGCACTACACCTTTTTCCCTTTTGTTTTATGTCCTTTTCTAGACAGTGGAAGAGGATGAAGATTATCAGCCAATAAAAACTGTAGCAAACACCAGGCAAAGAGATAGAGGAGTTTGACATACAGCCAGCATCCCAAGGTCAAGCTCCTGGGACATGGATTGCTGCAGGGAAGCACAGAGTAAGAAAATAAGTATGAACATCCAGCTGCCTCAAACAAGAATAGATATAAAACTCTCCTATCTGCTTTGTGTGCTGATCTGGAATTTAAGTTGCCTTAATTGCTATTAGTCTTCATTTTGCTGTTTCAATAACACACTAGAGAAATGGGAGATATTATGACACATTTTCTGTCAAACCTAGTCATGAACTGAGCAGTACACTGGGAGAAAATGATTGAGGAAACTGTTGAAGTGGAATAAAGCTTTTAGTACCATGCAAGAGGGCTGCAACTTCTCAAGTTACCAGATGAGCAATGAAAGCAGGAAGCTAGATTGTAAAACAAAATTCTGGCAGAGGAAAACTAAGTACTAGAAGCTTCCTGTGGTGTCATAGATCTATATTGCTGATAGTGGCAGGGATTTATTGACACAGAGATGATTCAGATCGAGACTCACCAGAGTATTTAATCCATAGAAGGAACTTCTCATGTGTCTGGTTATCTTTTGTAGTATCTTCTTTGAGGACATGAACTCATATCTACTTATGTAGGTTATTCATTAAATCATGAATTGCTAATTAGATCATAACTTAAAAAGGAGATAGGAGGTGCTAGAGCAAAACAAAAGGCCAGCATATTTAGTAGGTCACAGGATTATGACAGTATTTATGATCCATGAGAGTGCAATCACAAACCATGAAAATATCTGAAGGCCATTTGATCCACACAGTTCCCTTCTTAGCTAAGGTGCATCCACCCTTCTCCCTAACACTAAGCAGTGCTCAGCTGAAAAAAGAATCCGTAATTCGGAAATGTGCCTTTCAGAACACTAATCATAGAAAAGAGTTTTGAATTAATGTCATATTGTAATGAAAAGAAAAATCAATTGACTCAGCCCCAAAATGTTCCATTTAAAACCTGTCACATCATAGCAGTCTTCTTCTCCAGACACCTAACAGGTATGGGGGCTGCACCTCAAGCACAGAAATTAGTGGGAGTATTCTGTAATGCTGGCTTTGCAAAAGTCAGGATCCTGTGTTTTGTGTGCTTCATGCTCTTGAACATAGCAGCGATATTTTCTTAACTCTACAATTTTCCCTTGTGCAAATGGCTGTTTGCGTGTCTGTGTGTGTGAGTGCAGACAATTAATAACTTGACAGGAATTTCAGTGCCTTAGTAGCACTAGAAGTTGTCATATTTTCATTTTAATGGTGTCCAAACAAATTATCTGTTAAAAATAAACTGCATGGTAGCACAATGGGAAGCAGAATTTAGCAGGCGGAAGATCAAAAGGAATTAAGTTCCAGAACTCTAGCCTATGTGCTTGTAAAAATTGATTTGACTTAATAAGTTTAATGCAAAAGCGAATTGCATAGTGTGCACTGCTTTCCTGTTGATTTTTAAAAAGTGTGGGATCACATCTCCCCTGCTGATGTCCATTAACCATGCCATTGAATATGTGAATATAAACTGGGTGCTCCACTTTTTTGTTTTTTGAACTCTTACTCAGTATTTTATACCTAAGTACACTAACTGGATTCACACACAAAAAACCTGCTAACACCTACTACTTCCCACCCATGAAATGATCACTTCTATTTCCCATACTGATATTAAAAAAGCAAAAACCCTGATTTAATTTTTTTTAATTAATTCTTTCTTTCAACAAAGCATGGAGGTGGTGTATCGTGAGGAGGTAAAGGTAGTCATTAAAAGTATTCATTTATACTAGATGATGTTATTTTGTGAGTTTGGGAGTTGTTTTTAATTCCTGCTGAAAATTACCTTGATATGTATCAAATATTCCCGTTGAACAGTATAAATAATTAACCTATTTAAACTTAATTAAAAGTACTTAGAAGCAAGTAATTTATATTTACATTAGGACTTGCAATCAACCTCTAAAATTCTCTTTATCTTTTCTTTATCTAAAATGCTTTGTAACCTTTGGATGTGACTACAATTTTTATCTATCATAAAAAAAGCATTAAACCTTGATGCATTGTTACACTCCTTACCTCCTCAGCGGAGCACTGTCCTCTTCCCTTGCTGTTGGCAGAATGTGCAAAGTGGAACAACCATTTTTCCCTCAAAATCAAGCTCTTGCCTAGCAGAAGCAGCATTTGTGAACACATTCTGTTACAGGCAGCAATGGTCAGCCCAGTGTGGAACCCTGCAAACTGTGGTTCAGAAATATTATGTCACATACTCAAGCATGCTCTGAAGTAACACTGGAAAGGGAATCAGTGAAAACATATTTTTGCTATCATATTATTCTATCATCTCACTTCAGCTGTAGGTTCTTTCTCCTTTTCTGTCTTACATCGTTGTGAGAAGAAAGCGGCTCCCAGTTTACGAGGAAAATAAAATCCATAAACATGCAAAGTGAGACAAAGTAATTTAAAAATACTTTCACTTTTATTACTAAGAGACAAAACTCCTAGGCTCCTGTTAGCTGAATGCTAACAGCTTTTTAATTTATTTCCAAAGAAGCACCAATTCCCAGTGTTTTCTAAAGGTTATCAAGAACTCTGCAAGTAGTTAAAATCTCACTAAATATATTTTAGTAAAACTAAAAATGCTAACATATAAACAGAGATACTAAATTATGCAACCACCTTCTACTCGTAGTACTGACAGTACAGATGAGCCACATTTTATCATATACCCGAACAGAAGATCTGTTTGCTACATTTCAGCCAGCCATGGGGAACTTACCTTTCATTGTGGTGAGAGATCATATAATAAATCCGGATTCCAACAGAAACTCAAGAAAACAGCACAGAAGCAATCCATAATTATTTCCCAAGGAAATAATTTGCTGAGATGGTGAAGATGTGATACCAGACAAAGCATGACACATCACCTTTTTAAAAGTCTTCATTACGAAAAGCCTTGATCCCACCTGAATTAAAGATCAACAGTTATGTGAAAGGGATCTCCTTATGGGCATTGGAATGTTTTGTTTGCTTTGAACTAGAAAACGCATGACCCACCTGGTTCTGAGATGAAAGTTAAGGTAAGACTAAGAAGAATATGAACTATAAATTTTTGCCCATTGCCGGCTTTTAAATGTTATTTCAGAACTTTTCTTATATCCTTGCTCCTAGAGGTGATGAGACCTGTGAGTGGGCTTCCCCCAACTGCTTCAGGAGGGAACACACTCTCATCAGCATGGACAATCCTCCCTCTGGGCAACGCCACCGCAATGACAATGAAAAATGAATAACGAACAGAAAAGTCAGAAACATAAAAAATAAACATTAAATTTATTTAAATAAAAATATACACATAGTGTACAATGGACATGGCTTACAGACAGCAATGAAACAAAACTGATAAACCCTGAAATATAAAAAGCATTGAATTCCTATAGTTGTGCTTTGTTTCTCTGGACACACACATGCTGCGGACTGAGGTCCTGTTAATGTTACTGATACACAGCCCTGTGTGCTCCAGAATGTAAGACAGGAACATCACAAGGAACAGCTACACAAAAGGAAAACAAGTACCAAAGTAATTTGGGATTTTAGAAGTTTTAAAGTCAGGCCATTCATAAACAGAAGTGCTGAAAACTTTCAAGGCACTTTGCATGCAAGGAAGGAGTAACCAAACACCACTGCAGCGTGGTTGAATTCTCACTGCTCTGAACCTGGCATGGCCAGGGCACTCTGTTAGCACAGACTCCAACTGTAACCTTTTTTCCCAGCCAGCACACAAATCCTGTGCCTTATGTTTCAGCTCTTTGGAATAGGGAGACGCTGGTTCACAAGTGTCTTACAGTTCATTTATCCTGAAGTATTTGCTCATATCTGAGCAAATGTAAGTTTTTAACTTGGATCGTGAGTATCATGCTGATAGTCACGGCTGTTATATTACTTATTCAGCAGATGCTATGAAAGAAAGAAAATAAATGTTTGAGTCCTGCAGAGTGCAAGCCAAATGCTTGGCAGCACAACAGTTGAGGTGTTGTACGGCTAAGGGAAAACCCCAGTGTTTTAAGGACTGAAATCTGTGATTTTTTTCTCTCTAAAAAGCATTTGTATGATTTTTTTTTTTGTAAACACACAATATACAAGGTAAGTTTGTGTTTTCGAGAACAGCAAATTACTTTAAACCATTTCCACTGTAAACATCTGCTTTTAAGCTGCAAGGAAGTGAAAAGCAAGATGCAAACATGCCTCATGGCACTACCTATACAGCGCAGTTCTTTATAATAAAAAAGAGCATAAATATAAATATCAATAGTTTCAAGTTTACAACATAACCAACTGGCACAATGTACGTATAAGACTGTTAAGTGATTACATACATTAACTCACACAAGTAATTTTGCTGCATAGTTTTCAATGCAATTCCTTTCTTTATTACACTGGTGGATGTTCAGTGCATTTCATGCTTTTTTTTAAATGGACCAAAGGATTTCTTGGAACTTGTGTTTAATCTAGAAATAAAAATAATTTTTTCCTGAAACTTTTAATAGGCATATTATAGAGTAGGCTTCAGAACGGAGTGTTGCACTTCTTTATACCAAAATTACTAATGAAGATTTAGAATATCATTACAAGTTATTCCACTGCAACTAAGTGAATTTTCATCAGGAGAGATTGATTTAGACACAAAATTGTTTGTTAATTTCCTCATTTCACTTACGTAATGGCAAAATTCAGACAGAAAAAAATTAAAATTGCATTGCAAAGGGCTTCCTTAAGGCTACTTCCCAGTTAATATTTTGTTTCAGCTGTCCTCCTAAATTATTTTTTTTTATAACACAGACATTGCTAGGATTCCATCAAAATACATAGCTTCACATAGACAAAAATCACACAACATGATTAAAAATTTTTGCTTTCTAATTGCTCCATAAAAGCCAAAGTATGAACATTAATCAGAATGCATTTTAAATTCCTCAGAAGACCTCAAAAAAAATACCCTGCCTGCTTAATGTCAGTCATGAACATGTATTATAAACAATAGATAATATAATGTCACTCATAGACATGTATTATAACAATATTACAATCATTTCTGGGGAAAAATAGTTTAACATTCCTTTCCTTATGTTTTTAGTTATTTTAGGCTAGCTCTCTATTTAGTCACTACTCTGTGGTACAAAACCCCCATGGAAGTGTGTGATGCATTGTACAAATATTGAAAGCTAGAAGCCCTTATTTCAGGATTCCTCGAGACAGATCCTGATTAGATTTCTACAAATAATATCATCTCTAAGACAAGATTTGGCTTTAGATGCCAGATGTATTTTTGAATTTTCATCTTCTAGCCCTTAAGAACTGCCCTCCTCTAAAAGCAGATTATTTTATACCTTACAAAAGTTTTAAGACAGCAGTTATGGAACAGTTTTTGTGGAGCCACCATCAAAATCACTCTGCTTATGTTATCCCTCTGCAAGACAAAAAATGTAGTTTGCTCATAAAAATTAAGTAGTGCACTGAAATGCACAGTGAGCTAGAAGATAATGTGCAAGACCCCAGGGATGATTTAACTCCTCTGTCAGACACTCAAACAACCCACAGGGCTGGGAGCAGCTGCTACAAAGAGTAAATGTACTCCATGTAGCACAACCATCAACCTGCAGCAAGCCCCTCTTTGTTTCTCCATAAAAGGCAAACCAGAAAACCCCAAAATTTTGAATCCATGGCCAGCTGACGGCACAGCCTTTGCCCACAGGGACCACAGTAGCCCCAGCAGGCACTGACCAAACAACAAAATCTTTGGGCCTGTTTTGCTACTGAAGCAACGAGGTTTTTCCAGGACACTTGGAGCGCTTGTGCAGGTTTTACAAAGCTCTCCAGACCTACAACAAGATGTTCCAATCCAAATATCAGTGAGAAAAATTTCAGCACTATTTAGCACAGAGCTCAGGCAACTCTTCTGTAATGGCCCAAGCACGAGGCTTCACGGCAGCTGACTGATGTATTTGTGGTTTTGTCTAATTATCTTTAGCAAATAAGGGATTTATTTAATTTCACAAGAACATACTGTGAATGGTTGCTAAAACAAAAAGGATAGCAATCCAGTGCCATTTTTTCTTTCTCCTCATCAAATCCATGGCTTCAGCGTGAAAAACAATTTCAACGCAAAAATAACATGGTAGTGATAACAGCAATTTAGAGCCTGGGCAGGGCTAAAATGCTGAGGCACAATCTTGAAATACTATTTTCCTGGCAAGAAAATCTAGAATAATTTCATATTTTAATGTGACAGAATGCCAATGGGACTCAGATAAAGAAGTCTAGGTACCTATAGCACCCAGCAAAGAGCACCATCTCCACTGAGATTTTTACAGACAGTTTCAGAATTACTGTGCAATGGTTGGCATTCTCTACTGCATGCCTGGAGGTTATTTCAGAGACCCATAAGGAATTTATCACTATCTCTAAACTGCATATGTAGGGGTTCTTTAAGCTAATAATAAACATGTATATAGTGAGGGTTAGTGCAGCAGCCTGACACAAGAAAAATTACTTTTCTAGGAAAGATTATGTTCCATAAATTCAGAAGAAAGTTTCACACAGATCAGCTACATTATATTAATAGACAAACACTAATTTATGCACATATCCAGCCACCCAATGAGTATTGTCCCCTTCTACTGGTACATGACAAGAAGAAATCAAGGCATTATGTTCTCATGAGTCTGAGCTTATCTGTGATGCATTGTCAATTCTTCTGACATATACTGAATACATTCCAAGAAAAAGGAAGCAATTAATGACAGCATATTATATAATAGAAATAAAAAACTAATGCACCAAAACACTACTTACATTATCTACTTTTCTTGGAAAAAATAGTTCCAATTAGCTAATGTATTGTATAGGTGAATTTCTGGCTCCACTGAAGTCAATGAGTATTAGAACAAGAATCTCTTTCTGATGTTTTCCTACAAACTCCAAAGCCTGATCTTGCAAATACACAAGATGGATTTAATTTTAGGCAAATGATAGATCAGTTCCATGGATCACCCAAATAGAATTTGCAGAATCAGGCTCTTAAATTCTATTATAGTTACAGATTTATACCCAGTAATGAATATTAATGGATTAAAAAGAACTAATTAAAAGTCACGGTGTATAGAGATTTCTTTGACTTCCATAGGAGTAAGCAAACGTTTACTTCTTTATCCATGGCAATTACAATTTCCTACAGATGCTCAAATTCCCAGGGTAGTTTCATTAGGTTACATTTCTCATACTTCTGCTCTAGATATAAAAAGAAGGCATTGCATAAAGGTCAGTAACCAGTGAATACTTGGGAATTTTAAATTGTATTCCTCTCTGGGAGGCAGAAGAAGGTAAATAGAAGTAAATAGACACAATTAGAAAACACAAATATTCTTTGCAAGACAAATTTCAGGATTAACACCAGCTGGCAGAACATTAACATTCATTTTTAAAGCTGATAGCTCTTCATCCTAGAGTGTCTACCTGCAGCATTACAAATTTTATATAAATCAGCTGCTGTGGCTAACTAGTCCTAGTACAGCAGTTTACTCATAACATTTATTTTAGGCTTTCTAATAACATACAAGTTTTCAGAGTCTAAGGATACATTAACTCCTGTATATACAACTTATTTTCCCTAGCACTAAAGAAAATTTGCTTTTAAGGGTTTACACTAAAGAGGAGGTGAAATTCAAGTCACATGACTTGTGGAATTAATCGCCCTGATTTCAGTGTGATCTATGTGAAAGTGAAATAAGTGGTATTTGGCTGAGGTGCAGAAAACCAAGAGTGATACATCCAAATGAACCGCAGGGAATCAAAATGGAATTACTGAAATTACAGTCTGCAATTACTAAAAACACATTATGAAGTTACCACGCTTATGTAAAGAAGCTAATTGTAATTACCAAAATTATATTTAGCCCAGGTATTATCATTAGCATCTTTCATAAACATTTCTGTGAAGGGTTTAATCCTTAGTGATCAAGACCTCAGTGCTCTGCTGGTTACAGAAAACACCTTTTCCAGCAGTAAGATACCCCTTAAATCAAATCTCAGGGTTTGGTTTGGAGTCAGAATGCCACCTTCCAGATTACTAATCTCTGTTCCTACAGCAAATGCCATTTCCCTTTTTAATCTTCAATCAAATGACCCCAGAAACTAATTCCAGCTGGCTTATGAGTCATACTAAGCTTCAATTTCACAAAGATAAGTTGAGTATATTTGATTTTCAGAATATCCAGTCCATTGCTTTTTCATGGTTTTATTTCATAATGACTAATCAGATTCATTTCAGTGTAAAGTGATAAAACCTGCTAAAAATAACACCTCCACTGGTCATACATTCCCAATTCATATGTCATAAACAGCAGTTGTTATATTCACTAATTAGCATGATACATGCTCCTGATTACACTTTTGTTAAACTTAGGTGTCAGCTTTTCCATATGTCCCCTCTGGAGGTCTGTAGTACTTTGGGAAAGCCATCAGCTGCATCATGTTGAATGCATACTTTCTGCATTTGACATTCTTCAGAACATTCTCTATGCGGCATCCTTCTCTAGTGAAAGGGGGAAAAAGTACAACTTCAGGAAACATAGAATAAATAAATATGCTTTATTTGTTCATTGCAGAGTTTCAGCAACAGTTGAAGTAAAAATAACAAGGATTCAACTCTACATTTTTGTTTTCCATGAGTGATGATACATCTTACAGAATTAAATCCAAGGCCAGGCCCAGTACACTTATTGCCCTCAGAAATAGGTGATAAGATTTTCCATCCCCCTAATATATCTGCCCTTGAGGTTTAAAGTTCAGTAAAAAAATTTAATAACTTTAATGATACATTTTGTTCTAATTCCAGAAATATATTTGCCTTTTAAACCTTTTCATACCTTTCTTTTTCAAGTGATTTGCTATATATGTGTGAGTATACATTGCCCTAAAATGCGCATTCTAGGAATAAGGAATTTTATTAAGTCTGGCCCTAGAGATTCGTGAAGGAAAGTTTCATCTCTGCTTCATTTGCTGTATGTTCAGCTTTGCAATGAAAAAAAGAGAGAATGGCTTTTCAAACAGCCCAATCCACCTCTCTGCTTTATAAAGGAAGGATGTTCGTTCACATACAGTACAAAAGTCACAAGTGCCAAAGTGGTGCATCAAGACATAAACAGGACTTTGTTAAAAAGAATATAAAAGTGTACTGAAAGCAAAAGCAACTAAAGCAACAATTACAAACAGGCTAATTTCATTACAAAACAGAACTTAGTATATTCTATTTACTCTACAGAAAAGGGTTAGTTGTAGCAAAGTAATAATAATTTATTAAACGAAAACAATCCCGTCAGCTAGTTACAATGAAAAAACACAACGGAAGGTAAGTCTCACAAACCATTGCCCTGCCATATTTGTCTAGTTAGTTTGTGTTGTGCAAATTTTTATTTTATTTTTTTTTTTTTGGTCAGACTAATTACTCTGGAAAGAGGGATTCAAGCATTCAGGATTCCACAACTTCTATACAGTGACAGCATTGTAAGTGGGCTTTCTTTGCGCTAATTACAGTGGGAAAGCTTTACCATGAACAGAAAGAGCAAATCAATTCACTCAATGCATAGTATACTTCTCGGAGTTCAGAAAAAAAGAATGAAAACACAGTACATTTCAGACATGGGAATCTTAAAGATGAATCCTTGGGGTCTGAGACTGTAGAAATATTACAACATGATTCTTTTTTCTAGAGTTAGTTCGTTGCTGTTTGTAGAAAAGAAAGGAACACAAGTAAAGTTTATTGATATTTGGCTAATAGCAAAGCAAGACTTAAAATAAGCCACACAACCAGCAGGTGTGAGCTGACAAGCAGCAAGGCGACAGGATAGAAGTGTCGAGCAGTTGGCTTGTTATCAGTTAGACAGCCTGTTTCGGGATCATCCGAGTCAGTCAGTGCTCCCTGGGTCTGTCTGCTGTTAAACAGGGAAGTTAGGAACAGATAGAACAGCATTTCAGCAGCAAAGAAAGCCAACACGCAGGCATTTTGACAAAATGAAAGTACAGAGCCATTTTGAGGAAATAGATTTATCTAAGTACTTCCAGTATAACTTTTGTGTTCTACAGCTGACAGAGGAAGCACCATCACTGGGCGGCTACTAGCATACTAATGCTACTAGGTGCCTTGGAGTAGTATTCACAAGTGAACATTAAATCACTTCCACAATGAACTACACCATCACTAAAATCAACACACACACTGAACAGAAATGAAATAAGGAGGTTGAAAAAAAAAGTTAAGGAAGCAAAGAAAAAAAGATCATGAGTACGTCATAATGCAACACTGAACAAATGATGTCTCCATGGTGCTCACAGGCTTTTCAGTCCTGCTTCAGTATCTATTAGGAAGTTTATTGGCAGAAATGAAAAGGCCACACACTAACAGCTATTCTAAAATAGTATTAAATGATGGTAAACTGACTTCAAAAATTCATCACTGCTGGTGACTCAAAGTCCATAGCAGTTCTTTTTATTCAAAGGCTCGCACCTGCATTCCTGTAAGTAAATCACCTTGTATCTTTATCAGTCAACACAGGGAGGAGCTAATCTACTTAGAAGGAAGTTCTACTGAATCACGCTGGATTGTGTGGTCCTTGTCCTACCAGAGCAACAGGGACACTTCCACTGCCAGGCTTGCCTTTTGTATTCTTGACAGATTCTCTGTAAGTACAATTACTCACACTGCAACCACACTTCTTCAATTCCTCTGAAGCTTACTTGCATACACTCAGGAGTCCTGTTTATAGACTTCCTTTGGGCAGCAAGGACTGGCAAGATTTTTTTTTTTTTTCTATTTACTATGAATATCCTGTGATGAAAAGATAACTTGCCATTTTTTAATGTGGACTTGAGAATATCCAAATATATCAGATGACAATGCAGTGCCCTTTCAGAAGGACAGGTCACAAGTATGCTCTTGCTTTCAAGAGAGAAAAAGCTGGCAGACATTATCTTTACTGTCCCACAGCTGCAGGTAAGATGAAGAGGATACTCTGAAAACAGCAGCAGCCACATCACCTTACAGAAAGCCTGCCTTCTGACTCGTGTGTTAAAGGGCAGTGCTACATTTCCTAAGCTTGGATAGCAAGAGAGGTGCAAGAGCTGCGTTTGCAGGTGGAACCCTAGGCAAGGGGGGGTTGATCAAAACCTTTCCTTGCCCAATTTCTCTTTTGAACAAGCCTTCCATAATAAGTTCTTAGTCTTAGTCTTTGCTTTGAACTTCAGTCTGTATGTTACACTAATAAAGGGATCAATACATACTATTTCGAATAGCAAAATAAGAGATAAAAAAATAAAACCCCTGCTATTTTCATCTAGGTCAAAGTAATTGCTGGTGGCAGGGTGTTTGCTGCTTTTGTTCTACAGATCTCAAGTGTCCATGGATGGAACTTGGGCAGAACTGAGACTTTGCTGTAGACATTATCTCAGAAACTATCAAGAAATTAAGCTGATTGCATGGTTTATTGGCCTTGTCAGCACTGAAATAAGTAATTCTGTGTTTCTCTATCAGACTGCTCCAGCTATGCCTCTGTCCTAGGGCCCACCTACAGAACTGCCTTCCTCTTCTGCTCACAGTGACATTACTATTTGTGATCAGCTGGGAGGACTAACTTTATTGTTCCCAGTTAATGTTGTCCTCCATTATGTATTTCTATATACTTTTTTAAGAACCTGCTGCTTGCTGGTTTTCCTTTTCTTTTTTTAATCTCCACAGCATCCCACAGGTTTGTCCCTTTGACCCTGTCCCCTTACTCCCTTCCAACTCCTCAAGGTGAGCCTGCAGGTTTCAGCTTACTCCCCTTATGCCCACAACTCATGAGAAGTCCAGCTCAACCCTCCCAGTCCCATCTCTTCCTTCCCAGTCACAGAGTCCGGGTGATTTTTGTTTGCCCTGCATCCCTTCCATCACAGACATCACGTGTGCTCCTATGCACACACCAAACTTTTTTCTTCTGGAGAAATCCATCTGGGCAGCAGTGAAGTTGAGCATTCAGTAGGGTGCACAGCCACTGCATTAATCAGATTGATTGTTTACACCAATCTGGAGAGCCCTGGCTTTGCACACCAATGGTTCATTCCAAGCAGGCTGAGTCACACACTTGCAGGTTGTTCCTACAGGGATGAACCCTCCTGCTTCTGTGGTGTGCCTTGCTCTGTTGGACTCCACATCTCAACAGTGTCTGGCTTTCATCTGCACTGCTACAAGTCACATTAGCTTCAGTGAGATTTATGCGGGAGTAATGATGGAAATACAGATAAAAGCCATTTGTTCTCTTTTTTTTTTTTTTTTTTCAACAGAAAAGCCTACAGTACATTTGTTCTTTGATATGCTGAAAAGAATGATCGGTGTCTTTTAACATAAAAAGTTTATCTTCCCCCCAGGAAAGCAACCGTGAACAGCTGATGCACAGGCACTCTGTTCCACAAATTAGTCACATCATTCAATGCATGATTCAATAAGATGTCCCCAAAATAGAGCAAGAGGATCCAAGTCCATTATTAGCTTCCTAAGAACAAGCTGAGCAGAATAGCTACGCATGCTTTTAATTGAGGAGGAATATTTGATCAGGGTCAGATGCCTTGCTATAGCGTGTGCCAACATTTCTCAGTGCAGTGCAGTGACAGTGCCTTCCAACACACCCCAAAGTGTCCTCTGCAGTGACTATTGAACAAAGCAAAGACCTACACCCAGCTGTCAGCACCATAACATTGCTTCCCCTGGCTCACCCCACCCTGGAGGAGTTTCACTGCAAACAGCAGAAATCCCACTAGTGCCCTGTCAGCTGGATTCATGTGGCTTCTGACTGACAGCACAACCAGAACAGAGCGCTAAGGGTGCTACATGCTCAGGTGTGAAGGTACAGCCATAGTTTCAGACGTTATCTCCATCACAAATTGAACTTTAACAGCAAAAGGAAGGAAGAAAACTTGAAAAATAACCAGCAAGTTTCTATTTTACAAATAATTTAAACAGAAGTAGTGAAACCACCTAAGTTCGCAACATCTGGAGTCATGAACACCCCACTAACCTATCATACAATTTTTATTCATTTACTCTCAAATTGTTCATTTGAGACCTCCGGCACAGCACAAACACATTGTAGCAGCCAAGGGTTCTGTAAGTTAATGACAATATAACCATTTCAGCCTGCCTTCTATCTCATTTGATGTTTTATCATCCTAAACTCCTGTTAGGAGTTGCTACATGCTTATCAAATGAGGCAAAGGCAAAACAGCAGGTATTTTTTGTTCTTTTCAAATTCAGCTGATAAATTATTTGGACCTCAAAGTAGTGAAGCAGAGATGATGAAAATGGTGTGAGGAAAAAGCCTCTCAAGTCCTTAAGAGAGTCAAGCACACACATGAGGGCACATTCTGGCTTTCGATTGTCAGTCACACTGATGTCCCTGAGCAACGTTTTTGGAGGAGATGATTTTCACATTTTGGGATGTATGCTTCTTTTTTAGAACTTTTCCAGCTACAGTTATTAGCAACACTGGAAACGTTGAACTCTTCTACACGATTTCTTCAGGTGGAATAAACAGGCAGCTTTCTATTAACAGGTGTCCCACGTGCTAGTGGTGACTACCGTTTGAATTCATGTCCTACTGCACTTGTACTTTATGGGAATTTCCCTTTTTTTTTTTGTAGACAGATTCAAGCAAGGTTTTTCTGGTCCTGATGTGTTTTTCTTCTTAAACTTCCGTGCTGACACAGAAAATAGCAAAAGTAAGTTGCTTCTCTAGAGTGCCATCTGGTAATAGTAGAGACATTTCTTCAAATAGAAAGGATGGCTAACAGTTCTCAGTCTTACACAATTTTGATAACTTACCTATTCCTTTTATTTCAAGACAGTCAAGTTCATAAGCAGCTTTCAAGAAGCAGCTTCTCTTAAGAAGTTTTTGGAACGAAAGCATCCTAATTTCTACATGATACATGTTACTGGGATTGACTGAAACACTTCAGAGAATAATCACCTGTATCAATGTACAGCACTACAGTTCAAGAAGGCAGCCTTAACTTTTTCAAAGAGAAAATGTGGGATCCTTGTGAACATCTCCTAGCCATTACCAAGCTGCTGCACTAGCACATCTAGAAGAATAAAACATCATGCAGAAGGAAATAAACAGGTATCAGCCTAGTCCTGAAGGATTTCAGTATCAGAGCAGAACTCAGATAAAACATATAAAGGAACATCGGGAAACAAAATTTTATTTTGAAATATGAAGTTGATGCAATAAACCTCCAACAATTTTTAAGAACAAAAAATGGTTCTGCATTGTTTCAAAATGGAAGCTAAGGGAGGGGAATCAGCAGAGACATCTTTTGTATCAATGATCTTTAAAATTATTCTTTTTCTGATACGCATTTAATAACTTAAATTTTTTCCCTCAAATCCACATGGCACTAAATAAAGTAGAAGATGCTAGAAATCAATTTTTGCTGCTTACATGATCCTATAATCTCAGCTCAAAACAACGAGAATTGCTGAAACTGATAAGCAGTCTTAGATCCAAGAATACTGAGAAATTCAGTCAGTGATTTAGGAAGCTGCTATTTAAACATACACAAAAACCCCAGACTGTTTATCAAATCTGTTTTATCAAATTGTCACACTAAACTCCCTCCTCCTGTTTTAACCTTTTGTAATGCAAGTTTTTCCCTACTCTTGTTGCTAGAATAGAAACCCTCTATTTCCCCACTCCTTTCTTCTCTCCTTGCTTGGTTATAACACACGACTTTTCTAATGCAATATTTAGGAAATAGAAAGGAAAGTAGATCATACAATATGAGGCTTGACCACTGAGTTGGACCATGCAGCAGATTCATGGTGCAGTCATGATGATAGGACACCTAGATCTTGAAAATCAGCTATTGTGAAGTAACTGTGGGGTTTGGGCTCAAAACCATTACGGAGTTTCAGTCTGTACAGAGCTAAAAATTCAATTTTGAGGAGGTGGTCAGAGACAGCAAGCTACTGGAGGCTCAGTGCTGGACAGGGTACAGGTTTTCAGCACTATTATGAACAGGCCTTAACAGTTCAGTACAGAGCAAGAGATTAATAAAGAAACCCTCTTGCAGCAATATTTAATAACAGGCAAGGAGACACTTGGTCCCACAGCCACACAACCACATCCGGGAAAACCCTGTTGTCTTATGTGCTGACATGGACAGGGATCCTTTGGAAGGAATGCTGAAGTCAAAACTCAATTTACACAGTTGCTCTTTTGCTCTGCTGTGTATGTGTTCTCCTTGAAGTCAAAATAATTATAAATGTGCAAATTTATGACCTATTTTATCAGCTTAGCTGTGTTTGGATTTCCCAGAGCAAGTGAAAGAGGCACACACCCTGCACTGCAGGCAACAAAACAGCACAACTCACTCCAGCTTTGGGCCATGGAAACATCTCCCGAATTGCTGGTTCACACAGAGCAACACCCCTATATTTGTCTATGTTTACTTTTTAACATACAATTAACTCCAAAGAATAGACGGGAAAAGGGCAGTTTCAAGCTTGATATCTAATATGCATAAAACATGCTACTGGGTAATATACATCTCTACCAGTGTTCATCTTAGCACTTTAGAAATCTCTGCTGATTGCAGAAGAATTAATATTTTCCTTTTTGACTGATACAGAATGCCTTCAAGAATGGTTTTCCCTCAATGTTAAAGAGTATCTATGTGGTAAAAAAGTAACATTGACAAACTTATTATAGTGAAAATACAAGAAACATTAAGAAAAAATTCCAGTTAGAATCACAATTTTTGTCACTGGTGCATTTAGGACACCTCCATTAGCAGGCTAAATTCACCCTCAGCATCTGAACAGCAAAGCCAAGTTGACTTTCTGTGCCTGTGTCCCTTAATCTGCCAAAATGGACAGCAGATGCTGCCCCATGGGCACAGTATCCTGGTCATGCCAACTCCCAAAGTGCCCTGGAATCACTTGAGAGCACACTTAATCTGCCAAAACTGCATCCGGAAACATTTAATAATTTCACTGTATAAAATGACTGAGATCATGTTCTAGCATCTGTCCGCAGAGGTTTTCAATTTACAGCTGTGGCCAGAAGCTTCAAGTCCTGCAAAGTCATTGTGGTGACTGTGTGAGAGATTAGCTTCAGAACTGGAAAGTGATGGGTTTGCAGAGGAGATTCTTCTTTACCTGTCGAGACAGCAGAGCAGTTTCTGAAACATGATTTTCACCTCTACTGTACTCCAAGGAAAGGATTTGCTATTTCATTCTGCTTTTTACTGATAGTCCTCTGTAGTATTACACATCAATTTTACAAAGGTTTCTCTGTCTATCAAAAAGTATGGTTCTAATAATCTTCCTAGACACTCTTCTATAAAGTATTAGGATTACATGTGTATGGGAATTTCTCAGGTCAAAGTTGCGAAATCTTTCCTGACAAATTTCTCTTACAAGGTGTCAAATTCAGTCTAATGTACGACCAACACTAAAGCCAATGTGGTCTGCATCTCTGTGCAGGAAAACAACCAAGCAAAACCCCACGGGTTTGACATTCACTTGAGCTCTGAACAGATCCAACATTTCCCTTCCGTAAGGGTAGGGCACTGGCATAATTGGTTAGCGAGTCACACTTGTTTCCAGACTGTTTCTGTCACAGCAAGAGAGTTTTACTGAAGATGTAGTTACACATTTAGCTCACATAGCACAGTGAAACATAAATCCATGATAAATTCTTTCATATGTCTAATCAGGTTTAAATACTTTCTGTTGGCCATGAAAATAAATCTTTGTGAGTCATCCCTTTTCTTTTGGCAAAAATTTTTTTAGTCTTTTTCCCCATGCTGAGGACAAAGTAGCAAAGCTGATTTTAGAGGCAGAAAGGGCTTCCTACACTAGTTAACAGACACGTGTGAAAGATGAAGCTTAAAATCTGTTATTCATTTCGAGATGTCCAAATCTATGGGTAGGATGACAGAATTAAGGTCAGAGAACTGCTGGTGTAAACAGAACATCATTTAATCTATGTTGCATCCCTAATTTAGGTATTTTAAGGGAGGAGGGTGCTGAACAGAAGGAATTCTAAATTTGAATGTTGTGACTTGCTGGGTTTTCACTTTGAGATATATGAAAGGAGGAATGCAACTGCTTTTCATTAATGACACCAAGAGACATAGTCTCTTCATGGGATTAACCAAAGTGTGAGTCATAAACTGCAGACAACTGCTAGTCTCTAAATAATTCAGCTAAATAATGTCAGTTCATTAAAAAAACTTTCACCTAACACACTGATACATTTTTTAAAAACCACAAAACCAGTTTGAGATTTTATCTGTTCTGATCCCAGCTGTTCTTTCAGCAGCACACAGTCTGGGGGTATATTTATACAAGGTGAATTTGTGCACATATAGATTCCCCAGCCACAAAGAAAAATGCATCTAAATCTGATTTTAGCTGCCACCAGGAAAAAAAATGCAGCCCTGTTTTGGTTAGGTAGGGAGCTAACCAAAACAACCTATCCAAAAAATGCATAGGCTGGGATGCACACTGCAGCAACCTGAAAATTGTGTCCCAACATTACTACCAATAAACCATCTTCTCCTCTCTTCAGCAGGTAGATTGTTAGAGAACTTTGGAAAATGCAAGGAAAACTCCATTTGAATCAGAAACACACAATTTTTCCATGTACTTCCTTCAGGGCAAATGACAAGGCTGGATAAAATTCTAATTTAAATGCCTTGAATGCATTTGTCATCTTTTCTGTTAATAGGTACAATGTGGAGACTTAGAGAAATAAACCTTTCTATGAGAAATTAGGAGTGAATGTAATTCTTTCATCTTACTTGTTTTGTTTCAGTATCTTTTTAGAAGATGGCTGAAATTTTGGAGTCTGTTCTTCACTCAAGTACCAAGGAGGAGAACTGAAACTGAAATCTTTTAAACAATATCGAATACAAGCATTTTCTCTTTGGTTGTTAAGCTGCATTTGTAAGGAAATCTTTATTTGAATGCTACTGCAGATTTGTTAAGAAGTTCATTGTATCTCACAAAGACAATATTAGCACAGATTCACTTTTTAAGCAAAAATACCACTGCACTGAAAGGGAGAATAAAGAGATGAAAGCCCATACTATTTTTCCCCCAGTATCAAGAAAAAAAAAAAGACTTTCAGAAGATTTGAGATCACTAAAGACTAAAAATTCAATAAGCCATTTATTTACCTTCTGCATTCCTAAATCTTTGCTGGCAGAAAGGAGTAAATAATTTATAACACAGGTGCAAATACCTTCCTCTCTGCAATAACACTACATTTTTCTCACTGTTACAAAGAGCTGAAGGACGTGGTTTTGCTCAGTGCAGTAACAGTAATTGTCAGTTTGCCAAAGATCAAAGACGCAGTTCTCAGGATAAGCTCTATGAACTATGCTCAAGACTCCCTGAGCTCAAGAGGAGTTCACTGCACTGTCAGCAGCACTTAACCATGAGCTAAGTCTCTGACAGATGAAAAAAATGGCCATTTATTTCCTGACCTGGACTGAACTATCAGATACATATGAAGTTTCTTATAAAGTCAGTCTTTCCTGCGTTGCAGACTGTGTTCCCTCAAGCGCATGACCAGTGGTGCTGAAACATTATCACCAGAGTTTAAACTACAATGCCTTGGGACCTTCTACAGAACCTGCCAATTCCTGAAACTTTGGAGTCTCTGGGTTTGAGATATTTTAAGTATGAATGTTCCCAAGCACATGTTTAGCAAGCCACATATGCAACTGCCAAGCAGAACAGCAATGGGGCTTTCCACATTTGGTGGCAATTGCAATCACGGGGAAAAGAGGGTGTTTTCCTGTGAGAAATCCAAAACATTAAAAAAAAAAAAAAAAGGAACCATCCAAGATTTTGTGGGAAACATTCATCCATTATTATTTTCTTCTGAAGAAGCAGCATGCCAATAGCAATGTTGGAGTATTCCTTCCTTCCTTCCTTCCCCAGGATGGGACACAGAAGGTAGCAAGTGGGTACAAATGTCTCACTGGGATGGTGGAGAGTGACCTTTGTCTGCAGTGCATTTTCCTACTCTATTATATGCACTGCTTATTATGTGCACTGGAAGGAAAACAGCTCAAGGTACATTTCAGAGTTTCATCATCTCACAGTGCTCCGACTTTAGCTAAACACTGCTCCAATTTTCCAGAAAAACCCTGTATTTTGAAATAACTACAAAATATTAGACTACACAGATTGAGGTTGTGCTGGAGGCAATGCCAGTGCCTCTGATTTTACACTCTCTTTATAAGAATACAGTTCTCAACTATATTCTTATACGTATATAAGATTACATTCTTATTACATTTGTATTACATTCATATATTCTGGTATGCTTATGTTTCTGGCCATGCCTTCTTCAGTCACTAGGAAAACCAATAACACTTATTCATATGCTTCAGGTGTTTGGATCAAATAAATATGAGCCAGAGGCCAGGTGTTCATACAGAAAAACCTACAGTGCAGCCAAAAAGCACACAGGTTGTTAATGAGAAACATTTCATCCTCTCCAAATGCCTGTAATGTCAGGCCTTAAGGAATTCCGCTTTCTTTTCAATTTCTAATAAATGCTAATGTCCTTCAATTATATTGCAACTCACTCCACATTAACCTCATTAGGAATAATGCTGCCTTTCCAGGTGAGTGAGGGATGTCAGCACTCACAGTCCTCTCTAGCACTTGCTCGTGGCCAGGGGACTACGAAAAAGGGCAGCCACCCTCCAAAAACATCTGAGCAGGCTGATTCTGTCCCTGGTTTTTAGATAATCCTGAGCTTCTGTGTCTGTTGGACAGCACTTACAGGCTTCTGGTAACTAAACAATTTCGGTTTGGTTATTTTTTAAAGATCTCAACAATTCTTATAGCTTTATTCTCAATTACCCTTTATTAAAAACTTATTATCAGTTAACATCATCTTGTCAGAGCCTGGTTTACACATGGAAATTAGTCCACTTGTCCCTTTTTATTAATATTCAATTCTGTGTTAAATGCACTATTAATGTACAGCTACTGATAGCTTAAATAAAATCTATAAAACACAAAAGCTGCAATTAAACAGCAAAAGCAATTTTAAAAAAATTATCTTTGCAGAGCTACAGGCATCTCTTGTTATCTCATTAATGTACACATGGGACAGGGCTTGTGCTCTCTTTGTTGTTCATAATATCCTTGCTACTCTCTTAGAACACTGGAGTTGGTTAAAGCAAGCACTCTGAATTCCTTGAACTATTTCCTTTGCTTTTCCTGCTTGCATGAATAGCTAATGATGGCAGATATGAGATTCAAATAAAGCTAAAGATATGTGAGTGCAGGCCAGCAGCTGCACTTGTCAGACAAGAAGGCTCATCAATGCAGACAGAGTATTTTGATGTATGAAATAATAAATGACATTTTCCCATGTATGGTGCACAGTAATGAAGCACATGCAGAACACTACAGAATATGAGAAATATTATAATCCTCCCCAAGATGGAATTGCTCACAGATAATGGAAATTTCAATGGAAAAGTAATGGGTTTAGATTTGACCAATAATGTTCTCTCGAGTGCAGAGGAATTCAACAACCGAAGAAGCAACAGACAACCTGAGGGCAAGGAAAGAGCTCTCTACCAAACACTTGCTTCCATAAACAGGACATACTTTATTTAGAAAGCTTCCTCACCCTCCCATTCATTCAAATTATTAGCTGCATATTTTTATTAAGGAACACTGATTATAAGTTCTTTTTCAAAAATAAACACATCAAATCACAATGGTAGAAAAACTAGAGCAACATCTAACGAAATACTGAAAAAGTGTTCTTCAGTATAGAAGTATAACTTCTGCACATGTATCTACTCAAAATGGCTAAATATCTGCAGAATTTGTAATGTTGCTGAAGTTATGCAAGCTAAAGTAACTTTGTCTGGAAGAGTTATCAAATAAAGTTTTTCTATGAAAATAAACAAGAATTTAGCATAAGGGCACTATAACTACATCACTTGATGGCTACTGCTCTCTATGTAAACAAGGAAAGTAACCAAAGTGGACTTCTACCCTTATTGCAAAGCATGCAGTAGTTATCATATGAATTGAGCAAACAAGCAGCCTCTATCTTGTAGCAGCTAAAGTTTAAAGAGTAACTTAACAGTACACATTTCGTTTCTTACCCATTTCTTCTTTCTAATAACTCCTGGCTTCCTTGACCTCATGATAATAAATAAATTAGTGTCTAGTGACAAGCATATGTTTAAAAGCCCATCAGGTTCTGATGTCAGCAAAATTTTCCTCAAGCTAAGTTTTGCCCTCATACCTTTATTTCACCTTCAGGTATTTACCATGACAACTACAGAATACACTTCTGAGACCTGATCCAACTCCTTTAAAAGGCAACATTCCCTAACCATGAGTGGCAAGTCTTTGGGTGCCAAATTTAACAGCCCAGGCTTCCTCTAGTTCTACAGAGCATCCCCAGGATGATTCAGGGCCCCTAAATCAGGCTACTAACCATCCTCCCCAGGACAGTATTGGGAACCTGAGTCCTTAGCTGGGATACAATAGCTATCTAAAGTTTTATGATAGAAATAGCTTGATTATAAGTGTTGCACTGAATTCAGTGGTCTTTGGAAATAACTTCTCCAATGCCAATCGCCCAAATGTTTTTTCCCTCTCATCTTCAAAGAGCTTCATAATCTCCAGTCCATACTTGCACTGCCACTGTATCCCCTAAAATATGAAGCTCACAAGCCTAGATTTTATCTCCAGCACCATAAACATAGTCAAACATGATGGATAACAACATAAACTTTCAAGCTCACTTGACGACAGAGTACTTTTGAAGGACAGACTTGATTTTTGTCTGTAGTGTAAATAAAAGAAAAACCAAGAGATTTATGAGCCAGGAATTGTCAGGTTTGGGCTACATTATGATGTGGTACAGAACATTAGGCTTTGCAACAAGATGAAATGTATTATTTCTCTTTTGGCATTCCATACCCAATGGAGTATGGATAGCGAGCTTCAAGTTTTTATTTTTGCCATATAAGATCATTTGACTTTTTCCACTCCATTGTAGTATATTTTTAATTTAATAAAACTTATAATTAAAAAACCCCTTCTAGTTTATTCAAGGATTACAATTCAGAGGGGGTTCATTTAATTCCAATAGTTTTAACATCTGTGGTTTAAGTTGCAGAAAGCTTCAAAAGTAGCTATTGAAGTAATGTATTGCTTCATTTACAAAGGAAATTGGATGCCTAATGCATTTTGTGGTGCAATAATAACGAAGCTGTAGTATTTGCATAAAGCAGCCCACAGTAGTACCAGGTGTAGGTCCTGTCTGAAGAAAGGCTTTTAGACTTTTCCTAGCCCAGTGTGGACACATTATTCCATCGGGTTACACATTAGCATAGAGTTTTGCTTTCCAAATGGCTTTGATTGGTCTGATCAGAGGATCAGCCTCTTCATCTCAACAACCTATTATTTGCTACAAGGATCTCATCCTGATAATCATGAGCCATACTTCTTCTGGGTATGAATTTATGTAGACCTAATTCAAACCTAGGAGGTGAACTCCAAACGGTGTTACCGTATTCGCTGCAACAACAAGCAAAGCAGAAAATGTCAGGGTTTAATCTGCTCAAGAGAGAAACACTCTCAGAAGAGAACTATGTCTCAAAAATATCTGTCTTGTGTTTGAACATCTGTGTAAGCATGCAGGAGGTAATCTGTACTAAGTTCAAGTTCATTACCACCTCATTGCAAGTTTTTCAGATTGGAATTAAGTTAAGACTGAAATGAGGTTTTTTTAATCCCTATTGTGCTGCACCAAAGAAGATGCTTTGTGACAGCAGGAAGAACGATTGCCTTTAGGATAGAAAATATAAAATTTGAGATACATCTGTCACAAAAAGATTTTTAAATAGTCTGCTAAGCCTACAAATACTTTTCTACACTACTGTACCCAGCATTGTCTTGCCAGTGAATACCCTTGGTGTAAAAGTAAGAAAATGTGTCTGATTTGAAAAATGTTACTGCACTCAAGTTTCTCTGAAAACCAAGAACAAGAGCTTGATCACATTGTATGAAATGCCTACATTTTCCTAGAGCTTCTATCCCACCAAAATTTTCATTTACAAACAAAGATCATCACATGAAGATAATAAATCTGGCAGCACATCTTGGGCTCCTTGCACGGCACAGGAGAGAAAATAAACAGCATCATAGTCGTCTGATATGTGCCAAATTACTTGAAAAATAAATTCAAAAAGCGTCTTCACACGGCAAATGAACGTCAAACTAACTTTAATGTGGTTATCTACAAATTTGCTGATAATATCACTGTGATAGCAAATTTTTACAGAGAAAGGTGACATAGGGAGCAGCCTTCTCCCTGAGGCTACCACACAGCAGGAAAGCCAGAGAGGATTTTATTCAGGATGATGTTGAGGGAAGATTATCCATCAGCACTCAAAAGCTTAAACACCAGTTCAGCAGTGTCCAGAAGGCAGAGAGCCTTGAATTGTGCAGCCAGCATTGCTGCATTTGCTATGTCAGCATGAACCCAAGTAGCAAGAAGGAGTGTGAAAACAGAATTAGTACTATGCAGAAAAGTGAATGTCAGTAAGGTAATGAACATTATTTACAAGCTTTGCTATTGCACACTCAAGTACAGCAACAGGACTCTTATTTAAAGCAAAACAGTCTATGAGAAGAGGCCCTTTTAAAGAAAAAGTAGATTCAAATGAAATTTCAAACAAAGGAAGGACTATGATGTCATAAAGGACTTGGCACCTCTGTACTAGTTTTCTCCCACTTTAAAATTGAAAGAGATCCAAGAGCATTTCTTTCTCTTGCCCTTTGGTTGTCAATTATAAGCTTTTTAAATCAAAAAACATTTGACTTTAAAAAGTGCAAGTGGAATAAATACTCAAACCAGTTATAGCCAATATTATCAAAGCAGTCTCTTGTGGATTTTAAGAATAATTTAATGGATCTTTGAGAATGAGATATTGTTGTAGCTGCTTGCCTCTGCCTGATGCTACTTTGATCACTTCAAAACCAGCCAATAATGCCTCTGCCACAGTGCCAGTTTACCCATTTTCATTTGCTTTCCTGAGGCTTTCAATGTAACAACCATTTAGGAGAAATAAACTTAGAACAGAGACCATGCCAGTCTTGGTTAAACACCATGAGCTAAAACCCTAAAGAAACCAAACCAAAACCATGTGAAAAACACTCCACAACAAACTACTCTGGACCCTCACATATTTTACTTACTACACACCACAAGGCAGTTTGTTGGAAGCTGCAAACCTTTCTGAGCTGATTACTTTGTATTCTGTAGATGCTCTGCTATCAACAGTTATGAAAGAATTATAAAGGAATTTAAATTAAAAAACCACCAACTTTGGAACGATGGTTGCAAATCAAATATAAAAGCCAACACTATTTTGACAGGAATTATGTATTTTCATCAGATTTTCAGTTCACCCAGGACACAAACTATTAACCAGATGATCCTACAACGGGGTTTTATAAAATACATGACTGTGTGATCAGATTGCACCTCAGTCTTTTCAATGTTTCAGTAATCTAAACAAGTTCCTCAAATCTGAAAAATGCTGAGTGGAGAGGGGCTGAAGAGTAAATATATATATTTTTTAAAGTCAGGTGTATCTCAGTGATCTATTGCAGATAATATGATGCCTTTTTAGCCTGTCTTTCTCTAGAAAGCAAAGGGCACATGCTAGCTCTCGGTGTGAGGGGAAGGAACAGCAATGTGTACATATCCTCTTTGGGCACAAGGACTGAGTTCAGCTAAACTGAAATGTGGGATAAGAAGGCTCACACATTACAGTGTTCCCACAAGGGTAAGGAGACGTGCAGCCAAGGGGAGGCTGTAGCATGAAATTAAAGCTGATGATACATCAGAAAACCCATAGGATGAATGAGAGGGACAGAAAGGAAGGTTTCTTATCTATGTACTACACAACAATTTCACGGAGCAGTAAGTGAAGTTCCTGAGCAGCACACACAGAGGCATTGTCTCCCTCAGCAAGAGGCAACCTAACAAAAGAGGCTGGTTCACATACCAAAGGATGTCATCCCTTAACAGAAGAGAGAGGGAGCAGTGATTCCCTTCCCACGCGCTGATCTCCGTGGTCTAAGGGACTGTAGATCTTGGCTAAGCCTTGTCTGGAATCACAAGACTCTGCAGAGGCAGAAACGCGCTCTGGCACCTTCCTGGGGCATTAGGAGCATCTCCAACAGAGCAGAAAAGCCAAGGGCTTTTCCCACTGCTGGAAGACAACACACACATGGCAACTTGCAGGCTGGGGAGAGGAGACAGGCTGGCAGGGAAGTAAACCCAGACCAGGGCACGGGAACAGCACTGCAGATGCACAGCCAAACCAGTGCCCAGGGATTGTGGCATTAGGGGTTTGGTTAGACCCACAGGACAACTGCAGCACCACTAAGTCCCAGGGCTGCAGAAACTACTTTAACTGTTCTATCATTAGGAGTCAGCTGTGGAGCGGGCTGTGCACTTTGGCAGGACTCCAACATTTCCTTTGCATTAACTTCCTTACAAACATGTGCTTTCTATTCATACAAATTATAGCAGAGACCTCCACTACTAAGAATGCAAATTCCCCAAACTATCTCCCAGCTTTATCTCTGGATGATCTAGAGAATAGGATAGCAATATAATACTGCTGTCTCCATTCCTGGGTTTAGTTCCAGCTGACTGCAGACAACATCATGAAAGTAGGAAATACATAATAGGTACATAATGATCCAAATGGAAACTCCTCTGGTCACTGCCCTGCAAACAGCTACCAGGACTTGTATTGCAGGTTAATACTGAGAAACAACTTGTTGCTGCCAGGGATTCCAGTGAAAGGTCACCAGTGGCTGCTGTAATGGTAAGGACACGCTTACAAAATGTCACTCACCAAACCAGAGCTGCCACAGAAAGCAACAAGTAGAAACTACTGCTAAAACTAAGCTGAGAAAAGCCACTGTCAGAAGAGTTTCTATAAAAATACCACACACTAAGATGTTACTGCAAGAGAGTAAGAAACAGGGAAATGCTCATTGGAAAAAGAAAAAGCAGCAGGCTGAAGGGAGAAAACCCCCATACATCAAAGACAGTTCCTCAAATTATGGTTATAAAATACGGGGGCTGATGATGACACACAATTACATCTCTCCTTTTATTTTGGTATCCAATATGATTTTAGATTCCTTCCCTAAAGAACCTGAGATAGAAAAATTCAGATCCAGTGTCTGAAGCTGAATAGGACCCTAATTATTTGAAAGCACAATTGTATAACAGAATGTGCCTGGTCACCTTATGAATGCATCATAATAAAAAATGGAAAAAGATAATGTGGAGATTGAATGCTGAATTCTCTCATGTCATGTACATCTTAAGCACTAGGCTAGCCCCCAGAGATGGTGGCTGGCCCTGAGCCAGTGTTCCATCCCAAAGGATGGGACTCAGGGAAAAAAAACCTGAAACCAGGCTGCTGGACAAGAAAAGATGATTATCTGAGCCAGAGAGCATTCCTACAATAGGAAACTAAGTTTATGAAGGGATCAAGGGAGTCTAAAATGAGAGGAAAGATAAACCTAGAAATGTATTTAGCTGCTTCCTTTACAAGGCAGCCAGAGCTATAGCCTGACACTCCGTCACCTTTCTCCTGAAGGAATGCAGGATCTGCTATCACAAAACCACCTTGTCTGGAAGAGCAGCTGGTTGCTTCATCCTTGTGTGCCCCCTCCCACCTTTGGACAGTCTGTAGGTTGCTGGGACTGCAGACAGGAAGTTATGAGCCCTCCCTGTCCAAGTTATATCACTCTGAGAAGAACACTGGTTTAGAGGCCAGTAACTTCTAGAAGAAATTTCATGTTTGATAGCTTTAACTCGCTGTTGTATGCTACTACTGCCCTCTTACTCTCATTTCCTGCTTCTTTCTTATCTACATTTTAGACTTGGCAGTGTTGTTCTTCCTGAGATTTAGCTGAACATGGCCAAAGCCATGGTAATTCAGCTGTAGGAACTGGATTTTCAATAGATAATGAACATGCATACAGGACTTTTCCCACACACTCTTCCAGGAAATCTTAATCAAAGTGAAATATAACAGGAAGAAACCTGGTATTACTCAGTCTGGTGATTATAAACATCTGGTTGTTGATTTCTGCTAAGACCGAGTTTTTCATGGAAGCTCTTAATAAGCAATAAAGCACTAGATGAATGAGAAAATTAATGAAGTTTTCCATAAGCAACTAGAAAAACCTCAAAAGTGAACACCAAACAATATTTTACAATAATCTAACTACTTGCATGCTAGCTTTGTCTAATCACAACAGGTGAATTAACTTTTAGAAAACAAGATGGATGGCAGTTCAAAGCACCAAAACTGGACCTTACCGTTACTTAATGCCCGGGCTCCTATCAGCACATCAGGTGATGCAAATCATCTACAGCTTCCACCTCCAAATAGAGATGTTAAGTTTCTAAAGAGCCATAGAATGATGTAAAAATCTATACTGGAAGTCAGGCTTGCCTTTCGAAAGTTTTGTTTGCACTGTGCTTATACTTTTAAAAGAAAAAAGAAAAGGTGGTGGAGGTCAGATATTCCTCCTCCTCAACTCACTCATTTTTAATGTCCTCAAACAGCTCTTTAAAAAAGGAGATATTTTCTTTATAATTGGCTCATCAAAAGCCCAATACTTGTTGTCCAGATCATTCATTCTTTGAACTCGTGCTTCAGGGAGATTTTTGATAGGCACTTTATCTAAGACACCCTGAAATATCCTTAACCGTTTCAAGTGGAAACAGTGTGTGCCACACTGAGTCAAATTTTGTATTCAATGTCAGAAACACGTGACAGGTGTTGTGCCCAGCTCAGAACGATGATAAGGCTGACAGCATGGAGGATTCACCATAGACAGTGGATTTGTCATGGCCTTTGTTACTGCTTTGAGGCTTTATTGGAAACATGCCCAATGACAGGAGATCCTGAGGTTATTCATGACCCACAGCCTCCAAAAGGGATCCTGTCACTGAAACAATAAAGCTAAATAGAGTCAGAAAAGAAATAAATTTTAAAAAGGGAAAAAAATCTATTTTTTTTTACAGAGCTACTTCATTATGCATTGCCCACCAGTCCATCCTCCCTTAACAGCAGTCAGCTCTAAAGACCAAAAAAATAGAACCATGTGACAGATACTGCAATGAACTCAGGTAAACCAGTTTTGTGCCTCTCTGTCTCTTGGAATAGACTTAACACTGAATGATAGGAAACATTCAGGTATGGGTGAAGGGAAAAATAAGAATATTGATGCCTGCAAAAAGAGACTTGGAAGTGGCAGAGACATTATAAACAGGGTTTTAATACGATGTGAATTACAAGCACTTGATACAGAGGGGATGATATATTGATTTTCCTCATTCTGAACTATGCCTGTCACTAAGATCAATGGAAGTCACAAACCTATATCAAGGAAATTATAATATGTGGAATTATTTATAGAATGGCTGCTCCAGGTACACATCAATTGCAGCATCATAATGGCCCGACTTATGACTGAGGACAAAGCCATCTATTACATATTGTAAATGAGAAAGTGTGCATTGCCATCATTGCTTCATTTTCCACATTTTTCATAAGTGAAAGGAAGAACTAATAGAAGCATTCTTGTACAGCCTTTTTTTATAAAGAAGCAACAAACATTGTAGAGTTTATCACTAAACGACAACAATTCCACTTACAAACTAAGTCATTAAAAGAACAGCTACAGGCAGTATTTTCCAAAACAGAGTTATGCAATGTACACCAAGGCAAATACGCTGAAACTTTGGGAATCACTTCTGGATTGCTCAAAATTCTGGGCACCCTGAAGAAGCTGAAAAGCAGCAGCACACAGGAGGGCAGCATCTCCAAGCTGCTGGTGGCAAGGAAGCATGAACCTGTAAACGCATGCTTCCTTTTTCCACTGCAAAAGCTCTGTCACCACTGGCAGACAAAGAAAAAGTCTAATGGCTACACAGGCACCTTTATAATTTTCATATCTCAAAATTATGGCATTTCCAATAAAGTCTGCTTTTGAATCACCATTTACTTCTACAGTTCACTTAGTTTCACAGCAGTCTCTACCTCCCACTGTTAACTCTTAAAAGAAGCCTTTCAAAGGTCAACCCAAACTGTTAGGATTCTAGATGGTAAAACTGAATTTTTCATGTCTACTTGTTCTTCTGAAAGGCTTAAAAGCAATTTGTGGCAATCAGCACAAAGGGATTTGATTGACAAACTTTAACAAAGTGATCTAGAGAAGATTCATTGGGAAAAAAACTGCTAAAATTGCAAATTAAATGGCAAATAGTTTTTCTCTGTCTGCCCTTGAAGGAAAATAGGTTCTCTTCTTAGACGTGAAAATTTTGAATTCGGGAGGGAAAAAGAGGAATTTGGCTGGGTTTTTTTTGTATTTTATTTTTAAACCTCTAGTATTGTGTTAGACTGATAGCAACCAGCATAGTTAGAAGATTTATTTCTTTACTATCCTGATGGTGCAAATTATTTTGTATGCTACTGCCACTACTGCAAAGCCTTTGCTTTAGTCCTCAGACAATCCTATTACCCAAGTCAAAGTAACTCATTTTTCACCTACTTTAATTCAGTTCTGAAATTCATATACAGGGCAAGAGCAGGATAAAGCTTTTGTCTGTTTGAAAGTACAGCATAACTGATAGATTTTACATTTTTGTAATGGTGCTTCAACCTCATATACCCATTTGCTTGTTTAATTTTTAAGTATTATTCTGATTTTTTTGCCTTTACAACATTCTTCTGTGACTTCAAATTACTGTTGCCTGCAAATATAACTAATGTGTTAATCTTCTCAACTTTCAAATCACTCACATGACATAAACCCACTCAAAACCATTTATATTTTGATCTACAAAAACCTACTACATTTTTTTACTAACAAGTTCAGGTTTTTTAAAATTATATTTATGTCTGTGAAAATTTTCCAATCTCCTACTCTACTCAAAGCTATTCTAACATTATGGCGATTTTATGTAATTAAATTATTTTCCTGTCTGGTAACTTACTGTAGTTTACATACTTTTGTATTTATTGGAGACATACCAGAAAAAAAAAAAAAAAGCATTTGAAATGCCAAAAAACAACATTTAACACAGAAAACTCAGAATTCATTAATGATAAAATATGTAGTTATGAAAGACTGCACAAAACTCATTCACTCACTGAATCACTACAGAGACTGAGGGATTTATGCAAGGTGCAATACATCCAAAACAATACAGCTCAGTTCAACACACCACATCTCACTGCATTAGTAGCACTTGTCAACTAAACCTACAGCTAAGCCATCTCAGCTCATTTACTCTTTATAAAATTACCTTTTCTCTTCAGAGCAGCTATCTTTGCCAAAGGACAAAGGGTTTATGTGGGCAAACCTACAGTATTAGTCTACACATTAAGCACCTATTCTGGCAATAATAAATATGAAGGTCCAGAATTACCCATTACAGACCGTAAACATGCTTGTTTACTTATTAGGATCTTTATAAAGCCACCATACAAACAATTTGTGTTTAAGAAAAGTCCAAGATATGATTCAGTTACTTCTTTGCAGGCTGACCAAAATATTTTCTATTAGTTTTGCAGTGACCTTTGTTATATGTTATTCTAGTGTCGGGGATACACATTTTAAAACTCCTCTTGACAATGTGATTAGAACTGTAACTATATGATTAAAACTATATGATTAAGCTCATTAAAACCAATGATGAAAGTTTCTTTAGATAATCTAGCATGTGGATTAATTTTATGATTGACATTTGTTTGCTCAAGAAGGTTTTTTTATTCATCAAAGACTCAGGTAATGAAAAATCTTTACATCTTTTAATTACACATTCCTGATAATATCAGCCTCAATTTCTGCATAGTTGCAATTTAGAATAAAACATGTTTTAATTCACTTCTTCTAAAGCGCAGTAAAGATTTCATCAGGTATTAGTGGCAAACACCACCAGTCCAAACCTACTTGGATGTTTCTTTTCAATAACATGACTAGTAAGAATTGCCATGCGTAACAAATTTTTCTTTTGCTTTCTCAGTGTTTGTGTAGATGTCGAACAAAAAATTTAATGACTGCGCAAATGGTTTTTAAAATACCCTCAAAATTGAAAGATAACTTTTTTTAAAAGCAACTGCTGCTCAGACTACTGCTCATATTCTACACTCGGTGAGCTGACCCTTGCAAGATTTCACATATCTGTCTCACAAACTGTTAATGACAGATAAAACACACCGCTGCAAAGAGCCTGCCCTGAGGTGACCCAGCAGCAGTCAGGCTGCTGCTCAGGCAGGCCTGGGCTCTGCTGGGCACTCAGAACCAGCCTCAGACCCTGTGCAGGCAGGCCTGGGCTCTGCTGGGCACTCAGAACCAGCCTCAGACCCTGTGCAGGCAGGCCTGGGCTCTGCTGGGCACTCAGAACCAGCCTCAGACCCTGTGCAGGCAGGCCTGGGCTCTGCTGGGCACTCAGAACCAGCCTGGGCTCTGCTGGGCACTCAGAACCAGCCTCAGACCCTGTGCAGGCAGGCCTGGGCTCTGCTGGGCCCTCAGAACCAGCCTCAGACCCTGTGTGCCCGTGGCCCTGGGCTCTGCTGGGCACTCAGCACCAGCCTGGGCTCTGCTGGGCACTCAGAACCAGCCTCAGACCCTGTGTGCCCGTGGCCCTGGGCACTCAGAACCAGCCTGGGCTCTGCTGGGCACTCAGCACCAGCCTGGGCTCTGCTGGGCCCTCAGAACCAGCCTCAGACCCTGTGTGCCCGTGGCCCTGGGCTCTGCTGGGCACTCAGCACCAGCCTGGGCTCTGCTGGGCACTCAGAACCAGCCTCAGACCCTGTGTGCCCGTGGCCCTGGGCACTCAGAACCAGCCTGGGCTCTGCTGGGCACTCAGCACCAGCCTGGGCTCTGCTGGGCCCTCAGAACCAGCCTCAGACCCTGTGTGCCCGTGGCCCTGGGCTCTGCTGGGCACTCAGCACCAGCCTGGGCTCTGCTGGGCACTCAGAACCAGCCTCAGACCCTGTGTGCCCGTGGCCCTGGGCACTCAGAACCAGCCTGGGCTCTGCTGGGCACTCAGCACCAGCCTGGGCTCTGCTGGGCACTCAGAACCAGCCTCAGACCCTGTGTGCCCGTGGCCCTGGGCTCTGCTGGGCACTCAGCACCAGTCTGGGCTCTGCTGGGCACTCAGAACCAGCCTCAGACCCTGTGTGCCCATGGCCCTGGGCACTCAGAACCAGCCTGGGCTCTGCTGGGCACTCAGCACCAGCCTGGGCTCTGCTGGGCACTCAGAACCAGCCTCAGACCCTGTGTGCCCGTGGCCCTGGGCTCTGCTGGGCACTCAGCACCAGCCTGGGCTCTGCTAGGCACTCAGAACCAGCCTCAGACCCTGTGCAGGCAGGCCTGGGCTCTGCGGGGCCCTCAGAACCAGCCTCAGACCCTGTGTGCCCGTGGCCCTGGGCTCTGCTGGGCACTCAGCACCAGCCTGGGCTCTGCTGGGCACTCAAAACCAGCCTGGGCTCTGCTGGGCACTCAGAACCACCCTCAGACCCTGTGTGCCCGTGGCCCTGGGCTCTGCTGGGCACTCAGAACCAGCCTCAGGCTCTGCTGGGCACTCAGAACCAGCCTCAGACCCTGTGTGCCCGTGGCCCTGGGCTCTGCTGGGCACTCAGAACCTGCCTCAGGCTCTGCTGGGCCCTCAGAACCAGCCTCAGGCCCTGTTCGCTGGCAGCCCTGGCCTGGCTCAGAGTTCCATGGAGCACCACGTACCTCCTCATGCAATCCAGCGCCCGGATGAAGAAGTCTTTGTGCAGCTGGTGCTCGTCCCTCAGGATGGAGCACTGCTCCAGCGTCACTGACATGGATGTCCTGTCTTTGGCACTCTTGCAGCAGGTGAAGCGCACTCCGTTCAGCTTGCGGCAAATCTGAAACACGGGCAGGCCCCACAGGTCAGCCCTTCCTTCCTACCAGGCTGCGCAGCCCTACAGCTCTGCAAGCCCAGCGAGGGCTTCCAGACAGCTACAGCACTTCTCAAGAAGAAAACATCTTCTGGAAGTTAGTACCAGTACACTGAATTCCTGAATTTGACATGGGACTTTCATAACTATAAAAGAAACAGTTCCTTCACCGTTTCCTCACTGAATGCAGCAGCTGCCCTGTTCAATGAAAGCTAAATTGTCTGAATATCTGATGAATGAAGATATGGTGAGTCTTAACTCACAAACATGAATGTAGCAGACTAACTTCTTGTGAAGGTATGGAGTCAGACACATCTAACTTACATAGTTTTTATTTTCAACAGGTGAACTGTTCAATGTATGGCTCACAATTAATAAAGTTTAACAAATTGCTGCCATGGATTGTCTACTTTCACTTATACTTTGAAAAAGTTATAACACATAAAGGAAACATGACATTTTGGAGGATGATTCCTCCTCTTAGGAATCAATCTGTGGTTGTATCATTCCATTAGTTTATACTATTGTTTCAAATGATATTTTACTAGAAAAAGAAAAATTGAAGGAGAGCTTCTGTGCCCAAATCTACCATTTCCCAGATATAACCTGTCCTGAGAAAAGGTAATACTTTGCTTACACCTATCCCTGGGGAATCACAGCTGTAATGGTACAAAACCTCAAAATGTTTGTGAGAATGCAGCAAGGCAATAAACTACAGCAGGAATCACAAAAAGAAACTTCCCGCATTGGCTATCATGGGAGAGCTCGCAGGATGAACTGGAACATGAACTGAAACATGACCAGTGTCAGTCCAGCAAATAAGTGTTTCTTCATCTAATGCTAATTGCATTCTTAGAAATTCTATTAAACAATAAATACTATTAAATTCTATAAAAATCAGAAAATACTTAGAGCCTTTAAGTTCTTTGTGATACCATGGTGAGGACAATCTCAAAAGTTTAATTTAGGGAACCAATTAAGGGAATCTTACTTAGAATCCAAAGAGGTACAGGATAGTGAAGGAGAACCTATGAGTGTTTCTTCCATCATATAATTGAAAATTTTAAAAGTTAAATCTGTTTAAAAATTTGAACAGTTGCACTGGGATTTAAAACAAGTACTATATGATAATCTGCTTAAATAATTATGTGAAAGAACTGTTTCATTGAAGAGATTAATTCTCTTTGCACTAGTATCTTTGGAAGCCCCCGATTCATTGGGGCTATTCGATGTGAATGAGTCCTAAAAAAATTTTAAAATATTAAAAAATCATTTATAAAATAAAGTAAAAAAATCCCAGGTAATTATTCTGGATGAGTGATGGGCTCATATGTGGAATCTTGTACTTCCACTGCAATAAAAAAGTGATATTGCACAGCTACTGCACTGACAAAGTTTTCTTCTTACATCTTTTTCAATAAATAAATGGAATATAGAATAACAGTGTGTAGATCACTAGGACCAGAAATACACATTTCAGAAAGTTAAAGTAAGGGAACCAAGCAATCGTGTCCCACATCATACCTCAAGGACACTAAAAAATTATTTTGAGTAATTTTATATTATCAAAGAATGGATATCAAACAAATCACTCAAATTCTAGCAGGTTCTACCAGTTTAAAAAGTGAGAAAAAGAAATTGTCTGCAAAAAACTATTACAGCACATCTGCCTCCTTTAACCAGTGAGTTTTCCAGTCATTTCCTTAAAATCCATTGCAGTTACAAAGTCAGCAAGCTTATGAAAATGAGTTTATGGTTAGTTCATCAATTTCTTTGAAACAAGAGAGCTCACCGTTGCAGCCAGCCACATGATTTCTACATTCTTTCTCTTTTTGGCCTGGATATTTTGATGAAGACTTTCTAGCAATCCCTTTAAATCATTTTGTTCTTGAAAATGTGGTAAACCTGGGAAAAAAGGACGAAAAAAGTTGCTCATTTTGATAAGGTTGGTGATATGATTGTCCCGACTAAAGAATGCTCATGGTAAAGAACAGGTCTATTATTTACAGCCTTGTTTTGGAACACAGGATAGAAATTACCAGCTAAATATTTAAGGAATAAGCAAACCTTATGTCTTTTGAGTATTGCCTTGTCCTCCCTAAGATCTTCACGTGGAAATTTGAAGTATCTTCAACCTTTATCTTATAAATGGATGGTGAAAAACAAAACCAAATCTCTGCTGTAGTTCTGTTCATCAGCTATTACAGACATTCAAAAGAAATCAGAAAAATAAAAAAAAAACTGAGTGTATTACAACCTGCTTTGATGGGATGATTATTTTTTAAAATTAAAGTAAAAAATTAGGGTTTTGTTTTCAAATTGAAACATCTAGTTTTTGTTTTAAAATATGCCTTAGATTTTTCTATAATGTAAGATAAGGGTTAAACAGCACTTAGTATCCCCTCTAAAAAGTAACAAAGTATCTTTCTCCTGAAATTAAGTGGGGCTTTATTTTGAAGTAGAAAATAATTTCAAGTTTGCTTAAAATCCAAAAATTTACCTGCTTGTTCTGGGTATGGAATTTAAGTTGAAGTTTAATTTATCCTACATCTCCAGCAAAAATTCAAGAGTAGGCAATTTAATTTCCCCCTCTGTTTCATATGTATATAGAGGAGGGATTTTTCTAATGTTGCATTTATCCTTGCTAGTTCTGAAAATCAATAAAAACATGCAGAATCTGTTTTTTGAAATTATTTCTTCTCATGGTGGCAAAGTAAAAAGAATTTAAATCATAGTTATCACCAAATAAAGGGGCCAGAATCAAGTGGAACAAAGTGAAACTAAATTGATCAATGGATTTCTTCAAGCAGAGAAAGTAAATTATCCATCCAGTGAGGGGAAAAAACCCCACAACCCAAGCCCCAAACCCAAGCCCAAAAACTTATACTCAATTGGAAGAAAAAAAATGAGGGAAGTATTAATGAAGGTCAATATCCATTCTCCTAACGTGATCCAAGTTGGAATGATCCCTCTCATCAACAGGCTTTTACCTTTTACATCTAATAAATTCTGTAGTTTCCCTTATCCATGATTCATAGGAAGAAGTACTTTAAATCTATTCAAAAAGAACTAAGTTGCTCCAGTCATACTGTGCTGTCTAAAAAAACTCACAAACAAGAAAACAAGAAAAAGGGAGGAAAACGTACATCCAGAATCTGTTTTGCAATAATTTTAATGTGGATTGTTTTACCTCTGTATCACAAGCTCTGATTGTACATTAGATAATGTAGAGCACATAAAACCACATCACACTCTGCTAGACTATTACACTTATGGGTGCATCTGTTTCTTTAAAACAGAGAGCACAAAATGGCAAAGATGCTTTGAGATGATGCAAATGTATCACTAAACATTCTATTGCTCCCAGTAGCTTTCCTTTGGGTCACAGCAGAAAACGTGACATCTCAGAGGGATGACTTCAGCACAGGTACAGCAAGAGTCTCCTAATTCACAGTACTGCCAAAGGGGTTGCACCTTGACTGGAAATGATCAATGGCCTAAACTCCTTGGGTCCCCCACAGTACCAAACCACCAAATCAGGCTGATAAGGGGGAGAAGCCTGGAAATACCAAACAGCCTTTTTGTTTTCAGGTACTTACGTACTACTAAACAACTATCTTACGTTTTTGGACCCTTACTGTCTTAGTATTTCTATAAAAGCAGTACCATTTTGAGCTATATTTGGTCAGCATTTTTGGTAGGAACCTTGCTGGAAACATGCTCTTATTTTCAGTTTCTGCTAAAAGAATTTAAGAAGTTAACAAATGGGTAAATGACGAAGTGTATGTTCATCCTAAAGACAGAAAGTCAGTGGATGCTTAGTTACAAGCAAGACTATTATTGCCAAGGAGAAATACAGACACAAGAGGAAAACTAACAGCGAAGGTGGCAATACCTTCCAGGGAGTGGGAAATTGAATTCTTTGAAAGGGAATATATGAATGAGGCAGCAGGCCAGGGAGGCTACCAAGGGTGGATCCAACAGCCTGGCAAATAGGGCTGCAAATGCTCAAATTCTGTTGGGCTTTTTGAGCACTGTTTGGAACTGACAGCTTTGGGAACACAGTCCTGCATTGATTTTGTAGCACAGATTTGGCATTATAGGAAATTATCTGGATAGGTGGGACAAAACCATCAAAAAGCCATCAATATTGAATGCCTCTCACGTGGCCCCAGCACCAGGGTTGCTGCCAGCCTTGTATGGAGGTTTGTCTTCCAGACGAGGGGGAACAGGAGTGGGATTAAGTCCTGCCACAAATGAACAAGTTTGAGAGCTTCCCTTTTTTCCCAGGGGGCTGGTTTAAAAGGCACATTTCTCCAAGGCAAAAGACTGACTCTGTATACTGGCAGGGAGCTACTGGGAAGGGCAGTGGAACCAAAAGATGCTTTATGTTCCACAAAAAATTGTATAAAGAAGAGACTGAGTTCTTAAAGGTAAAGAAAAAAAGCAAGAAAGTTATAATAACCAGAAAATACACGATGAACTAGACACAATTAGTTCTCAAAAGCCTTCACAGTCTGAAAGAAGTCCAGGAACTGTGTGGCTCACTAATAATCCTTCAGGAAGGCAGTACAAGTTTAAATTGTGTTAATGAAAAGTAGCCAATACTGTCTGCATGCAGTATTTTATAAAATAAAATCCATTTATGAGGTAGCAGATCTACCTTAGTCCTAACCTGCATGAGGTTAGTTTTTCGAGGATGTTTTCTTAGCAAGATTCCCCTCAATTAATCACCCAACTTATTGTATGAGTTTCTCTGTAGACATCCTGGAAATAAATACTAGGTCTGTGGGGGGATGGATGGGCATCCTGCCCATCATTTAGGAAGGGCTTTTGTTTCTGTCAAAATGATTAACAAATTAAAATCATCCTGATATAAGAGATAAACATGTATACATACGCATGTGATGTATTAAAGTTTTACATAGCATTTAAACATCAGGCAGTTAAATCTCCCACATTTGGGACTATAGTTTGGGCATTAAAACTAACAGGATTCGATTGATGCAGATGTTTTCTTCAGTCCTTGCTTCTGGCAATCAGAGTAACAGCATAGTAATGCTTATGTTTATAATACAGAAGTTCTACAGAAGTGGAATACAGGGCCTATTCCAATGAAACCTTGTCGTTCATATAATGATGATGTGGCTCATTGCTTGTATTTGATCTGCAGATTTCTCCATGGTTCACCAAACCTCAACATATTTTCAGAATAAGAACAGAGGGTATGACTGAAGCTGATGAAATTGCCCACCAAGTATTTATGTAAAAATACAGTAGGTACAGACTGTCCTCTACATGAAATATTAACAAACTTATTATTTTAATAACTTAAAATAGCTGTTCAGTTCATCATTCCTCTGTTTCATTTTCTCTGTAGTTTCTGCTGTGGCACAAGGCCTGAAATCACTCCTGAGACCAGCAGGGTCATGTACAGGTACAAAATGTTTAAATTTATGGAACAAGTTATGGGATTCTGCTAATATTACTGTCTTATAACCTTCTACCTACTCAAAGCTTTTCAAACCGATTTGGACATTGCATTATTTTGTACTCACAATCAGGAGGCATTTTTTCTGTAAATAACTTGTAATATTCTTTGAGAAGCTCTAAGTTTTCCTGGTTAATGTTTTCCTGCAAAGTGGTATCTCCAAACCTATGAAAATACACAATAAATTATGAAAAAAACCCAAAACCCACAAACAACAACAAAAGATAAATTATCCTTCATAGTTATTTCTTTGCATAAAGAAATAACTTTGGTGCTAAATGCATTAGATTTTGTCAAACATGCAGTAGTTAAGTTCTTGTATGCTTTGGAATTAATTTTTGGAAACGAGATCATCGCTGATGCATACTTCTTCCAAAAGTTTATTAACAAAGCAATCTATTTACAAACATGCAATAAGGCACTTATTCTTTTCCCCTCACAAATCGTGAATAAATGGAAAGGCACTTTGGGGGAATTCCAATTCCAAAAATTGGGTACCACAGGCAGAGAACACCAACTCTCCATCTCTTAGTGCTGCTACTGCTTAAGCATACCAATTTCTGTAAGAGCTGGATAATATGGAAGTGACACAAGATGGAAGAGAAGCTTATCTACAAAATAACTGTAGCTATAAAAACAAATATCTTTCTCTCTGAGACCAAGATTTCTACAACAGCCACATTTCACATGCCAAGAAACTAAATCTCACGGTACTACAAGAGATATGATTGTAAAGACACGAATGTCCCCATGACAATTAGGGCCAAAGTTTTGAAATTCATCTTCAGAATAGATTTGAAACGGGAATGGAGGAGTACAGGAAGAGAGGCATGGGCAGATAAGTGAGAAACTCAGAGAGAAGGGGACACAGATCAGAAGATACCAAATATGCTGCTAAATTGGGAACAAGGGAAGCAAATATTTCAACAGGCCACAGGGAGAAGATGTAACTACTTCCTTAGTAGCCATTGCTGCACTGTCACATGAGAACATTTCTTTTAAATCGGAAACATTCTCAAGTGTATTCTATCAAAAAACAAATTAAAAGATTTTTTTTCTAATACAGTAACATTTCCTAGAAATTTGCCACAAAAGTGTTTTTATATTCTCAGGTTCTTTATCCCACAAACCCCTCCATGTTTTTAGCCATAAATCGTGTGTGGTGTTTTCAGTCTCAAAAACAAATGTACAACTTTAGGAGTTAAGCAGCATTTTGAATTAAGACAAAAGCAGACTGTAACTGCATGCATTAAAGCTGCTTCTGCATTGAACTTATTTTCTTGGCAGATATTAGTACATATCCATATTTATAAATATGCAGTTATTTTGTTTTCTCCTATGGCTTTCTTTGCACACAATGTAAAATGACCACTGGGAACAACACTTCCTGCCACTTCACTTGCAAGCCAGGCATCTTTTCATACCAACTCCTCTACAAGCCCCCAGGTAATCAGGCTATTTCTAAATGTTGTCAAATTTTTCCTCAGACTATTCATAACTCAGTCCTTCCTGCCTATCTCACTCGTGTAAGCTCCCACCAGCCTGCTTCTTGCTTACCACATCATGTCTTACCTCTTATTTTTTGAGTGTCCCACTCAGAACTGTCATGACTGATTTTGTTGGTTTTGCACATTATGAGTTTGGCCACGTCACTCCTCTCAGCACTTTTCTCTTTATGTCATCAGAATAACCTATTTTCATTTTCAAGAAGTTTCCAAGTTCTCTAACCAGCTATCCAGCTCTTTCACAGTAAAATGCCAGATTTTACTGTCTTTAGATTCAGTCTATGTCTCCCATTTCAACTTTCTGCCTAAATTTTCTCACATACCACCACTCAACTTGGAGAAGTGTCCCATAAACATTCACAAAGCTACCTAATGACATTCTTTAGTAGACTTCTTTAAAAGACTGGGTTTACTTGGCTGTCTACAGTGAACAGGAGATAAAATCCTGTGGTGTTTAACTTCTTGCCTATTACCCAGGTTAAGGATTTTCACTGTATCCCTCCATTACTCCAGCTACAGCTTTGCTATAAGCTTTTGGCTTAGAGCAAATGCAACCTCAAGATAAGCATTAGGTATTTTGGACGCTCTGTTAATAAAAGCAGCTAAAAGAAAAGAAGTTTTAACAAAGTAGCTGTCTGTATTGACATCTTGACTTCTACTTTGCAGTTTTAGCCCTGCACAAATGTGGTAATTTAACATGACTGACAGATACCCTTCTCTTGGAAGAGAAAATTAATACGTTGGTGAATCCATGACTATTTTTATACTAATTAATTAGTTTCCAGCAATCTGTTGCAGAGGAGTACTAATTTCTCTAGCTTATCACTTGTTTGGTCTCTTCAAACCCATCTTCAAGATGTAAGAATTTTGAATTTTCAAACTTGTGTGAGAATTTCAGAGTACTGCATACAACCAAAATTCTGCATCTGAAATAGAAATCCATTTTGCACCTGTATCCAAGAGAAACATGGCACCAACTCTGTGAAACGGAGCCCTGCTTATGATCTTATCTTCATCTGGACTTTTTCACTGTTCTACATTGCTTCATAGCTTGTGTTTATTTCCTTTAATACCTTTGAAAATACACACTGAGTCAATGTGAGATTGTCTAAGAGCAAATAACAAAGAAGATTTGTTTCTAATCCTGAGAGATAGCCTGTACCAGCATGGAGTACTTGGACAGAAAATGCAACGTGACTTTTCCTTACCTCTCTGCCAGTGTTTGCTGCTCATTGATTCCAACATTAAAGAGCACTGGATACATGCGAAGCAGCTTTCCCTCTTTAATCTCTTGTGGCAGCAGCTGAAACATCTTTGCTGGGAGCTGGACCTCTATAATGTAATGTTCACTAGCAACAATGAAAACAAGAGTGAGGATGGGGTTCTTGAATGTCAGGAAAAGTTTCTTCAGCCAGAGAATGGTTGAGCAGGTTGAACTGGCTCCCCTGGGAAGTGTCACAGCACCAAGCCTCACAGAGTTCAAGAAGCATCTGAACTCTCAGGCACGGGGTGTGATTCTTGGGAAGCCCTGTGCAAGGCCAGGAGTTGCACTTGATGATGCATATGGGTCCCTTCTAACTCAAAATATTCTGTGATTCTGTAAAGAATGTTCCAAAAGCGCCTCTAATAAAAGAATGGCCTCTAATAAAAGCATGTGAGCTCCTGAACAGAATTTCACCTCCCCTGGGTGGCTGGTGTCTACCACCCACACCAGATGATCAGTGCACTGCTAGACAGTGCCACACACTTTGGATTGATTTGTTTGTGCACACAGAATGTCAGGTTTAAGCACTTTCCTAGAAAAAACAATTACAAGTAAATATGCTGACTCTTCAAGATAAGAATTTGTAGTTTGATTTTTCTGTCTTGCATTTCTACAGTCTTTCACTCTCATTTATTGAGCCATACCATATAACAACCAAAATAAAAATGGAGGGTTTCTAAAAAAATTATTAGAAAATAACTAGATTTTCACCTTTTCATCTTTTCTTTTTACGGTTCACTTCCAATGCTGTTTGATAGGAGCAGTCTTATCACAGCTCTAAGAGGAATGGCACTCCTCCACATAAACCTTGTAGATTTTATTTTTAAAATTTTTTTAATTTTAATTATTCCCATTGTATTGCCTATCATATTCCAGCCTTCCTGTTATTTATTCAATCCCTTCTCAGAAAGCCCATATGATGAGAGTGAATCATCCAGATTAATTAAGTAAATCAGTGGTGAAAGCCCCCTTCAGAGGAAACATATATTTTCTAAAAGTTCCTGCTTTTAGCTGAATTTAATTTACAGTCATCTTAAGAGCAATGATACTATTAAGGAAGTGATTTTTGCAAAATAAAACTATTTGGAGCTTCAGACTAGAATAATAATAAAGATGAAAAATCCATTCCAATCTTGTTAACCCTCAAATAGCCAAAATAAACGGAGTATTGCAGTATATGTCCTGACATTCAGCAGTACTCACGTGAGATTCATAAAGGATAAGTGATTTTGTGCAAGGATTTCTGAGACTGCCTATGTCCTGTGTGATTTTCAGCAGCTAAAAAAGGCTTCCATTTTTAAAAGTGACTACTAAGTTTTTAATACTAAGTGGCATCGGAGTTTTTTGGTTTCCATCTTAAAAACAATCAAGGCCTAACTCTTGGAACTGCAGTTTCATTTCTCATGCTGAAATACAAATTCAGGACATTCAAAAGCAAAGTTTCTCAGTTAGAGACCACATTTGTAAACAATGGCCTTGTCACTTGTCCAGGGTTCAGTATCCATGTGTGAATAATGCACCAGCAGCTCTGCACAACACAGACGCTGCTCAGATTAATCTGTATTAGTAACTGGAACTTCAGCTTTTTATCAGGAGAGTAACCCAGAGCCTACTGGCTTTTAGAATCCCTACTAACTCACCTTCTAAAAAGTAAAACAATGCACTTTCAATAAAACAGAACTCAGCAACAAGAAAACCATTAGACGGGTTTCATGGGCTACAGATTAAAACTGCAGCTCAGTTTCCTGGGCTCCAAGAAACAAAGTTCTTACCGCCTTCCACTTATAATAGGCAAAAAATCTTCTGACTTGGCTTCAATTACTCTAAACATTACTTTCTGCAAATCTGAAATGCCCACAGCCATGTCTTCGAGCATCCCTGCTTCTTCACCTACATGAAAAGATTAAAGAGACTATTAACAGAGTTGGCAGATCAGTCACTGTATAGGTCAGGGCAAAGCAATATATTTTCCAGTCTGTGCATCTAAAAATCACAGTTCTAAATCCACATTACAGTAACCTACATAAAACCAGACTCATTTCTTGAACTGCTGACAATTCTGTGCCCTAAATGGTAACCATGAGTATTAAGCAATTCTGAAAATCAGCCTGCTCTATATAGACATAAAATAACCTCAGAAAAGCCATTTTTGTCTATTCTGAAAGTTTTCAAAAGGCTTTCCTGCTGATGGAGGACAAAGGTTTTGAGAATAAAAACAAGCATCATGTAAAATGAAGAAGACAGCTATCTCCAAATGAGCAACTGCATAATAAAGCTGCACAAATGCTAAATTCCTCTACTTTAGTCAAAATCTCTGATTCAGGGAATGATTCCAATAGATCTAGTTCAAAGTTTGAAAGATAAGGCAATTTCTCCCTCCAAATTTCCTTTTTAATACATATCAAATAATGGCATGTGTAACAAACTATGAAACTGTTTTCAGGCTATCTTCACATTATCAGCACTGGGGATCAGGGCCGAGGCTGATAAAAGCAGTAAGTGTTTAAATCTTCCGTTTGCATTAGTTTTATAAACCTGCTATTTTGGGTCAGGTCTGCATGGAACAATAAGCAGGCCGTGTTCTCTGAGGAACTCAGAATGAAACAGATTAATAACTTTTGCTGCAGAATTAACAACACAGTGTCAATGACTTCAGCTGTGCTATTATGTGCAAGTCTACTGTCTTGTAAGGACAAGATTTGATTCAGCAAGCCAAATAAGAGGCTTGCTGAGGTTAAAATAAGAACTTCCTGGGTAACTTCTGGGCAGGGAACATAAGGAACTTTGTCCAAGAGCAATACTTACTGTATGTGCTAAGGAGTCCTTCATACTGCACCAGCAATCCAACAGTGTGAAGCTGTTGTAAAAATCCTTGATCATGTAAACCTGTGTGCAATTTGATTGCAAAACCACAGACCAATCCAGCGAGTTGTAAAGATAATTAAAACATGTGCAAGAGTGTTACAAGACAAACAGATACAAGACATTTCAACTGTTACAAGACAAACAGTTAAAATGAGGCTTGCCATCATTATACACAACAGAGGTAGCACCTACATATTTGAGAAATCAGCATAGGTATTTCTGTTTAGTGACTAAGTACATGATTTCATAATAATGTATTTTGATGGGTTTTTTGGGGGTGTATAAAGTAGTGAAATATTCTGTTAAGGTATATTAGATAAGCTTAATTTGTTTTGTATCATTGTGTGTTATTTACACTGACATAAATAAGACCAGAACCTCACTTGTCAGGCTTCAAACATGCAAGACTGTGAATTAAACATGTGAATTCTGATGGATTTGAAAGTGGTTCAACATCTAATGTAACTGAATCTCCTAGGCAGCTGCCAACTTAAGAGAGAAATTAAGTGAAATGTTTAGAAAAAAATCTATCTGAAAAAAACATGATATACAGGAGAAGACATAAAGAGCTTCAGTTATTTGCCAAGAAAAGACAGTTCTAAGGAAAGACATGCTAATAGTATTTAAACACTTAAAACACTGCCACAAACTGAAAACAAATTGTCTTCTCCCTATTTCCAAGGTGACCAGGAGAAAAAAATCTCCCTGGCTTGGATGCTGCCTAGCCAGTACCATGGATTTCTACTTCCTATTTAATTTCTTACCACATTATAAATTATTTAGGTGAATATAATGGAAAATAAATGAAAAAGCTGTATCAAATTGTAAGGGAAAAAAAAAAAACCAATGAGAAAGAAACCCACAAACACTGGCATGAAGAGTATGCTTATAATTAGAGCAAGAGAAGGAAGTGAGCGACACAAGACAACCTACTGCTTGGCTGAAGACGATGTCTCTCCTCAGGGTCAGCATCAGGCACTGGGGCAAGCCACAGGCAAGTTCCTGGAGCAGGACAAAGGCCATGGACTGCTTGGCCCTGGTCACCACCTCTGCCATGCAGTCCTTCAGCGTGACCACCAGCGGGTACAGCTGCTCGTACCAGTCACCTACAACACGACAGGTCATCTGCTCCAGACTGGAAAACTCGCAGTGAAAAACCCTTCTTCACTAGGAAGGATGGCAGGAGCAGCTGTGCACATCACCCTTCCCTTTAAAACAACCCCTGCAGCTCTCCCCAGACCACTGTGGGACCACAAATGCCACTGGAGAACATACTTATAAGCAGGATTCCATCTTACCACTGGGAATGGGGTTAAATCCCTGGCCTGAATCCAACTGCACTCTGAAACAATGGCCTTTTCCAACAGTCCCAGCATCCCTGTAAAACTGGTATTCAAGTGTCACAAACAGAGTACACAGGGAAACACATAAAACCTCATTTAGCACACAGAGATTAATACAGTGGCGATGGAGTCTCCTTTCAGGACTCAGAACTGGCTATGTAAGAAATGAAATAGCATCAAAAATGCAAAACCAAAGAGAATAACCAAATATTTAAGAAAAGGTGGGTGCTGGAGGGTAAAACACAATAACAAATAGGTATCTGGAAGGGTATCACCTACTTAATCTACAGGCTGGAAATATAAAAAGCTTCAGACCATATTCCTTTTTTTTTAGATTCTATGTTGTTCTCTTTAAACATTTAGACATTTTGAACTCATTTTAGCTATTTCTATCAGAGAGATGCAGAGTATTTTGAAACATGTTTTTCTCTATGAAAATACACGCTAGGCATATTAAAAAAAACACTCATGAAATGATTGAAAAATGTGATTCCTTAATACATTACAAATGAAACAGTGATAACTAGGAATGGAGGAGAATTGGAACACCTTACACAAACTTGCCCAATAATCCCAGCTACTCCTGAATTTTATATGATTTAATAAAATCAGACCTGCCTGGTAGTTGCATATGGCTTTGCCTACCCCTAAGTTGAGCAAATAATAAAAACAAATAAATAAATCCCCCTCCTTCAGAATCTACATCTCAGTTTGATTGTACAGTTTGAAATGAGGGAAATCAACACTCTAGAAGAATCTATATAAAAGTTGGGAATGCAACTGACAATGCAACAGTCTATAATTGGCTCATATTTTCTGTAGGTCAGTGTAATTAAGAATCAATGATAATTAAAATCTGTTGTAATTAGGTGCAAGACAGCAGCGTGTTGTTTCAGGTAACATTCTGAGTCAGGCCAGTAAAACCTCATTAGAACTGAGGAAGTTCTTGAGGCAGAAGACAGCTGCCTGTTGCCAGTCAATTTGGCTGAGCTCCAGAAAAACACACAAATTAATAAAACTGCAGCCAAGAAGACTGCAGAGAGCTTTGAAAGCTGGGAGAAATTAGAGAAAGCAAGGAGCAGGAAAGGGGAACAAGGACAGAGCATGCACAGAGAATCGGATGAGCTCTTTGTTAACTTTGTGGTCAGACAACATGAGTTTTACCACAGTCATACATATTTAACCATGAGTAACACAGACTGAGGAAGCATTCCCTGGAAAAAAGCAGTTCTGAAGCGAGTGTCATCCTGACAAAACAGACCATGAGCCACCCCCAGGCACAAGCTCCAGGTGATTTTATACATGTCATTGGCTAACAGAGTGATGACACGCTGTGTGCCAAACGCTGGTGTACACGTTTTAGAGAGGCTGCTGGAAAAATGGAGAGCTTGCAGCGCAGAGCTACCAAGATTTAATTTCCTTAAGCTGATGAAAAAGACTGAGCAGCAACTTGATTTCCCCTCTTCCTGAGGAGAAAATAACAAGAACTAACTGTGGTGTTTATTCCAGGGAATAAAAGCAAAAGAACAACCAGAGGCTGCTGCAAAACACAGACGAGTTTAGAAATAAGGTAGACAAAAAAGTGTAATGTACTGGAAGCCAGTGTAGACAGATCAGGCAATCTAAAGTCTCAGTCAAATTACAATCCTTTATTAATTTAAGCAATATACATATGCCAATAAAAGCATCAGCAGCAAAGTAAGCTCAAAGTCTAAAGTCTAAGAGTTCTCTTAGAGTGACTCAGTAAATCATATTGTATACATTTTAGAATAAGATATTTTTCAGAATACCTTTGTAGAATCACTTCAGGAAAGGAATAATACAAATTATTGCTTTTAACACATTCATGGACTCACACACATTGAGCCTTCGGATCTCAACTTTCTTTTAAATTAAAATCACAGCGGAAAATTGTTTGAAGAAGGGGTGAAGAATTAACTGAATGAGTGACCATCTAAAAAAAGGAGATTAGAAGCAAGAACAGAAGCGACAAGGAGACTCCGGGATGACTGTCAGGTTGCTAAAATGACATGGGCAGCCTGTCAGTTTGGAACACTTAGCATCCAGAAGAACTGTCAGAGTCTCCGGATAAAGCAAAGAAACTCAGCACAAAAATAGAGCTAGTCAGCCACGGGAAACTAAAACAAGGCATGAAAACCAAACATATTAAATTAAAAAATTAAAGGATGAAACTAAAAGGACAGTACCACCGCTATGCAGTTAGAATGAGATTAAAACAAAAGTGCATGTTCCACAAAGCACTGAGTAAATATTCCATGTTCATTGCCAACAGAGTGATGGCAGCTCAGTCTGTGACAGGATTTGCCCTTTGGTTACTGGAAAACGCCCTTCAGCCCCATGTTCCTGTAATCAACAGGCTGTGCAGGCAAATGACCTGCTTAGCACCCAGCTAGTCAGTTCTGCGTGCTCATATCCAAGTTGCAATATGTCAAACCACATGTTAAATTTTATAAACTTTGGCAGAAAAGCAAGCTTCTGGTCTTTTCAAAGTCAGGCCCACTGAAATGCTCATTAAAATATGCTGGTAACCAAAAAGGATGCTTCAGCATAGTACTCCTATCTCCTTTAGCCCTAGCAACAGATTAAAAAAGCCAATTTTGTCACTGCTATTTGTGCCACCTAAAATCCATAAATTGCTTTAAGTCACTTCAAAACTTGAATGGTATGAAGTTAAAAAACCAAACCTTAAAGAAAAAGCAGAAGAATGCATAATGTTGTGCCCTTAAAGCAAAGGGGGGCACTACAGCCACACAAATGTAAGAAACACAAATATAAATGTGACGTATAAATGTAACAGCAGATACCCACGAGGTAACGTTTCACTTAAATTAATCACTCGCTACCTGATCATAAAAATATTCCATGACAGAATTGAAATAATTAGAGGTAAAAAAACATAAATGAGTTGTCTTTATATCACAAAGTGATCATTAGACAAACTCTGTTTTAATGAAAAAGGCAGGCAAATCAAACCAACCAACCAACACAGCAGCAGTAAATCCCTAAAATCAGCATGAAATAATTAACCCAGAATTTGATTTTACTGACTTAGGAAAGGAACAGTCTTTGAATTAATGTTTTTTTTTTTTTTAAAGGGAGGTTTAAAAAGACAGAAGATTGCACATATTCAACTTTGCACCATAAAAAGGTCAGTGCCTTATTTCTTTATTTTGCCACGCAGCTCTTGGAGCTCAGCTGAACTGCAGCTGAGGGCTAAGCTCTTTGAAAAAGGAGGAGGCTTTGTACTCATAATGCTGCAGCAGTTCTTGCAGGAACAATAAAAACCTGAATAAGATTTCCTGGTGTTCCTGCACTTGAAGGTAGCAGTTTGCTTTGCACAGTTTGGGTGTCCAGAAATTTGGAATTCTTGGGATTTATTATTCCACTGCAACCATCCAAGATTTTCTCCACTGTCACATGGATTAATAGCTAAACCCAAAACCATCCAATAATACCTACATGAGCATCTCAGCATGCTTAGTCAGAGTGAAAACAGAAAGAGAGGACAAAGGTAATAAAAGACAAAGCTAAGAAAATCTAATACACTTTAAGCATAGGAAGGTTCTGTGAATGCTGTGCAACTAAATATTCTTATATCTTGTTTTAGTTTGTTGATTCAGTTAAACAGTCTTTCCCTTACATATTTTTCAGCTTCTGTTTTTAGCCAAAGTACTTAGAGAAAGTACTGCTGAAGGGGATTGTCTTGTATTCCTGGGCTACATTCAGCCCAGATAAGGATCCTATCAAAAAGAAAAGGATGACACAGAAGAGAGGGGAAAAGGGGAAAAAAAAGCATAAGTAAAACTTTTGTAAATACAAGCTTCAAAGAAAAGGAAGGAAAAATGTGAGGAAGAGGAAGGAAAGAGAAAGCTTTTCACATGTGACTGCTCTAAATAAATTATGTCTGCTGCTCAAGGACACAGACCACAGAAAAATTTTTCATCTTCATGACTAAACAATATTTTATAATAAAAGCTTTTCTGAAGATTCCAATAAAACTAGAGCACGGCTTTATTTCCCACAGAACATAGCTTTATTTCCCACTTCTACCAGCCTGCATTGGAAGGGATGCAACGAAAGATGTAGTCCCCATCCCCAGGGCAATGAAAGTCCGAAATTTTGAATCAAAACTTATATAGTCCCCAACAGGTATGAGATAATACAAGAAAAATAAACCCACATGTGTCTGTAGCAATGTGAGTATGAACAGAGGTCTCCTGTAATTCCAGCTAGGAAATGTGGCAATGTTCCCCAGGTGCTCTTTGCAAACCTATGCTGAAGGTTATCAAGGGCCAGTTCACGGAGCTCATGATTCCATAATTCACTTAAAGGCAAAATCCAGGTGCAATCACACTGGCAACTCAAATTGTTTGTGATGCTAGGTGGATCCTGTGTGTATCAAATGGGGGAGTCCTCACGCAGAGGCAGCGAGGGAACGGCTGGGTGGGAGCTCTGACAGGAGGCACGAGCAGCAGACAGAAACAGCAGCCACATGCAGCAGCCAAGCACAGACATCTGTCGGGGCTGTGCCAGCACCAGAGCCAACGCTGTGTTCCACTGGCACCTCTAATGCTGCAGGACAGGCTTTCACATCACAACTCTCACGGAAAACGAAAAGGCAAAAGTGAAAAGAATTTAATGTTGTCACATATTTCTCCAAGGCAAACCAGACTAGAGTCAGAAGAACAACAAAAAAGCCCTCTCCTTAAAAATCCTTCTACTCTTCCTGATTTATCCTGCAGAGGATTCATAATCCTGCGACTGATGAAACCATAGCATGTTACCTTGGTAACTGTAACTCAAATTCAGTCTTTAGAATACACTCAAAGGTCAGACTGCATGAAAAGTTAAGGCTAAGGAAGGTATAATTCACATTGAAAGGCAGAGTACAGCAAAAAAAAGTGCTCCAGTATCTCCAATTACAAAGATTCCAAACAACAAATATAAACATGTTTGAAAAAAGAGAGTAAGATCACACAATGCCATAGTCACTGAGACTGCAAATATCAACCTACTTTAGGAAACTCTGAATATATGTTACAACAATATCTAAATTAATATGAAAATGCTATTGCATCAAAATATTGTCATAATATTTTCTATCATCTAAAATGAACAGATGTGCATTTTTTGAAAGGTCTTTCATTGCTATATGCTACAAAAAACCAGTCAGGTTCACTAAATAAGCAAAAATTTAATCTCATACTTCAAGGCTTATTTGTTATTATTTTGTTCAAAACTCTGCATTCTTTTTCTTACAAAAGCAGCCCAATTTCTCTGAGTATCAACTAAAGCAGTTTCAGACTTAAAGATCAACCTGTGCCATATATTTGCAGTATTAATGAAATACATTATGCTCAAATATGCTCAAATTATGTATAATATATAAGCAAGATGTGGCAAGCTTTTCATTTATGTCACGTTTGTGAATTTTAAGTAGTGCAAAAGTCTGTTATTTTAGAAATGTATCTATGGGCGTACACAGTGTGATTTTGTATCTAGGAAAATGCTGTGAACTCATAATCAGGCTTCAAGTTTAAAATGAAGCAGAATTAAAGCCAAATTTGTAACTGTAAACTTGGAATCTCAACCTCTGTGTAGTTGCTTCACAGTGCAGCCTTAGGGTTTCACGTTAAATTTCAGAGAGGGAGATGCAGAGAAAAACAAACATCTACACCCACACTCTCATAGAGAAGTCAAGCATGAAAAATTCTGGCCCCAAAGTTTTGAAAATCATTAGGGAACCAACTTTGGCACACACCTGGAAAGCTCTTCGGAAAGCTCCATCTTTCAAGTTAGTCCTATAAAAGAAAGCAATTTTAAAACGTCTCCATCTCTATGTGACCTTGAAAGTCCTATAAACTGTCCAAGGCATTCCTAAAACGATGTCTTACTCAAAAAGGACATGAAAACACAGCAGTTTGCCCCACAGATCTCTGCAGCTCTCATGTGAGGGAGTGTTAGAGAACTTTCAGGACAGCTCAACAAAAGCACTGCTCTCACTGAAGGACACCTGTACTTATTCAAGAGAAATAGGGATGGCTCTGAAATGAAGAAAAAAGCAAGGATTTATTCCAGCATCATAGCAGTTGGATATTTTTTGTGTCTTTGGCCCACCAGCTCCAGAAGACAACCTCTCAGCTGGATGAAGCTCATCTAAAATTTTCTAACCATCACTATTATCATTATTGCTAAGCAAGAGCTACCTTTCATTCTACTTGATGACTTGATGGCTGCCTTATTACAGTACTTTAAATGATGCAACTTTGCTTTTTCCTTTTTTGTTTTTGGCTTGTGACCTAAAAGTTGTAACCAATATTTCATTTGCCTGTGCTGGTTAAATCCATAACACGGCGTATAGCAGAGGAGATACTCAGGGGGTTGAAGAGAGTGAAGGAAATTAGGGAAAAGTCTGTAAAAGTCTGTAAAAGGCCCACCATCTAAGGATTCTCCCAAGTTCAAAACTACACCTACCTAGCTGTTGAATATTTGTACTTTCTCTGAGGAAGGCGGGAAAGGTGTAGAAAGCTGTGTTGATATTTTTCACCTGCAAGCCTTCACTAGAGAGCAGAGATTATATCACCCTCCTGTCTAACATTACATGCCTGGTAGACAGAAACTTAGAGAACCAAACAGATAAGGAATAAGCTGCTCTCTGAACAAATCACACAAAATCAAGTCCAACACATCTTGCACTGAAAACAAGGATGCCAGGACTCCAGCATAAACCTCTCACACTGGTAAAATGCAGATGTTACAGCTGCATTAAAAATCAATACTACAACCAGAATTCACAGATCTCACCAGTACTACACAAATGACATAAAACTTTAAAAGTGATTTTAATTCTTGTTGTGTAAGAAATAAATTACAAGTGAGTACTGATAACTTTAAAAGTCTTTATATAAAATGATGTAATTAAATTCCGTGGAGAACATGTAAGGGAAGACACAGGATAAAATGCACAATGAAAAAAAAGAAAATTGAAACTATACAAAACTGTACAAAATAAAGCAGTTGTGTTGGTTTGTTGTTTTGTATGGGGAGTTGATTTATTTAGCCAAAGAGTGGCACAAAGGTTGGCTCTGATGTCCTTCCATTAGGACTACTACCACCATCACTAAGGATCTGTTTCATTTATTGCAACACACTTTCAGACTAGAAAATCCCATTAGACTTATTAAGCAGATATAATCTATGCATCAAGAATGCAAACATGAATCATAGGAGAAGATCAGAAGAAGATCAGAAGATGAGAAGGAGAAGATCAGAAGGTGACAAGGACCCTTGTCACAAAATTTTCTTTACATCATCCCACTGAATTATTCCATTTGACCTTTTGACACAGGCTGACAGGTATATCCAGGTAAACATGAATTTTATCAAATCAGAAAATAAAACTCAGTATATCACCTCAGAAAAGCAGAAGCATTTGCAGGAGAATGACACTGATTCAGAATGTTCACCTTTCCTTACAAATTTTCTATGGGGTAAGACACAGTCCAATTTTTTTTTTCCTCAAAATACTACACGCAAGTAAAATCTAGAGTAAATTAAATTACATCAGCCTACAAAAAGAAAAGACTGTAGTTTCAAAAGGTTTACACTCTAGCACAAACAACTGCACATGGCAAGCAGTCTGAGCACACATTAAAGCTGTACTTTGATAAATAACCTCCCACAAATGTGTAAACCTTGCCATTAGCACTCTCATCAAAGATACTATGGAGTCTTCTCTAGATGACTTTTCTGTAGCTGTGCAAATTTTTCTTTACTCTTGTCAATGACTAAAAAAAAAAAAATTAGGGGAGGTTGCTTACCGCCTGTATGCAACACCTTGCAATCTTCTGCTGAAGGCTCATTTTCACCCTCTTTGATGTTGCTGATGTTGTCCTTTTCAAGCAGCCTGTCCACCATGGCAATAAGGCAGTTCAAACTCTTTGCCACGTTGGCCCAGACCCTGTCCTGAAAAGACCAGAATTATCACTGCATGTTACTGCAGAAAAAAAACCAAAAAGGGACAATAGTAAGTTATTCATGATGTTAGCATACGACTGCTCCTCTCATCCTTCAGCCTATTACCAACCTGAGCCTTTTTCATGGAGATTCTCTTGCAGCGTAAATGAACCCAAACTTTTATGGTTTTAGACACTGTGCACAAGCGCTTCAAACTCGACATAATGCGGACAAAGTTTCAGGTCTAATAGCAAGGAACTGAGCAGCTTGTCTATTTAAATGATACCTTAAGAGTACAGACACACTCAAAGCTTGACAAATGAAACCTTGTGTGGGCCAGTTTTGTCACAGTGTTTAATAACCTCTTTTTGATAATTTAACATATCCTGTATTTTATCACATCAGTTACTCTGCTGAAGAAAATGTTAATTCAAGGACTAAAATGAGAAACTTGCTGTCATGGCATATTTATTAGCTAACACAATTTCAGTTTTGTTCCTCACCTCTCACACAAACTGCAACCGTCACACTTAACTGAGTTTACAATAGGAGAATTAGGGAAGTAATAGAGAGGTACAAAAAGTTCTGTACAAGCAGAGAGGAAAAGAAATCATGTGGAGCATAAGAAAGAGCTGTTATGGATAATCAAAGCTTTTGCACCCACTTTTGCAGCACTGAATAAGAAGGAAGAAACCAAGCCATACAAGTAATGAGGCTGTTCACAAGACAAGCAATCAGACTAAAACCAAACCATAACAAACCCACAGAAACCACCCTTCCCTCTCCAAGTATATGTTTCAATGCTGAGTCATTCTGAAAGTATTGCAGAGCAACCAGAGTTTGCTTGAGGGTTAAAAATGGGAATTTAACATCACTGCTTTGTTTTGTATTTTACAGAGCCAGAAGCATTATGTATTTGTCAGGTCTTCAGGCAGAAAAATGAAGTTGCAAAAATACCAAGAGAGAAGGTTAAAGAAAACTGAGAACTCAGAGAAATAGCATAGTTCCGTTTAAATGGCAACCCTTGGATTTTGAGTGGAGGCAAATCTAGAGCCACTGCTAAGGCAAACATTTATATCTAATGTCGCTTTTCAACTATATGCCTTGCTTCAGCCTGACTAGAGGGATCTTATCTTATGCCCTGCTCCCTCCTCCTGAGGACACAAAAGACTGAGGGCAGGTATAGATTCCTTCAAAAGTTTCCTCCTCTATGCACTTCAAGCAATCCTGAAAAAACATTTACAATATGTGTGAAACTACTGATTTTTACCGCCCACAAGCATAATTCTGGGGAGAAGGATTCTATGAAGAATCCTCCAGAGTATAAGGGAGCTTCAGAGCTTTCAGTCACTGAAGTTGCTGAGGAATATGCAAGTGAGGTTGCTCAGAGAAGTTGGAGCAATCTAATTTCCCTTTTCTTTTGTGTGATGGGGGAACTTAATTCCTGCACAAAAAAAGCATTAAGCTCTTAAAGAGCATCTGGAGTTATTGCACAAGCAACACAAATATGAGCCCTTGTTTCACATCGGAAAGAGCACTTTTTTCAAACCAACTATTAACCCAGCATTGAGATGATTTCTATACAATATTCCCACAAACGTTCCCTGAGGGTTTAGAAGCGAAATTCATAAACATCTGTTGACAGAAAGCTCACTCTTATTATCATGTATCTGGCTTTTTTATATACAAGCAACTGAGAGGGAGCAAGGGCCTGTTTCACAGCCCCTTTTCTCCACACAGGAGGCTCCTGGGATTGTGGGCAGATAGAAAATGTAGAGGCATCTATTTATCATTCATTGAGATGTTATTCTGTCTGCACCAAAGGCAGTCACGTTTATCTAAGAAGGCTGTTGAAATTCTGCAGTTTGGCAGGAACAATTTTCAAGTAAAACTGCAGTTTCCCATCACTGAAAATCAAGTGGCTTCTATGATTCTCCATGAGAAGAAATTAATCCGTTTCTTTGTTGGAGAATTTTGCTCAGACATGGCTTGAAGGAAAAAAGGCCATGAAAATATACAGCTGATTGAAAAGTAAAAGGCAGCTGTAAACAGCAAAGTTCTCAGGCTTGTTTTTAATAACAAGTAAATACCTTGTCCTTGGGTAGTGATGGGAAAGCAGTGACAAACATGGAGGCCTTGAGAACAGTTAATAACAGGATGAGAAACACAAGTTTTGGTCTCAATAACAAACCACAGGTATTGAAAACAAGAGGAGGGGTTGCTGTGTAATCTGTAGCCAATGATGAGCTCGGGTTTTGCAATATGTATGAACTTAATTAACACGGTTATAAAAATGTGCATGTTAGATCAATAAATTGGAGTTCGATGCTGATCAATTAAGATGGGCCGTCTCCCTTCACTTCGTCACTTCTTATTGTCATCTTTTACTACTTCCAGAATATTTTCCTGTAGCCTAGCACTGACCTTTCATCTTCTTAAGCAGATGAAAAGATGGAAAGGCAGGCCTTGGCATCAGTGAAAGCTGGGCACCTCTCCTAGGACAATTAAAAATGAGCCTGTAAAATAATTCTCTTTCATTCATCCAACTGAAAAAATTGTAATTAAGTTCCATCTGATCAGAAAGTATCATTAAAAACTAAGACACCTTCCTCATTTCAGAGAGCAGGAATGGACACTCCTTTCTGTCACTGCACCTGACTGGATGTCTTCCTTCTAAACACTGCCAGCCAGTGGAGTCCCAGAGGCTGTTTCTGTTTTTAAAGGATTCTCAGCCTTTCCGAATTCACCACAGAGCTCCTCAGTCACTTCTTGTCCCTCCATACACACCACTTCAGCTGTGTGCTTTGCTTGTGCCATGTATGGCACAGCATCTGCACGTCCAAGCACTCTGAAGATGCTGTGTCGCCTTCATTTCAGTGGATATTCAGATAATTCCTTTGAAGCCCTAAAGCAGATAGCCTTCCAGAAGTAATGGGTTAAAACATAGAATGAGAAGCATGTAAAGAAGGGCCTGGCACTAGAACACACGGAGAAAGCACAGCACCAGGAAAACAGAGCAATAAATTAGATAAAAGGTAGAGCATCATGACAGGGGAAGAGATAAGTATAGGAGAAACTAATAAGCTAAGCAGGTTTAGAGCCAGCAATGTCAAAACGACCCTATGGGTTTTGCCAAGCCACGGGATCCAAGCCAAATACACCGGGAATTGACCAAATTAGGAAAAGAGTTCAAAAGTTTAAAGAGGAAGACTCATCAGAAAGACCCCGTCTATGATGAAGGCAACAGGAACGACCACCTGAAAATTCCCCAAAAGAGATGTCTCCACCTACGCTCCGCCCACGCTCCGCCTACACCACGCCCCATATGAATATGCATGATTATGTACCTGATCTGATGTAATTCTATACCCAAAATTGTATATAAGACTTGCTTTGCTATGAGAACTCAGAAATCCATTTTGTGATTTCTCCGACGCGTCGCTAATAAAAATACCTCCTGCTTAATTGACTTAAGCTGAGTCTGATTAGGCAGTCACCCTGCCTGTTTGGGGCAAAATTTGGCATCATTTTCTGGCGACCACGAAGGGACGTATGGCACCAGACAGGAGATCCAAGCCTTAAGGGTCCTCTCCCGGGCCCGGGTCTGGGGTCGGGGTCTTCTGGGCGCCTCTGACGGCTTTTCGTTGGGAGAAGCTCCTTCCCTGGACCGGTGCTCTCGGATGGACGCTGGCTGCATCTCCTGCTCAATTAAGAGGTATTTGAATTGCCTATTGGCTTTAAGAGGTATTTGAATTGTTTGTTGGTTTTGGGATAAAGCGCTTTGTTTGGAAAACGAGGGTCAGACGTGACCGCTCGCAGGGTAAGCCGGAGGGACGCCTCGGTAAAAATCCCTGATTTTACGGGTTAAAGTCCCGTAAATACGGGTTAAAGTCCCGTAAATAGAGTACAAAAGGAAACGACTAGGTTGTGGTAGAGAAGAGTTGAACTTGGTATCCTTGGTTTGTTTTGCTGTATGGGAGATTGCCTATTGTTCTTTGAGAGCGGGAGAAAGATGTGTTAATTGGTGGTTTTATGTGTTTGTCTTATGTGTCCGCTGTAAAATTTTATAGGGGATGCTTTTATTACTTTCTATGTAAACAGATTGGAAATGTATGTGCATGAACTTGGCAAACTGGTATCTCACGGTCTGCAGGCGACCTCTCGTGGCCCTACCTGGTAAACAGTCCGTTCTGATATAGACCATAAGGCAGGAACTGTTTCATAAAGATGTGTGGGTGAGAGTGAATGAGACGCAGCATCGCTGCGAAGCGAGAGGGAGTCCCGCTCCGCATTTCCTGTTCTTCACGAGAAGCCAGGTCGGAAACGGACAAAGCGATTGGAAATTGTGTGTATGAAGAGTTAAAATCAATTGACATACAGTATTTGCGAAAAGAGACTGTTCCGGTTAAACAGAAAACGCAGACACAGGGAATAGCCATGGGAAGCCAACAGAGTAAAGATATAAATATGAAAACCCCTTTAGGATGTATCTTAAAACACTGGAAGGACCTGGGAGGGATTCCAGGGGGAAACATAAGTAAAAAAACACTTCTTAAGTATTGCACACAATGGTGGCCTCTGTACCGTCTTGATGACGGAGAAAAGTGGCCACCAGAGGGGACAACTAACTATAATACCATTTTACAACTTATGCTCTTCCTCCGACGGCTCAATAAATGGGATGAGGTAATATACGCAGACATGTTTTTCACCCTAAGGAATAAACCTGAGTGGCAAAAGGGATGTGGAATTAATGTAGCCCCTCAGGACCCCCTAGTATTGGCTTTGGAAAGAGATAAGAAAGGTCCGAAGTCAAAGGACCGTTGCTGTGATGCATGCAGTATTGGACAGCAGTGTCTCAAGTTAACAAGGAGGGATAGTGGAAAGGAGAGCGAAATAAGCTTGTGGGAATACCATCCATTCGCTCCAGGGCGGGAAGGACCCCTTCCCGGACCAAAAGAGGAACAAGGGGATCCTAGCCCATTAAAGGAATTGGAGCAGTGGTGGAAATCTAAGTTTGGATGCAGTCCTCAGAAACTAGACAACGGCTGGGAGGAGGGTAGCCCATCAAAATCGGGGATTAGCGAGGGAAAGGGCAGCCCTCAGGAACTAGGTAGCCCACAGGGGTCGGGGAGCTATGTTGACAGCCCACCCAGACTGGAGCTCGAAAGGGAAGAAGGCAGTCCATTGGGAGAAGAGAGCCGGGGGGAGACACGCAGCCCGCCCAAGCTTAGTCCATACGGGGATAGTAACACATCCAGAAATGGGGGTGACTGTAGAATGGAAACTAACACACCAAGGACTGGTGTTTGCAGAATGGAAACCAGCACACCAAAGGCTGGGGACAAGAGCGACTCATGGGGGGGCGACGTCCCTGAATTAAAATATAAGGGGAGTGGTAATGTGACATGCGAAAAGGAGACAGAGAACAACTCGCAGAGATTGAGTATAATAATACAGATAAAGGATAAAAGAGATGGGAAAGCAGCAGAGGATGAGAGGGGTAGTAGCCCGGGGCAGGATAAGGGTCGACAGATATTAGGGGGACGACAGACCCAGGACGGGAGTCGGACGGACTGTGTAATAGAGATAGGAGGTGAAAATGAGGAACTGGACATAGAGGCACAGGAAGAGAACCCCGGGGCAAGGACCAGTCACTCGCATTATACCAGATCTGTGGCACGAGGGGAAACAAAGCAAAGAGAGGAGGGGAACCATACGATAGCTCCTCTCCGACAAATTATGCCAATGGTAGGGGAAAAGACTAGAGTAAAGGTGCCGTTCTCGACAAGTGATTTGAACAATTGGAGGGATGAAGCAAAAAATTTTAGGAGAAATCCGGAGGGAGTAGCAAAGAGATTTGAATTAATGGCGAAGAATTTAGATATTGATTGGGAGGATATAGAAGTGATGCTGTCGGAGCTGACAGATACAGAAAGGGGGCTTGTGTTGGAAACAGGGAGACAACATGCTCAAGTGTTACCGGGGAGAATAGAAGATAATTTTCCCAGCAGTAAACCAGAATGGGACCCAGGTAACGCGGATCATTATCAACAGTTGGTGCAGTATAGGAAACTGATAGCGATGGGCTTGCGTAATGCAATCCCTAAGGCTATCAACTGGTCAGTGCTATATAACATCAGGCAGGGAAAGGATGAGACCCCATCGGAGTTCTTGGACAGACTCAGGGCGGCAATGAGACAATACACACCCCTAGACCCGGCAACAGAAGAAGGGAAACAGCACCTGCTAGGGTTAATGATGGGACAGAGTAACCCAGACATCAGGAAGAAGTTACAAAAGCTTGAGCACCCAGCAAACAAAAACCTAGAGACACTGCTAAATGAGGCATGGAAGGTATATAATAATAGAGAAGCAGAAGAGAAGAAAAAGGAAGACAGGAGGATAGCCCGAGTGGTGGCTGTAGCAGTGGCAGCTCAAAAGACAGGTTACCCGGAACCTGGAACTCGAGGAAGGGGTAGAGGCAACCCAATGGGAAGGGGAGGGAGACTCCAGCCCCACCCCACTAGGGTAGGGCCAAATCAATGTGCGCACTGCCTACAGATGGGGCACTGGAGGCGAGAATGTCCCCAACTGAGGGAAAGATTTATGGCCACTACCACCACCACACATCAGGATAGTGAATGACGGGGACCGGTGGGCCGTACCCTAGCAGACCCACTGGTTAAAATGGAGCTAGGGGAAGGTAAAAAGGAATTGCGATTTTTAATTGATACGGGAGCAACTTTTTCGGTTTTAAATCAGGAATTGGTACCTAAAAGTGATGAATTTGTACAAGTTGTGGGAGCAACAGGCCAACCAGAAAAAGCTTACTTTTTGAAACCCATTAAATACAAAATTGGGAAACAAATGGGAATACATCAGTTCCTGTATTTACCAAATTCGCCAAAGCCCTTATTGGGAAGAGACCTATTGGAAAACCTGGGAGCCATAATAAAGTTCAACAAGGACAAATTGGAATTTCAAGTAAACGATGAACAACTGATTACAGCCCTAAGCCTAACAATCAGTTGTGTGGAACCCAAACCTGAGAACCACAATTTCGAGCAAATCCTGAGCAAGACTTATCCATTGGTATGGGCTACAGATATACCTGGAAAATCAAAACGAGCGACACCGATTGTTGTCGAACTTAAGGTCGGGGCAAGACCGGTGGTAAGAAAACAATACCCTCTGAGGATAGAAGACAGAAAGGGAATTGAGCCCATAATCAAAAGGTTTTTAGAACTAGGGTTATTGGTAGAATGTGAATCGGACTTTAATACACCGATCTTGCCAGTAAAGAAACCTAATGGAACGTATAGGCTCGTTCAGGATCTGAGGGCAGTAAACGAAATAACCAAGACATTACACCCGGTGGTTGCTAATCCATATACGCTTTTAACTAGGCTAAAGGATAGCCTGGCCTGGTTCACCGTATTAGATTTGAAAGACGCATTCTTCTGCCTTCCCTTAGCCCCCGAGAGTCAAAGGATTTTTGCCTTTGAGTGGGAATCAGTAGATAGGGGGAGAAAGACCCAACTTACCTGGACACGGTTGCCCCAAGGCTGGTCTAACTCGCCCACGATCTTTGGGAATCAGTTAGCCAAAGAATTAGAACAATGGGAAGGGCCGCCGGGAGATGGCGCTCTCCTGCAGTACGTAGACGACCTCCTAATAGCGACAGTGACGGAGGAAGAATGCATTGAATGGACTATTTCCTTGTTGAATTTCCTCGGTTTAAGTGGATATCGAGTCTCTCAACAGAAAGCACAACTGGTGCAAAAGGAAGTGGTGTACTTGGGATACGAAATCTCCAGAGGACAGCGATCCCTGGGAGCAGCCAAGAAAGAGGCCATCTGCCAGATGCCCAAACCAGAGACGGTGAGAGACCTGCGCGCCTTTCTGGGGATGACAGGTTGGTGTCGGCTATAGATCTACCAGTATGGGATACTCGCTAAACCATTGTATGATTTGCTAAAAGAAACCAAGAATGTCCTAGTTTGGACTCCCGAGGCGGAAGGGGCCTTTAAGAGGCTGAAGCGGGAGCTGATGAGAGCACCAGCCTTAGGTCTCCCAGATGTGTCAAAACCATTCTGGCTATTTTCCCATGAGCGGCAAGGGATGGCCCTAGGAGTACTGGCACAGCAGTTGGGACCACACAAGAGAGCTGTGGCCTACTTCTCCAAGCGATTGGATGAAGTAAGTAAAGGATGGCCAGGCTGTCTGAGGGCAGTGGCCGCAGTAATAATTAACATAGAAGAGGCCAGGAAGTTTACGCTGGGCCAAAAGGTGACTGTGTTAGTATCCCACACTGTGTCAGCTGTGCTGGAACAGAAAGGCAACCATTGGTTGTCGCCTTCCAGATTTTTAAAGTACCAGGCCATCCTGGCTGAATCAGATGATGTAACCATTCAGGTAACTAATATTGTGAACCCAGCTTCATTCTTAGAAGGAAGAGCTCCAGCAGAACCCATCGAACATGACTGCCTGGAAACAATTGAAGCCGTCTACTCCAGTCGCCCAGATCTCAAAGAAGAGCCGTTCGAAGGCGCGGACAACTGGTTTTCGGATGGCAGCAGCTTCGTGAGGCAAGGAGTAAGAATGGCTGGCTATGCAGTCACCACTACAGAGAGGGTAATTGAGTCAAACCCCCTGCCTGCAGGGACTTCATCTCAAAAAGCAGAGCTGATAGCCCTGACCCGAGCCCTGGAATTAGCAGAGAACATGCAAATTAATATATGGACAGACTCTAAATATGCCTTTTCTGTCGTACATGCTCATGGAGCCATCTGGAAAGAAAGAGGACTGTTGACTACACAAGGAAAAACAGTCAAACATGCAGGAGAGGTTCTGCGACTGCTGGAGGCGGTCCAACTCCCAACACAGGTGGCCATAATGCATTGCAAGGGGCATTTGAAAGGCAATACTATTCCAGAAATAGGGAACAGGAAGGCAGATACAGAAGCTAAATTGGTGGCCATAAGAAATAAGAAAGCGGAAATAGCGGCCCTAATACCAGGGGAGCTGGATATCAATATCCAGCCAGATTACCAAGAATCAGATCATAAGTGGATTCAAAGGAATAAGGGCAAAATACTAGAAAATGGTTGGGGTCGATTAGAAACAGGACAGTTAGTGATACCAGGAAACGTGATGTGGCAGTTTGTGAAGGCAGAACATGAGAAGGCCCATTGGGGCCTAGATTCGCTTTACCAATATTTGCAGACCAGAATAGCAGGACCAAAATTATTTACTACTATAAAACACGTTACGTCCCAGTGTGAACGGTGTCTGAAGAACAACCCAAACACAGGAACCAAAGTACACCTAGGAGCTATAAACCGAGGTAAATTCCCAGGTGAGATATGGCAAATTGATTTTTCTGAACTCCCAAGAAAAGGGGGGGTTTCGGTACCTGTTGGTATTAACTGACACATTTTCTGGGTGGCCTGAAGCATTCCCCTGTAGGACAAATAAGGAAAGAGAGGTAACTAGAGTACTATTGAATGAAATTATTCCACGGTTTGGGGTACCGAAGAGCATTTCTTCAGATAGAGGTACACATTTCTGTGCAAAAGTAGTGAAAGCAATAAGCAAAGCATTACAAATCAATTGGCAATTGCACACGCCCTACCGTCCACAGGCCAGTGGGCAAGTGGAAAAGATGAATCATCTTATCAAACAGCAAATTGCTAAAATATGCCAAGAGACTAATTTGCAGTGGTATCAAGCTTTGCCTATTGCTCTGCTGAGACTGAGAGTCAAGCCAAGATCGAAGGAAAAGTTAAGTCCTTTTGAAATTCTATATGGTAGACCTTATGCTATGCAAGCTGTAAATGGGGATGTCATAGACCAGATTGGTAATCAATACATTTACGATTATGTAATTGCGGTGGGGAAACAGTTTGATAAGAATGCTGCTGTGATGATAGAGCACCAACCTAAGCAACCGGATTACAAATTGCATCCGTTTAACCCCGGGGATTGGGTGTATGTTAAGAATCTTTCAGGAAAACCCCTACAAGAAAAGTGGGAGGGACCTTTCCAAGTGCTGCTGACTACCTTCACCGCGGTTCGGATCAAGGAACGACCTACGTGGATCCACTATTCACGGGTCAAGAGAGCTCCGGAAAACCAACAAGAGGACATTAAACCTGCCCTAGATGTACAGACTTCTGAGTCAGCTGTCTCCGCAGGATCACGTGAGAATCCAACATAAACTAACATTGACTTTGCCAAAACCTTTATCTCTCATAGCAGAATTTAATGCCGAAGCTAGAGCTGCATTGCGTAGCACGCCAATACAGTGGATAGGGTGGGTCGAAACGTACAGTCAACAAGGACCTGACCCACAGGACCCTATTCACGATCGGCCGTGCTTTGGGTGTGGGGAAAGAAATTGTGTGGGACTAATTGGATTTCTTTGTGGAGGTTGCGATAGAAAATTTTGGAACGTACAAAGTTGTTTACTGGACCTCCAATGTTATGAGTGTACCTGCAAAGAAGCAAGGGAAAATGACGACTATTTGGCCTTAGAGAAATTCGCCAACAGACCCATTTTAGAGGCTAAGGAATTGTTTGAAGCTCCTGAACAAATTGTATTAGGGTGGTGCCATTGGAAAGTACACCGCTGGTTACAATATTGTTTGAAACTTAGTCGTTCTAAGGTTTTATCGACCCGTTGCTATTCTTCTGTCCCACGACATCCACTAACAAGTGACCAAATTGGACCCTTTAAAAAACAAAGAGATTTAGACACTGAACTAGAAAAGGCTATTTTACGAGTAGAACAAATTCACATCAAGCAACGAGAACGCCAAAAGAAACAAAATTGACAGCCAGACACTATGACCCCGACTCCACCCCAAACCTTTACAACTCTGATCATTGGACTCTCGATAAGTATAGCTCTTCCCCAAGACTCTTCCCCAGTAGACCCATGGTCTCATGCACATCAGTGTATCCACCCGGAATTAGGAATGAGCGGACCCTACTTCGAGGTTTATGCCTTACGTAACAATCAGCCATATGCAAGTAAAGTATGGCATCAGCCCTCCATGATAGCATACAAGGGAGACCAAATCCAAATTGGGTGTCGAGAGCTTGACCCAACAGGAGAAAGAGGAGGAAAAACAAGGCGGCTGATATTAACAATTCAACCCTCGATGCCAGCCTCTAAACAAAACCTAATTACCTTTAGTCTAGTGAAAATGGGCAAACCTATTGCCTGGACTCAACAAAAGGGCCCAATTTCATGTCAGTGGAGCGACTTCAGAGAAGATCCACCTAGATCACAACCCCAAAACTCAGTGATTTATAGAGCATCTAGTGGTCCTGAGGGAGGAGAAGCACTGTGTGAGATGGTATTTAGATTGGATCAGTCAATGACGTTCACATGTGAAAGGGAGTTAAAAACACTGGGACAGGGTTTTAGCTCCCTCGGGCGTGTTTTCGGGCGTGCTGCCGAATATAGGATACAATTACCAGAAGATGTGATCCCATTGTATCCAGATCTAGACTTGCCTCAAGAAACCACCCTACCAGTGGAGTGTAAAGCAGTACACAACCTAACCTTTATAGGGCCTCAGGTGATAAGAAAATCTAACGAACTAAAATTATTGTTGGACCCCACTTATTCCCTGAAAAAGGTGCAAATGAACATTCACACCGATATTACTTATTTGCAAAAGGATTGTCGACCATTTATACAGCAAAGCCTTAAGGGATGGAATGCATGGCTAGCGACAAGGTCTCATCACAGAAAAACAAAAAGAGATCTAAGTGGGTGGATTGGCACCGGATTTGGCATAGTAAACACAATAGATCAAGAGGTATTAGTAAACAAATTAAGTACCGTCACATCGAGCTTAGGAAAGCTTAAGGTGCCTCTCAGTACATCCATGCTTACATTAGCCGAAACACAATCGCTAGTGGTGAAATTACTAGCCATGGTAGCAAACCATACTGCAGAAGATTTTGTAAAGCTCACTGACTACACAGGGCAACTCAGCAGAGACGTTGCACTCGCTATCCAATGCTCTCAGACGCAACAATGGGTACAATCAGTAGCGGCAGGAATAATGAGAGAAGGAACGTCAGGTATATTACCTCAAGAAATAAGGGAAACAATATTAAAGGACAATCACACTACACAATTTGAGAGGGACCATCAGGCTTGGTGGCAACTAGTGAACTTCACCTATGAGCCTCAACAAGAACACATTGAAGCTTATGTCCTCACCATTAGTGCGGCAGAGGAAAGAGCTATCTTTCCCATCCTCACTCTAGGGACAACACACCAAAAAGTCGTTGTTAGGCCAATAAACCATAACGTCTGGGCCAGTTATGATTACACCAAAAATAGGTGGCAATCGGTTAGCACGGAAGCATGTATCCCTAGAGGACAATTAGGCTATGTTTGCGAAAATGCTGTGGTAGAAGCCGAAGATTTATGCTTAGATGCTGAAAACAGTGTATGTACCTTAGAAATGCTTCCGCATGATAAAACACAATCACAAGTTTACTATATAGGAAATGGGTGTGCTTGCGTAAAGACAGCTTGTGACAACGTCACTATAGATAATTGCCTAGAAGAGACTAACAATACTAACTTTTGTGTATGCAACTTTACCAAGATCATAGGTTGTGATTTTCATTACACTGTCCCAATAACTACCCAACAGCTAATTAACACAAATTTCAACCTATATCAAGAGATACCGAAATTACAAATAGGGATGGACGTCAAAATCCTCAAAGCAATGCTTGCACACCCTGAAGTAAAGAAATTGGTGCAAAAGGTGAATCAAACAACTAAACGAATGGTATGGCAGATAGAACACAATTCAGAAAAGATAAAGAATGTCCTGACCGAAATAGAACAAGTAGGCCAGCATCACTGGTGGGACATCCTTACAGGATACTCCCCAACAGCTACACAGGTCTTCCATTACCTGGTGCACCCAATGCTAGTAGTAATTGTAGCTTTGTTATTACTAACTCTTACAAACATCTGTTTGTGGTGGAAATTAAGGGGCATAATGAAGAGGACCCAAATGATTTGGGCAATGGTACGAGCCTATCAGCGTCCTGTGGGACCAGAACTTGACGAAAGAATTCGTAAGTTACTAGAAAAAGGGGGGAAATGAAGCCCTAAAGCAGATAGCCTTCCAGAAGTAATGGGTTAAAACATAGAATGAGAAGCATGTAAAGAAGGGCCTGGCACTAGAACACACGGAGAAAGCACAGCACCAGGAAAACAGAGCAATAAATTAGATAAAAGGTAGAGCATCATGACAGGGGAAGAGATAAGTATAGGAGAAACTAATAAGCTAAGCAGGTTTAGAGCCAGCAATGTCAAAACGACCCTATGGGTTTTGCCAAGCCACGGGATCCAAGCCAAATACACCGGGAATTGACCAAATTAGGAAAAGAGTTCAAAAGTTTAAAGAGGAAGACTCATCAGAAAGACCCCGTCTATGATGAAGGCAACAGGAACGACCACCTGAAAATTCCCCAAAAGAGATGTCTCCACCTACGCTCCGTCCACGCTCCGCCTACACCACGCCCCATATGAATATGCATGATTATGTATCTGATCTGATGTAATTCTATACCCAAAATTGTATATAAGACTTGCTTTGCTATGAGAACTCAGAAATCCATTTTGTGATTTCTCCGACGCGTCGCTAATAAAAATACCTCCTGCTTAATTGACTTAAGCTGAGTCTGATTAGGCAGTCACCCTGCCTGTTTGGGGCAAAATTTGGCATCACCTTAAGGCCTTTTTGAGCTCTGCTCAGAGATTAACACCCTCGTGGGCTGCTTCAAGGGTCAGCTTAAAGAGTTGTTTAAGGATGTAGATTTCAGGCAAAACTAAAGTTCCAACTGCAAAATGTAACACTAGTACTTATAATAGTACTTATAACACTTAGTACTGATAATAGTGAGGAAAAAACCTACAACAGCAAAGGAGGATAGAGCATTGTGCATACAAAGCAACATATATTAAAGTTTTTCCCTTTATAGTTGTGTTTCACAGTGGATTAAGTGTTTTTTCAAATTTTACATGCCTTTATTCTTTCTCTTTCCATCGTGCTAATCACAATTTGATTATTAAAACTCATATCACCTCTACTGACAGAAATAACTGAAAAGTTTAACCATTCAAATCCAGAAAAAATCACAAAATTTCTCCAAAATTTATACTGTCTCAAGTTTGACAATGACTCTGACTCAGCTCAATTCAGAAAACAGTGAAAGATACATTTAATTTGAATCAAGATTACTAATTCAGCAGAAAAAAATGAATGCTGTTTAAAATGACCCACTTATGCAGTTTAATAGGTGAGGACCAAGCACCTGGCGGCTTTTAGTTATGAATTACAGCAAAGCTATCTTCTCTTCAGAGATGCTGAACTGCAGTACTAAATTAAAATGCAGCTTTCACAAATGCCACTTTTTCCAGTGCAAAATTTATCTCTTTTACAAAAACTATTGTGTTATTTATATCTCTAAATGTTTCAACAGCTAAAAACAAACATTTTGGCTTTAGTTCAAGCAAAGAGCACCATTCCAGCCCCTCAGGTTGTTGAGAAAACAAGAAAAAGTGAATTAAAGGCTCTAAAACTGGAGGACAAATGAAATAATGAGTTATTTATTGTTTAAATCTCACGAATACTTAATGCATGGGGCTGGAAATAATTGCCTTTCTTCTAGAAGAAATATATTCTTCTTCCTTTATTTTTGGTGTGGAAAAAATTACAGGTTAGGTGGAATACCATAGCTCACACAAGTTATTAATTATTTACAATAGAGATGAATATGCTGACATCCTTTACGTCTATGAGAATACAGTGATGAACTCAAAGCATGAGCCTGGACTGAATAAAAATAGCTTGAGTACGTATGAAATAAAGTAACAGACCTATTAAAGAAGACATCCACCAAAATAATTGATTTATAACATTTCAGCCATATAAATAATACATATCTTTGAAAGATATGCTAAGAATGTTAAAATCCAAACACTGTATTTAATTCTTTTACAGAACCTCAGACAGTTTCTAAGAACAGAGTCTAGGGGCAATGGGCTGAGGGTTAATTCAGTGTATTTAAAATGATTACAGCCTGAGGGCTGGAGAGGGGTGTTGCAGGGGGTGGGGAACAAAAAAACCATTTCCCTGTGAACAGCATATACTGTTCCAGTCCTTAAATCTGCCCAACTAGCAAAACCAACCCAAGTAAGAACAAAGACTATTCTTGTGTCTGGGCAAGAATACACTCAACACCTTCACTGTTCTATGCACAACTAGGCAGTCTCAGAGCAGCACACTGTACTTAGGCAAAGCCTTGCAATTTAGCTTCAAAATCTGCATATCTGCGATGCATCTGAGAAGCACAATTTTACAGTTTTGCACCCCTTTGCCCCCTGCAACGGCATGTGACAAGGACACTGAGGGCTTGAGGTGGCTTATGCTAATTTGTAGGGTTTCACTGGCCAAGGGTTTCTGTCCACTTACCCACTCCTCCTCATCATACTCAGAATGATGGGGTATGGAGTCCTGCCTTTTGACGTGAGCAGGATGGTCCTGGTGCTGTGCATCAGCCCCTTCCTCTGCACTGCTCCTGGGCACAGCTGGTTTCTTGAGCACACAGCCAGGCCGGGCTGTGTACAGCGCTAGAAGGGCACTTCTCACCAGCTGGTCCTTGAACGTGTGCACAAATAACTCCGTCTAGGGAAAAAACCAAACCAATGGAAAGGTTAGAGCAAAGAATGTGGTATGGCAGCAAAGCTGTGTAACACTGAATTATCCTTAGGCAGAGCGGCTATTTGTTTCAGGCCTGCCTGGGAGGCAGAAAACAAAGTAGGCCAACAAATAATGAGGAAAATTTCAAGAGTTTTAGAGATCACATTCTACAATCCCAGTGTTCTAAGCATTAACACAGGAGCACATTATCTGTCAGAGATCACAATCTTTTCACATTTTATTTGAATTCCAAATTTCACCTCAGAGGCAAGCCTCAACAAGAACCACTTCCAAGAGTAACCAACCACAGCACAATGATTTCTGAATAAGTGTAAGATAAAACACAATTAACCAGTTCAATAATCTCTCTAAATAAAACCCACCACTCTACAATGCTGAAATAGCAGTATCTGCAAAAGCAGTATTTCCACAGATAAATTTTACTACTGGTAGGTGTCAACCCAGATATCATGGTAGGTGACACCTGATTTCAAGCTTGATTTTTTTGTATATTTTAAAGAAAGGAAACTCTGAAGTTGTCTTCTCGGGTCTTCTGAAGATGCTATTCAATCTCTGCATCATTTTTCTATGTTGACTGTTACAGCTGGCATTTTACCGTATTTTTTAAATCCTTCAACCTCCCTGCATTATTCATCTCCCTTCCACCTCAACAAGGAAAGTATGCCTTTGTGCAGACAATCTTAATTAAACAGGGATGTGGGAAGGTATGTAGATAAGAGTCAGAGGATCCAGCCTCAACCAGCAGGAAATGCCAAAAATGAGGGCTGCCCAGCCAAGCTCTCTTCAGCCCTTATGTGCTGCTTATGCAAAAACTGGAGGGAAAAGTAGCCAAAAAAACCCCAAAACAAACAAGTGCCAAGTGCCAGCACCTCCCTGGAACTCCTGAGAAGATTCCTGGAAGTCTTTTCTCCCAGTTTCTGCATTTCTTATCCTATCCCTTTCTTCATGCTACCTGTTCCTCTTTTGCACCCACTCCTACTCAACTTCTTTTTCTTGCCTTCCTGTCTCAAGACCCTCTCAAAAGTTTACAGATATTTAAGACAGAAAGGCTCTAAAAAATTAATGGTTTTCTTAAGGCTCCAGCTGCTAGGTGAGGTACTTAAATGAGAAGTTTCTGCCTTTCCCATTTTCATTATGTTTACCAAAAAAATGCTTTCTGAATTGTTTCACATGGACGGGCTGAAAATTTTACTCCAAATAAATCTCTACAGTTCTAAAAATAAGAACTGCAGGAACATCTAAGAAAAATTATTGATTTTTTAAAACCAAAATCAGACCTGACTTGGGATTCTTTAGACTTGGCAACGCTACTCATCTCCCTGGCGATATTACCAGACCCATTCCTTCTCCTCATTACCAACTTGGTGCCTGAGGGAAAGGCCATTTTTTAACAGTTTTCTCAGGACTGTCTCCTCGTTGTCCTGAATTGCTCTGCAGGACAATTGCAGTTTTCTACATTTCCAACCCAGATGGTGCATGCCTGGAGAATGACTTAGTCTCTGGGGAATAGTGCTATCACACCCCACCATTCTTTGCCTTACCATGGCACAATGAGATTTGAGGGGTTGTGTGGTAACAGCAAAGCTCCTCTTCAACACTTCTACAGTTCCATAGCAAGAGAGTTGAAACTCCATTACTTGTCTACCCTTAAAAACAGCAATATCATGGTTTTGCTGAGGTTTAATATCTACCTTCCCCACAATGTCTGTTTGAGAAAATTTCACGTTTCTGGTTCAGAATAACGCTCAAAAAAACTTTACATTTCAAAAAATTAGGAGAATTGGATAGCTTGATGTAAATAATGCCCACTAGGACTGCAAAGTTTAAGTAATATAATTGAATAGAAATATTTTATAGGGAAATTTAGTTTTTAAAAGAAAATCAGTACAGAAGTGCGACTCCATTTTTCATGCAGCAACTCAAATAATTCTGTAATTAAATTCCATTCAGAGATCCCATTGGTTTTACAGCAGTCTATGTTTTAACTTCACTTTCTAACAGCTCAGTACAGCTAAATTTGCAGAACATCACTATTTATGAAACTGCACTGAAATCACAAAACCAGTCTATACAAAGAAATAAAAACTCTGCAAATTCTTTCAGATACTCTACTAAAGAGTATTTCTGCAAACAAAGATAGGCATAGCTGGAAAATTAATTTATCAAGCCTGCTGCAAGCTGCAAATGCTGATACACTTGTCGATAGCTAAAGGCTTCCTTAATCAACTAACAAAAAGGGATGATAAAAGGTTAGTCTCAGGAAAACACTACAGGAAACTGTAAATTATATATGGAGATGCTTAACAGGAGAAAATAAGCTCCTTTTAAGAAGCAGCAGTGGAATTATTTGATTTCATTTTCCACTTTCAATCCATGCAGCCAGTCCTTCCATTTCCAACATGAACACTTTAATGTAATTCACATTATTGATAATTCAGATTTACTCACTGCTACCTAATAATTATAGAAAGAATTCTTATATATACCAAGTGATATGTTTTTTAATAAACTTGCAGAATTTAATCACCAGGCAAATAATTTTTATGGCTTCAAACAGATGTTTACTTTCTAAATATCTATCCAGTTAAAACATCAGAGCATTTATTTTTTACATACAAAAAGTGCAGGAAAGATGGAATAGCAAAGCACTACATATGCCTCAGGAGCACAAGCAGATATCATGTCATTATACTCAGCAGAGCATGTGCTACTCTGTGTTAAATGCAAGCAGGAACACTCTGGTAGTCTTGGTTCTCCAGTACTGTACCAGACTATACAGACAGAATATTTCAAGACAGCAATATAAGGCTTTGAATTAACCATGAGGGATCTAATTTCAGTATTGTGTGGGTTCACTGAGTTTAGGGCTTTGAAATTGTATTTCTCTTTCCTGAAGCTGTTTCTTGGTCTCTCTTCCCCATCTCTCCTCCCCTCTTTACAAGCAGCTGTCCCAGCACACTTGCTTCCTCAGCAATCCACCCTATTTCTCTATTGTCCACCTTTTCCTAGGAGTGCATTTGGTAATAGACAGGGAAGCAGGTATTGAACCACTCCTGCTGCAGTTGTTCAGACAACTGGATTTGTCTCTTCCAAGCAAAAGGTGGAGGCTAGACAGACATCCAAGGAGTACATGGGGTGAGACTCCTTCTTCTGGGAACCTGAGCTCATGCACTAACAGCAATTTAATCCTGGTCCTGAAAAGCTGATATGAACACACTCAACTAAGCCACCAGCTATAAATGTAAAATACCTAAGGCTTTAGCAAACTGAATGAATTGTCTTTTTTGTCCCCTTTTTATAGCCAGAGTCTCTAGCGAGCCATGGTTCAAGCAGTACTTTAGTACCATGGCTCCTGCCTCTGAAATCATCCCCTCCTCCTGTCCAGAGGCCAATGGCAGAGAAAATGCACATTGCTCAGCAACCACCCCTTGGATCTTCAGAACAAACCCTTCTTTGCCTGATTGGCTTTGCCTGTGCATACAGATTTCTTTGAACTAACCTCTAACAGAGCAGCTTCACTCTTCTATGCACAGCTAAAAATGCCCTCCTGCATCCAGAGGTACACCATAATCACTACAGTCCCCCTCCTTAAATTCCTCTGTTTCATTTCCAGGCTGAATTCTGCCTTCTTCCATCACCCCTGACGCTCAGAGCGACTCCACATTCTCAGAGCGAGTGTGGATTCACACATCTGCCGCTGAGAGCGATGTTCCTCTCCCTAGTGCTCTTCTGGAATGCCTTCCCAGCAAGTGGCCAAGCTCAATATCAATATTTGAAACCCTCCTATGGCACGAGGAGCTGCTGGGGTAATGGTGCTCAACAGACCAACAGGGCTGTCACTTCCCAATAGCTGAAGATGCATGGAAATGGTTACTGATCGTGTTATTGAGCCATACTGGGATCATACTGCTGAAGGGATGGCCCGTGGAGAAATGGGAAACTCTTCACAAGCTCTCGGGTCACAGAGTTCATATTGTTATTCATATAAGGGCTCATATTTTTATAGGGTAACATATGCTGGGAAGCACTACAGGCTTCAGCTAATCTCCATTATCAGTCTGTGAGACCAGCGGCGAACATTATCTTCTCTAATTTAGAACTAAAGGAACTAAAATGAGGAAGAGGTTACAGCTACAGACAGATATAATAGGAAAAAGAGAAATAAACTTTGAGATCTCCTAGAGCAAATTTCCCAGCTTCTCCTTCCAGGCTGCATCACCATTTCTGATCATGCTGTTATTCTAAACCTTATACACCAACCTGGCTTGAACTACCTCCCATAACCAGCAGCTTGAAATATCATAGAAAGAGAATGAAAAAAAAAGACTTCTCATACTACAAAATTATTTATAATTGTTGATATTTTCATAAACTCCACTATGTAGCCACTAGAGGATGAAGAAGCTACATGAAATTAAATTAATTACACTTTTTAATAAAGCAATCTTTATAGATTTCATTAACTTTCTATACGGAAGGCCTACAGAAATGCTAAATAACATTATTTTTCTAATAACAACATTTTGATGCTTATTTTAGCTGAGTTTATTTAACATTTCCTGATGCTGTGAAAGTCAAATGATGCAGAAACCCCCCCCCCCTTCCTCCCCAGCAGTTAGAGAGACTTGGTTACTCCATTTTCCATTGCAGTGAGGATTTGAATCTTACTTTTTCTGAAAGCATCTTTAAAGAGTTCTTCAAGCTGTCTGGAGAACGCTGGCTTGCAGAACTGAGCAGCAGGTCTGCATGGCTTGATATGAGAGGCTGCAGATGACTGATGTTGCTGAAAACTTCTTTTGCCTTGGCTGTGTTTTCAGGTGAATAGTAAATACACTGGTATCCAGTGCTGTGATAACAGAGAGTCACATCATGTCAAATTCATTTCTGCCATTAACAGCAATGCTTATGGTGCTAAAAATCTTACCACTGCTTTTGCAAAAAAAAAAAAAGCCAGATGCCTGAACTTCACAGACACCACTGATCCTGCATTTAAGGGTAAAAACAAACCTTTCCTTGAACAGTAAAAGCATAAACGGCATGAAACAGCCCACCACCACATGCTCCAAGTAATACAGTGCAAAATTCCTTTGAGTGGGTGATCTGAACATAAACCCCCATGTTTTTATGTGTTTCTTTTAAACACTGTAATTCTAGAGACAGAAAATATTTGACAAAGTCAGGTAATAATATCAAAGAGCATAAGGCTCCTTATTCTTCCAACTGAGCTCCCCAAAAGAGAATTGACTGCCTCACCGAGTCTTTCCAAGTGGGCCATTAAGGTTGAATTGATCAGTGGCCCACACTGTGTTTTGATTGGCCTCAATGATGTCCAGGAAGAGACGATAAACAGAGTTATCTCCAATAAAGAACAGGCATCTGATTTGCAAGAAGAGACCCAGCAATGGGTGCGGAAGTGAATTACTTCAAAACCACACAAATGCACACTGCAAACTTCCTACTGTCCACTGTTCAAACTACTGCAATTATTTTGCAGGACTTCTCCTATCCCTCTTTCTTCTTTTCCTCCCTACAAATTATGCAATATCCTCTTACACCACTGTTCTCAAACACCACTTCAGACAGCATGCACACACCCACTGGCTCTTGCCTGCAGCCCACAGCTCCTCACCTGAACCTCTGGTACGTAACCCTTCCTTTTATAAAGCCCTGGTTCAGTCTTTCAGAGAAACTAACCAAAATCTTCTGCAGCTTCAGATTAAAACAGGAAAAAAAGAACCCAAGCCCCTCCTGGCACATCACCAATGCCAGAGGAATGTACATGCTACTCCCAGCTGGTACTGTTTGTATCTCCCTTCTCTCCTTTTTGTCTGAAGTATTTCAGTCCCTTCAGCCATTTCACCACTTTCTTTCTTTCTTAATTTGGCATACCAAGACCAAATACTGACACTTGTTCAATCCTCTGAACTTTATGCATTCGCTTTCATTTCAGTCTTTGTCCAGATCTCTTCCCTACCCCCAGTTCCCCTTTGTGCCTTTTATTGAGTGAATTCTAGTTCCTTCTCTTTAGTTTTCTACAAATTAGAAACTAAATCTTGATCAGTCCCTTCCAATTCAGCATTTTCTATGATTCTGGCAAATAAGGATAGCTTCAAGCAGTTTTAAAATGAAGGCTCTTGCTTACATATTTTGCTGAGGTATACTCTCAATACCCAATTCTAATTTTCTATTCCCCAATATCCATTCTATTTTTCTGTCTTTCACCAATGTCTTCATTCCTAGATACAATTCTTTGTAGAAGCAATCAGGATTAATGGCATATAGCTGCCATTACTACCAGCCACATCTAAATTACGACGCATCTCCAACTTACATGAGCTACTCATGTCTACTAGACCCATGTCTAGTAGAAGTCATAATTCTGAGTATTTCAGCAAAGTGAATAATATAAACTGTCCCTCCTAATGAATTAGGAAAAACAAGCAAACCTCTGTCCCTCTGAGTAATCAAGAAACTGCCACAGTTCTGCCTTTGAGGTGGAGAGCCTGTTAGTGAGATGACTTCCAGAGTCAGATCTGGCACTACATCCACTGGAACCCTCAAGCAGCAGGCTCAGTGGATAGGGCAGGGACAAAGAGCAACAGTCTATGTTAATTGCAGTGAAGACATAGTCTTAAAAGTCTTGACACTTCTCTAATTCCCCATCAGGCTTTTCCCTCCCTTTATCAAAAAGTCCTTTTTGCAGGCTGAATCTGGCTAATGCTGTTATCAAGTTCACTCCTTTCTGGGATTTCCCTCAGTCTTTAAATCCTAGATAGTTTTCACTGATCTCCCACAGCTCTAGGCTTCACTGAATATTGCAGCAGAAAAGCTACAGACACCACTTGTAAGAAAGAGGGCAGTGACACCAAAGGTGTGGGCAGTTCTCATTGCAATTAAGTAAATCATAGCTTTTAAGTAAAGGAATTAGTGAAGAGAGAATGACTCTTCAGAATGAAGTGCACTACCAGACTGGTAATTATTTGGACAATTTAAACATTTTCAGAACCCTAGAAAGCACGACACAACTTCAAATATTTAGTTCCTCTCATAATTTGAGAGCAACTTTCTCAATCCCCCTAGAAGAATGTGTAATTATTTTTCAGAAACAACACGTTTGAAGTTTCTAACTGTTGTGTTCACACTGCTGCATGTATGACTAGCTGAGGTTTTCTGTGGCCTTAGCCTTCACAAACAGATATTCCCACTCACAAGTAAGCGACATTCCCTCCTCTGCAGCTACTTTTAAAGCTTAGTGCTGCATGCAGCTCTGGTATGTAAGCACTGTTAGGCAGAAGAGAAACTTTTCACAGGTGTCCTAAGGCACAAACTGCATGAAACTTCTGCATTAGGGTAAAGGCCGCATGGGTAGGTCCAGTGCAGAATAGCAGCAGCATAATGAAAACATACCTCTCATATGTAAATTATGACTCAGGTACCTTTTGAAAACTGTATTATAATGCTTTCTGGGAAAAATTTGAAAGCTTTCACTAAGCATATAAAACCACACTTGACCATTTCCATATATTGGCGCCATCATTAACCATAACCACATGACTGTCAGCGGTCATTTCAGTCCTAAACTTGCTTTATGGACATTCTTCAGATCACATACCAGAAACTTTTCACTTAAAAGAAAAGCCTTTCTTGCTCTCATTTCAGGTCCTATTTTTTTTTTATAATGTGCCTTTTATAAAAATTGGATATGACATTCCTGATGGTAATAAATGAGAGAAGAATTGCAAAGCCACTGTATTTTTGTAAATATTATTATACAGGACTTTCCCTTTGTGTCTGCACAAAGATTGATATTCTGTGTAATAGAAAAGACGCCAGAACTATCTTCACATACACATTTTCCACATTCTTCTGCTTGATAAACTTTCACAAAACATATGTCTCAGTCTTGTTTTTGTTTTGCAACTGCAAATGCTACCAGATAACTGTTTCTCTTTGTCTGCAAATTCCACAAGTCTAAGACTGCGCAAGAAATATATTGCAATATGCTGACACTGTTGAATATTTTGATAAACTGCTCTAATAATCAGACTGAAGGTCAAAAACACGCAAGGCAATTCTGTCACATCTAGACAGCTGCTAGGATTGGCTGAGAACTAGTCTCTTCCCACGTCCTGCATTAGGTCTTCAGCTCAGTTAGCCTAGAGAAAACGGCTGCTGAATCTGCATTTTTCCTGTTCGTTCTGTATTCTGACTGACATCGCAAGGTGTCACTTCTTCCTTCAACAAAATCTTCAGAAAATCTAGCCCCATCATAAAACAGGAAATTCAAATTGCAGAAGGTGCCCCGGGGGACACAAGGTGTCCTCAAAACACCTTTATCCAGCAAAATAAACAGGTGCATGCAAAGTAGCACTGTTGTCGCCAGAGTGAAATAAATTTGTCCATTATAAGATTGAGAATGTAGTAAGAAATGGTTCATTTTCTGAAAGGTGAGCACTGTGAGAACTGTAATGCTACTTTATATCATATAACTTTAAAGGATTATGTCTATTATATTATTTATATCTAGCGGCTTCAGTTATAAATTTTTATGATAAAAACCCACAAATCACTATTGCAACTGCATTAATCAGATAGTAAAGGAGAAAATACTTTAAGAAGTGTCTTCAGACATTTTCTTCAACAGAAAACATGTACTTTCTAGGCCCTCATATGATGGGGATGAGGCTGCCCATACCAGTTTGCTGACAGCAGAATATTAACACCGAGTTTCTCGATGCGTCTTATGTGATCAACATGATGTACGTGTTTCATTGGCAGGTTTCAGCATCAGAGGTGGTCAGGGAAATGAAAGCTTTTTGAAGATTTAACAGGGTTTTTATACTGTGTAGGGCAAGCAAGACCCCCTCAATAATACAGCTTTCAAAGCAACTAGATCTGCTGGGTTTTGTTTGATGTTAATATTAATGCCAGCTCCTATTCAACCTAGAAGTCAACAGAAGAATTGAATAATTTCCCTTTTATTCTCTATGATATTTTATCCATGAAACTTTTTTGAGCATTGACTATAATGGAATTAATTTTCTGTGGACTGTCATGGTAATTTAGATCAGAGCACTCCCTCCCTGCTTTCCCTTTGGAATGCTGTAACACTGCAGTTGGCACCATCAGCTGGAGCACTGAGCAGTCACAACTACTGAAAAAATCTGAACAGCCACAGCAACAAACACAAATACATCCAATTCTTAGGAAAAGATGTGACTAACACTTTGGCGCATGTTCAACAGTGAACAAAGCATTTGAGCTCCACAATAAACTGAAACCTTTATTTTTGATTAGTCTTATTTTGGCTTTCTGAAGAATAAGAGTAGTTTGTTTTTTCACAGCGTACTAAAAATACTTCTACCTTAGCATACACCCAGGCCTGTCAGAAATAAAGCTGCTACCTTAAGTTACAATTTCTGTATTTAAAAATTGTCTACAGATACATTCCTCTTAGCACAAGAATTGCCAAAGAGATCGCTCATTCTGAACAGCAGGTTTTCAAGTACTGATATACCTCCAGCTTCCTAAAATACAAGGAAAAAAAATCATAATTTTGAACCATTAAGGTTGCAGAGGACCTCCAAGATCATCGAGTCCAACCTTTGACAGAACAACCGCAGCACCGAGTGCCGAGTCCTGCCTTTTCTTGAGCACTTCCAGGGATGATGACTCCACCACAAGTCCCAATGCACAAAAACCCTTTACATGAAGAAATCCTCCCAACCTGAACACCCTGCAGCACAGCTTGAGGTAATTTCCTGTGTTTACTCAAAATTGGTCTTAACACAAGAAGTAGAGTGTGTTTCAATTTTCATCAAAGCAGGGGAAAAAAGGGGAATATTTTATGAATGCAGTGTTCAATCCTACCAGATTTTAATCTTCCATTCATTCAGCAGGATAAACTGTTTTGTTATTCAGTGAGCTTATAGCATTTTAATGCAACCTTAATGGTATTTTCCCAGCTGCTGGAAAGAATACTTACTTTCGTCTTTCAGCCTCAAATTTACTCAGCAGTTTCCGGAGACCACCATTCTTAAATCCTTGGAAATGTGCTTCTGGGGCTCCCACAGTGATAACATCATACAGAGCATCTGGAATGGGAACAGAGGAACACAGACATCTGAATGCTTCTATCCCTAAATCATGGAAACACTATGACATCTATTCCACAAAAAGTAAGGACAAGTCTATATAATTTCCAGGGAATAATTGATAATCCATGTCCCAAGAAGGCCCAAGAGCTAATCAATCTTTCTATACAGCCACTGCACACTTTAAAAAGTTCATTTGATTTATGGCTATATGTAAATTATGTGCCACTGAGTAGAAGAATATTCCAGCTCTGCAGTTTACAAAGCTGACAAGTAAATTGGCCCATTGCGTATTCCACTCTATTGCCCCTTTCATTATTTAACTTGTAGTCATGTTCAAGCATTTTAGAGTCAAAAGAGACCATTTTGATGGAATAGTCTGACTGAATAATAGAGACTACTGAATCACAGCTAATAATTCCTGCATCAAGCTTGTCTCTTGGTTGAGTGAAGGCATCTCTTTGTTTAGGCATCTAATCTTGATTAAAAGATTTCAAATGACAACAAACTCACTGCATTCCCAGAGAAGTCAATTAGGCTAGTAAAAATCCCTATTCCTTTTCTAGCTTGAATTTGTTCGGATGTAATGCTACTGTACTTTCAGATATAATGGTGTTTAATGCTGAATTGGTGAGCCCTGCTCTAGGATATACACTTCTTATATATGTTTATAAACACAAAGTCAGTTGAGAAGCTACCAGAATAGGAAATAAATCATACTAATGAAATGCTTGCTGAGAAAACAATCTGTTGTCTCTTTCTGTATATACCTGGTGCCTTATGACATAGGGGATGAATTCTTTTTGTGGATATATGCTTACAGAACTGGAGGTGAAACATCATTTTTCAAAGAGCTCGTGATTGATTCTCAGGGTGGAGATGAAGATTTAATTACATCCCACACCACATAACTATTTTTTTCTAAGTTTAAAAATTTACATTTACAGTAAGTACCTGTTTTGTACCTGAACTTACTGGAGGTACAAAAGTGCAGTTCCGAATGCCTCATCTTTAAAATGCATTTCTAAAGGAAACGTTACAGGATGTTTTTTGAGAACTGTTTTATTCCTCAAAGAAGTTTCCCATGTAAATTAAAATCTAGACCTCTCCTAAAATAGAACTTGCATTGTTATGATAAATATGCCCAGAAGCATGAGCACTGTACAAATGATTCACAGTTAATGAACTATGCCTTACTTCCTGAGCTGAATCTCAGAACACATTTGCTCAAATTGATTTGAGCTCTAATGAGTTGGTGACTCTTCAATATCCACTTAAAAGGAGAAGTGACATAATTTCATTTGCCTAAGGTGAGCCTCAAGGTTCTTAAATAGCCCATTCTTTTAGGTCTTTATACAGATTATCACTAATACATATTCTTCAGCTATTAGGACTCCACTGATACTTGACAATAAGGAGGAGGAGGAGGCAGTCAGTGTCTTAAACTGGCCAGATGCAAAACAAAAACCACTTCAGTTCACCAAATCTATTTAAAACAAGCACATATTGCAAACAGAAATAAAAGCAAAGCTATGTCAATATACAGATTTAAGTTCTCTAGTATGATGAACAGAGCACAATGTGGGGTTTATCAAATGGATAAGGATACCATTGACCCATAGGAAAACAGTATTTTTCCTCAAAGCTACTCCTACTGAAAGCTTAAGCACACTTTCTCTTCCATTTCAGTACTCAATGACAACCCAAACAAAAGTTCAGGAAAAGCAAACCTATTATTATACATGTCAAACACAAAAAAACCCACATACCAATGTGTATATACAATAGATGGGATAAAAACCTATCTTGCATTCCCAAAATTAAGATATCTGATAGTGTAAGGGCTAATGACACCTCCATGGATCATTAGCTTGTTTAAATGCCACCTCCATGAATTTTTATTCTTCCCCTTCCAGCATCATTCTCCTGGTTATATTCCAGGTGTCCTTTGATATATGCCAAGCAAAGCATGAGCTGAGAAAGACCAACTTCATATCGAAGTGCTGCCTATTCCAGATCAATTAGCAATTGCTGCAAACTGCTTAGCCTGCATATATCTAATACAAGACACAGGGAAGAACATCAGTTAACTAACAGAGGCAGAGTTTTATAATTTGAAGATCCAAATTTGGAAGACAACTAGAACAATTCTAACATTTATCTCTTCCTGTACTCTTTTTGATTATCAATTAATGATGTGTGCAAAGCAAAATGGTTTTGGAGAAGAAGGGAGAAAATTCATTAAAAAGCAAAACAAAACTCCAGTACTGTAAAAGTTGTGGGTGCTTAAGTAAGTCACAGATTTCACTCAAATTCTCTTTTTATTTAGCAAATAGAACAGTGTCCTGTTCACAAAGAGGTTTTGTTGAAAAGACAACGTTAAGCTTCTGGCCCCCATTACAAACCTAAAAATCCTTTTCAGTTAATTAATTAACTTGAAAACATTAAATTAAAATCTGTGTTATCACATTATGTCACTATAAATCCCCATCTTGTTGAAATATTTGGAGGCACAATTTTTTAGTAAAACAAATAACAAAATATTGAACCAACAAGTATCTAACAGATAATTGGAAGCCCCTGTGTCCCAATTTAGAAGTGGATGTATACTCACACAGTACAAAACAGGAAATTTACCACTGTTTTTATTTCCTGTTTTACAATCTTAGATGCAGAGTGTATTAATAAGGCAAAAACCATATCAGAATGTAATTTCTGTGTTTGTAGTTACAGCAAATTTATCAGATCTCAATTGATCAACAAATTATTCACTGTGCCATTTGGTCATATATATGTATCAATATGATCTTTGATCTGTAAAGGAAGCTGCTAAAATCATATGCAAGTGGCAACAACAGAATTCTGTGTTAAAAAGAACCACAGACCATGTTAGAGAAAGTTATCCCCCTTTCCAGGAGATGTTGGAAGCTTGCAGTATTTTCACTCAACACTGAGCCAAAATAGCACATATTCTCCATTTACTTATTTGCTTGAAGTGTCATAGGAACAACATGAGCACATTCTTGGAATCTGTTTTTAGAAAAGAACTTGGAAGAAATTTAGTTAACCAGCCCCTAGTTTTCCAAGATGTGCAGTAATTGTCCACAACTTGTGGCATCAGAAGACGAGGCAGGGAAATTCCTTGCAGAGCTTTGACTTTGGATGTGATTTCTAGATTTCAGTGAAACTGTGTTTCAAAGCACACTTAGTCATACTTGGGGAATTTCTTTACCTTTCAGTCGAGGACTATGCACATGCATTCTTTGCAGATGAAGATTTATTGGGATGAATTCTAGTGTTTTTTCTCCTTTGCTACAGCTTGATTTAAAGGAAGAACCTGAAAAACAAAAGTTTAAAGAATCATTGTCTTAACCACCCAGATGTTTTTGTATTCCTTTTAAAGGGAGACAATACTTGTATGTGAGGAGTTGTCTTTAATTTACCTTCAATGGATAATTATATATTAGGAGATGAAATGTTCACTGAGTCTCAGCATGTATCCATACTGGAAGCAGCAAAGCAGCATTTAATTCACAGAGCAATCTAACTGTTTTATTCTGGGAGACAGATACTCTTCCCTGCTGTCTGAAATCAGTCTGTAGTCTGCTGGAGACAACGCAGCAGTTAATGTGCATTGTGTATATTCTGTGCTAAAACTGCGAGGTTACAGAGCTATGATGGCACTGCATTTTTCCAAGTAAGATTATTTTCTTTGAAGAAAAGTATTGTATTGAATAGGCTATGCGTTCTTCCTAGAAAGGTCAAATAAAGAAACACAAACTATCTTAAGAAAAGCTATATATTTGTTCAGAGGAGGCATGATGCCTTGGAAAAACAAAACAAAACAAATTAATATGGCTGTATATTTCCAAAACATTAGAATTTGAGTAGTTTTTTGGTAGCGTAAAGAAAAATAATTAAAGTCCGACAGCATGAAAATATAATTTACCTGAACACATTTAATACAGAATCTGTATAAAATAAAAGGGTGTAGATTAGGAAAGAGAGGTGGCCTTGTCTTCTAACTCAGGCAGCCCAACGTTCACCTAGGCCACTTTTCCAACATTCTATCATTTCGCCAACTATTAATTACTAGAACTAAAATTCCTCTCACTCAGATGGAATTTTTAAATAAGTTTTGCCAAGGTTCAGCCTTTTTTTGAAGCAAACACATAAAAAGATAAAGAAAATATTTTAAATTGTTTTTTACTTGCCCAATCAAGACTTGCTAGTGTTTATCTGTTGAAACTGCCACAGGACTGAGCACTGAGCCTCCCAATATAAACCACTCTGCCAGAGGGCACCAACGATGCTCCAGACCAGCCAAGCATGCTCAGGCTGCTCCCTAAGTTAGGAACTTAAAATTATAATTTAATACAGATGAAGAGCACAGCCAGGAGTCAAAATTTTAGATTAGACAGGAAATCCCATGATGCAGATTGAAACAAACAAATAATTTTCAAAGTTCCACTCCCTCCCAATATCACCAAATCTGTGCTTTAGAGTTACCTGAAATTACTGGGCTTTTTGTTTCCTAACACTTATATCTTCCTGGTATATTTCCTTACAATAAAATGCTTTACATTCTCTCAAATTCTCCCATAACTGAGGATAAAAGTGTTTGCCAAAACAACTCAAATCTGAAATAGTTTTAACTTTCTTAAACATCCATTTTCAATAAATATGCTGGTAAACCAAAATTGCTGTCTAACACTAATGTGGCTTCCTCATACTTCCACAGCAATCTCTCAACTTCAAAAAGAAATTAGGTGGTCTCCTAACAGCCTTCTCCACTAAATTCCCAAATAGTTTGGTTGAGTTCAAGTGGGTATCACTCAAAAAGCCCAACGTGAGATTATTGTGCTGGGGAAGCATGAGCATATTTTGGAGAAATTTTATTTGCAGGTGCCATCTGCCCTTCTGAACAATTCAACACAAACTCAGGCGATGTTTTAGGATGAAGAAAGACACCTGCACTGGCTACACTGAACAGCAAAATGGTTTTTGGCATGCCTTGAAATATGTTGACCTGAAAAGTCTGAATTAAAATTGTACTCACATCCCTAATCTTAGCAATTTCTACTTCATAAGTACTTGAATTTCAACGTGCTCCCAACGTAACTATTTGTTCAACTACAGTATTAAATCAAATCTATGTCTGGCTCGCTTTTCTGATCTTGTATACAATCTTGTATTAGACTGCTTTGTTTTCTGATTAATGTCCCTTTCTCTTTTACATGTGCTGATTTGCTCCTCCCGGATGACCTCAGTTTCCCAGGACCACATTATTTCTCTCAAGACCCAATTAAGATGGGTCCTTTAACATTATAAACCCTTTAGAAAGCCACTTTGCACAACACAGGTCTTGCAGGGTTTATGTTTAAGAGATTATATTGTCTGTTTTTTAAAATCTCAAAATGTTCCCTCAATATCTTCCTGAATGTTATAATTATTACATTGGATCTGTCATTATCTGTATTTATTGGCTTGTTTACGACACTTTATGGAGCGCTTTCAAGATTAATTAGGCAAAGATTGAAAATACATATAGATACTATTTAAAACAGAATCAGGAAGTGCCATACTGGGCTAGACAGTAGATGCCAAAATTGGAACTGGGATATTCTGATGATGACAAACAATCATAAATACAAGAAACGTCACTTCTGCCAACAAAATGGAAATAATTATACAACATTTAGTGCAACACAAGAGCTTTTTCCCCCACCAAATATTTAAGCAGCTGACCGACTGCTTTCAAAAAGGTGACTTTCAGTTAGAGACTGGTTTTTTTTAATACACTCAAATCGGATTTCTCCTTTTCTGTGACCAAGATCTCTGCATCCAGCTCTGGGCTCCCAGCGCAGGAGGGACACAGACCTGCTGGAGTGAGTCCAGAGGAGGCCACAGAGATGCTGATTGGAACAGTTCAGCTTGGGAAAGAGATTTCAGGCTGATGCAATTGCAACCTTACTGCCTCAGTACCTGGAGGGAGCTTACAATAAAAGCTGGAGCGGAACTTTCTACAAGATCATGTGATGACAGGACAAGGGGATTCAAACTTAAATGAGGAGATCTGGATTAGACATAAGGAAGAAATTCTTTAATGTGGAGGGAGGTGAGACACTGGAACAGGCTGCCCAGAGGAGCTGGGGATGCCCCATTGCTGGAAGTATTCAAGGCCAGGCTGGATGGGAGTTTGAGTAACCTGGTCCAGGTGGGCTAGAACTTGATAATCTTTAAGGTCCCTTCCAATCCAAACCATCCTTTGATTCTAAGATTTTTATGTATTTTATTCCCACTGAATATGCCAGTATTTTATAGCTAACAATCTAGTAAGCTCTGAAAGGTTCCAGATAAAATCACAGATTCCCACCTGTATGCTTCCCAAGCTCTGCCAGAGTGTCCTGGTACATGCTCAGCAACTGATCACAGTGAGCAATTACACTTTTGCGCATGTTGTCCCAGTGAGGAGCAAGCTCTCCCAGGTCTTTAAGCTCCTGATTCCTGTACCAAAAAGCAAAAAGGGAAGGCGCTAATTAACTCATTAATCTATCAAGGTTCATCCAAATTAATCTAAAACAAGTTTGCTACAAAACATCAGAAAGATTTCTAATTGAAATAAAATCCATTTTCGGACTGCTTGTGAGATCTGCTTTTCATCTCTCTTTTACAAGTAAACAATAAATTATGTCAGTAGATAATGCAGTAACTTTTGTGCTCAAAACTCATCTGGTATAAATGCAGTAACCTTCAAAATGAAATACCACTTCTTTCATGAAGGAAAGAAGGCTTCCAGGCTCCAGAGAGTTGTGCTCAGAGCAAGTAACTTTATCTCAAGAGATATTAAACAACATTGGAAAGAATATAAAGTTTCTTTTTCCTGCAAAACTTTCAGTATGGTTGTTTTGATGCACTACTCTTTGTATACTTTCATAAACATTTCATAAACACATATTTCTAGCAGTGTTTCTACAAATTCAGTTTAATCAACACATCAGCTCTCACCACATTTCTTCAGGATTCAAAACAAAATATACACAAAAAATCCCAACACCTGCTCCCTAAAATGTCATGTCCAGTGTTCATCAGGTCAAAAAAGTACTGCTGTGGTAACCAAACAGGTCACTGGAAATCCAAAAGGAAATCCTTTAGTAAATTATCAGTTTTCCTGTACACTCCTGAGAGCTGACCTGAGTGAAATAGAGATCATCTGAATTTCCTGCACAAACAAGCTTAGTATTTTGGGCTTTCTGTTTGGTTTTTCCTCTTGCAGAGGAAGTTTCTCCTGTATCTCTCCCAAAGCCATTTTGTGGGACCTGCTTTTAAGGAAAATAAAAGATCTTCAGTCAGTCTTCAAACATCTGGAATTTAACAGGAGAAAATGTTTGCAACACAACCAGTTTTCATTATTTTCCTTGGAGCATCAAGAAGAGTGTTCCACTGTAATTCTTGGAAGTCTCCAAAAAGTCTTCCAGAAGACAGTTCTTGCATACAGAAAAATTATGTAAGAAAAAGCAAAAATAGGGTAGAAGAGGTGGAAAGAGGGAGGAAAGGACCAGTGAGCTTGCAGCGCAGGAACACAGAGCTCACTTATGTGAGCAGCAGATCTGACCATTAGTCAAAAAAGCCTTAAAATGACTTCTTAAATGGAACAGCAACACACTGGTGGTGCTTTCCCCATCATTATTAGCTTTGCATTAGTGTGAGCAGTGCAGTCAGAACAAGCTCCATAGGCAGACCTCTGCTCCTGGTGTAGGTGACAATCAAAACCAGAGAGACTGCACTGGAAGCGGAATTAAAGCATTGCATTTGTACATGTTCTTGAAAATATCAACATGGAAACAAAGACACAACACGTGGACTTGCTGACAGTCTATGTTAACGATATTATTACTTTCTGCCATTTAATTGCTCCTGAAGCTGAACCAATTAAACTTTCCTCCAGCAATACAAACTGGTAATGCTGTAGCATAAGAACAATCTGTCACGAAGGGATTTGAGAGGATAAACCAAACATTCTCAGGGACCATTTTCTTTGCCAGTTTTTAGCAGTATAACATGAGGTTCCCTTTCAATTAAAATCTTAGGGCTTCCTTCTCAGCAAAGTGTGTAAAATTTGTCAGGGTATGCAATTTTGTTTATGTGCAGCGATAATGTTTTGGCCCTTAATATTTATGGTGTCTGATTTAATAGTTTTAGCAACAATGTTTGGACCTGGCTGGCTTCCAAAACTTTACTACTCCTTCTGTATAGGAATAGAGTATTCTATCCAAGAACTACATCCCTGCCTCCATCTAAGCTCATGCCTGGAGCTGCTGGTCTCAAACTGAAGTTTGAGAGTTAACTCCACTGACATCAATAGCAATGGGAATATTAATTTTAATAGGTCTTCAAGAAATATCAAATCCTGTCCCCATTACTGGTGACAAGGTTGGTATTTGTTTCTCCTCAGAAACATGTACAAATCAATGAAGTAAAAATTCAGTCTTCAATATGTGGCAAAAAAAGACACATCAACAATGCTTAAAGTGAGAGTACAGCGCTATAGCAATCTAGAGCATACACAGCGTGGAAATTTTAAAGACTACGATTTCTGAATTTATTTGCATTTTAAACTCCAGCAAAATCAAAACCATTAGAAAACAGGATTATATGGCAGACACTTCCATAGAAAACAGTCTCATAGCCTCACTTTATATCTATTTCTTTTTCTAATGAAATTATAGAAGACACAGCATTTAAATTGGATTTATGTCTCGTGGTCTTTTTACAGTTTATCACTGCTGTTGTTGACTCCATAAAATTCTGAGTTATGAATGAAAAAAGAGTTGTCTTTTCTATATCTAAACTCCATCAACAATACTCCACAGTACCAAGCTTTATTATTATTACATGAAAGGCCTTTTCTAAAAGTACACAGAGTGGAAAAACCATAATATTTTCCATTTTTGAAAAAGTTTACAGTTCACACTAATACAATTGTTGAAATTTTTAATAATATTTTAATACTTTAATGTTAACTTATTTCATTGAATAACTTTAAAAATCCACTTCAACCAGTAACTGTGTCAAACAACAATTGTGCTATTAAAAAGCACATAAGCTGAAAATGCTGTATGAAGGCCAAGTAGCAATTTTTTATACATACAGCTTCAAAAATCTAATGATGTGTTTCCTAGTAAAGCAAACATGACAAATTCAAAACCTAGAAGACTAAGTGATTTTGGCCTCCGCTAAGCAAAATGAGCTTCTGAAATCTACTTTTGCAAAACATCAGTGCGCGAGGGCGTACACGGCCCTAAGTCCGGCTAGCTGAAGGGGTAAAGTGGCCGACGCCCCTGCGCATCTGAGGCCAGCCCCCCTTGGCGTCCTGGCCTCGGGCTGGGCTGGATTGCGGACTTGGGTTCGCGCTGGACGAGACGAGAGAGGAGGCGACCACTTGCTGGGGGTAAAACGTCGGTTTATTGAAGAGCCCACATGCAGCACAGGGCAAACCAACAGGTGGAAAAACCCACAGCAAAAATGGCCCCGAACACGGGGGGAGACAGAGTTTTACAGGGAAGGGGTGGAGACGGGAGGGGAAGCCCAGCTAACCAATAGGGGAACATGTGGGGAGGTACATAAGAAAACTGACACAAGAACTTATCCAATAAGGAGGGGCCCTGGGACGCCAGCCAACTATGACCCCAGAGAGAAGAATGTTCTCGAAAGCAGGGAGGAGTGGGGGGTGATTGACTGGGCCCAGGGAGGAGGAAAACTTTACTTATATGGTGGGATAAGGGAGGAGCAGTTATGTAACTTGAGAGATTGACAAATAAGGGGGACAGGGGTAACCGTGGTAACATAACTGCCAAAGACTCTGTGGCGGGAAAACTGGAGGGGGAAGAACCATCTTACAAAGAACAGGGAGAGAATAATACCTAAAATGGGGGAACAAAACAAGAAACTTAAAAACACACTACAACATCTCCCCGTTTCTTAACAAATAAAATAAAAAGAACGGGAAGTCCACAGAAACTTAAAATTCAGGATCTCGCGGCTGGTCCGGCCAGGCCTCGCTTTCTTCGAGCTGGAATCCGCCCGCCCCTGGGTGGTCGAAGGACGGTGCAGTCGCCCCTTCCTCATCTGTAGCTTCTTCGGCCTCCGAGGAGAGGTCTTCCAGCTCGATGGGCTTGTCCGACGGGACTGCGGCATGGTTGACAGATGCTGAGGTATCTCTGACCATTAGTCTCTGGACCAAACCGCGGATCAAAATAATGAAAACTAAAAGTACTAATTAACTCAGAACAACCTTGCAAACAGATTCTATTATGGAACCGGCCCACCCGCTGAGGCCCCAACCCTTGAAAATATCCCCCAGCCAGTCAGAGGTTTCTTGCTTGACCTGATGGACAAGGTCTTGCAGCCTCTTGATGGAATGTCTGGCGTCCTCGGCTCGAGAGGATAGGTTCAGGCAGCAGAGGCCCTCAAACTCCTCACAGTGATGATGATGGAGCAGCAATAGAAAATCTATTGCTGCTCTGTTTTGGAGTGTCGCCTTCCTTGTTATTTCCTCGTCTGTGAGGAGGTCGTAGAGCGCGGCCGAAGTAAAATTTGCTTGTTTAGCCACCCAGCACTCTAGACAGCCCAATTCACCTAGAGCCTTCGCCACCGATACCCAAGGCAACAAGATGGTAAAGGCGACGGATTTTGAGTGTGACCAATGAGTAATTTCATCATCACAATCCTCAATGAGATCCTTGAGATCTCTTTTAGGTCTAGCCAATTTAGATGTGATGTTTGTCTTCTTCCAATTGATAATTTGAGTGACGTTGGGGGTAAACAGTGTCAGCCGGCCAAAAGTGCACGGCCCTTCCGACCAGGCCAGAGGGGATGCCTGCCCACGCCCGGTCGCCACAATTAAAAACACGCCTCGGGGAAGGGAGTAAGGGGTCCGTCTGGTAGTGGTGGGGCCGAGGATCTTTAGGACAGCCTTACACCACTGCTTAGCTTGGTATTCTAACTTGGACTGTAGCACTACCTCACTACCCCTCTCGACGGGGGTGATTGTATAATCAAACTGAAAGCAAATTGATGCATTGGTCGAACCGAGGAAATGTAACTCTGTGGGCTCGGAGGGTGCAGGATCTAGCCTGCTCACTCCGTCTCTCCAGGCGTTGGAGGAATCACAACTGGGGAGGATAGTGAGGCTCTGGGCTAGGATAGCATTAAAGGCACTTTAGAAGGCAGGGAGAAACTCGCCTGGAGAGAAAGGGATCCCCACAAGGCGACATCGGGTCCTCTGCTGCGCCCGTGTCTAGGCATATACTGTCCTGTCCTAACGATTGAGCCAAGGCACGCCAGACGTTGACTTTCCGCTGGGGGATGACCCACGGCTCCGAAGGTGGCAAAAGGAGTCCGCAGGTCGTCATGATCGCCATTAGCAGGCTAGGGTTGGGAGTCAGCGATGTTGAAACGGGGGCCATGGGGGAGATGTAACTGAAATGAGATAAGATAGTAAAAGTATGACGAATTCACAAAAATGGTTCTTCTCCAAACAACCAGTTTAAGTAAAACATACAGGGGGTAAGAGCTGGAGCAGGGGGTGAATGGGAGGAAACATGACATAGGAGGTCAAGGGGTGGAGGAGAAGCTGGAGGAGAGGGCTCTTCTGTAACTGGGGGAAGATCCGGAAAGAAAGACAAAGATTGATGGTGTGGTTTCCTCCGCCAACGCCAACAAGCTTGCCGGACTTGTGGTACTGCCTCCTTCTTAGTCCTCTGTTTCGGGACGAAGGGCCTGACCCACTTAGATGGAATCCACCTGGGGCCTGAGGGAGTGGACACGCAGGCATATCCCCTCCCCCAGGTCACCAGGTCAAAGGGGCCCTCCGTCCGCCAGGTCTCCGGATCTTTTACAAGAACCGGTGGCCTGGCTTTAGGCTGCAGCTGCTGGTGACTGCCAAAGTGCCGGACCACTGGAGGATTTTGGCTGTCAAAAGAGCAATTTAGAAAGTTAAGCGTGTACAATGCCCTTGACAGCCGGACGTGGGGGGTCTCCACCTTCATCGCCGGTTGTTGCCGGGATAAGATCTTCTTAAAGCTCTGGTGGGCCCTCTCCACCATGGCTTGGCCTGTTGCGGAATAGGGGATGCCAGTCGTATGGACTACTCCCCATTGCTACAGGAAGCTCCGCAGCTCCTTGGAGGTATACGCAGGGCCATTATCTGTTTTTAGGGCCCTAAAGATGCCCAAGACAGCGAATGCCTGAAGCAGATGCTTCTGCACATCCGCTGCCTTTTCACCTGTGTGGGCAGAAGCATAGATAGCCCCAGAGAAGGTATCAACTGAGACATGGACGTAACACAATCGACCAAAAGATGGGACATGCGTCACGTCCATCTGCCACACTTCGCAGCTCGCCAAACCTCGGGAATTGGCCCCTGAGGCCACAGTAGGCATCTGATCTTGTTGGCATTGGGGACATGTGGCCACTATCGCCTTGGCCTGATCCTGTGTCAGATTGAACTGCCGGACCAGGCCAGGCGCATTCTGATGGAAAAGTTGGTGACTGATCTTAGCCTGGCCGAACACGTCTGGGAGAGGGGCCTGCGTAACAGCAGCCGCGGCCAGAGAGTCGGCACAACGGTTGCCTTCCGCAATAAACCCGGGCAGATCAGTATGTGATCTCACATGCATAACATAAAAAGGGTGCTCGCGGTGGGAGACTAGCTCGACGAGCCTGTTAATCAATTCAAATAATCTTTTGCTGGTGACCTCTTGAAGAACCGCAGACTCAGCTTGAGACACTACACCTGCGACATATGCAGAATCTGTAACCAAATTAGAAGGCCCAGGGAACCTCTGGAATGCCCTGACGACTGCGTCCAACTCAGCAACTTGTGGAGAGCCCTCCACAACAACAACATCAGTCTCCCACTGCTGAGTCTGAGGATCTTTCCAAGTCATTACTGACTTGTGGGATGCTCCAGACGCGTCTGTGAAAACTGTCAAGGCATCCAGCAGCTTCCTGCTCTGAACCTTTTTCAGCGATAATTTAAACTCCGAATTGAATAATTTGTAGGCCGGCCGATCTACTGCGATGCGCCCGGTGTAGCTGTCGAGTGCAAACTGAAGATATTCATTAGTTTGCAGCAGTTCTTCAAAGGTCTTTAATTTGAGTTGTCCTGATTCTAATTTAATTGGGATATGTATGCATGCGAAATCACACCCCGCCAGCTCCCTGATCCTCGATCTTGCTTTGAGGATCAGTTCGGCTACCAACTCCTGTGGCCGTGTCATTCTTTTGGACCGATGGTGGCTGAGAAACACCCACTCTATAATTAAGAGGGGGTCACCCAGCCCCTGGTCCTTTACACTGGTGTCCCACTGGTGTATCACGCCATGGAGATGTGGCAATTTTCTCAGTATAATAAATTTGAAGGGCAGGCCCGGATGGTAACGGTGGGCCTGCCTGGCCAAAATAACTTTCTGTATCTTCTCCAAAGCCACCCCTGCCTCTGGGGTGAGAGCCCTAGGGGAACTCAGCCCCTCTCCCCCTTTCAACAAATTGAAAAGGGGGGCTAGGTCTTCAGTTGAAATGCCTAGCCAGGGTCTCACCCAATTTAAAGACCCACACAGCTGATGGACATCCGCTAGGGTCTGGACTTTTGTCCTAATAGCCTATTTCTGCGGAACAATGGTCCGCTTTGTGATTTCGAGGCCCAGGTATTTCCAAGGTGGCATCCGCTGAATTTTGTCCTGCTGGAGCTCGAACCCTGCAGCAACCAACGCATTGGTTGTCAGGTCAAGCGCATGGGCAAGCAGACTGTGGTCGGGTGCACACACGAGGATGTCGTCCATGTAATGGTGAATGATGACGGCATTCCCGAGGGCTGTACGTATGGGTGACAGCAGCAAAGCGACATACCATTGGCAGATCACAGGGCTGTTCTTTAGGCCTTGCGGAAGCATTCGCCAATGATAGCGCTTGGCTGGGGACTCACGATTGATGGATGGAACCGTGAACGCAAAGCGCGGGGCATCGTCTGGGTGCAGGGGAATCTGGAAAAAACCATCTTTTATATCTATAACTGCCAAATTCCAGTTTTGGGGGAGCATTGCTGGGGAAGGCATCCCTGGCTGAAGAGGACCCATGTCCATTATTTGTTCGTTAATTTGGCGGAGGTCGGTCAGGAGCCGCCACTTGTCCTTATTAGGCTTCTTAATGACAAACACTGGGGAGTTCCAAGGTGACATGGTCTCCACCAGGTGGCCTTTCAGTAACTGCTCCTGAATGAGCTCATTGAGCGCTTTTAATTTTTGCTTGTTGAGTGGCCACTGCAAGACCTGTACTGGTTTATCTGACAGCCAATTCAGCTTCCAGGTCTGGCGCTCCTCAGTGGCCACTGCCCGAAAAACCTGGGGAGCCTTTGGGAGGTCAATTCTGGCTCCCCACTGGGCTAGTAGGTCCCTTCCCCAGAGAGGCTCGGTGTAATCTAAAACGAACGGGCGTATAGAGGCCAATTGCCCATCGGGCCCCTTAATTTGCACAATGCTCTTAGATTGATTGGCCAATTGAAGGCCCCCAACACCTGAGATTGTGCCCGCAGCGCTTTGCAAGTCCCAATGTGACGGCCACTCCCGAGAGGGAATGATCGTCACATCCGCACCTGTGTCCAAAAGACCCCTCACGATCTTTCTGTCCCCTCCCAACGAGAGCTGACAAGTCAGGCGGGGCTTCTCCCTCCCCACCAGCTGTGCCCAGGCTACTGTCGGAGGCGATGTCCTCTCCACGGAGTTCTTCCAATTATCTTTATCTGGAACCGGAATAGCCTGGGCAATGATCTGTCCCTTAGGGAGGAAGAGTGGGGGTCGGACACAGTACAGCCCTACCGCGAAATGGTCCCGGTCGGTAGTTACTAGACCAGGGACGATGTGAATGTCTCGCGGTGTGTGCTTTGTGTCCCCGACGACTGTCCACCTGCAACGTCCAAGTTTCCTCCAGCGACCCGGGTGTTGCAGGTCGACAGACACCAGCTGGATGTCACTACTAGGGAGATAGAAGTCCCTAGTTAGCTGCAGCCTGTAGGGACAGAGGACATGGTGTCAAGCGCAGGTGTAGGCTGAATACCACAGGTATGTGTCAAGTCTGGTACTAAGTAAGACAAATCCGGCAGTGTGTACGGCAGCTCTCTGTCGTCTCCTCCCTCCCCGCTTGTTTTTAAGTGGCCTGCCGCATTTTTGTCTTCGCGCAGGGAGGGGCTGGGCTCCAGGCCTAGTTTTTTGTGCCCTTACTCTCCTCCTTTTCCCGCTTCCTTCTATACTCCAAATAATCTAATCGTATCTGGCATTGAGGCATCCAATGCCCTGTCTTGCCACAGAGGTGGCAGGGGTGGGTGGCTGTTGATCTTCTGCCGGACCCGGGTGTTGGGGGCCCGGCAACGGGGGCAGCTTCTATATCAAAGAAGTCCGGTTCGGGGTCCTCCGCAAAAGCCACTGAGGCTCTTTTAGGCCGCGATGGTAAGGATACCTGGCCTACCACGGCCTCTATCATGGCCTCCACCGTGGGCCGGGGACTTCGAGGGAGCCTCCTGATGGCCTTCCGACACTCTAGGTTGGCGTTGCTATACGCCATCCTCCAGAGCATCTTCTCCCTGTCGTCGTCCCCGGTCGCCTGGGCCTCCACGTATCTGTAGAGGCGCTCGATAAAAACCATGTAAGGCTCTTGCGGCCCCTGCCGGACTTCATCGTCCTCCCATTGGGAGGTCATCACCTCTAGCTTATAAAAGGCCCGCTCTGCTGCCTTAGCGGTCTCTACAAGCTGAGACGAGAACAAGGCCTTTGCTTGAGCTATCCCCTCTGCCCACTGTCCCTCGCCTAAAAGATATTCTTGGGAAATTGCCAAACCGTCCGCGTCATGAGACACTGAAGGATTCCCCCAAAGAATCGGGAGAACCTCCACTATCTCCCTCCTCCATTCCCCCACCCAGACCCTAAACTCCATGGGTCTTGTTAAACTAGAGAAAAGGGCCCTCAGGTCCGCCGGCACCTGATCTCCCTGTGCAAGGGCATTCCGGAGCATACCCCGGAAGTATTCAGACCCGCGGGAGTAGTCCTTCTGCGCCTTGCACAGTTTCTTAATCCGGGCCTGTGCTAAAGGCACCCACTGGGCCTGAGAGCTCCCCTCCCCGCTGAGGTGGTACGTAACCGGAGCGGCTTCCAATAAAGGCGCCTGCCCCGGCTTCCAGTCATCCATCCCCCCCCACCCCGAACACAAGGCGTGAGAACCGGAAGGGGGAGCGTGGGAACTGGAGTTGGAGGAGGTTGAGGCGGAGTCTGGCAATGGGGCAGGGCGAGGGAGTGGGCGCGGCACACCGCCCCTCTCCGCCCCCTGGGTGGAGTTCGGAGGCGGAGCAGAGTATGAAGGTGGAGCAGGGGAGGAGTAAACAGGGGGCTGAACTGGGGGAGGAACCTGGGGAGGAGCCGACGGAGGATCGGAGGGCGGAGAAATGGAAGGAGCAGAGGAAAGAGATGGGGGAGGGACAACCGAAAAAGAGGTTCGGTCCAGGGGAAGGAAAGGGTTAGCATTAGGGAGGAAAGGGTTAGGAGGAGAAGAAAGAGCCCTGGCGGGAGCGGCCGCGTGGCCGCCGCCATCTCGGGCACCAAGGGACCCCTTTTGAGGGTCGTCGCAAAACCGAACAACTTTGGGGTTTGGAACCGGGGACTTGGGGACCGGGGTAGAGGGTAAGGGAAGAGAAGGAGCCTGGCCAGGGCTCCTCGAAGGGGGAGGCCGAGCCGGTCGAGGGGGAGCAGGGGCAGGATGGACCCCCTGCCTCTGGTCGGCCCTCAAAATCCTCCTCGAGGGCTCATGCCTACGGGACGAGGGAAAGGTTTGGGGGACAAGGGCAACTGAACGAGGAGAACGAGGGGACAAACCAGAAACCGCGGGACATTTCTTAGGCTCCACAGGCACGCCGAGTGTCGCATGAACTCTGCGCGCGCAATACGCCACGGTGGCTAGTTATGTCTCCCCGGAATTTATGGCCTCTTCTAATTTTGCCACAACGGCTGCCCAAAACCGCGGCTCTTTTACGCGTTCCGGGGAGACCTCGGGAAACCTAGAAAATACCCACTTAACTAAACATTTTAACTCCTGCTTGCGGGCTTTCTGACCACCCCCAAGCAACAAACCCTTCACAACATAATAAACCTCCTTCTGGGATTTTCCCAAGCCGGCACCCATTGCGCCTTTCTAGAGCAGAAACTGCTACCGCTAGAAAGGGGGAAAATCCTCTGATGACGCAACCGCACGCCCGGGAAACAACGAGAACTTAAACAATGAGCCGCCTGCCGCCGGCCCCTGCCCCCCCCCACTGCCCCAAAGTCTGGGTAAACAGCCGGAGGGAAAAAGAGATTGGGTGATGGGTGCGGCCCCACGTCTGGGGAAATCCGGCACCCAAAGGGAAGAGAAAACAAAAACGGCGCGGGGACGAGGAAAAACCTCAAGGAGAGAAGGCGGGGGGGTAGGTCCCCAACGCAGGGCATATACCCCTAGGGAAAGTTAAAAAGGCAGAGGGGAAGCCGGAGAGTCCCCAGGACGGGGCCCGAACTCACCAATCCTGCTGCGGCGACAAAGAAAAAACCAGGCGAAGGTCACTCGTCTCGGGGAGTCGTCCTCTGAGGGTGCGAGGAGTCCCGACTCCCTTCCGCCGGGGAGCGCTGCTTCTAAAACGAAGCCTGCTACTACCCGGGGTAGTCTGGCGTCCAGAGGGTAAGTAAATCCCAACTCCGCAGGGTCCAGTCCGTGGTCAAAAGTCCACTTCGTCGGCCCCCACGTTGGACGGCAAACTGCGCGAGGGCGTACACGGCCCTAAGTCCGGCTAGCTGAAGGGGTAAAGCGGCCGACGCCCCTGCGCATCTGAGGCCAGCCCCCCTTGGCGTCCTGGCCTCGGGCTGGGCTGGATTGCGGACTTGGGTTCGCGCTGGACGAGACGAGAGAGGAGGCGACCACTTGCTGGGGGTAAAACGTCGGTTTATTGAAGAGCCCACAGGCAGCACAGGGCAAACCAACAAGTGGAAAAACCCACAGCAAAATGGCCCCGAACACGGGGGGAGACAGAGTTTTACAGGGAAGGGGTGGAGACGGGAGGGGAAGCCCAGCTAACCAATAGGGGAACATGTGGGGAGGTACATAAGAAAACTGACACAAGAACTTATCCAATAAACATAGAACAAAGGAGGGGCCCTGGGACGCCAGCCAACTATGACCCCCAGAGAGAAGAATGTTCTCGAAAGCAGGGAGGAGTGGGGGGTGATTGACTGGGCCCAGGGAGGAGGAAAACTTTACTTACATGGTGGGATAAGGGAGGAGCAGTTATGTAACTTGGGAGATTGACAAATAAGGGGGGCAGGGGTAACCGTGGTAACATAACTGCCAAAGACTCTGTGGCGGGAAAACTGGAGGGGGAAGAACCATCTTACAAAGAACAGGGGGAGAATAATACCTAAAATGGGGGAACAAAACAAGAAACTTAAAAACACACTACAACACATCAGAAGCAAAGAGCTTAGCAGGATTCAAAACAAGAGGGGACATTTCTGCAGATTATATTTGCAAAACTTCTGTAATATTGTAACAGCTTAAAAATTCTGAATATTTATCAAACAGCAGCTTTGGAGTAAATATAAACTATAGCTTTGGGATATGACTCAATCATTCATGCATAATGGAAGTTTAGAAGCTTCTAAGGAAAGGAGCACAGGAATTATTCTTCCTAACAAAGTTCACTTTAAAATGTATGGATAACCACTTCAATTTTTTTTTTTTTTAAAGAACAGAATCAGATAAAATTACTCTCATTTTTCTTTGCTACAAGATATGCTTCTGTGATATATAGGCAATAAACTCCAGACAAACAATATAACATTCCCTCCAGAAATAAAATACTCATAGCTTTTTCACTCTGTTGTTTCCAAACCAGGCAAATAATTATTACGGAGGAGTCAATAAGAAAAAAAAAAGAAAAAAAAGAAAAAAAAAAAGGCATGTTTTTCTTTCTCTACTAATAATCTCATTTTAGACTCTCTTGAAAACAGTTGCAATTTTTGTCTCCTTACAGAATTTCCCAAAATTATTTCAAGTTTTGGTGAGCCTGACCCGACAGGCAACTAAAAACTTCAATGTGAGTTGTGCTTACCTTTGCATGCCCTGAACAGTTGTTTAGAAACAGAAAAAGAGAAAACAAAGCAGAAAAAAGAGACAAAAGAAACCCCACCAGAACCCCATGAGCAAACTACCCACCCCAAAAATGGCAACAAATACATTTAAAATTATTTTAAAGCCTCTTTTCCTATGCATGTGAGGAGAATAGACTGGGATTTGCAAAGCCATGATACGATTTTATATGGTTCCTAAGAGATGAAAACTTTTAGTTCCTTTTAAATTTCTATCCACTACACTTTTTATTATACAAAAGTGTAGACAATTATAAGCTAAATTTAACTTGTTTCTCCCTTCCTACTTTAAGATCATTTTGCTTCCATTCCTGCTTTAAATTCTTTCCCTTAAAGTTAAAATAAAGTCAAATACTGTTAGAAGTTACAAATTTCAAAGCATCATGTCAATAAATGAAAGGGTTTGGTTAACAATGAACACTGAAGTTTTATCAAGAGACAATCAATCTCAAGATGGCGAGAAAAGGGAATTTAAACTACAATTTTTAATGAATACTGAATAGCATTAACACTTACTGGCACATTTTTATAGATAATTGCTTCAGGCCTGACTATATTGAAGCCACAATAAAAAAAATGAAACAGGCTGAGTATGATAAGTGGCTTCTGAGACAGAAATATTTATCCTTTTATACTAACAGAGGGGAAAAGACACAGAGAAGAATACTTGAGCCCACACCGAATATAGCAGCATCCTCCTCACACGTTCTACTAGACTACAAGTGTAAGGACTCCACAAGAACACACATCTCCACAATTGCTTTTCTTGAAAAAGAAAGGCCAGACAAAGCAGAAGCTCCAACCCACACTCTTATATGATGGTAGATGACACAGATGCTCCTGTTCCCACCATCTGCTGGTATTCTACATAGTGTTGCTCATTTTGGTTAGTCTTATCTCCTCCTCCAGACTGCATCAATCACTTGGTCTCTTTCTTTCACACCCACACTTTCAACTAGGCTTGAACAGCTCAACCACACCGGCAGTCAGGAAAATCAGAGGCACTTATCTCAATCTTTGTGCCACTGTTACTTCTGTTTCTTTTTCAAATCTTTATTTTGGTGAAGAGAAAACCCCACCATGGTGAATTCTTCCTAGGAGTTTGTCCAGGGAGGTGAATTCTATAATATGATACAACAACAAGGGCTATTACTTGTATTATGCCTTTGGAGAGAATAATGCAGAAGTAGTAAAAGTGGTTCAAGTAATCCTCTAACATTTAAAAGGCACTTACCCATGAGGCAAATGAAAATATGGGAAGTGCATGAACTGTGAGACTCAGTATAATCTATTTTTATTGCTTACTGCAAAAACCTTGCCCATAAGTATTCTCAAACAAGATGAGGCCATAAATGCCTAAACACAGTACTAAATGAAAAAAATAAACTATTATAACAATTCATAGGAATTTTATAACCCATCATCACCATGCATAAGGATGTATCAGTCCAGTGACTTTATTAAAATCAAGATTCCAGCCTCCCACATGCTGTTCTATTGGCATATAAACATCACAGGGAAGCAACAGATGGGGTAAATAAAAAAAGGAAAAGAAGCTTGATACTGCAGAACAAACAGCCACAACAGGTTGTTTTGGGATGTGACACAACAGGAAGGAATTGCCTCAAAGCGCACAGGATGGCTTTGGAATGCAGCACTGGGTCCCAGCATCACTCTTACACATGAGACCAGCTGCCCATCTATGTGTTAAGTAACTTGCATGAGGAAGGAGGCAATATCTTCTACATCATCCATTATCGCTGGAAGAAGAAGGAGGCACTGTCTTCAGGGTAGCCCTGGGTTACTTAAAAAGATGTTTCCCCAAATTTTATCAGCACAGCTTACAAGGGTTCAAGGACAGGCTCCATTTTAATCACTGCAATGGCAAATTGGACATTCAAAGGCTTTTGGGACACCTGTGTTCTCTATTCTCCTTTTTCTCCAGGCCATACACATTGTTATGATTCTCAGATATCTCTCTGGGTTATGAGGCCAAACGTTAGGGTTTCAAACAAACATTACTTTGGAATCCTTTTCTTATGCCAACTAATTTAGATTAGCTAAAGGAATGTCCATTTTATCCTCATTGCTCCTTTATTCACTATAAACTTGTCATTTTTCATGGCATAATGTTTCTCTATGTTATTAACTCTACCCAGACACATAGCCAAACACAGCACAATGTTGCTCAGCCCCCTGTCATTTTCTGATCCTTTATAAAATGCTAATGTTCCAGAATATTTAAATTGTTAATCAAACGGTGGTGCTAACAGGTTTAAAGCCATGACTGCACTTTAGCACAGTTCATTGCTCAGAACTTATGAGGTCACTGGAGTCCTATTGAGCAATCAATTCTGTTCAGTTACAGCTGTAAATTCTTAGCAGCTATAAAAGTGCCCATTTCATACTACAAATAAATATATTTTAGCTCCTCGTCTGCATGATTCAAAGTCAGAAAAATATAATTTATATTGCTGCCTCTTCCTTACCTTCTCATGTCCTCCTTTATGTGCAGATTTATTAGTTCTTTAGGAACGTGGAAGGAGAGGGTGGTCTCAGCCATCTGCTCCCGGATCCGCATCCACTTGTTGTCAGAAGTAGGGAATCTATACAACTTACAAACAGGGTTTCTCAACACTGCAAAGAGCAAAAATAATATCATTGCTTTCATGTGCTTATATGAGTCCAAACATTTATGACAATAACCTGCATAATTATTATATTATTTCCCCCTAGCTTACAAAATTAATTTTAGTATCATTAAAATTCCACTAAAAACATTTAATATCTATTTCATTTTTATACCAGCATGTGGAGGGCAAAGTATTACTAGTACATCAATAAATCGCATTTTACCAGCAGAGTAGCTAACTTTTGAATTTAGGTCTTCAAAGTAGTGAGAATGTCAATCAGACTCTCTTTTCTTGCATTTCAGCTGGAGTTAGGAAAACCAGAGAGCACAAATGAACAATGAACTCAGTACAGCCACCACCACAGCTTGCCAGCACCACTCACAATTCCAATAAATTGCACAGGACTCAGGGTTCAGCTGCATCTTCCCCTGGACATGCACACACAAATCATTAATGCAAATTGGAGGTGTGCTTCTGCATTAAAGGAAACTTGAACATATTAGAGTTACCTGGAACTTTGATGGGGTCAAGACACTGCCACTACATAGAAATAAATATAACAGCCCTGTCGATATGTTACACACACAGTTTTCAGATCACTATTGCAATGTGACATAAGAACATCACTTGACTTGGAATGAGTGACAGCTACTAACAGTGACAGCTACTAACAGACATTTCACAGACACCATTAATGTTTATGTAGTCTGATTTATAGAGAATTAAAAATAAAAGGTACCCAAACTGCCTTGTCTATCTAAGCAATCAGGATTTTTAACAAATATCCTTTAGGAAAGGCCTAAAAGAAGACCAGAGATTTAAATACACTGATAATAAACCCACTGCTTGCAACCCGAAGAAAGGAGCAATGTTTAAGTGGTCGCACTGCTCTATATTCCCATCACTCCACTGAGATGTCTTTCATCAGCAATCTTGGATGAAAAACTGTTGTTGGATTATGCCCTTTTCTGATCCAGAGATGGAGCAACCGAGTCTTAAAAAACTTTTATTCTATTTTCAATCTCTTGGGAAGGGTGAGACAATACAGATGTTATAATTTACGCCTTTACAATCAGAAGCCAACTATTTCTTAATTACAGTACATTATAAGCACTTCTTGCCATTTTATTGTCATTTTATGAGCCTTTTTAGAGTAATTTTGCCTTTAGTTCTTAGTGATTTTACTTTCAAAAACTAAATTTTCACTCAGTATTGTGAAATAAGCGAAAGAGATGCTTAATTTCTCTGACATATTAAAAAGAGCAATTTTTCTTTACTATCAATACCCAAAATATCTCAATGTTCAAACCTCAGGAAACTAAGGGCTAATTCAAGGGCTAATTCAAGTCTGGCCTTAAACAGAAAACTGCCAAACCAGATGATAATTTTGAGTTGGTACTGTTTTTTCTGTTGTGCCCCCCGATCAGCATATTACCTGGACATTTTAAATGATGATGCCCCTGACACAAAAGATTCTTTATTTTACCTTTTTATATCTACTTCCTAAGGAGTTTATCAAGGGATTTTTTCCAAGAGCAGCCCTTAAATTCACACTCAGAATCGACTACACTGAAAAATGCACATTAATCTGTGAGAACCTAATGCAAATATGTATCTGAAAAATCTCTTTCCTCCCATCTCCCCAATGTTGCCACCATCACAAAGTAAAGCAAAGCCCAGAAAACCCATCACAACTGCACCAAGGGACAAAGAACACTAAAAATATGGATTCAAAGTTGTGACTTTTATTGTGGCTAGAATTATTAAACTCCTCTCCAGGTACTGGCTTCATCTTCAGGTCTTTGATTCAGGTCTGAATTTTCAGATGGGGATAATCTCAAGTGTGTTGTAAGTTTTTTAAATGGTCAAATCCATGGGTTTAAGAAGAAAATTTCATTTACAAAGTCAAAAAAAGCCTGGGCATTTTTCCCAAATAATCCCAATATGCAGTATTGCTAAAGCTTAAGATTTAAGGCCAATAAAAGCTGCATAAGTACTTGATGTTTTTTCCTTATAAACAGAACTACTGAAGGCATGCAACTCCATAAAAATCTCAGAAGTATCTTCCCCTCCAACTGCAACAATAATTAATTTCTACCTGTAACAAGTTGTCTAGAACCAAATTCTAGAGGGCATGTACAATAAGAAGGGTGAGACTAGAATTGGTTTTCATAAAAAGTAGTGATTAAAATGAGTGGAAGTTTCATAAAGATAATCCTTGCTGTACTCAGACAGTGATCATGAGAAGCATTGAAGAAAACCCAAAATCCACATGAACTGCAGTGGTTAAAAAAGAGAAAACTCTGTTTTAAAAGCTTTTCTCACAGCATCAAGCCTGAAAGCCAATGCCATATATTTACCCATGAATATTTTTGGACATTGTCATTTTTAATATGAAGAACCTCTGTGCTTTTTATTCCATGCAATATCCTTCACATTGCTTCCCCTGAGAGTACAATAAAAATAATAAAAGATTGAATACTCTGGTTTTATTTTCATTCCCTATTGAACACAGATCAAAGCATATCTTTGCCATATATTAATTTGCTAACAGTGTTCCTATTTATATCTTTCTTTGTAGCATAGGAATATGATGTGTATTACCTCAGGAATAATAATTAAAGCTTTCCTAATTTTGCTTAATTTCAATTACTTTTCTTATCTTTCTTTTTTAATTTAGAATGCAATTTGTTTACATGTAAACAACTGGCAAACTCTCCAGCATTATAAATAAGTAACTGAATTTTGAGACGTAAATTCAGTCTCTGGAGGTATAGAAGCAATAGTGATAAGGCTCTGAAACACACTGCTTATTCCCACTCGCTCAACAAGCATCTCATAACTCACTGGAGGGCTGAGAGTTCCCTATCCTAGGATTTAAATTTCACAAGAATGCCAGCATGCTTCTATGCCTACAAGCTTAAGGATTCACAGAGGCAGCTTTTTTTTTCAGTTTCATCATTTTGAAGGCCTGATAAACAACAAGAAAATACCAGAAAGCTTTACAGCAGCATACACGTGAACTAAATATGAATGTATATGGAAAACATACTGTTCTGGGGGCAGTTCTGTATGAGCACAGCATGTCAGCAGGAAAGTGGAGGTGATGCTGCACGAGAAGAGAAAGTCACAAATACAGGAAACAGACTGAAGACTAATTATTTATCTGAGAAAAACTTCCTGTGAGTGCAAACTCTTCCCAATAGCCTGCATGCTGTCATTTCTTGCATATGCACCTCTTTCCCCTCAATTCTTTAAAAAAAGCCTGACAACCCAAAAAATGACAAAAAAAAAAAAAAAAAAAAAAGCTCTTCAAGGTGTGTTTGACTTTATAACTTTATAAACCCGAGTAGTGTTGGGTGGGCTTTGGTTTTATATTGTGTTTGTATATGACAATAACAAATGTGAAAACGCTGCCTAGATACACTGTAGAATCACATGGAAATATTCTTGACAAATTGATCGAGACTTCAATATTCCTAAAACTGACATCTACCTTGGAAGTTCCAACAAAACATATTCACAACCTACAGCATTTTCCTATACAAAAGAAGTCAACAAAAAACCCCAATCAGACCTATACAAGGGAGGCAACAAACAGAAAACAATCTGTTGTGAATCAGCATCGTTCTCTGGCAGAAATGTCATTTCTTCAAGTCTCACTAATCTGGATGACATACAGAATCACAACCAAAGAACTGCACTGGGCTAGATGAAATCCTTCACCTGGCCTCTGTATCTTGTGCCCAAGAAAAGCCATAAATACACACCTGGAGACACAGGATACCCTCCATGCCTCCAGCTATTTCCAGTTCAGGAATTTCTGGAGCCGGATGTAGCTCCGGCACATTCAGAAATTCTCAATTAACATCTTTCTCACTTTGAATTGATGAAAATAAATGGTATTTCTCTAGAACATATTTTTTCTGATTCTGATCTAATCTCAACAACTCACAGAAAAAAAATGCAATATTCACACACATATGGAAGAACTTAATTTTTGGCAGTTTTTAGGGCTTCCTTCAGACTGCAAAGCAGATTCAGAAAGTCTGCCCTATCAGAGAAATCAGATTAAAAAGTTTCAAGAAAGATTTTAAAAAGTTGTAAAAGTTTGGTAACATTCCTCCTCAACGGTATGTAGCAAACACAGAATTCTTGACAGTGCTGTGGTTTTAGATGACCCATATAACTTATTTGTGACATTGTTATTGCCGAGTAATGGAGATTCATAAACTCGGGCTAATAAAGGTTTTATGGCACAGCACATCAGCATGTAATACTCCTCAGATAATGAAAGAAAAACAGATCTAGTTTAACACCATGCACTCAAGCCCAAGCTGGCCTAGAATTGAGAATGCCTTGCCAACAGCTCCCTTCATTCTAGGACAGACAGTTTCCAGATCAATCTGAAACTGCCACTTCACCAGTTATGAATGAGAGAGATTGATTGTCCTGGGTATTCACTTACAAATAATGCAGAATTATTTTACAGAATGCCGTGCAATGACACAACAGAAACTAATGATGGTAATTCCATGCCCATGGAAGTCACTGACAGTGATTTTTAGTCACTGAAAATCACTGAACAGTAAAGATGCAGGAGATGGAGATTTCAGCACTGCTTCAGAAAGCGCAATTGACACACACTTATTCAAACTTCTCCGTGAAATGATAATGCCAAACATGTATAAAACACTAAAATATTGAACTTGAACATCTGTGCAGCATTTGAAGAGACATTGATGAGCTCTGCCACGAATCTGTGTGATTTCTACAGGACCAGAGGTGGAGTTGCAAGAGCTGTCTCTTACAGATATTGGAATTCTTACCTGCATTTAAGGAAGGCAGGTTGTCCTTCCCACTTATGCCCTCAGTGGCTGTACACTCACGAACCAATGCACACTGCAAAAAAATACAATACAGATGTGACACATTCAGGGGGTCTGAGATAAATCCATGGCAGTTTATAAAAGGTAGGCTGAAAACCATGAGTGATAATAATACAAACTTCCAAAGTCTTACTTAGAATTTACATTTTTCTTTATATTTCTGTTCCAAGATACTGAAACACAATCAGAATTATAGCCAAGAAAATGAAAAAAATATGATCAGCTGTTCCATAACAAAACAGAAATGTTTCCTACCAGTATTATGGCAGAAATGTTGGGAGATAGTAATAGTTTAGCTTAATACGTTTTACTATAAAAATAAGGCACTTTAGTTTAAAACCATTTTTGACAAGTTCCATACTTTCGAAGAGGTTTCTTTAGACAAAGCAGTTTTCACATGCACAGTGCAAGAAAACCCTTCATTAATTTTTAAACAAGGGAAAAGCAGGAAGCACAAAAAAGTCCTTAAAATGTGCTCAGATTTTGTGATTCACCAGTTCAAAACTTATTTATTTTTTATTAATTCAATGACTCACCATTCTCACAATTGCATCCTCACTATCAACATATAATCCAAGACTGTGTTGCCACTGATTTGTACAAACCAAGGACTCCTTTAAAGACCATACATTGGTCATGAGTCTGGTCTCTCTTTACAAGTATTAGAAACCCCTAGAAAGCTGCTATTAAAGCCTTCTGTGTCCCCCAGGCCCAACAGAGCTCAGTAACTACATCTCCAATAACTGCAAGGAGTCTCATTCCACATTCTGCAGTGGAAGAAAAGCCAAATAAAAGAGAAGGCTGAAAAAAACAGCTCATGTTGCCTATATTGTGCAAGTTTTACGGGTCAAAGTCAGGAAGATTTCACAGCATTTGTTGCTTTTTTGGAACTGGTCACACTCATCTAAGGCATTGAAGTTCTCTGAGATAAGCAGTGAAAAAAAAGTGTGAAATTTACCCTCAGACTGATTTTGCTATGCAGAAAAGATACTGAAAATAATGTCCTCTGCTCAAAAAATAGTTTTATATGTAACTTCCAAACAAAAAAATCCTGCATTCCCTGTAGCAATATTTCCTTTTATTCAGGAAGAACAGGATACACCACAGTGTTAAGCAGTGAACTGTTGTATTCGGGCTGCAAAAATTGTGTGCTCCCATTTAATGCAGATGAACCTGCCCCTTTGCAAGGGAATTTACCTCTTCTTTGCTTTGCCTGTCTGTCATTCTTCCAGCTTTTCAGTATTGTGGGCACAGATTGCACATAAAAATCAACATAAACAGGACTTCAAGGGCAGAAACCAGACCAGCTGTCCAAGGAAAAAAGAAGCTGTATTTATGGCATCTCTCTGGACAGTTTTTATCAGAAGTGATCAAATATATTCAGTTGAGATAAAAATAAGCTATTTTTTTCTTCAAGAAGGAGAGGGCCTAGGAAACTCAGGTTAGGATATTACTCTGTACATCTTCATGAATTTGGTTTTTTTGGATGAGGGAGATAAGTTTACACAGCACTTGCGCCACAAATTTTGTTTTAAGTTCTTAACCCAATTTGGTAATTAGTATTTTAGACATCTGGTACAACAGATCATTCTAATTAACTTTGTGCAATAAACTGAGTTTCTACCTTTTGATCCTGAGCATCTGCTGTGATGTGGTCTGTTTCCCCCTCATCCAGCTCTCCCATCTTCATAAGATTGACTTCAATGGTACCAACTGTCTTTCCACCATCAGATGTCCAGGGAAAAAAACCAACCCATGACACCGGGTCACTTGCAGCATCAAATCCTTTCAATTAGAATAACATCAGTAAATATTTAGTGCCCTCTCCATTCTGTAAAGTGCAGCCACCGCTACTGAGCTGGCTATTTACCATCACAAACCAAATGTTAACAACAATGAGGCAACTTCTTCAGGACAATGAAAGCTCTCATCACAACACTGAGGACAGGTAAGTGCTATGAATGGTGCATGAATCCATGAACACTGCCAGGTTCTCATTCTAGACCTTATCCTCTTTGTGGACCATTGGATAAAGGGCTGTAACACTGCACCAATATTCCACTTAGGATCTGCAATCCCAATGCAGAGTACATGGCTTTGTTTCCTAACAATCTGCAAAGAAAGGATAGAGTGTATTAACAGAATCCCTGCAAAACCAAAACAGTGAAGCTAATCTGAATATCACGTTTCCCTTTGTAATCCCTCCACAGAGAAATTATTCAGAATCCATCCCATTTCTTGAACTATATGGGAATGGTAGTATAGTTACAGGTGAATTCCTTCATTATCATCCCCATAAATAGTTTACTTTCAATTAATCAAAAACAAATAATTTAGATGTACATCACCGAGGGAAGAGCATTGCTGACTTCCTTTAGGAAGAAACAAGGATTTAAACTCCTGAAAGATACCAAATGCTTTTTCAGCTTTCACTGGCAGCACAGCACCAAGTTTATCTCCCTGACTTCTTCTGAACAGCTAGATTTTTTTTTTTTTAAAGGAAGGAAAGAAGAGTAACTGATAGTTTCATAATAATGAGGAAAGGGTAACAAAAGGCACCAAGCAAAAATAGGCAAAAAGGAAATGACGAGAATAAGTTCAGCACAATTACAAAAACACAGCGAGGAAGGAGAATCAAAACAAATACGTGTGGGGCAATACTGTGTCTTTTCTGAGCAGTGGAAATGAAGAGTGATGAATCAAGAAAAAAGAATACATAGAAAACTTCAATGTCATAAAATCATTAAACCACAGAATTATTGAATATGCTGAGTTGGAAGGGACCCATTAAACAAGTTCAGCTCGTACAGTAAAGTCTCAAAAAATAGTTACCCCCAAGCTTTCAAATTAAATAATTATCTTCCTTGAAAACCATTAGGCTTTACTATGCACTCAGTAGAATACACTCATCTTGCAACTACACAAATCTGGTCTTCTATAAAACCTTGCAAAATAAACATAATTCTTCATATTTTACATGTGTAAAACTTCATCTGCTCTAAGCCAAATTAATTACTGACAATAAAGAGACTATTAAAAATGAACCAGTTCCAGATATTTTTGCAATTGAAGAAGCCTGTATTAATTTAAGAAGTATCCAGAAGAAAAGCAGTAAGGGTTCAGTGTCCAAATTATGAGCAGAAATACATAATAATATTGAAAGGGCCTTCTGAATGAAGAACTTTCCCTGGAGTTGCTACAGCCGTGTGGCTTGACTGCTCCTTCTTGTGTCAAACCAGCACCCAAACTAGGCTCTGTCAACAAATGCACTGCAGCATCCCCAGCAGAAAGGGAATACAGCAGATGTCAGCAAATCACATATCTTTAGAAGCCAAAGTGTGTGGTTATGAGACTGACAATTTTTCAGGAGCTTAAGGTGTTCCGATCAAAGTGCCAAGCAAATGAACTGATCCAAACCAACAGGGCCTGTTGCTCCAGTAAAATGGAAATGCTAACTACACTTTCTCATCCTTGTCTCCTGTTCTTTAGAATCCTCAATATTTCCCTTGGTGCTATTATTAAAAGCTTGGCCTCAGTATGATAGCGAGCATTGCACTGTTTGCCTGCACAAGGAGCAATATGTATTTTGTATGGGTTTAAAAACAGTGATTGATATAATTCCACTTTTATATATTTTTTTATTATTATTTTCTTCTCAAAATCACTCCTGTTCTGGTCTAATACATATTTAATACTACAATCTGTTACAGGTGTTACCTGTAAGAGAAGGTAATGCAACACAATAAAACTAAACAGTGGGACTTGTTGCACTGTAGTTGCACTCCTTTCTCCAGTTCTTATCTTCCCACACAGAAATACGAAGACACATTTTAACGAAAAAGGCAACAACAACAAAATCAACAAATCCCAAACCCAAAGTTTCTTTTGAATGCTACGGGCATACAAATCAACAAAGAGCTCTGTAAATGCCCAGGGTAAAACTGTCAGACTGATTTTAAAACACCAGCAGTGCTTGAGAGTCTTCAGCTACTTGAAAACACGCATTTCAAACTTTCCAGCAATACCATGAGATTAAAATTTCATTTGAAAGAAAATTTAAAAAGAGAAACAGAAGTGACGGAGTGGGAAAAAAACAAAAGCTTAGTGATCATACCTTAGTAGGATAAAACCCTGCATAATTTTACTTTGCACTAACAGTATTGAGCACACACACACATTATGTATACACCTCATGTCCTTTGCTTGTAGAGATGTAAAAAGTCTCACACAGACACACTGTTCAACACAGCACCAGATAAGGAATCAATTGGTTTTAGGATACTTCACAATGCATTAGAATGAGATCAGCTTATTTGCTGTAGTTTAATAAAGCTGAGAAGGGCACTCTGCACTCACACGGTGCAGTGAAGACGGTCCCTGCACCAAATTGCTTTCAGTCATGAGTGAGGAGACACATCCCCACAAAACAAAGGACTGCACCTTGACAACCTGCTTAGGGCGAGTTGGGATGGGGAATCTGGCCAAGAGAATAAACTCAGCATCAACATAAGAAGCCCATACACGGGACAAAACCCACCTGGCTTATGGAGATGGAAAATTGCTGATATTTTTTGGCACCCTGGGACAAGGATCAGCACTCATCTGATACCTGTCAGCAGAGCACCTGCATTTGAAACAGATTTCTCTACTATCCCAGGTCCTTAAGGATCCCCAGGTCAGTATTAGTTCCCCCAAATGTGAGGGAAGGAGATAGCCAGTAACACCACGAGCAGCAGGAATCTGTGCCCACCTTACTCCTTCTGGCCATAAAATGCTGACCAAGGCATCCAGGGAGAAAAAAGGTAACAAGCTAGTGATGGAAAAGTAAGTGAACAAGATGGACTGAGAACAGCAGGCATTTGCCTCCAATCTTCTAAAAAAAAAAAAATAAAAAAAATCAGCTTTTATTGCTAAATTAGCAACCAGTATACCTAGCTCTTATTTAGAAAGGAAAAAAAAAAGTGTGATTTTATTTTTTTCATCAGACACACTGTATCATACACTCAATATTAAGAAACATTCTCCTACTGAAAAATACTTCTGTTGCATTCAACAGCCCATTTTTTGCCATTCATCATCACAACTGTATGAGAAAGCTGGAAGCAAGTGACATTGCGTTATCACTGCAAAATGAAACATGCAAGTCTATAGAAAACCTCTCTCTTCTTATAAATTCCATATTGAAAACTGCAATCCCAAATCTCTAATAACTAAATTCCTCTCCCAACACCTGTTGTGTACACTGAAGTAATTCTGCAAATCAATCTTTTTGTGTTTTGATGATTACTGCATAGATCTACCAGAAACACTCAGCCACCAGTTTAGGACACCTTTATGGAGAAGAAAGGACAATCAAAATAAAAACTTCTTTTGCAGAGGTTTTGTAACTTGTGTCCCTAATCACTATTAGGGCACAATGGTAGAAAAAAAGGGAAGTAGAGCACTGTGTGTCAGCAGTAAGAATTTGTAGACACAAGCCAGCTCTCCACAAAATAACAGAAAAACACAAGAATGCTCCTTTGAAAACACTTTTATATTGTTCCATTTTACCTCAGAAAGATAAAGGAAAAACATAACTAAAAAAAAGGAAAAGAAAAAGAAAACTCAGTTAAAAATTAAGCAGATTCTATAATTACACCAATCTTTACAGGGCACACCACAGAGCTATTTCTGGGTCCTTAAATCTCTACTTTAAATCTAACAAAGGAGTATCTCAATCACAGGCATGCCCTGATAAACTCCTATCCAAAGAATATCAACAAGAATTAAATAGAATTTATTGCTCTGACAAGTCCCTTGATATATCCTCTATCCTCCTGAGAGGTACTAATATTGCAGGGTAATTAGAGGAAAGCAAGCTTAAATAAGTAGACTGCTCTGGTTAAATTGCCATCAAAGAAATGTGGATCATTTCTACTGACATTCTGCTGCCCAATAGTCATAACCAGAAAACAAACCCACTTTTGAAAGGTTAGGATGTTTTTCTTAAAAAATATCCAACTGACTAAACCCTACCATTTAATGTGTCTGCAAATTAAATTTCATTGGTACATTTGTATTTTAGTGTTAGCTGAACAAAGAGGGCAACCAAGACTAAAAATATTAATGAAAACCAATTTTTTCATCTATTTCTTATGAGTTTTCCATCTTAACTTTTTGCTTACAAATTGGATGGCTGAGATACAAAATATTTACTCTGAAACCGAAGCTTTCCGTTCTGTCAATTACTGTGCCACCTGTTGGAGACAATCTTCCAGATCAAATTTTCAATATGTCAGTTAGGGAAACCAAATTTATCCCAAAGAGCTGAAGACAACTTGAATTCCTGTAAGAACAGATTCTTACAATCACTAAGCTGGAGTTCATCAACCTAGGTCTGTACCCTGTCACTTATTAGAGTTCTGTATCACACCCCCTGCAGTCTCAGTGTAGCTGCATACAACGAGTTCAGGAGACCACAAGCATTTTCATGTGGGAGACACCTTCAATAATTAGGACCACCTTCTTTAAACGTGCCTAAAAAAACCTGTACACTGCTAATTCTTTAAACCACACACACCAAACAAAACTGACAATTTTATGCTCCTTTCTAAAGGAAACTTTGAATGAATATTCCCTATGCCAAGTTCTCTACAATTCTTCCATAGGTTATCATGGTATAAAATGACCTTTTCTAATCTGGCACATGGGAAGCTCACTTGCTACCTCTTGGGAGAAGAGACCAACCTGCATTTCTCAACATGGCCTTTCAGTTAACTGTGGAGGGTGACAGGGTCTGGCTGAGCCTCCTTTTCTGCAGGATGAACATGCCAGCTCCCTCAGCCATTCCTTGTTCGACTCGTGCTGCAGACCCTTCCCTATCTCTGCTGCCATTCTTTGGATGAGAAATGCCAAAGGTTAGTACTTAGAAAAACCCTGATTTACAACACTTACCTGAGGGTGAGGGTCAACTGCTGCTCCTTTGACTTTACCAGATCACCCACTCTAAAAGTTGCACAGCCCAGGAAGCTTCGCTACAAATCAAAGCAGAAAGAAAAGATAACATATTCATTCATTTTTGTTATTTCTTTTGCTCACACACTTGAAAATCTTCCTTTGCTACAAAGAAAAATATTGCATTTCAATATAACAGTTTGATACTTAATCCTCTAGAATTTTTTTTGTGCAGCATGATTATCAGTAAACTGTTAAAAACTTTGGTTTTATGGGCAGGAACCTTTCTCATTTCCATTAAGAACAGTCTAACAACCTGACAAAATAACAGGTTGTAAGATGTACAGCCACAGGAAGATTTTCATTCAGTACCAGTATTTGCATTTTGCATCTGTTCCTTCCTATTTTTCTAATTTCTGGATTACAAGAAGTGCTAAGTTTTCAGTGTTATACCAAAGTTGTTCTTGTTATGGTTTTTCCTCAAGCCATTGGCACTACCATCCACGTATTCAAAATATGAATGTATGTGCTAGGAAGGCATTCTTAAATTGAGTTCAGCACAAGTTTATTAATAGAAATGTTTTATTTCTCTAGTTCTTGGCAATGTTTTAAGTAGTGTTTTCCTCTATTTCCATTGTAAGGTGAACTTATTTACTGCATTAAAATTGCAGAGAAATGTGGTAATGTAACTAGAATGCCTAAAGTTAAATTAGGCTACACCACTGTATCTTTTTCTTCTATAAAAATCACTCTTCACGCATAACAAAGTACAAAGAGGAAAAAGGGTTAAATCTTCTCTTGCACTTGGGCTATTTTTTAACCTCTGCTCATATCCTGCTGAGATCCCATTTTGTCAATTTGGCCAGCAGTAGTATTCTTGCCTTGGGAACAATGGGCAAGAAACTAACAGCCATCTTCTACCAATTTATCTTTCAAATGTACAACACAACATCACTTGCTCTAAATAAATTGTAAGAAGATCATGACATTATGTTTAATTTTTAGCAAAAAAAAATAAGAAGGGCACAAAGTTTGGTTTTTCTTACATAACACTAAGTTTACTGTTGGAATGGCAAATTAGAATTCCAGGCTAAATTATATACATTCTTGGCTATACAAATGAAAGAAGAATCAAGTTGCTCTGAGTGAACAGAGGCTGCCTACAGAGAGCAATGTTCTCTTCAAGGAAAACAGAAAAGAATTTGTCACTGCTGAGAAGAGTTACTTCTCTGGTAAAAAAAAAAACAAACCTTCAGCCTGCTTTCTTTCAGGAAAGCCAGCAGGATGTTGTGTGCTTGAATGCAAACAATAAAGCTTTACACTAAGATAAGTTTTCTTCCATACACAACGTACAGTTCAAACACCAACTCTGAAATTGGGCAAGCACCCACAGTGCAGTTAGTAAACTGCAAACTGCATGTCTGCAGTTCAATAAACTGAGTCATGAGGTAAGGCTTGTTCCCATAAATGGCACAGCCTTAGATTTCCTAAGCAGCATGTAAGCAGCAATGGAACAAGGACACAAGTGTCTAGGGCAGGCTGGAAAAACATTGAATTTGGGAAGCGATGAACAGGAAGAAAGGAAGAAAAATAACACAGCCACACAAGCAAAGAGCACAGTTAGTTTTCAATGCCAAAATTAAAGGCACTTCTACAAAAAAAGACATCCAGGTGCAACACATGGTGATGCACAGCCTTGCTGGAGTGAACACACAGGTGGTTCTGTCTTCCTTTGGATGAGTCAGTGTGAGAGTGTTTCCACACTAAAACTCTGTGGTCACACACACTTAGCCCAGATTATTCATCTTCTTCCAAGAGCATATCCTTCTCCATGCTGCAAGAACGCATTCCACAGCACTGTCTCTCCACAGCAGCCTTTATTCTGGCATTTCATGACATTTGAGTGTTTGTATTTGAAACCTGACCGCTTGGAAAGGGGAAGAGGGCTATTTGGAATGAAACTGATATAAGGTTTGGTCACCTGGGGCTTCTTTCTGCAGCAAAATAGAACCATAAATATATTTAAGAATCCTAAGTCAGAATCCTCAAGTGACCAGGGCCAAGAGACAACTACACTGCTCTCTCATAAAGCCAAAGAGCTTTGGTCATTGTACCCACTAAACATGTCTGAGCATCAGATCTACTTCTTCTGTGTCATAAAATTAAAGGTGAATTATTTTATCGGCTTAAAATGTTCTACTTAGTTCTCTGTTTCATATTCATATGCTTATTTAGAAAAAAAGAAATTCTTTGCTTGACAGCACAGAGCTATGTGCAAAATCAAATAAAATTTCAAATGATCCCATGACCCAAATTAAGAGAGTTATGCTAATGTTCAAGGGGTCTAATATCAAACTGGAGAATACTTTTTCTATACTGATTCAGATACCAATAGTCCACCCTGGGGCCTGAACTGGCAGTCTACAAACCAATTTAACTTTGCCCACATGACTTGGAAAGGCTTGAAAAGTAGGCTTTAGAACAAAATTTGTTCTGTAATCCTAATCGCAGAGTAATGCTCCTTCGGAATTTTGCTAGTGTTCCAGACACAAATCTAAAGACACTCGCCTTGAGTAGTTTGATGAATAATCTCAACTAGCCAAAGAGAAAAGTCTCTATAATAGCTATATGGAAAGCTAAAACACACTGATTATTTCACTAAGATTGAACTTGCTGCCAAGCTACAGGTTTTTCAAACACTAGCTGAAGTCTTGAAAACCATGCCAAGGAAGCCCTTGTAAGGCAGAAAAGTCAAACCCTTAGGCTAAAAAATTGAAGCCTCCAGGCATTTTCCATATTTGCAGACAGATCTGACACCTGCACCAGGTGAGCTTTGTTCTTCTACTCAGCTCGAGCAGGACCAACCTTTCCCACTCCCACCAGGGGCCCATATTATCCATGAGGTTTTAGCCCTCTCAGAAAATGACTTCCCATCCAGACTGCTTGCTTGATATTAGCAAGGACTTTACAGGGTTATGCTGGTCTCAGGATAGCTTCAGTTGAAAGAGGTTTTCAAAAAGATGTGAATGGGATGACATCAATCCATGAGACTGCCACTCCTGCCTTGATTATTTTATTCATTCCACCAAAAACTTTCGCTATTAAAAAAGCTTTTCAGCTCCTGTTGAGCACTGAGTGTTAGTGCCTTCCAATGAGATGGAAAAAAAAAAAAATCAATTACTGAAAATGATTTCTTACCCCAACATCTGCTCTTGGTTCCTTGTGGTCAGGTAGGACACTGGTGTGGACCTGAGAGAAGGGAGGGGAAAAAAAGGCAAGAAATAATCAAACTCCTTCTGTAAATCTCTCTGCAAAAGACTCATTTTTTTTCCCATGCCCTCAAAAGTGACCCTCAATTCTTCTATTCTAGCTGCAACTTAGTGCACAAAAAGAAACACTCCTTTAATGTAAAGATAATTTAATTGTCTGTTTTATTCTAAATACATGTTGTTATAAAGCACCAATATAAAGGCTACCACAAAGACTTGACAAAGCAGAACCACAGCTTTTCTCAGCCAGCTCTTATCCCTTGATTTCCTACAGTGAGAACTTTGATTTTTCCACAAAAGCCTGGAGATAGTAAAAAAAATGCTATAATTAATTTATTAAGGGACAGCATACTTTAGAAATCTGTGGGAGTCCTCATATGGATGCAATTTTACATTTCGATTTTCCACACTAATACATTAGCAACTCCAAAGCATTTGGAAATCTACAGAAAGCTAGTATAAAATGTTCAATCATGATATTTTTATCTAAAATTAACCTTTAAATGCTTCACGCCCTGAATGAAAATGAAATTACTGGCATTTTCTTGTTGGTGATACCCATCTTTCCCTTTTGAAGCTGAGGAAATAACTTAGAGCAATCTGTTTCTTAAAAGAAAGATGGAGTATCAACACCAAACCAAAAATGCTGTGTCATTTTAAGATGCTAAAAAGCTGCTCTATGTGCCAGCCTCAAAGAAGTGACATCTGGCCCAACAACTGAGGTATTTATATTTTCTAATTATTATTATGGCTATTTATTCAAGAGAAATAAACTAATAATGCAAGAATTAACACTCCTTTTCATAATTTACTTACGTATTTGTAACCCAACAGCAGTTCATATTTTTAACAGTGTATGCGTTTTTATATGAGACTACGTTGTATTTCACAGCAAGAGAAAGCTAATGTTTCTTTTACACATACTGAAATCAAGGAAATTCAACATTAATTTAGAATCAAAGAATATTAATTCCTTCTTTTGCTGGATAAAATATCAATTCAGGAGAACATATTTCAGCTTTTCTGACCCAACACAGGAGCAGAAAGGGATGTCAACACCTGACTAACCTAGAGTCTTCCATATAATAAAAGCATATTCCTGAATTTCAAATGGACTTAAAATACAGAAAAAACTTCTGCTGCATTTTGCAATACTTTTTGGTTCAGCTATGTTTATTTGTTTTCATTGGGTTTTAACCCCTTTAAATTAGACTGTACATTAGACCGTACCTCTCTTCTTCCCAAAGTATATTTTGTTTGAAATTAAATCTAGTGCCTTGATCCAAGTGTGTGCAAATATCTGCAATTTCGGAAGCAGTTTTACTATTTGACATTTATCAAAAGAGAAGCCACATATGTGTATGTAAATACATACATGGGTGGTACAGGCTGAACACTATCAGGCTGTCTGTTGGTTGAGTTCCCGAACAAACTCTCTGAATGCTGCAATTACTGGGGTATCATTATGGGGTGTTCACACAGGCCTCATTATAAACATCAGGTCAGCTCATAAAAACTTATAAAACATAAGAAACGAGTCAGTTTTAGTCCCAGTCCACAAAATGGAAGAGAAAAAATGGGAGATAAATACAGAGGATTTGACAGGTCAAATATCCTCCCAGCGCATTTCTTGATTAAACAAACTGCCACACTTTTTAAAACCACGTCATAAATCAACTTTTCCCCTCTGGCCCCATCCAGAACAACTATAAAATCTAAAAGCAAACAGAAAGTCAGATTTTATTCCCAAACCTCCACTACTCTGTTAGAATTTCAGTTTTCCCATTACTCTCTCTAGGTTTTCCTGTGCAAAATGCAAACCTCTGAGTGGGGAGGTCATTCACAACCGGGGTAAGCCCATGCCTGCAGGGAATAGCACCACTACTGCTTTACCTTTGTGACACAAAGAGATCACAAAGGCACACAAGAAACACAGCTTGTGACCTGGACTAAATGCAGCAAAGGTTTTGGCATCCATTCCTGTAATTTTGTGTGTAGAACAACACAGTTACCTTTTTACACCACAGTGGAGGCCTGTGAACCCACTGGGAAAAGGGCAGTGTGATGAAGGTTCGTGCAAGTGAAAGATGCACAAGAGTAGAGTTAGTTTTCAATGCCAAACACATCAGAGTCCAGGAGTTATGACTCCCTGGAATTTCCCAGTCAAACAAATTGCAGCTTCGTGTGTTTGTGCTGGGTGAGCCTAAAATGCCAAAACTGTTATGGGGTTCTGCCACAAAACCAATCAGTTTTTCCTACAGTCCATATAAAACAAAAGAGAAAATCTTTTCAAAATGGACATGCACGTGGTATTGCGGGATTCTACAGTTCCAATGGAAAACCTGATAGGCAGCGAAACTAATAAATGTTAAAACTTCATTAAAGATGAAAACTAATAAAGGGAATATAAGATTTATCAAATTACTGCAACATTGCATAATACATTGCATAATAACTGCATGATTTTTATTATATATTAAGTAGTTTAAACTTACAAAATATTTTTATATATATATATATATATATATATATATATATATATATATGTGCCTGTGTGTGTATATATATATATATATATATATATTTCCTACTACAGATAGTAGGGAAAATATGTATGCCCCTATCACTTGCTGTATAGCAACTGATATGGCACGAGAGAAGAATCACGAGATCCCCCAAGCAAAGACTGAGTTTAACATAAATCTAAATAATTTTAATATGTTTTTAGTGTATGCAACGAAAAAAATGGAAGGAAGGAAGAGTTTATTTACCTTCTTAACACAGCACACAGCGTGAGACTGGATTCAATTTTTTTAACCAATTTGAAACAGCATTTTTTCTGCAGAGAAAGCTTTGTCACGTAAGGTTATGCCACAGATAAAAAGTGACAAAGAAAAACGTGTATAACTGTGACAGGGACACTCAGGCATCCCAGTGCCCCACAGTGATGAGTGCTGACTGGCACAGACCCACTGGGGTTTTTTTAAGCAGTTGAATTTTTGCAATCCATGACCACTGGTAGCAAGCTAATGAGCCACAGGCTTTTTCTGCCATTTTTCAGGCTTTTTTGAACAAAGCCCAATGATGCAAAGTAGCCTTCTAAAGTCTTAATAGGTACTGAATATTCTAAGCATTTGGTCAGTTATAATTTTAATGAAATAGAGCAGAAAATCACATTTAAGTCTGTAGCTGTTACAATCAGCCAGTTAGCCTTGCCTCCTCCCCATAATAATTCCCAGGAATGAACCTGTTGAAGTCTGTTTTATGCTGGGAACAATCTGCAAAATTTGAAGAGTAAAAATACCCTTCAAAGTGCTTGTGGTGCCTCCTCTTTCCAGCTTTCTTCCACTGTGAAATAAAATTCACAAAAAGCAAATTCTGGCTTCTGTCAGCAAGCTACAGCTGGAGCATTCCTAAGCTCTTCTGGCTCTTCATTTACATGGAGCAGGCAATGGGGACCTGTGTTCCCAGATCCAAACACCTCAGCCCAGTCACTGCAATGGCACTATTCAAAAATCCCCGAGACAGACTCCACAGTCCAAACAAGGCAGCAGCTAATGGCAGCCAAAGAAATCCAGATGTTCTGACAAATTATATCCCAAAAAATACTCACTCTAGTGCGATGAAGGAAATAGGAAACTTGAGAGGATGCAAGCCCAAGCTGGTAAAAAGCTCCTACAGTTGTCTGATGAACACTCAGGTCAGCTCCACCTCGCTTCAGTGTATGGCAGACAACATGAATTAAAGCAAGTATTACTGGAGTGATCAGATGAGCTCAATGGCATAACAAAATTTCCAGAACATGATCTTCTGCCTAAAAACTTCAGCAAAATTTAAAATTTGACTGTGAATATCTGACAAAATAAACTGAAATCCTATATTTTGATTTACTGAATAAACAGCCTTTTTTGAATATGCTAAAGTCCACGTTTCATAATTTGCATCTATTACCATAGAAGCTGCAGTAAGAAATCTTAGTATAGATTAAGCATGATGCCATTTCCACTGACGAACCAGTTACAAGAAACAAGATTGATTTTATTCATTTTTTAGAGGTATATCCAAGTGTTCCAGTTCCTTACCAGATTGCAACATCTACTCAAGTGACAAAAGATTATTCACATATTAAACACAGAAAAAAAGTCTTGCTGCCTTAAACAAGTCCAGACCCTTCAAGACTCCACACAAAATACCCCTGTCTTCTGACTCATGGCAGAAGCTGAAATGAAGAACTCAGAATTTAACTTGCTGGAGCAGTCCATGAACCTCCAAAGTTCCCTTGAGGAGCTTGTATTATCCCTCTGCCAAGAAGACCTAAGTGCATTTCCAGCTGGGGGCCTTGAGTTCAATATTTTGAAAGAGTTATTTTCATGTGAGGTACCAAACTAACCAAATATAGAAGCAAACAGTGGTTTTAAGATCACCCCCAAAAAACAGTGAAGATTTTATCCCCCACTCCATGTTTTATGGTAACTTTTTAACATAAATTTTTAGATTCTAAAGTGAACACTTTCTAACTACACATTGAAATTATTTTAATTTCCTATTTCCTCTGCCTCTCTTCTGACTGGAAGGTCATTCAAAACACAGGATTGCAATGATAGCTCAGAGTCCTTTCCTAATCTACAGCCCATCATTATTCATGGCAAGTTTATACTCCTTTGCTCTTCTGCCAACATGGTGTCTTAGATAAGTAATTCTTTTCTGTTCCTCATACTGGTCTCCTGATGAATCAATGAGAAAGGAATCATATGCCCTCTTGTACTTCATTTTGTTAGGATAATAAGCCAATCTTTTCCAGTACACTGTCATACCATAAGCTCTGCATTCCCCAAATCACATCATCTGCTCCAGTCCTATGTCACACTTTGAACAACTAATTTACCTTTTTTTTTCCTTCACACCATTTGTTTCTGATGTATTAAGTCTTTGTTCACCCAAAAAACTTCATGTTATTAGAAAAGCACAGAGGCATGTACTGAGAGTCTACTTTATTTCATCCTGTTTGCATTGTTCCAGCTGGCAAACGCTTTTTTTTTAGGAGAACTAAGGGAAATTTCTGCACACACCAAACTTTTCTCTAACACATAGAAGCTGAAGGACTCTCGCACAAATATCCACAAAAGCAAAGAAAATTATATTTGCCAAGAAGGATTTTTCTTTTCTTCTCCTGACAGTTTGTGATAATGTTTAAAAAACAGCTGAGGCTGAGGTCTGGTGCTAGCATTACCTAATGGATAGGATTTCACTTCTCCTTTACAGAATTAGGGGTAAAATTGCTCATCAGATTTACTGTGGCAGAAGGTGTATTTTAGACAGATGAGAGGGAGTAGGAAAATATTTGGGGCTTCCTACAAGCTCTGGTTTTTCTTGCCTTCATAGACAGGATCTATTTATTCACAAAAGTCTGTTCTAGCAAGATTATAGCTGCACTTCCATAGTGAATGTCCCTTCCAGCCTGTGGAACTGCAGCATGAGAATTCATGAGAATTACTGCTCTGTCCAGGGCTCCCACATGCTCCGTCCACATTAGTAACAATCCGCGCTCGAGGGGAGCAAGGAATTTTCTCTAAAGAGCCTCCAGAAGATCCTGAGAAAATAAATGTTGCCAGCTATCCAAATATAAACACTCCCAACTACCCAAATATAAACATTTCTAAAGCTATCTAAAAAGAAAAAATGTACATTTTTTTTTTTCATTTGAGAAAGCATTTTTTCTTGGGTTAAAACAGTTAAACCTGCATAGCAAGAATTAAATTCTTAAGTACACAAACACTAAAACCCATAACCTCCTGATCAGCTATCTTTAAATAGTTTTTGCTAGTGCTCTGCCCTTTGCTCCCTGTCTTCTGAGATGAGAAACTGAAAGGAGTTTTATTTATTTATTTATCAAATAAATTCACTGCTGGCTTTGGAAGAAGTTTCCAGACAAATGTGTCATCTGTCCCACAATCTAAATTAGTTTCTGTTTTAAAGGAAGGAGGAGGTATCACTGGGAACAAGTATCTCTGTGGGACTATTTCACTATGCAGCAACCCAAAAGAAACTTTGTGCCTACAAGCGAAGGTAAAAAGCAGTTTTCACACAGCACCTTCTCTCTCCTGTACCAGACACAGGTTTGTGTGAAGAGAAGTTCATTTTCCCATCAGTGATACTGTATTCATGGCTACATCCCCATTAAACACACGTGATTTTGCTCTCCAAACCATTTCACAGGAAGAGCAGCTTTCCTCACCAGAGTGTGCGTCATTGTGCCTGACTGCCACACAAAGATAAACCCTTTCCCTCCTCTACAGCGTCAATTCTACTTTTTTTAAAGCACAACTGCAATCTGCAAGACATGGTAATCCTCTTCTGCAAGCATGATCAAGCTCTTGCAGAGATGTTACTTAAAACCAGGTAAGAAATGAGCTCCCTACTTTCAGACTGATAAGCAGGCTCAGGAAAGTTCATAGTCACAGCTGCCTGAGATAAGTAATTAAACTCTGATTCTTACGAAGCACAAGGTGTGAATAAAGACATTAGGTGTATGTTTTTAAGCAATCATTTTGCCTCTTTCAGAATTAATGCAGAAAGATGCTAAGGCTCAGAGAGCCAAATATATTTCAATATTTTCACTGCTTAGAAAAAACAAAATAAGAGTTTTTTCAGAACCTGAAAAGTGGCCTTTTTTTGGGGAACTGTTTCAGTGATGCTTTTTCTGCAAATAAAAGGATCTATTAGGAACAATATTGTTGGCAAAGCTGCTTAGGTCTGAAATTTGACCACCACACTTCTATTTCTAGAAATTACTTACAGATTCTTTCTTCCTTTTTATATTGCATCTTCTTATTTGGAAATTCAGCATGACATTGTTTTCTGGGAAAGATAGGATCTGTTATCAGACAAGCTGATGTAAGATGGAAACAGGCACTTTTTTCTTGGCCCAAGGTTCCTTCAGGAACTAAAGAAAGCTCGTGCTTCTGAAAATTTCTGTGTTTTCTCCATCATACCGCAAGAATAGGGGTTGAAAAAAGCACGTGCACATTTCCACAGCAAGGATTTTATGTAATCTAAATTAGATGACAGAGTTGATTTCTCTCTAAATAAAGTGAAAGGAACAGATACATTTTGCCGTAGACAAATCTAAATTTACATAACTTGAAATGGGTCACTACAGATAATGCAACATCTTGAGGAGGGACTTCTGAAAAACAGTGAGAGATTCTATCCGTTTAATAAACCACATAGTCTGTGCTTCCAAAAATGTGTTGGTGGCCTCATGTATCATAAGGCCACAGGCCACAAGTTGTAGGTATCATAATTCAGCCAAGTACAGAGCAGCTTCACTCCTTCCACATGGAGCAGAACCTCCTTCCCTGACAAAGGGAGTCATTATTTGTAAAAGAAAACCATTTTAACACATGATGGATGATATGAACAGTAACTTTACATGTGAAAATATGGTAACCTCCTCAGCCTGAGGACAGCTGGTGATATAGCATCCCCAATAGCACAGCATCCCATGTGCTGGCAGGATAATGGTAGTTCTGGAAAATTAATGTTTAAAGGCTTCCCCTTCCACAACTCAACTAAAAGGGAAAAAGATATATGCAACAAGGAAGAGCTTATATGTGAAATAATGTTGTATTCACAGAACATCGCACAACTCATGCCATAAATTCTCCGTAAATTATTGCAGACCCACATTGCATCCAATATTACTATTATGGTGGAATCATAGAATCATCAGTGTTGGAAAAGCCCTCCAAAAGGAGTCCTCCAACTCAACCATCTTACACATGGGTCCTTCTGACAAAAATCAAAAGCAAGACAAAACTCCATTAGATAAAAATGCATTCATTTTTATCTAATTAATTCCAGGAAACATTTCAAGATATTAACTAAGCTAGCATGAATGCCAAGGGTCACGTGCCCAGTTTTCTAATAAAACCCATTCAATTTCCAATGTTAAAAAAGCCATATCCAGCAGCTGAATTGTCCAAGTTAATTCAGAATCAAACCCCAAAAATACAACCCCAAAAACACAACCCAAAACACCTCCTACACACAGATTTATGACTTTTATTTGTCATACCACAAATAAAGAGTCCAAGTCCTCATCCACAACAGCAACAGCCACACTGAAAAATGACAAACAAAACATGAGGATGTAATGAGGTCAATGAACACTGGAGATGAGTAGAGAGTCTAACCTTAAAGGGAGACAGACAGTGTCTGTTTCACACACATCATTTGAAACACCCCATATAAAAGTTTATCACATCTTTCTGAAGACAGAAAAATCCCATTCTCACATATATGCCCCAACTTAGTCATTATTTTGTACAGTACCAGTATCATCAGAATTATTTTGAAATTAATCCTGAGTCTTCTCTCCATCTTTAAAACTTCCATAAAGTTGGCCAAAATTAATTTTGTCACTTCTAGCTTATTTCACAAAGGAAAGAATAAAAAGGCTCAAAATGCTTTTCAATATTTTGGCTAGCAAATCAAAAAAATATTTTTAAAATCTAAGAAGCTAATAATTTAACTTTAAAAAGAACCAAACACCAGCAAAATCACAATAAGTATTTCCATACACATCTCCTAGAATTCGCTACAATTTCCTCTATTTGCACATAAATATTAGCACCATTAAAAACCATCTTTATTCAGATGTACAAGAACGAAAATGGGCAGTTAAACCAAAGTATACCAATTGTTTATTTATGCACCTTCAATAGACATGGCCTAAACGAGAATAATTTCTTTTTGTTGCAGTCTGTGATTTCATTAAGTCACTCTGCTCAGCTTTAAGCACTAAAGATCTTGAAATAATACCTAATTTAATACTGCTGCAAGAACCTTAACTCCAAAGCTATCAGCACAGACCTCATCAGAGAGCCATTAATAAAATGCTCTTTATTGAAGTCTATCTTTTGGTTTTGAAAAGATCAGAGTGGAATAAAACCCACATTAATGATCTTCAGTAATCATTCCCTGCAAAAACTAAAACATGCTTGGACTTGAAAGCACACATTTAAAAATAATAGCTGAGCATTCTTTTAAAAGGAAGGCCCAGCACTGATCTAAATTTCATGTGAGGCTTCAGCTCAAGATTATGTTAGGATTAACAAAGTGTGCATGACAGGTGTGATTTAAAGACTGCAGCTTAAAATTCTCCTCCTTCCACACAAATCTCATGGCACAGAAAGGCAGTGATTTCTGTACCACTCTCTACCACAAACCTTTGAGCAATCCACAATTGCAAATACCTTGAGAGGGACAGTTTCAGGGCATGTGAAGGTCCTCAAAAACGCCAAGAATTCTCAAGGTTGGTCTGAGTTAACAATACTTCCCTTTTCCCTTGTGCATGTAAGAATAAACCAAGAGCCCTTGAATGAAGCCCATGAAGAACGTTTTGCAAACACAAGAGTGACAGACTTGCAGACCTCTGCAGGAAGGTTGATTGTGTGAAATAGCAAGCTCAAAAGCTAGACATTTATGGAAGCCGTTTTCTGGTCAATATTCATCTCATAAAAGCCATCCATGTCTATGTAAAACTAAATGCCTTTGTCCTGCAGAATGGAGGACCTAAGATGCTGGAGCCAGGACATCAATTCTCTGCTCCACCTGTCCTCTCGTTTCTGTCATGGTAGTTTTTGTTTCCCCTACCCCAATTTAATTCAACTGTTAATTTATTTTCTACCTAGCATCTTTGTCCTTAGCACACAGCAATTCCTTCCATGCTGCCACAGTGAAACACGTCCTTCCTGAGGCAGCACTTCCCTTAATTCCTCACCATGACTCACAACAGGACAAAGAATGACATTTTCAGCCTCTGTCAGAGGGAAGTCAGACTGCACAGCACTCAGCACCCAGACCCTTCTTTTCTTCAAAAGCCATGTGCCAACCCAGGCGTATTTTCTCCTGAGATATTTCTCTCCTGGAAGAGAGAATTGCTTTTCCTGCCTAACAGTGAGCTGAACACAGTGATCTACAAAGCCCTGCTGAGGAAAGCTGGTATTTAACACCTCAACCTGGACAGCACCAGGATGGATCACATGTCATAAGCATCCTTCCAGGATTCCTGGACTCCCATGATCAGAAACTTCTATTTGCTGGTAGGCCAAACTTCTACTCCTTTCCATTCTTCACTACCAAGAATTTGATAATAAAGTTTGCTGCAGAAGTTTCCTTTTCATGTAAGTCATTATGACGTTTTACCACTGGCATATGAAACAAAAGTTAAGTTGGTTACTCTTTTTTATTTTATGGACATAAAAAGGAAACTCATGCAAATAAATGCCTTCATTTAAAAACATTACCATTCCCTCTTTTCAAGTTTCATTTGTGAACATAGCTGGTAGAAGCCTTGGGAAAAGGCACACAGCTGCTGAAGGACTACTTTTTGGCACATGTCTCTTCCAAGTTCTTCCAAATGACAGAACCCATTTTACTCCTAACTTCTGTTTCTACTTAAAAATACCATACCAGTTATCCATAACATATAATCACAGAAACTTGGTTCTTCCAAAGACAACATTAAGAAGCAGCAGCTGGAAATGTCAGCATCATGAGAAGTATTATTAGTCTCACGGCCAAAAAATTCCTGTTGGTTCTTCTGGTTTGCCATGTATTGATGATCATTTTACAATCATGCACTTCACCTGCCTACACACAAGAGAGCTCCTGCCAGTACTATAGCTACCATAACCCCACAAATCCAAGTGAAGTCTGGAAGATATTTTTTTTTCCCTGCTAAAAAGTGATCTTCAAATGACAAAGAATTATTCAAGGTTTAACCTTTTTGTTCATCTACTGTGTTGTGGATGCTAAAGATCTCTCAAGGGCAGAGCTACTGTTCTTGTTCCATTTCACCAAAGACATAAGCACAGTGTCATCCCAGCAAACTACACTTTCCAGGAAAGAACGTCTGTAGGCTGGCTTCCATTTTGTCTTGCATATTTCTCTGTAAAGATAAGCACCAGTGCCTGGTGAACATCGTTTAAGAACACCAAACTTCCTGAGCAGATGCTCAGTTTGCTTCCAGCACTGCCTCCATATAGCAAAGCAACGACAAAAGCCACTTCCAGTTATGCAGCTCAATTGTATTAACAGCAGTATTTCTTCCTCTCCCTTTTTTTCTCCCCTAAATTTCCCACATCCTGTGCTGATAATAAACAGCTCCAATGCATTCTGTATAAATCCTGCTCTGTTGGCAACCCATGAATCATGTGGCAGTATAATTCCTCGTGCCTGCAGGGCACAGATAAAGGCTGCCCCGTGGCACGGGGCCAGTGCAGCACATTCACTGGTTCCAGACACCAGGAGTCGGCATGGTCACGCTGAACCCAGAAAAGGGTTTTACTCTTTTCTCTGTATATCTTATTCTTTTGTTAGTAACCACAAATCAAACTAGGCTCTGTGCTTGACTCGGAGCAACCAGCTCACTGGCCACCAAGTTTGCATCACAAAGGAAAGTCATCTCTGCTTTTCTAAACTCCCACATTCACAGCCTTTTTATATTAAGGCCTTAACAAACTCCATCTGCAAAGTTTCAAATTCAAAATTATCAAAGTTCGCATACATGTCTTTTAACTTTCACTTACATGTCTTTTAACTTTCTTTTAATCCTTACCGTAACATTGGCAAATATATTCCTGGGTGTGATCTACTAGCATTTATAATAGGATTTCACAGAAATTTTTTCTTGTACAAATATTTTAATATACACCACTTTCCATGAGGAGACACACACACATTAGACTGCACTAAACAACTGTTCGATTATCTACTCCTGACTTTCCTGCTCTTTATTTTCTGAGAATAAGATTTGCTCTCTCCATATATGAAAGAAAATTATTCATAAACGGTCTCATGCTCCTGCAAACTTCAGTAATTTCTGTACAACAGTAGATCAGTAGATCAGAAAAACCTGACACCCACATTTCAAATTTTAAAGAAACAAACAAAAAACCTCTCCACTTGTTTGCATATTAAAACAAGCAACACCACCATACTCAAAATAAGTGAAAACAAGCTGCAGTGAATAGTCAGGGTGAAGCCCCCAGAGGCTGACTGGCAGCCAAGCAGGACAACACAAAATATTTCAGCAAAGGTTACACACAGTAACATTTAAGTTAAAGGCAGCTCAGTCGGGTAACTAAACGAAATGCCAGCTCAAATCACATTCCTGACCATCACACACAGTAATATTCCATGGAACTCACTCCAGTGTATCTGCAGCTGCAAAAAAGGGTTAATAAACCAAGAAGCTATGGAAAAGCTTTGGATCCCTATTCATTTCAGGTAGACAGATGAACTCTAGCTACAAAAGCATTAAAAGAAAAAAATCTGTTTCTATTACCTTGATTGCTGTGTATTTATATACCTTTGTGAAAGAAAAAGAAGGAAAAAAGAAACACACTATAGGTTTTTTACTTGGTTTAGCTGTTCAGAAACTGTTTTAAATTATGGCACTCTTCCTCCATTCTGGTCAGAATTCACCACACAAAAGAGTTTGGGCTGAAATGAGTAACTTTGCCTTCTCCCACAGCCCAAGACCCCCAGAGATAAAATGAATTACTTATGAGGAATTTACCTGCAGAAAACTAAAACCATTCCTCTCCACGAGTGATACTTTCACAAGGGGCATGAATAATACTGCTTCAGAACTCCTCACTGGAGTCAGGAACTGCCTTTGGCAGTGGAATGCACGCTGGTTTGGGGAAGAGGTGAAAAAATTATGCGCAAACAAGTTGTTGCACCAGGATGGAAAATAAATTCTAAAGCCGCTGGTAGCCCCCTGGCATCCCAAGGAAGAAACTCAACTTTTCTACTTAGTTAGAATGCAGATGGCTAATATCAGTAGAGTCTAAAAGCTGGGGTAGTCTTTAACCAAAAGCAAAGAACTGAAGCTTTTGGAACATCCCAAACACTATGCCACAGCACGTGGGGACACCCAAACCAGACAGATAGCAGTGTATTAAAGACTCCAAGCAGGTCTAAGTTTCTCAGCATCCCTCTATTTAGAACTAGTGACAAGAAAAGTGGCAGAACCTTACTAGAAAAAGTGAACTTCCTTGCATCCAAATGCAAATAGATAAAAATAGATACAAGTCACTGTTTAAAGACTGAATAATACCAAAATAATTTAAACAAGAGATCCCCTTGTGACTCAGCATAATTATTTTTCTTTCAGAAAAGATTAGTTTTGAACCTAACTGAATCCTATCTTCCAAATGACCATATCTCCAAATGTAATTGAAAAATTGCAAATTCCTTTTGGGCTGTACTCCTCTTGAATTCTTTTGGGCACTCCATGACTGCTGCTATGCTTGCACTGCCCTGGGGACCATGACTGCTATTCTGGGCCACAGCAGACACACTCAGCTAAGAATCTGGCACAGTTTTAACCACCTGGCCTGGATTCAGTGGCACAGGCTCAAAGCACCCAAAATTCCTGTTTTGTCCTGAGGTGTGTAAAAGAGTAAGAGCATTGCCTTGCTTAAAATACTGACAGTATTGTTGTCCTAATCACATACATCCAGCTGCTCCTTCGCGCAAAGACGATTCTGCCGCTCACAGTGCTCTGCGGTGTGTGTCTTCTGCTGAAAGAGGCCCGGGAGCGGTACTTAGCTCTGCAGAGCACCGTACCTGCGTCTTTACCCTCTCTTCTCGTCTACATCTTAGCAAAAAACTTTTCCACTCTGTCTGGCAAGGAGAACCTGTGCCAGCACAAAAAACATCTTCCATCGTGTTCTAGAAGCTGCACGGAGGTCTGCCGAGTGTTTTGCAAGAAGAGAAAGAAAGTTGTCCAAAACAGCTTGCAATCGAATATTCATGTGAATAGAAAAGGCAGGAGAGTGGTCAGGTACTGTTTTCTCTCAGGTGGCAAGCTGCGCACACAATCGCAGTGTTGTACAGCTTGTATCACCACCTTTGCGAAGCTGCCGCACTCTCCGGCTCCCGGAGACGAAGAAGCTGCTTCTTCGCGTAAAGACGATTCTGCCGCTCACAGTGCTCTGCGGTGTGCGCCTTCTGCCGAAAGAGGCCCGGGAGCTGTGCTTAGCTCTGCAGAGCACCGTACCTTCGTCGCTAGCCTCTCTTCTCGTCTACATATTAGCAAAAAGCTCTTCCACTCTGTCTGGCAAGGAGAAACTGTGCCAGCACAAAAAACATCTCCCATCGTGTTCTAGAGGCTGCACGGAGGTCTGCCGAGTGTTTTGCAAGAAGAGAAAGAAAGTTGTCCAAAACAGCTTGCAATCGAATGTTCATGTGTATAAAAAAGGCAGGAGAGTGGTCAGGTACTGTTTTCTCTCAGTTGGCAAGCTGCGCACACAATCGCAGTGTTGTACAGCTTGTTTCATCACCTTTGCGAAGCTGCAGCTCTCTCCGGCTCCCGGAGACGAAGAAGCTGCTTCTTCGCGCAAAGACGATTCTGCCGCTCACAGTGCTCTGCGGTGTGCGCCTTCTTCCGAAAGAGGCCCGGGAGCTGTGCTTAGCTCTGCAGAGCACCGTGCCTTGGTCGTTAGACTCTCTTCTCGTCTACATCTTAGCAAAAAGCTTTTCCACTCTGTCTGGCAAGGAGAAACTGTGCCAGCACAAAAAACATCTCCCATCGTGTTCTAGAGGCTGCACGGAGGTCTGCCGAGTGTTTTGCAAGAAGAGAAAGAAAGTTGTCCAAAACAGCTTGCAATCGAATGTTCATGTGAATAGAAAAGGCAGGAGAGTGGTCAGGTACTGTTTTCTCTCAGTTGGCAAGCTGCGCACACAATCGCAGTGTTGTACAGCTTGTTTCATCACCTTTGCGAAGTTGCTGCTCTCTCCGGCTCCCGGAGACGAAGAAGCTGCTTCTTCGCGCAAAGACGATTCTGCCGCTCACAGTGCTCTGCAGTGTGCGGCTTCTGCCGAAAGAGGTCCGGGAGCGGTGCTTAGCTCTGCAGAGCACCGTACCTTCGACTTCAGCCTCTCTTCTCGTCTACATCTTAGCAAAAAGCTTTTCCACTCTGTCTGGCAAGGAGAAACTGTGCCAGCACAAAAAACATCTCCCATCGTCTTCTAGAAGCTGCACGGAGGTCTGCCGAGTGTTTTGCTGGAAGAGAAAGAATGTTGTCCAAAACACTTCTAATCGAATGTTCATGTGAATAGAAAAGGCAGGAGGGTGGTCAGGTACTGTTTTCTCTCAGTTGGCAAGCTGCGCACACAATCGCAGTGTTGTACAGATTGTTTCATCACCTTTGCCAAGTTGCCGCTCTCTCCGGCTCCCGGAGGCGAAGAAGCTGCTTCTTCACGCAAAGACGATTCTGCCGCTCACAGTGCTCTGCGGTGTGCGCCTTCTGCCGAAAGAGGCCCGGGAGCAGTGCTTAGCTCTGCAGAGCACCGTACCTTCATCTTTAGCCTCTCTTCTCGTCTACATCTTAGCAAAAAGCTTTTCCACTCTGTCTGGCAAGGAGAAACTGTGCCAGCACAGGAAACATCTCCCATCGTGTTCTAGAAGCTGCACGGAGGTCTGCCGAGTGTTTTGCAAGAAGAGAAAGAAAGTTGTCCAAAACAGCTTGCAATCGAATGTTCATGTGAATAGAAAAGGCAGGAGAGTGCTCAGGTACTGTTTTCTCTCAGTTGGCAAGCTGCGCACACAATCGCAGTGTTGTACAGCTTGTTTCATCACCTTTGCGAAGTTGCCGCTCTCTCCGGCTCCCGGAGACGAAGAAGCTGCTTCTTTGCGCAAAGACGATTCTGCCGCTCACAGTGCTCTGCGGGGTGCGCCTTCTGCCGAAAGAGGCCCGGGAGCGGTGCTTAGCTCTGCAGAGCACCGTACCTTCGTCTTTAGCCTCTCTTCTCGTCTACATCTTAGCAAAAAGCTTTTCCAGTCTGTCTGGCAAGGAGAAACTGTGCCAGCACAGAAAACATTACCCAACGTGTTCTAGAGGCTGCACGGGGGTCTGCCGAGTGTTTTGCAAGAAGAGAAAGAAAGTTGTCCAAAACAGCTTCCAATCGAATGTTCATGTGAATAGAAAAGGCAGGAGAGTGGTCAGGTACTGTTTTCTCTCAGTTGGCAAGCTGCGCACACAATCGCAGTGTTGTACAGCTTGTTTCATCACCTTTGCGAAGTTGCCGCTCTCTCCGGCTCCCGGTGACGAAGAAGCTGCTTCTTCGCGCAAAGACGATTCTGCCCCTCACAGTGCTCTGCGGTGTGTGTCTTCTGCCGAAAGAGGCCCGGGAGCGGTGCTTAGCTCTGCAGAGCACCGTACCTTCGTCTTTAGCCTCTCTTCTCGTCTACATCTTAGCAAAAAGCTTTTCCACTCTGTCTGGCAAGGAGAAACTGTGCCAGCACAAAAAACATCTCCCATCGTGTTCTAGAGGCTGCACGGAGGTCTGCCGAGTGTTTTGCAAGAAGAGAAAGAAAGTTGTCCAAAATAGCTTGCAATCGAATGTTCATGTGAATAGAAAAGGCAGGAGAGTGGTCAGGTACTGTTTTCTCTCAGTTGGCAAGCTGCGCACACAATCGCAGTGTTGTACAGCTTGTTTCATCACCTTTGCCAAGTTGCCGCTATCTCCAGCTCCCGGAGACCAAGAAGCTGCTTCTTCGCGCAAAGACGATTCTGCCGCTCACAGTGCTCTTCAGTGTGTGTCGTCTGCCGAAAGAGGCCCGGGAGCGGTGCTTAGCTCTGCAGAGCACCGTACCTTCGTCTTTAGCCTCTCTTCTCGTCTACATCTTAGCAAAAAGCTTTTCCACTCTGTCTGGCAAGGAGAAACTGTGCCAGCACAGAAAACATCTCCCATCGTGTTCTAGAGGCTGCACGGAGGTCTGCCGAGTGTTTTGCAAAAAGAGAAACAAAGTTGTCCAAAACAGCTTGCAATCGAATGTTCATGTGAATAGAAAAGGCAGGAGAGTGGTCAGGTACTGTTTTCTCTCACTTGGCCACCTTCGCACACAATCGCAGTGTTGTACAGCTTGTTTCATCACCTTTGCGAAGTTGCCGCTCTCTCCGGCTCCCAGAGACGAAGAAGCTGCTTCTTCGCGCAAAGACGATTCTGCCGCTCACAGTGCTCTGCGGTGTGCGGCTTCTGCCGAAAGAGGCCCGGGAGCAGTGCTTAGCTCTGCAGAGCACCGTACCTTCGTCTTTAGCCTCTCTTCCCGTCTACATCTTAACAAAAAGCATATCCACTCTGTCTGGCAAGGAGAAACTGTGCCAGCACAGAAAACATCTCCCATCGTGTTCTAGAGGCTGCACGGGGGTCTGCCGAGTGTTTTGCAAGAAGAGAAAGAAAGTTGTCCAAAACAGCTTCCAATCGAATGTTCATGTGAATAGAAAAGGCAGGAGAGTGGTCAGGTACTGTTTTCTCTCACTTGGCAAGCTGCGCACACAATCGCAGTGTTGTACAGCTTGTTTCATCACCTTTGCCAAGTTGCCGCTCTCTCCGGCTCCCGGAGACCAAGAAGCTGCTTCTTCGCGCAAAGACGATTCTGCCGCTCACAGTGCTCTGCGGTGTGCGCCTTCTGCCGAAAGAGGTCCGGGAGCGGTGCTTAGCTCTGCAGAGCACCGTACCTTCGTCTTTAGCGTCTCTTCTCGTCTACATCTTAGCAAAAAGCTTTTCCTCTCTGTCTGGCAAGGAGAAACTGTGCCAGCACAGAAAACATCTCCCATCGTGTTCTAGAGGCTGCACGGAGGTCTGCCGAGTGTTTTGCAAGAAGAGAAAGAAAGTTGTCCAAAACAGCTTGCAATCGAATGTTCATGTGAATAGAAAAGGCAGGAGAGTGGTCAGGTACTGTTTTCTCTCACTTGGCAAGCTGCGCACACAATCGCAGTGTTGTACAGCTTGTTTCATCACCTTTGCCAAGTTGCCGCTATCTCCGGCTCCCGGAGACGAAGAAGCTGCTTCTTCGCGCAAAGACGATTCTGCCGCTCACAGTGCTCTGCGGTGTGCGGCTTCTGCCGAAAGAGGCCCGGGAGCGGTGCTTAGCTCTGCAGAGCACCGTACCTTCGTCTTTAGCCTCTCTTCTCATCTACATCTTAGCAAAAAGCTTTTCCACTCTGTCTGGCAAGGAGAAACTGTGCCAGCACAAAAAACATCTCCCATCGTGTTCTAGAGGCTGCACGGAGGTCTGCCGAGTGTTTTGCAAGAAGAGAAAGAAAGTTGTCCAAAACAGCTTCCAATCGAATGTTCATGTGATTAGAAAAGGCAGGAGAGTGGTCAGGTACTGTTTTCTCTCAGTTGGCAAGCTGCGCACACAATCGCAGTGTTGTACAGCTTGTTTCATCACCTTTGCCAAGTTGCCGCTCTCTCCGGCTCCCGGAGACGAAGAAGCTGCTTCTTCGCGCAAAGACGATTCTGCCGCTCACAGTGCTCTGCGGTGTGCGGCTTCCGCCGAAAGAGGCCCGGGAGCGGTGCTTAGCTCTGCAGAGCACCGTACCTTCGTCTTTAGCCTCTCTTCTCGTCTACATCTTAGCAAAAAGCTTTTCCACTATGTCTGGATAGGAGAAACTGTGCCAGCACAAAAAACATCTCCCATTGTGTTCTAGAAGCTGCACGGAGTTCTGCCGAGTGTTTTGCAAGAAGAGAAACAAAGTTGTCTAAAACAGCTTGCAATCGAATGTTCATGTGAATAGAAAAGGCAGGAGAGTGGTCAGGTACTGTTTTCTCTCACTTGGCAAGCTGCGCACACAATCGCAGTGTTGTACAGCTTGTTTCATCACCTTTGCCAAGTTGCCGCTCTCTCCGGCTCCCGGAGACGAAGAAGCTGCTTCTTCGCGCAAAGACGATTCTGCCGCTCACAGTGCTCTGCGGTGTGCGGCTTCTGCCGAAAGAGGTCCGGGAGCGGTGCTTAGCTCTGCAGAGCACCGTACCTTCGTCTTAAGCCTCTCTTCTCGTCTACATCTTAGCAAAAAGCTTTTCCACTCTGTCTGGCAAGGAGAAACTGTGCCAGCACAAAAAACATCTCCCATCGTGTTCTAGAGGCTGCACGGAGGTCTGCCGAGTGTTTTGCAAGAAGAGAAAGAAAGTTGTCCAAAACAGCTTGCAATCGAATGTTCATGTGATTAGAAAAGGCAGGAGAGTGGTCAGGTACTGTTTTCTCTCACTTGGCCAGCTGCGCACACAATCGCACTGTTGTACAGCTTGTTTCATCACCTTTGCCAAGTTGCCGCTCTCTCCGGCTCCCGGAGACGAAGAAGCTGCTTCTTCGCGCAAAGACGATTCTGCCGCTCACAGTGCTCTGCGGTGTGTGTCTTCTGCCGAAAGAGGTCCGGGAGCTGTGCTTAGCTCTGCAGAGCACCGTACCTTCGTCTTTAGCCTCTCTTCTCGTCTACATCTTAGCAAAAAGCTTTTCCACTCTGTCTGGCAAGGAGAAACTGTGCCAGCACAGAAAACATCTCCCATCGTGTTCTAGAGGCTGCACGGAGGTCTGCCGAGTGTTTTGCAAGAAGAGAAAGAAAGTTGTCCAAAACAGCTTGCAATCGAATGTTCATGTGAATAGAAAAGGCAGGAGAGTGGTCAGGTACTGATTTCTCTCAGTTGGCAAGCTGCGCACACAATCGCAGTGTTGTACAGCTTGTTTCATCACCTTTGCCAAGTTGCCGCTCTCTCCGGCTCCCGGAGACGAAGAAGCTGCTTCTTCGCGCAAAGACGATTCTGCCGCTCACAGTGCCCTGCGGTGTGTGTCTTCTGCCGAAAGAGGACCGGGAGCTGTGCTTAGCGCTGCAGAGCACCGTACCTTCGTCTTTAGCCTCTCTTCTCGTCTACATCTTGGCAAAAAGCTTTTCCTCTCTGTCTGGCATGGAGAAACTGTGCCAGCACAGAAAACATCTCCCATCGTGTTCTAGAGGCTGCACGGAGGTCTGCCGAGTGTTTTGGAAGAAGAGAAAGAAAGTTGTCCAAAACAGCTCGCAATCGACTGTTCATGTGATTAGAAAAGGCAGGAGAGTGGTGAGGTACTGTTTTCTCTCAGTTGGCAAGCTGCGCACACAATCGCAGTGTTGTACAGCTTGTTTCATCACCTTTGCGAAGTTGCCGCTCTCTCCGGCTCCCAGAGACGAAGAAGCTGCTTCTTCGCGCAAAGACGATTCTGCCGCTCACAGTGCTCTGCGGTGTGCGGCTTCTGCCGAAAGAGGCCCGGGAGCAGTGCTTAGCTCTGCAGAGCACCGTACCTTCGTCTTTAGCCTCTCTTCTCGTCTACATCTTAGCAAAAAGCTTTTCCACTCTCTCTGGCAAGGAGAAACTGTGCCAGCACAGAAAACATCTCCCATCGTGTTCTAGAGGCTGCACGGAGGGCTGCCAAGTGTTTTGCAAGAAGAGAAAGAAAGTTGTCCAAAACAGCTTGCAATCGAATGTTCATGTGAATAGAAAAGGCAGGAGAGTGGTCAGGTACTGTTTTCTCTCAGTTGGCAAGCTGCGCACACAATCGCAGTGTTGTACAGCTTGTTTCATCACCTTTGCCAAGTTGCCGCTCTCTCCGGCTCCCGGAGACCAAGAAGCTGCCTCTTCGCGCAAAGACGATTCTGCCGCTCACAGTGCTCTGCGGTGTGCGCCTTCTGCCGAAAGAGGTCCGGAAGCGGTGCTTAGCTCTGCAGAGCACCGTACCTTCGTCTTTAGCGTCTCTTCTCGTCTACATCTTAGCAAAAAGCTTTTCCTCTCTGTCTGGCAAGGAGAAACTGTGCCAGCACAGAAAACATCTCCCATCGTGTTCTAGAGGCTGCACGGAGGTCTGCCGAGTGTTTTGCAAGAAGAGAAAGAAAGTTGTCCAAAACAGCTTGCAATCGAATGTTCATGTGAATAGAAAAGGCAGGAGAGTGGTCAGGTACTGTTTTCTCTCAGTTGGCAAGCTGCGCACACAATCGCAGTGTTGTACAATTTGTTTCATCACCTTTGCCAAGTTGGCAAGCTTGGCAAGCTGCGCACACAATCGCAGTGTTGTACAGCTTGTTTCTTCACCTTTGCCAAGTTGCCGCTCTCTCCGGCTCCCGGGGACCAAGAAGCTGCTTCTTCGCGCAAAGACGATTCTGCCGCTCACAGTGCTCTGCGGTGTGTGTCTTCTGCCGAAAGAGGTCCGGGAGCTGTGCTTAGCTCTGCAGAGCACCGTACCTTCGTCTTTAGCCTCTCTTCTCGTCTACATCTTAGCAAAAAGCTTTTCCTCTCTGTCTGGCAAGGAGAAACTGTGCCAGCACAGAAAACATCTCCCATCGTTTTCTAGAGGCTGCACGGAGGTCTGCCGAGTGTTTTGCAAGAAGAGAAAGAAAGTTGTCCAAAACAGCTTGCAATCGAATGTTCATGTGATTAGAAAAGGCAGGAGAGTGGTCAGGTACTGTTTTCTCTCACTTGGCAAGCTGCGCACACAATCGCAGTGTTGTACAGCTTGTTTCATCACCTTTGCGAAGTTGCCGCTCTCTCCGGCTCCCGGAGACGAAGAAGCTGCTTCTTCGCGCAAAGACGATTCTGCCGCTTACAGTGCTCTGCGGTGTGCGCCTTCTGCCGAAAGAGGCCCGGGAGCGGTGCTTAGCTCTGCAGAGCACCGTACCTTCGTCTTAAGCCTCTCTTCTCGTCTACATCTTAGCAAAAAGCTTTTCCACTCTGTCTGGCAAGGAGAAACTGTGCCAGCACAAAAAACATCTCCCATCGTGTTCTAGAGGCTGCACGGAGGTCTGCCGAGTGTTTTCTAAGAAGAGAAAGAAAGTTGTCCAAAACAGCTTGCAATCAAATGTTCATGTGAATAGAAAAGGCAGGAGAGTGGTCAGGTACTGTTTTCTCTCACTTGGCAAGCTGCGCACACAATCGCAGTGTTGTACAGCTTGTTTCATCACCTTTGCCAAGTTGCCGCTCTCTCCGGCTCCCGGAGACCAAGAAGCTGCTTCTTCGCGCAAAGACGATTCTGCCGCTCACAATGCTCTTCAGTGTGTGTCGTCTGCCGAAAGAGGCCCGGGAGCGGTGCTTAGCTCTGCAGAGCACCGTACCTTCGTCTTTAGCCTCTCTTCTCGTCTACATCTTAGCAAAAAGCTTTTCCACTCTGTCTGGCAAGGAGAAACTGTGCCAGCACAAAAAACATCTCCCATCGTGTTCTAGAGGCTGCACGGAGGTCTGCCGAGTGTTTTGCAAGAAGAGAAAGAAAGTTGTCCAAAACAGCTTGCAATCGAATGTTCATGTGAATAGAAAAGGCAGGAGAGTGGTCAGGTACTGTTTTCTCTCAGGTGGCAAGCTGCGCACACAATCGCAGTGTTGTACAGCTTGTTTCATCACCTTTGCCAAGTTGCCGCTCTCTCCGGCTCCCAGAGACGAAGAAGCTGCTTCTTCGCGCAAAGACGATTCTGCCGCTCACAGTGCTCTGCGGTGTGCGCCTTCTGCCGAAAGAGGCCCGGGAGCAGTGCTTAGCTCTGCAGAGCACCGTACCTTCGTCTTTAGCCTCTCTTCTCGTCTACATCTTAGCAAAGAGCTTTACCACTCTGTCTGGCAAGGAGAAACTGTGCCAGCACAGAAAACATCTCCCATCGTGTTCTAGAAGCTGCACGGAGGTCTGCCGAGTGTTTTGCAAGAAGAGAAAGAAAGTTGTCCAAAACAGCTTGCAATCGAATGTTCATGTGAATAGAAAAGGCAGGAGAGTGGTCAGGTACTGTTTTCTCTCACTTGGCAAGCTGCGCACACAATCGCAGTGTTGTACAGCTTGTTTCATCACCTTTGCCAAGTTGCCGCTCTCTCCGGCTCCCGGAGACGAAGAAGCTGCTTCTTTGCGCAAAGACGATTCTGCCGCTCACAGTGCTCTGCGGGGTGCGCCTTCTGCCGAAAGAGGCCCGGGAGCGGTGCTTAGCTCTGCAGAGCACGGTACCTTCGTCTTTAGCCTCTCTTCTCGTCTACATCTTAGCAAAAAGCTTTTCCAGTCTGTCTGGCAAGGAGAAACTGTGCCAGCACAGAAAACATCTCCCAACGGGTTTCTAGAGGCTGCACGGGGGTCTGCCGAGTGTTTTGCAAGAAGAGAAAGAAAGTTGTCCAAAACAGCTTGCAATCGAATGTGCATGTGAATAGAAAAGGCAGGAGAGTGGTCAGGTACTGTTTTCTCTCAGTTGGCAAGCTGCGCACACAATCGCAGTGTTGTACAGCTTGTTTCATCACCTTTGCGAAGTTGCCGCTCTCTCCGGCTCCCGGTGACGAAGAAGCTGCTTCTTCGCGCAAAGACGATTCTGCCCCTCACAGTGCTCTGCGGTGTGTGTCTTCTGCCGAAAGAGGCCCGGGAGCGGTGCTTAGCTCTGCAGAGCACCGTACCTTCGTCTTTAGCCTCTCTTCTCGTCTACATCTTAGCAAAAAGCTTTTCCACTCTGTCTGGCAAGGAGAAACTGTGCCAGCACAAAAAACATCTCCCATCGTGTTCTAGAGGCTGCACGGAGGTCTGCCGAGTGTTTTGCAAGAAGAGAAAGAAAGTTGTCCAAAATAGCTTGCAATCGAATGTTCATGTGAATAGAAAAGGCAGGAGAGTGGTCAGGTACTGTTTTCTCTCACTTGGCAAGCTGCGCACACAATCGCAGTGTTGTACAGCTTGTTTCATCACCTTTGCCAAGTTGCCGCTCTCTCCGGCTCCCGGAGACGAAGAAGCTGCTTCTTCGCGCAAAGACGATTCTGCCGCTCACAGTGCTCTACAGTGTGTGTCGTCTGCCGAAAGAGGCCCGGGAGCGGTGCTTAGCTCTGCAGAGCACCGTACCTTCGTCTTTAGCCTCTCTTCTCGTCTACATCTTAGCAAAAAGCTTTTCCACTCTGTCTGCCAAGGAGAAACTGTGCCAGCACAGAAAACATCTCCCATCGTGTTCTAGAGGCTGCACGGAGGTCTGCCGAGTGTTTTGCAAGAAGAGAAAGAAAGTTGTCCAAAACAGCTTCCAATCGAATGTTCATGTGAATAGAAAAGGCAGGAGAGTGGTCAGGTACTGTTTTCTCTCAGGTGGCAAGCTGCGCACACAATCGCAGTGTTGTACAGCTTGTTTCATCACCTTTGCCAAGTTGCCGCTCTCTCCGGCTCCCAGAGACGAAGAAGCTGCTTCTTCGCGCAAAGACGATTCTGCCGCTCACAGTGCTCTGCGGTGTGCGCCTTCTGCCGAAAGAGGCCCGGGAGCAGTGCTTAGCTCTGCAGAGCACCGTACCTTCGTCTTTAGCCTCTCTTCTCGTCTACATCTTAGCAAAGAGCTTTACCACTCTGTCTGGCAAGGAGAAACTGTGCCAGCACAGAAAACATCTCCCATCGTGTTCTAGAAGCTGCACGGAGGTCTGCCGAGTGTTTTGCAAGAAGAGAAAGAAAGTTGTCCAAAACAGCTTGCAATCGAATGTTCATGTGAATAGAAAAGGCAGGAGAGTGGTCAGGTACTGTTTTCTCTCACTTGGCAAGCTGCGCACACAATCGCAGTGTTGTACAGCTTGTTTCATCACCTTTGCCAAGTTGCCGCTCTCTCCGGCTCCCGGAGACGAAGAAGCTGCTTCTTTGCGCAAAGACGATTCTGCCGCTCACAGTGCTCTGCGGGGTGCGCCTTCTGCCGAAAGAGGCCCGGGAGCGGTGCTTAGCTCTGCAGAGCACGGTACCTTCGTCTTTAGCCTCTCTTCTCGTCTACATCTTAGCAAAAAGCTTTTCCAGTCTGTCTGGCAAGGAGAAACTGTGCCAGCACAGAAAACATCTCCCAACGGGTTTCTAGAGGCTGCACGGGGGTCTGCCGAGTGTTTTGCAAGAAGAGAAAGAAAGTTGTCCAAAACAGCTTGCAATCGAATGTGCATGTGAATAGAAAAGGCAGGAGAGTGGTCAGGTACTGTTTTCTCTCAGTTGGCAAGCTGCGCACACAATCGCAGTGTTGTACAGCTTGTTTCATCACCTTTGCGAAGTTGCCGCTCTCTCCGGCTCCCGGTGACGAAGAAGCTGCTTCTTCGCGCAAAGACGATTCTGCCCCTCACAGTGCTCTGCGGTGTGTGTCTTCTGCCGAAAGAGGCCCGGGAGCGGTGCTTAGCTCTGCAGAGCACCGTACCTTCGTCTTTAGCCTCTCTTCTCGTCTACATCTTAGCAAAAAGCTTTTCCACTCTGTCTGGCAAGGAGAAACTGTGCCAGCACAAAAAACATCTCCCATCGTGTTCTAGAGGCTGCACGGAGGTCTGCCGAGTGTTTTGCAAGAAGAGAAAGAAAGTTGTCCAAAATAGCTTGCAATCGAATGTTCATGTGAATAGAAAAGGCAGGAGAGTGGTCAGGTACTGTTTTCTCTCACTTGGCAAGCTGCGCACACAATCGCAGTGTTGTACAGCTTGTTTCATCACCTTTGCCAAGTTGCCGCTCTCTCCGGCTCCCGGAGACGAAGAAGCTGCTTCTTCGCGCAAAGACGATTCTGCCGCTCACAGTGCTCTACAGTGTGTGTCGTCTGCCGAAAGAGGCCCGGGAGCGGTGCTTAGCTCTGCAGAGCACCGTACCTTCGTCTTTAGCCTCTCTTCTCGTCTACATCTTAGCAAAAAGCTTTTCCACTCTGTCTGCCAAGGAGAAACTGTGCCAGCACAGAAAACATCTCCCATCGTGTTCTAGAGGCTGCACGGAGGTCTGCCGAGTGTTTTGCAAGAAGAGAAAGAAAGTTGTCCAAAACAGCTTGCAATCGAATGTTCATGTGAATAGAAAAGGCAGGAGAGTGGTCAGGTACTGTTTTCTCTCACTTGGCAAGCTGCGCACACAATCGCAGTGTTGTACAGCTTGTTTCATCACCTTTGCCAAGTTGCCGCTCTCTCCGGCTCCCGGAGACCAAGAAGCTGCTTCTTTGCGCAAAGACGATTCTGCCGCTCACAGTGCTCTGCGGTGTGCGTCTTCTGCCGAAAGAGGCCCGGGAGCGGTGCTTAGCTCTGCAGAGCACCGTACTTTCGTCTTTAGCCTCTCTTCTCGTCTACATCTTAGCAAAAAGCTTTTCCACTCTGTCTGGCAAGGAGAAACTGTGCCAGCACAGAAAACATCTCCCATCGTGTTCTAGAGGCTGCACGGAGGTCTGCCGAGTGTTTTGCAAGAAGAGAAAGAAAGTTGTCCAAAACAGCTTGCAATCGAATGTTCATGTGAATAGAAAAGGCAGGAGAGTGGTCAGGTACTGTTTTCTCTCAGTTGGCAAGCTGCGCACACAATCGCAGTGTTGTACAGCTTGTTTCATCACCTTTGCCAAGTTGCCGCTCTCTCCGGCTCCCGGAGACCAAGAAGCTGCTTCTTCGCGCAAAGACGATTCTGCCGCTCACAGTGCTCGGCGGTGTTTGTCTTCTGCCGAAAGAGGCCCCGGAGCGGTGCTTAGCTCTGCAGAGCACCGTACCTTCGTCTTTAGCCTCTCTTCTCGTCTACATCTTAGCAAAAAGCTTTTCCAGTCTGTCTGGCAAGGAGAAACTGTGCCAGCACAGAAAACATCTCCCATCGTGTTCTAGAGGCTGCACGGAGGTCTGCCGAGTGTTTTGCAAGAAGAGAAAGAAAGTTGTCCAAAACAGCTTGCAATCGAATGTTCATGTGATTAGAAAAGGCAGGAGAGTGGTCAGGTACTGTTTTCTCTCACTTGGCAAGCTGCGCACACAATCGCAGAGTTGTACAGCTTGTTTCATCACCTTTGCCAAGTTGCCGCTCTCTCCGGCTCCCGGAGACGAAGAAGCTGCTTCTTCGCGCAAAGACGATTCTGCCGCTCACAGTGCTCTGCGGTGTGCGGCTTCCGCCGAAAGAGGCCCGGGAGCGGGGCTTAGCTCGGCAGAGCACCGTACCTTCGTCTTTAGCCTCTCTTCTCGTCTACATCTTAGCAAAAAGCTTTTCCACTATGTCTGGCAAGGAGAAACTGTGCCAGCACAAAAAACATCTCCCATCGTGTTCTAGAAGCTGCACGGAGTTCTGCCGAGTGTTTTGCAAGAAGAGAAAGAAAGTTGTCCAAAACAGCTTGCAATCGAATGTTCATGTGAATAGAAAAGGCAGGAGAGTGGTCAGGTACTGTTTTCTCTCAGTTGGCAAGCTGCGCACACAATCGCAGTGTTGTACAGCTTGTTTCATCACCTTTGCGAAGTTGCCGCTCTCTCCGGCTCCCGGAGACGAAGAAGCTGCTTCTTTGCGCAAAGACGATTCTGCCGCTCACAGTGCTCTGCGGTGTGCGGCTTCTGCCGAAAGAGGTCCGGGAGCGGTGCTTAGCTCTGCAGAGCACCGTACCTTCGTCTTAAGCCTCTCTTCTCGTCTACATCTTAGCAAAAAGCTTTTCCACTCTGTCTGGCAAGGAGAAACTGTGCCAGCACAAAAAACATCTCCCATCGTGTTCTAGAGGCTGCACGGAGGTCTGCCGAGTGTTTTGCAAGAAGAGAAAGAAAGTTGTCCAAAACAGCTTGCAATCGAATGTTCATGTGAATAGAAAAGGCAGGAGAGTGGTCAGGTACTGTTTTCTCTCACTTGGCAAGCAGCGCACACAATCGCAGTGTTGTACAGCTTGTTTCATCACCTTTGCCAAGTTGCCGCTCTCTCCGGCTCCCGGAGACGAAGAAGCTGCTTCTTCGCGCAAAGACGATTCTGCCCCTCACAGTGCTCTGCGGTGTGTGGCTTCTGCCGAAAGAGGCCCGGGAGCGCCGCTTGGCTCTGCAGAGCACCGTACCTTCGTCTTTAGCCTCTCTTCTCGTCTACATCTTAGCAAAAAGCTTTTCCACTCTGTCTGGCATGGAGAAACTGTGCCAGCACAGGAAACATCTCCCATCGTGTTCTAGAAGCTGCACGGAGGTCTGCCGAGTGTTTTGCAAGAAGAGAAAGAAAGTTGTCCAAAACAGCTTGCAATCGAATGTTCATGTGAATAGAAAAGGCAGGAGAGTGGTCAGGTACTGTTTTCTCTCAGTTGGCAAGCTGCGCACACAATCGCAGTGTTGTACAGCTTGTTTCATCACCTTTGCCAAGTTGCCGCTCTCTCCGGCTCCCGGAGACGAAGAAGCTGCTTCTTCGCGCAAAGACGATTCTGCCGTTCACAGTGCTCTGCGGTGTGCGGCTTCTGCCGAAAGAGGCCCGGGAGCGGTGCTTAGCCCTGCAGAGCACCGTACCTTCGTCTTTAGCCTCTCTTCTCGTCTACATCTTAGCAAAAAGCTTTTCCACTCTGTCTGGCAAGGAGAAACTGTGCCAGCACAAAAAACATCTCCCATCGTGTTCTAGAGGCTGCACGGAGGTCTGCCGAGTGTTTTGCAAGAAGAGAAAGAAAGTTGTCCAAAACAGCTTGCAATCGAATGTTCATGTGAATAGAAAAGGCAGGAGAGTGGTCAGGTACTGTTTTCTCTCACTTGGCAAGCTGCGCACACAATCGCAGTGTTGTACAGCTTGTTTCATCACCTTTGCCAAGTTGCCGCTCTCTCGGCTCCCGGAGACGAAGAAGCTGCTTCTTCGCGCAAAGACGATTCTGCCGCTCACAGTGCTCTGCGGTGTGTGTCAACTGCCGAAAGAGGCCCCGGAACACTGCTTAGCTCTGCAGAGCACCGTACCTTCGTCTTTAGCCTCTCTTCTCGTTTACATCTTAGCAAAAAACTTTTCCACTGTGTCTGGCAAGGAGAAACTGTGCCAGCACAGAAAACATCTCCCATCGTGTTCTAGAGGCTGCACGGAGGTCTGCCGAGTGTTTTGCAAGAAGAGAAAGAAAGTTGTCCAAAACAGCTTGCAATCGAATGTTCATGTGAATAGAAAAGGCAGGAGAGTGGTCAGGTACTGTTTTCTCTCAGTTGGCAAGCTGCGCACACAATCGCAGTGTTGTACAGCTTGTTTCATCACCTTTGCCAAGTTGCCGCTCTCTCCGGCTCCCGGAGACGAAGAAGCTGCTTCTTCGCGCAAAGACGATTCTGCCGCTCACAGTGCTCTGCGGTGTGTGTCAACTGCCGAAAGAGGCCCCGGAACACTGCTTAGCTCTGCAGAGCACCGTACCTTCGTCTTTAGCCTCTCTTCTCGTCTACATCTTAGCAAAAAGCTTTTCCACTCTGTCTGGCAAGGAGAAACTGTGCCAGCACAGAAAACATCTCCCATCGTGTTCTAGAGGCTGCACGGAGGTCTGCCGAGTGTTTTGCAAGAAGAGAAAGAAAGTTGTCCAAAACAGCTTGCAATCGAATGTTCATGTGAATAGAAAAGGCAGGAGAGTGGTCAGGTACTGTTTTCTCTCAGTTGGCAAGCTGCGCACACAATCGCAGTGTTGTACAGCTTGTTTCATCACCTTTGCCAAGTTGCCGCTCTCTCCGGCTCCCGGAGACGAAGAAGTTGCTTCTTCGCGCAAAGACGATTCTGCCGCTCACAGTGCTCTGCGGTGTGCGGCTTCTGCCGAAAGAGATCCGAGAGCTGTGCTTAGCTCTGCAGAGCACCGTACCTTCGTCTTTAGCCTCTCTTCTCGTTTACATCTTAGCAAAAAACTTTTCCACTTTGTCTGGCAAGGAGAAACTGTGCCAGCACAGAAAACATCTCCCATCGTGTTCTAGAGGCTGCACGGAGGTCTGCCGAGTGTTTTGCAAGAAGAGAAAGAAAGTTGTCCAAAACAGCTTGCAATCGAATGTTCATGTGAATAGAAAAGGCAGGAGAGTGGTCAGGTACTGTTTTCTCTCACTTGGCAAGCTGCGCACACAATCGCAGTGTTGTACAGCTTGTTTCATCACCTTTGCCAAGTTGCCGCTCTCTCCGGCTCCCGGAGACGAAGAAGCTGCTTCTTCGCGCAAAGACGATTCTGCCGCTCACAGTGCTCTGCAGTGTGTGTCAACTGCCGAAAGAGGCCCGGGAGCGGTGCTTAGCTCTGCAGAGCACCGTACCTTCGTCTTTAGCCTCTCTTCTCGTCTACATCTTAGCAAAAAGCTTTTCCACTGTGTCTGGCAAGAAGAAACTGTGCCAGCACAGAAAACATCTCCCATCGTGTTCTAGAGGCTGCACGGAGGTCTGCCGAGTGTTTTGCAAGAAGAGAAAGAAAGTTGTCCAAAACAGCTTGCAATCAAATGTTCATGTGAATAGAAAAGGCAGGAGAGTGGTCAGGTACTGTTTTCTCTCACTTGGCAAGCTGCGCACACAATCGCAGTGTTGTACAGCTTGTTTCATCACCTTTGCCAAGTTGCCGCTCTCTCCAGGTCCCGGAGACGAAGAAGCTGCTTCTTCGCGCAAAGACGATTCTGCCGCTCACAGTGCTCTGCGGTGTGTGTCTTCTGCCGAAAGAGATCCGGGAGCTGTGCTTAGCTCTGCAGAGCACCGTACCTTCGTCTTTAGCCTCTCTTCTCGTCTACATCTTAGCAAAAAGCTTTTCCACTCTGTCTGGCAAGGAGAGACTTTGCCAGCACAGAAAACATCTCCCATCGTGTTCTAGAGGCTGCACGGAGGTCTGCCGAGTGTTTTGCAAGAAGAGAAAGAAAGTTGTCCAAAACAGCTTGCAATCGAATGTTCATGTGAATAGAAAAGGCAGGAGAGTGGTCAGGTACTGTTTTCTCTCAGTTGGCAAGCTGCGCACACAATCGCAGTGTTGTACAGCTTGTTTCATCACCTTTGCCAAGTTGCCGCTCTCTCCGGCTCCCGGAGACGAAGAAGCTGCTTCTTCGCGCAAAGACGATTCTGCCGCTCACAGTGCTCTTGAGTGTGTGTCTTCTGCCGAAAGAGATCCGGGAGCTGTGCTTAGCTCTGCAGAGCACCGTACCTTCGTCTTTAGCCTCTCTTCTCGTCTACATCTTAGCAAAAAGCTTTTCCACTCTGTCTGGCAAGGAGAAACTGTGCCAGCACAAAAAACATCTCCCATCGTGTTCTAGAGGCTGCACGGAGGTCTGCCGAGTGTTTTGCAAGAAGAGAAAGAAAGTTGTCCAAAACAGCTTGCAATCGAATGTTCATGTGAATAGAAAAGGCAGGAGAGTGGTCAGGTACTGTTTTCTCTCACTTGGCAAGCTGCGCACACAATCGCAGTGTTGTACAGCTTGTTTCATCACCTTTGCCAAGTTGCCGCTCTCTCGGCTCCCGGAGACGAAGAAGCTGCTTCTTCGCGCAAAGACGATTCTGCCGCTCACAGTGCTCTGCGGTGTGTGTCAACTGCCGAAAGAGGCCCCGGAACACTGCTTAGCTCTGCAGAGCACCGTACCTTCGTCTTTAGCCTCTCTTCTCGTTTACATCTTAGCAAAAAACTTTTCCACTGTGTCTGGCAAGGAGAAACTGTGCCAGCACAGAAAACATCTCCCATCGTGTTCTAGAGGCTGCACGGAGGTCTGCCGAGTGTTTTGCAAGAAGAGAAAGAAAGTTGTCCAAAACAGCTTGCAATCGAATGTTCACGTGAATAGAAAAGGCAGGAGAGTGGTCAGGTACTGTTTTCTCTCACTTGGCAAGCTGCGCACACAATCGCAGTGTTGTACAGCTTGTTTCATCACCTTTGCCAAGTTGCCGCTCTCTCCGGCTCCCGGAGACGAAGAAGCTGCTTCTTCGCGCAAAGACGATTCTGCCGCTCACAGTGCTCTGCAGTGTGTGTCAACTGCCGAAAGAGGCCCGGGAGCGGTGCTTAGCTCTGCAGAGCACCGTACCTTCGTCTTTAGCCTCTCTTCTCGTCTACATCTTAGCAAAAAGCTTTTCCACTGTGTCTGGCAAGAAGAAATTGTGCCAGCACAGAAAACATCTCCCATCGTGTTCTAGAGGCTGCACGGAGGTCTGCCGAGTGTTTTGCAAGAAGAGAAAGAAAGTTGTCCAAAACAGCTTGCAATCGAATGTTCATGTGAATAGAAAAGGCAGGAGAGTGGTCAGGTACTGTTTTCTCTCAGTTGGCAAGCTGCGCACACAATCGCAGTGTTGTACAGCTTGTTTCATCACCTTTGCCAAGTTGCCGCTCTCTCCGGCTCCCGGAGACGAAGAAGCTGCTTCTTCGCGCAAAGACGATTCTGCCGCTCACAGTGCTCTGCGGTGTGCGCCTTCTGCCGAAAGAGGCCCGGGAGCAGTGCTTAGCTCTGCAGAGCACCGTACCTTCGTCTTTAGCCTCTCTTCTCGTCTACATCTTAGCAAAAAGCTTTTCCACTCTCTCTTGCAAGGAGAAACTGTGCCAGCACAGAAAACATCTCCCATCGTGTTCTAGAAGCTGCACGGAGGTCTGCCGAGTGTTTTGCAAGAAGAGAAAGAAAGTTGTCCAAAACAGCTTGCAATCGAATGTTCATGTGAATAGAAAAGGCAGGAGAGTGGTCAGGTACTGTTTTCTCTCACTTGGCAAGCTGCGCACACAATCGCAGTGTTGTACAGCTTGTTTCATCACCTTTGCCAAGGTGCCGCTCTCTCCGGCTCCCGGAGACGAAGAAGCTGCTTCTTCGCGCAAAGACGATTCTGCCGCTTACAGTGCTCTGCGGTGTGCGCCTTCTGCCGAAAGAGGCCCGGGAGCAGTGCTTAGCTCTACAGAGCACCGTACCTTCGTCTTTAGCCTCTCTTCTCGTCTACATCTTAGCAAAAAGCTTTTCCACTCTGTCTGGCAAGGAGAAACTGTGCCAGCACAGAAAACATCTCCCATCGTGTTTTAGAAGCTGCACGGAGGTCTGCCGAGTGTTTTGCAAGAAGAGAAAGAAAGTTGTCCAAAACAGCTTGCAATCGAATGTTCATGTGAATAGAAAAGGCAGGAGAGTGGTCAGGTACTGTTTTCTCTCAGGTGGCAAGCTGCGCACACAATCGCAGTGTTGTACAGCTTGTTTCATCACCTTTGCGAAGTTGCCGCTCTCTCCGGCTCCCGGAGACGAAGAAGCTGCTTCTTTGCGCAAAGACGATTCTGCCGCTCACAGTGCTCTGCGGTGTTTGTCTTCTGCCGAAAGAGGCCCGGGAGCGGTGCTTAGCTCTGCAGAGCACCGTACCTTCGTCTTAAGCCTCTCTTCTCGTCTACATCTTAGCAAAAAGCTTTTCCACTCTGTCTGGAAAGGAGAAACTGTGCCAGCACAAAAAACATCTCCCATCGTGTTCTAGAGGCTGCACGGAGGTCTGCCGAGTGTTTTGTAAGAAGAGAAAGAAAGTTGTCCAAAACAGCTTGCAATCAAATGTTCATGTGAATAGAAAAGGCAGGAGAGTGGTCAGGTACTGTTTTCTCTCACTTGGCAAGCTGCGCACACAATCGCAGTGTTGTACAGCTTGTTTCATCACCTTTGCCAAGTTGCCGCTCTCTCCGGCTCCCGGAGACCAAGAAGCTGCTTCTTCGCGCAAAGACGATTCTGCCGCTCACAATGCTCTTCAGTGTGTGTCGTCTGCCGAAAGAGGCCCGGGAGCGGTGCTTAGCTCTGCAGAGCACCGTACCTTCGTCTTTAGCCTCTCTTCTCGTCTACATCTTAGCAAAAAGCTTTTCCACTCTGTCTGGCAAGGAGAAACTGTGCCAGCACAAAAAACATCTCCCATCGTGTTCTAGAGGCTGCACGGAGGTCTGCCGAGTGTTTTGCAAGAAGAGAAAGAAAGTTGTCCAAAACAGCTTGCAATCGAATGTTCATGTGAATAGAAAAGGCAGGAGAGTGGTCAGGTACTGTTTTCTCTCACTTGGCAAGCTGCGCACACAATCGCAGTGTTGTACAGCTTGTTTCATCACCTTTGCCAAGTTGCCGCTCTCTCCGGCTCCCAGAGACGAAGAAGCTGCTTCTTCGCGCAAAGACGATTCTGCCGCTCACAGTGCTCTGCGGTGTGCGCCTTCTGCCGAAAGAGGCCCGGGAGCAGTGCTTAGCTCTGCAGAGCACCGTACCTTCGTCTTTAGCCTCTCTTCTCGTCTACATCTTAGCAAAGAGCTTTTCCACTCTGTCTGGCAAGGAGAAACTGTGCCAGCACAGAAAACATCTCCCATCGTGTTCTAGAAGCTGCACGGAGGTCTGCCGAGTGTTTTGCAAGAAGAGAAAGAAAGTTGTCCAAAACAGCTTGCAATCGAATGTTCATGTGAATAGAAAAGGCAGGAGAGTGGTCAGGTACTGTTTTCTCTCACTTGGCAAGCTGCGCACACAATCGCAGTGTTGTACAGCTTGTTTCATCACCTTTGCGAAGTTGCCGCTCCCTCCGGCTCCCGGAGACGAAGAAGCTGCTTCTTTGCGCAAAGACGATTCTGCCGCTCACAGTGCTCTGCGGGGTGCGCCTTCTGCCGAAAGAGGCCCGGGAGCGGTGCTTAGCTCTGCAGAGCACCGTACCTTCGTCTTTAGCCTCTCTTCTCGTCTACATCTTAGCAAAAAGCTTTTCCAGTCTGTCTGGCAAGGAGAAACTGTGCCAGCACAGAAAACATCTCCCAACGGGTTTCTAGAGGCTGCACGGGGGTCTGCCGAGTGTTTTGCAAGAAGAGAAAGAAAGTTGTCCAAAACAGCTTGCAATCGAATGTGCATGTGAATAGAAAAGGCAGGAGAGTGGTCAGGTACTGTTTTCTCTCAGTTGGCAAGCTGCGCACACAATCGCAGTGTTGTACAGCTTGTTTCATCACCTTTGCGAAGTTGCCGCTCTCTCCGGCTCCCGGTGACGAAGAAGCTGCTTCTTCGCGCAAAGACGATTCTGCCCCTCACAGTGCTCTGCGGTGTGTGTCTTCTGCCGAAAGAGGCCCGGGAGCGGTGCTTAGCTCTGCAGAGCACCGTACCTTCGTCTTTAGCCTCTCTTCTCGTCTACATCTTAGCAAAAAGCTTTTCCACTCTGTCTGGCAAGGAGAAACTGTGCCAGCACAAAAAACATCTCCCATCGTGTTCTAGAGGCTGCACGGAGGTCTGCCGAGTGTTTTGCAAGAAGAGAAAGAAAGTTGTCCAAAATAGCTTGCAATCGAATGTTCATGTGAATAGAAAAGGCAGGAGAGTGGTCAGGTACTGTTTTCTCTCACTTGGCAAGCTGCGCACACAATCGCAGTGTTGTACAGCTTGTTTCATCACCTTTGCCAAGTTGCCGCTCTCTCCGGCTCCCGGAGACGAAGAAGCTGCTTCTTCGCGCAAAGACGATTCTGCCGCTCACAGTGCTCTGCGGTGTGTGTCTTCTGCCGAAAGAGATCCGGGAGCTGTGCTTAGCTCTGCAGAGCACCGTACCTTCGTCTTTAGCCTCTCTTCTCGTCTACATCTTAGCAAAAAGCTTTTCCACTCTGTCTGGCAAGGAGAGACTTTGCCAGCACAGAAAACATCTCCCATCGTGTTCTAGAGGCTGCACGGAGGTCTGCCGAGTGTTTTGCAAGAAGAGAAAGAAAGTTGTCCAAAACAGCTTGCAATCGAATGTTCATGTGAATAGAAAAGGCAGGAGAGTGGTCAGGTACTGTTTTCTCTCAGTTGGCAAGCTGCGCACACAATCGCAGTGTTGTACAGCTTGTTTCATCACCTTTGCCAAGTTGCCGCTCTCTCCGGCTCCCGGAGACGAAGAAGCTGCTTCTTCGCGCAAAGACGATTCTGCCGCTCACAGTGCTCTTGAGTGTGTGTCTTCTGCCGAAAGAGATCCGGGAGCTGTGCTTAGCTCTGCAGAGCACCGTACCTTCGTCTTTAGCCTCTCTTCTCGTCTACATCTTAGCAAAAAGCTTTTCCACTCTGTCTGGCAAGGAGAAACTGTGCCAGCACAAAAAACATCTCCCATCGTGTTCTAGAGGCTGCACGGAGGTCTGCCGAGTGTTTTGCAAGAAGAGAAAGAAAGTTGTCCAAAACAGCTTGCAATCGAATGTTCATGTGAATAGAAAAGGCAGGAGAGTGGTCAGGTACTGTTTTCTCTCACTTGGCAAGCTGCGCACACAATCGCAGTGTTGTACAGCTTGTTTCATCACCTTTGCCAAGTTGCCGCTCTCTCGGCTCCCGGAGACGAAGAAGCTGCTTCTTCGCGCAAAGACGATTCTGCCGCTCACAGTGCTCTGCGGTGTGTGTCAACTGCCGAAAGAGGCCCCGGAACACTGCTTAGCTCTGCAGAGCACCGTACCTTCGTCTTTAGCCTCTCTTCTCGTTTACATCTTAGCAAAAAACTTTTCCACTGTGTCTGGCAAGGAGAAACTGTGCCAGCACAGAAAACATCTCCCATCGTGTTCTAGAGGCTGCACGGAGGTCTGCCGAGTGTTTTGCAAGAAGAGAAAGAAAGTTGTCCAAAACAGCTTGCAATCGAATGTTCATGTGAATAGAAAAGGCAGGAGAGTGGTCAGGTACTGTTTTCTCTCACTTGGCAAGCTGCGCACACAATCGCAGTGTTGTACAGCTTGTTTCATCACCTTTGCCAAGTTGCCGCTCTCTCCGGCTCCCGGAGACGAAGAAGCTGCTTCTTCGCGCAAAGACGATTCTGCCGCTCACAGTGCTCTGCAGTGTGTGTCAACTGCCGAAAGAGGCCCGGGAGCGGTGCTTAGCTCTGCAGAGCACCGTACCTTCGTCTTTAGCCTCTCTTCTCGTCTACATCTTAGCAAAAAGCTTTTCCACTGTGTCTGGCAAGAAGAAATTGTGCCAGCACAGAAAACATCTCCCATCGTGTTCTAGAGGCTGCACGGAGGTCTGCCGAGTGTTTTGCAAGAAGAGAAAGAAAGTTGTCCAAAACAGCTTGCAATCAAATGTTCATGTGAATAGAAAAGGCAGGAGAGTGGTCAGGTACTGTTTTCTCTCAGTTGGCAAGCTGCGCACACAATCGCAGTGTTGTACAGCTTGTTTCATCACCTTTGCCAAGTTGCCGCTCTCTCCGGCTCCCGGAGACGAAGAAGCTGCTTCTTCGCGCAAAGACGATTCTGCCGCTCACAGTGCTCTGCGGTGTTTGTCTTCTGCCGAAAGAGGCCCCGGAGCGGTGCTTAGCTCTGCAGAGCACCGTACCTTCGTCTTTAGCCTCTCTTCTCGTCTACATCTTAGCAAAAAGCTTTTCCAGTCTGTCTGGCAAGGAGAAACTGTGCCAGCACAGAAAACATCTCCCATCGTGTTCTAGAGGCTGCACGGAGGTCTGCCGAGTGTTTTGCAAGAAGAGAAAGAAAGTTGTCCAAAACAGCTTCCAATCGAATGTTCATGTGATTAGAAAAGGCAGGAGAGTGGTCAGGTACTGTTTTCTCTCACTTGGCAAGCTGCGCACACAATCGCAGAGTTGTACAGCTTGTTTCATCACCTTTGCCAAGTTGCCGCTCTCTCCGGCTCCCGGAGACGAAGAAGCTGCTTCTTCGCGCAAAGACGATTCTGCCGCTCACAGTGCTCTGCGGTGTGCGGCTTCCGCCGAAAGAGGCCCGGGAGCGGGGCTTAGCTCTGCAGAGCACCGTACCTTCGTCTTTAGCCTCTCTTCTCGTCTACATCTTAGCAAAAAGCTTTTCCACTATGTCTGGCAAGGAGAAACTGTGCCAGCACAAAAAACATCTCCCATCGTGTTCTAGAAGCTGCACGGAGTTCTGCCGAGTGTTTTGCAAGAAGAGAAACAAAGTTGTCCAAAACAGCTTGCAATCGAATGTTCATGTGAATAGAAAAGGCAGGAGAGTGGTCAGGTACTGTTTTCTCTCAGTTGGCAAGCTGCGCACACAATCGCAGTGTTGTACAGCTTGTTTCATCACCTTTGCGAAGTTGCCGCTCTCTCCGGCTCCCGGAGACGAAGAAGCTGCTTCTTTGCGCAAAGACGATTCTGCCGCTCACAGTGCTCTGCGGTGTGCGGCTTCTGCCGAAAGCGGTCCGGGAGCGGTGCTTAGCTCTGCAGAGCACCGTACCTTCGTCTTAAGCCTCTCTTCTCGTCTACATCTTAGCAAAAAGCTTTTCCACTCTGTCTGGCAAGGAGAAACTGTGCCAGCACAAAAAACATCTCCCATCGTGTTCTAGAGGCTGCACGGAGGTCTGCCGAGTGTTTTGCAAGAAGAGAAAGAAAGTTGTCCAAAACAGCTTTCAATCGAATGTTCATGTGAATAGAAAAGGCAGGAGAGTGGTCAGGTACTGTTTTCTCTCACTTGGCAAGCAGCGCACACAATCGCAGTGTTGTACAGCTTGTTTCATCACCTTTGCCAAGTTGCCGCTCTCTCCGGCTCCCGGAGACGAAGAAGCTGCTTCTTCGCGCAAAGACGATTCTGCCCCTCACAGTGCTCTGCGGTGTGTGGCTTCTGCCGAAAGAGGCCGGGGAGCGCCGCTTGGCTCTGCAGAGGACCGTACCTTCGTCTTTAGCCTCTCTTCTCGTCTACATCTTAGCAAAATCTTTTCCACTCTGTCTGGCATGGAGAAACTGTGCCAGCACAGGAAACATCTCCCATCGTGTTCTAGAAGCTGCACGGAGGTCTGCCGAGTGTTTTGCAAGAAGAGAAAGAAAGTTGTCCAAAACAGCTTGCAATCGAATGTTCATGTGAATAGAAAAGGCAGGAGAGTGGTCAGGTACTGTTTTCTCTCAGTTGGCAAGCTGCGCACACAATCGCAGTGTTGTACAGCTTGTTTCATCACCTTTGCCAAGTTGCCGCTCTCTCCGGCTCCCGGAGACGAAGAAGCTGCTTCTTCGCGCAAAGACGATTCTGCTGTTCACAGTGCTCTGCGGTGTGCGGCTTCTGCCGAAAGAGGCCCGGGAGCGGTGCTTAGCCCTGCAGAGCACCGTACCTTCGTCTTTAGCCTCTCTTCTCGTCTACATCTTAGCAAAAAGCTTTTCCACTCTGTCTGGCAAGGAGAAACTGTGCCAGCACAAAAAACATCTCCCATCGTGTTCTAGAGGCTGCACGGAGGTCTGCCGAGTGTTTTGCAAGAAGAGAAAGAAAGTTGTCCAAAACAGCTTGCAATCGAATGTTCATGTGAATAGAAAAGGCAGGAGAGTGGTCAGGTACTGTTTTCTCTCACTTGGCAAGCTGCGCACACAATCGCAGTGTTGTACAGCTTGTTTCATCACCTTTGCCAAGTTGCCGCTCTCTCCGGCTCCCGGAGACGAAGAAGCTGCTTCTTCGCGCAAAGACGATTCTGCCGCTCACAGTGCTCTGCGGTGTGTGTCAACTGCCGAAAGAGGCCCCGGAACACTGCTTAGCTCTGCAGAGCACCGTACCTTCGTCTTTAGCCTCTCTTCTCGTTTACATCTTAGCAAAAAACTTTTCCACTGTGTCTGGCAAGGAGAAACTGTGCCAGCACAGAAAACATCTCCCATCGTGTTCTAGAGGCTGCACGGAGGTCTGCCGAGTGTTTTGCAAGAAGAGAAAGAAAGTTGTCCAAAACAGCTTGCAATCGAATGTTCATGTGAATAGAAAAGGCAGGAGAGTGGTCAGGTACTGTTTTCTCTCAGTTGGCAAGCTGCGCACACAATCGCAGTGTTGTACAGCTTGTTTCATCACCTTTGCCAAGTTGCCGCTCTCTCCGGCTCCCGGAGACGAAGAAGCTGCTTCTTCGCGCAAAGACGATTCTGCCGCTCACAGTGCTCTGCGGTGTGTGTCAACTGCCGAAAGAGGCCCCGGAACACTGCTTAGCTCTGCAGAGCACCGTACCTTCGTCTTTAGCCTCTCTTCTCGTCTACATCTTAGCAAAAAGCTTTTCCACTCTGTCTGGCAAGGAGAAACTGTGCCAGCACAGAAAACATCTCCCATCGTGTTCTAGAGGCTGCACGGAGGTCTGCCGAGTGTTTTGCAAGAAGAGAAAGAAAGTTGTCCAAAACAGCTTGCAATCGAATGTTCATGTGAATAGAAAAGGCAGGAGAGTGGTCAGGTACTGTTTTCTCTCAGTTGGCAAGCTGCGCACACAATCGCAGTGTTGTACAGCTTGTTTCATCACCTTTGCCAAGTTGCCGCTCTCTCCGGCTCCCGGAGACGAAGAAGTTGCTTCTTCGCGCAAAGACGATTCTGCCGCTCACAGTGCTCTGCGGTGTGCGGCTTCTGCCGAAAGAGATCCGAGAGCTGTGCTTAGCTCTGCAGAGCACCGTACCTTCGTCTTTAGCCTCTCTTCTCGTTTACATCTTAGCAAAAAACTTTTCCACTTTGTCTGGCAAGGAGAAACTGTGCCAGCACAGAAAACATCTCCCATCGTGTTCTAGAGGCTGCACGGAGGTCTGCCGAGTGTTTTGCAAGAAGAGAAAGAAAGTTGTCCAAAACAGCTTGCAATCGAATGTTCATGTGAATAGAAAAGGCAGGAGAGTGGTCAGGTACTGTTTTCTCTCACTTGGCAAGCTGCGCACACAATCGCAGTGTTGTACAGCTTGTTTCATCACCTTTGCCAAGTTGCCGCTCTCTCCGGCTCCCGGAGACGAAGAAGCTGCTTCTTCGCGCAAAGACGATTCTGCCGCTCACAGTGCTCTGCAGTGTGTGTCAACTGCCGAAAGAGGCCCGGGAGCGGTGCTTAGCTCTGCAGAGCACCGTACCTTCGTCTTTAGCCTCTCTTCTCGTCTACATCTTAGCAAAAAGCTTTTCCACTGTGTCTGGCAAGAAGAAACTGTGCCAGCACAGAAAACATCTCCCATCGTGTTCTAGAGGCTGCACGGAGGTCTGCCGAGTGTTTTGCAAGAAGAGAAAGAAAGTTGTCCAAAACAGCTTGCAATCAAATGTTCATGTGAATAGAAAAGGCAGGAGAGTGGTCAGGTACTGTTTTCTCTCAGTTGGCAAGCTGCGCACACAATCGCAGTGTTGTACAGCTTGTTTCATCACCTTTGCCAAGTTGCCGCTCTCTCCGGCTCCCGGAGACGAAGAAGCTGCTTCTTCGCGCAAAGACGATTCTGCCGCTCACAGTGCTCTGCGGTGTGTGTCTTCTGCCGAAAGAGATCCGGGAGCTGTGCTTAGCTCTGCAGAGCACCGTACCTTCGTCTTTAGCCTCTCTTCTCGTCTACATCTTAGCAAAAAGCTTTTCCACTCTGTCTGGCAAGGAGAGACTTTGCCAGCACAGAAAACATCTCCCATCGTGTTCTAGAGGCTGCACGGAGGTCTGCCGAGTGTTTTGCAAGAAGAGAAAGAAAGTTGTCCAAAACAGCTTGCAATCGAATGTTCATGTGAATAGAAAAGGCAGGAGAGTGGTCAGGTACTGTTTTCTCTCAGTTGGCAAGCTGCGCACACAATCGCAGTGTTGTACAGCTTGTTTCATCACCTTTGCCAAGTTGCCGCTCTCTCTGGCTCCCGGAGACGAAGAAGCTGCTTCTTCGCGCAAAGACGATTCTGCCGCTCACAGTGCTCTTGAGTGTGTGTCTTCTGCCGAAAGAGATCCGGGAGCTGTGCTTAGCTCTGCAGAGCACCGTACCTTCGTCTTTAGCCTCTCTTCTCGTCTACATCTTAGCAAAAAGCTTTTCCACTCTGTCTGGCAAGGAGAAACTGTGCCAGCACAAAAAACATCTCCCATCGTGTTCTAGAGGCTGCACGGAGGTCTGCCGAGTGTTTTGCAAGAAGAGAAAGAAAGTTGTCCAAAACAGCTTGCAATCGAATGTTCATGTGAATAGAAAAGGCAGGAGAGTGGTCAGGTACTGTTTTCTCTCACTTGGCAAGCTGCGCACACAATCGCAGTGTTGTACAGCTTGTTTCATCACCTTTGCCAAGTTGCCGCTCTCTCGGCTCCCGGAGACGAAGAAGCTGCTTCTTCGCGCAAAGACGATTCTGCCGCTCACAGTGCTCTGCGGTGTGTGTCAACTGCCGAAAGAGGCCCCGGAACACTGCTTAGCTCTGCAGAGCACCGTACCTTCGTCTTTAGCCTCTCTTCTCGTTTACATCTTAGCAAAAAACTTTTCCACTGTGTCTGGCAAGGAGAAACTGTGCCAGCACAGAAAACATCTCCCATCGTGTTCTAGAGGCTGCACGGAGGTCTGCCGAGTGTTTTGCAAGAAGAGAAAGAAAGTTGTCCAAAACAGCTTGCAATCGAATGTTCATGTGAATAGAAAAGGCAGGAGAGTGGTCAGGTACTGTTTTCTCTCACTTGGCAAGCTGCGCACACAATCGCAGTGTTGTACAGCTTGTTTCATCACCTTTGCCAAGTTGCCGCTCTCTCCGGCTCCCGGAGACGAAGAAGCTGCTTCTTCGCGCAAAGACGATTCTGCCGCTCACAGTGCTCTGCAGTGTGTGTCAACTGCCGAAAGAGGCCCGGGAGCGGTGCTTAGCTCTGCAGAGCACCGTACCTTCGTCTTTAGCCTCTCTTCTCGTCTACATCTTAGCAAAAAGCTTTTCCACTGTGTCTGGCAAGAAGAAATTGTGCCAGCACAGAAAACATCTCCCATCGTGTTCTAGAGGCTGCACGGAGGTCTGCCGAGTGTTTTGCAAGAAGAGACAGAAAGTTGTCCAAAACAGCTTGCAATCGAATGTTCATGTGAATAGAAAAGGCAGGAGAGTGGTCAGGTACTGTTTTCTCTCAGTTGGCAAGCTGCGCACACAATCGCAGTGTTGTACAGCTTGTTTCATCACCTTTGCCAAGTTGCCGCTCTCTCCGGCTCCCGGAGACGAAGAAGCTGCTTCTTCGCGCAAAGACGATTCTGCCGCTCACAGTGCTCTGCGGTGTGCGCCTTCTGCCGAAAGAGGCCCGGGAGCAGTGCTTAGCTCTGCAGAGCACCGTACCTTCGTCTTTAGCCTCTCTTCTCGTCTACATCTTAGCAAAAAGCTTTTCCACTCTCTCTTGCAAGGAGAAACTGTGCCAGCACAGAAAACATCTCCCATCGTGTTCTAGAAGCTGCACGGAGGTCTGCCGAGTGTTTTGCAAGAAGAGAAAGAAAGTTGTCCAAAACAGCTTGCAATCGAATGTTCATGTGAATAGAAAAGGCAGGAGAGTGGTCAGGTACTGTTTTCTCTCACTTGGCAAGCTGCGCACACAATCGCAGTGTTGTACAGCTTGTTTCATCACCTTTGCCAAGGTGCCGCTCTCTCCGGCTCCCGGAGACGAAGAAGCTGCTTCTTCGCGCAAAGACGATTCTGCCGCTTACAGTGCTCTGCGGTGTGCGCCTTCTGCCGAAAGAGGCCCGGGAGCAGTGCTTAGCTCTACAGAGCACCGTACCTTCGTCTTTAGCCTCTCTTCTCGTCTACATCTTAGCAAAAAGCTTTTCCACTCTGTCTGGCAAGGAGAAACTGTGCCAGCACAGAAAACATCTCCCATCGTGTTTTAGAAGCTGCACGGAGGTCTGCCGAGTGTTTTGCAAGAAGAGAAAGAAAGTTGTCCAAAACAGCTTGCAATCGAATGTTCATGTGAATAGAAAAGGCAGGAGAGTGGTCAGGTACTGTTTTCTCTCAGGTGGCAAGCTGCGCACACAATCGCAGTGTTGTACAGCTTGTTTCATCACCTTTGCGAAGTTGCCGCTCTCTCCGGCTCCCGGAGACGAAGAAGCTGCTTCTTTGCGCAAAGACGATTCTGCCGCTCACAGTGCTCTGCGGTGTTTGTCTTCTGCCGAAAGAGGCCCGGGAGCGGTGCTTAGCTCTGCAGAGCACCGTACCTTCGTCTTAAGCCTCTCTTCTCGTCTACATCTTAGCAAAAAGCTTTTCCACTCTGTCTGGAAAGGAGAAACTGTGCCAGCACAAAAAACATCTCCCATCGTGTTCTAGAGGCTGCACGGAGGTCTGCCGAGTGTTTTGTAAGAAGAGAAAGAAAGTTGTCCAAAACAGCTTGCAATCAAATGTTCATGTGAATAGAAAAGGCAGGAGAGTGGTCAGGTACTGTTTTCTCTCACTTGGCAAGCTGCGCACACAATCGCAGTGTTGTACAGCTTGTTTCATCACCTTTGCCAAGTTGCCGCTCTCTCCGGCTCCCGGAGACCAAGAAGCTGCTTCTTCGCGCAAAGACGATTCTGCCGCTCACAATGCTCTTCAGTGTGTGTCGTCTGCCGAAAGAGGCCCGGGAGCGGTGCTTAGCTCTGCAGAGCACCGTACCTTCGTCTTTAGCCTCTCTTCTCGTCTACATCTTAGCAAAAAGCTTTTCCACTCTGTCTGGCAAGGAGAAACTGTGCCAGCACAAAAAACATCTCCCATCGTGTTCTAGAGGCTGCACGGAGGTCTGCCGAGTGTTTTGCAAGAAGAGAAAGAAAGTTGTCCAAAACAGCTTGCAATCGAATGTTCATGTGAATAGAAAAGGCAGGAGAGTGGTCAGGTACTGTTTTCTCTCACTTGGCAAGCTGCGCACACAATCGCAGTGTTGTACAGCTTGTTTCATCACCTTTGCCAAGTTGCCGCTCTCTCCGGCTCCCAGAGACGAAGAAGCTGCTTCTTCGCGCAAAGACGATTCTGCCGCTCACAGTGCTCTGCGGTGTGCGCCTTCTGCCGAAAGAGGCCCGGGAGCAGTGCTTAGCTCTGCAGAGCACCGTACCTTCGTCTTTAGCCTCTCTTCTCGTCTACATCTTAGCAAAGAGCTTTTCCACTCTGTCTGGCAAGGAGAAACTGTGCCAGCACAGAAAACATCTCCCATCGTGTTCTAGAAGCTGCACGGAGGTCTGCCGAGTGTTTTGCAAGAAGAGAAAGAAAGTTGTCCAAAACAGCTTGCAATCGAATGTTCATGTGAATAGAAAAGGCAGGAGAGTGGTCAGGTACTGTTTTCTCTCACTTGGCAAGCTGCGCACACAATCGCAGTGTTGTACAGCTTGTTTCATCACCTTTGCGAAGTTGCCGCTCCCTCCGGCTCCCGGAGACGAAGAAGCTGCTTCTTTGCGCAAAGACGATTCTGCCGCTCACAGTGCTCTGCGGGGTGCGCCTTCTGCCGAAAGAGGCCCGGGAGCGGTGCTTAGCTCTGCAGAGCACGGTACCTTCGTCTTTAGCCTCTCTTCTCGTCTACATCTTAGCAAAAAGCTTTTCCAGTCTGTCTGGCAAGGAGAAACTGTGCCAGCACAGAAAACATCTCCCAACGGGTTTCTAGAGGCTGCACGGGGGTCTGCCGAGTGTTTTGCAAGAAGAGAAAGAAAGTTGTCCAAAACAGCTTGCAATCGAATGTGCATGTGAATAGAAAAGGCAGGAGAGTGGTCAGGTACTGTTTTCTCTCAGTTGGCAAGCTGCGCACACAATCGCAGTGTTGTACAGCTTGTTTCATCACCTTTGCGAAGTTGCCGCTCTCTCCGGCTCCCGGTGACGAAGAAGCTGCTTCTTCGCGCAAAGACGATTCTGCCCCTCACAGTGCTCTGCGGTGTGTGTCTTCTGCCGAAAGAGGCCCGGGAGCGGTGCTTAGCTCTGCAGAGCACCGTACCTTCGTCTTTAGCCTCTCTTCTCGTCTACATCTTAGCAAAAAGCTTTTCCACTCTGTCTGGCAAGGAGAAACTGTGCCAGCACAAAAAACATCTCCCATCGTGTTCTAGAGGCTGCACGGAGGTCTGCCGAGTGTTTTGCAAGAAGAGAAAGAAAGTTGTCCAAAATAGCTTGCAATCGAATGTTCATGTGAATAGAAAAGGCAGGAGAGTGGTCAGGTACTGTTTTCTCTCACTTGGCAAGCTGCGCACACAATCGCAGTGTTGTACAGCTTGTTTCATCACCTTTGCCAAGTTGCCGCTCTCTCCGGCTCCCGGAGACGAAGAAGCTGCTTCTTCGCGCAAAGACGATTCTGCCGCTCACAGTGCTCTGCGGTGTGTGTCTTCTGCCGAAAGAGATCCGGGAGCTGTGCTTAGCTCTGCAGAGCACCGTACCTTCGTCTTTAGCCTCTCTTCTCGTCTACATCTTAGCAAAAAGCTTTTCCACTCTGTCTGGCAAGGAGAGACTTTGCCAGCACAGAAAACATCTCCCATCGTGTTCTAGAGGCTGCACGGAGGTCTGCCGAGTGTTTTGCAAGAAGAGAAAGAAAGTTGTCCAAAACAGCTTGCAATCGAATGTTCATGTGAATAGAAAAGGCAGGAGAGTGGTCAGGTACTGTTTTCTCTCAGTTGGCAAGCTGCGCACACAATCGCAGTGTTGTACAGCTTGTTTCATCACCTTTGCCAAGTTGCCGCTCTCTCTGGCTCCCGGAGACGAAGAAGCTGCTTCTTCGCGCAAAGACGATTCTGCCGCTCACAGTGCTCTTGAGTGTGTGTCTTCTGCCGAAAGAGATCCGGGAGCTGTGCTTAGCTCTGCAGAGCACCGTACCTTCGTCTTTAGCCTCTCTTCTCGTCTACATCTTAGCAAAAAGCTTTTCCACTCTGTCTGGCAAGGAGAAACTGTGCCAGCACAAAAAACATCTCCCATCGTGTTCTAGAGGCTGCACGGAGGTCTGCCGAGTGTTTTGCAAGAAGAGAAAGAAAGTTGTCCAAAACAGCTTGCAATCGAATGTTCATGTGAATAGAAAAGGCAGGAGAGTGGTCAGGTACTGTTTTCTCTCACTTGGCAAGCTGCGCACACAATCGCAGTGTTGTACAGCTTGTTTCATCACCTTTGCCAAGTTGCCGCTCTCTCGGCTCCCGGAGACGAAGAAGCTGCTTCTTCGCGCAAAGACGATTCTGCCGCTCACAGTGCTCTGCGGTGTGTGTCAACTGCCGAAAGAGGCCCCGGAACACTGCTTAGCTCTGCAGAGCACCGTACCTTCGTCTTTAGCCTCTCTTCTCGTTTACATCTTAGCAAAAAACTTTTCCACTGTGTCTGGCAAGGAGAAACTGTGCCAGCACAGAAAACATCTCCCATCGTGTTCTAGAGGCTGCACGGAGGTCTGCCGAGTGTTTTGCAAGAAGAGAAAGAAAGTTGTCCAAAACAGCTTGCAATCGAATGTTCATGTGAATAGAAAAGGCAGGAGAGTGGTCAGGTACTGTTTTCTCTCACTTGGCAAGCTGCGCACACAATCGCAGTGTTGTACAGCTTGTTTCATCACCTTTGCCAAGTTGCCGCTCTCTCCGGCTCCCGGAGACGAAGAAGCTGCTTCTTCGCGCAAAGACGATTCTGCCGCTCACAGTGCTCTGCAGTGTGTGTCAACTGCCGAAAGAGGCCCGGGAGCGGTGCTTAGCTCTGCAGAGCACCGTACCTTCGTCTTTAGCCTCTCTTCTCGTCTACATCTTAGCAAAAAGCTTTTCCACTGTGTCTGGCAAGAAGAAATTGTGCCAGCACAGAAAACATCTCCCATCGTGTTCTAGAGGCTGCACGGAGGTCTGCCGAGTGTTTTGCAAGAAGAGAAAGAAAGTTGTCCAAAACAGCTTGCAATCAAATGTTCATGTGAATAGAAAAGGCAGGAGAGTGGTCAGGTACTGTTTTCTCTCACTTGGCAAGCTGCGCACACAATCGCAGTGTTGTACAGCTTGTTTCATCACCTTTGCCAAGTTGCCGCTCTCTCCGGCTCCCGGAGACGAAGAAGCTGCTTCTTCGCGCAAAGACGATTCTGCCGCTCACAGTGCTCTGCGGTGTGTGTCTTCTGCCGAAAGAGATCCGGGAGCTGTGCTTAGCTCTGCAGAGCACCGTACCTTCGTCTTTAGCCTCTCTTCTCGTCTACATCTTAGCAAAAAGCTTTTCCACTCTGTCTGGCAAGGAGAGACTTTGCCAGCACAGAAAACATCTCCCATCGTGTTCTAGAGGCTGCACGGAGGTCTGCCGAGTGTTTTGCAAGAAGAGAAAGAAAGTTGTCCAAAACAGCTTGCAATCGAATGTTCATGTGAATAGAAAAGGCAGGAGAGTGGTCAGGTACTGTTTTCTCTCAGTTGGCAAGCTGCGCACACAATCGCAGTGTTGTACAGCTTGTTTCATCACCTTTGCCAAGTTGCCGCTCTCTCCGGCTCCCAGAGACGAAGAAGCTGCTTCTTCGCGCAAAGACGATTCTGCCGCTCACAGTGCTCTTGAGTGTGTGTCTTCTGCCGAAAGAGATCCGGGAGCTGTGCTTAGCTCTGCAGAGCACCGTACCTTCGTCTTTAGCCTCTCTTCTCGTCTACATCTTAGCAAAAAGCTTTTCCACTCTGTCTGGCAAGGAGAAACTGTGCCAGCACAGAAAACATCTCCCATCGTGTTCTAGAGGCTGCACGGAGGTCTGCCGAGTGTTTTGCAAGAAGAGAAAGAAAGTTGTCCAAAACAGCTTGCAATCGAATGTTCATGTGAATAGAAAAGGCAGGAGAGTGGTCAGGTACTGTTTTCTCTCACTTGGCAAGCTGCGCACACAATCGCAGTGTTGTACAGCTTGTTTCATCACCTTTGCCAAGTTGCCGCTCTCTCCGGCTCCCGGAGACGAAGAAGCTGCTTCTTCGCGCAAAGACGATTCTGCCGCTCACAGTGCTCTGCGGTGTGTGTCAACTGCCGAAAGAGGCCCCGGAACACTGCTTAGCTCTGCAGAGCACCGTACCTTCGTCTTTAGCCTCTCTTCTCGTTTACATCTTAGCAAAAAACTTTTCCACTGTGTCTGGCAAGGAGAAACTGTGCCAGCACAGAAAACATCTCCCATCGTGTTCTAGAGGCTGCACGGAGGTCTGCCGAGTGTTTTGCAAGAAGAGAAAGAAAGTTGTCCAAAACAGCTTGCAATCGAATGTTCATGTGAATAGAAAAGGCAGGAGAGTGGTCAGGTACTGTTTTCTCTCAGTTGGCAAGCTGCGCACACAATCGCAGTGTTGTACAGCTTGTTTCATCACCTTTGCCAAGTTGCCGCTCTCTCCGGCTCCCGGAGACGAAGAAGTTGCTTCTTCGCGCAAAGACGATTCTGCCGCTCACAGTGCTCTGCGGTGTGCGGCTTCTGCCGAAAGAGATCCGAGAGCTGTGCTTAGCTCTGCAGAGCACCGTACCTTCGTCTTTAGCCTCTCTTCTCGTTTACATCTTAGCAAAAAACTTTTCCACTTTGTCTGGCAAGGAGAAACTGTGCCAGCACAGAAAACATCTCCCATCGTGTTCTAGAGGCTGCACGGAGGTCTGCCGAGTGTTTTGCAAGAAGAGAAAGAAAGTTGTCCAAAACAGCTTGCAATCGAATGTTCATGTGAATAGAAAAGGCAGGAGAGTGGTCAGGTACTGTTTTCTCTCACTTGGCAAGCTGCGCACACAATCGCAGTGTTGTACAGCTTGTTTCATCACCTTTGCCAAGTTGCCGCTCTCTCCGGCTCCCGGAGACGAAGAAGCTGCTTCTTCGCGCAAAGACGATTCTGCCGCTCACAGTGCTCTGCAGTGTGTGTCAACTGCCGAAAGAGGCCCGGGAGCGGTGCTTAGCTCTGCAGAGCACCGTACCTTCGTCTTTAGCCTCTCTTCTCGTCTACATCTTAGCAAAAAGCTTTTCCACTGTGTCTGGCAAGAAGAAACTGTGCCAGCACAGAAAACATCTCCCATCGTGTTCTAGAGGCTGCACGGAGGTCTGCCGAGTGTTTTGCAAGAAGAGAAAGAAAGTTGTCCAAAACAGCTTGCAATCAAATGTTCATGTGAATAGAAAAGGCAGGAGAGTGGTCAGGTACTGTTTTCTCTCACTTGGCAAGCTGCGCACACAATCGCAGTGTTGTACAGCTTGTTTCATCACCTTTGCCAAGTTGCCGCTCTCTCGGCTCCCGGAGACGAAGAAGCTGCTTCTTCGCGCAAAGACGATTCTGCCGCTCACAGTGCTCTGCGGTGTGTGTCAACTGCCGAAAGAGGCCCCGGAACACTGCTTAGCTCTGCAGAGCACCGTACCTTCGTCTTTAGCCTCTCTTCTCGTTTACATCTTAGCAAAAAACTTTTCCACTGTGTCTGGCAAGGAGAAACTGTGCCAGCACAGAAAACATCTCCCATCGTGTTCTAGAGGCTGCACGGAGGTCTGCCGAGTGTTTTGCAAGAAGAGAAAGAAAGTTGTCCAAAACAGCTTGCAATCGAATGTTCATGTGAATAGAAAAGGCAGGAGAGTGGTCAGGTACTGTTTTCTCTCACTTGGCAAGCTGCGCACACAATCGCAGTGTTGTACAGCTTGTTTCATCACCTTTGCCAAGTTGCCGCTCTCTCCGGCTCCCGGAGACGAAGAAGCTGCTTCTTCGCGCAAAGACGATTCTGCCGCTCACAGTGCTCTGCAGTGTGTGTCAACTGCCGAAAGAGGCCCGGGAGCGGTGCTTAGCTCTGCAGAGCACCGTACCTTCGTCTTTAGCCTCTCTTCTCGTCTACATCTTAGCAAAAAGCTTTTCCACTGTGTCTGGCAAGAAGAAATTGTGCCAGCACAGAAAACATCTCCCATCGTGTTCTAGAGGCTGCACGGAGGTCTGCCGAGTGTTTTGCAAGAAGAGAAAGAAAGTTGTCCAAAATAGCTTGCAATCAAATGTTCATGTGAATAGAAAAGGCAGGAGAGTGGTCAGGTACTGTTTTCTCTCACTTGGCAAGCTGCGCACACAATCGCAGTGTTGTACAGCTTGTTTCATCACCTTTGCCAAGTTGCCGCTCTCTCCGGCTCCCGGAGACGAAGAAGCTGCTTCTTCGCGCAAAGACGATTCTGCCGCTCACAGTGCTCTTGAGTGTGTGTCTTCTGCCGAAAGAGATCCGGGAGCTGTGCTTAGCTCTGCAGAGCACCGTACCTTCGTCTTTAGCCTCTCTTCTCGTCTACATCTTAGCAAAAAGCTTTTCCACTCTGTCTGGCAAGGAGAAACTGTGCCAGCACAAAAAACATCTCCCATCGTGTTCTAGAGGCTGCACGGAGGTCTGCCGAGTGTTTTGCAAGAAGAGAAAGAAAGTTGTCCAAAACAGCTTGCAATCGAATGTTCATGTGAATAGAAAAGGCAGGAGAGTGGTCAGGTACTGTTTTCTCTCACTTGGCAAGCTGCGCACACAATCGCAGTGTTGTACAGCTTGTTTCATCACCTTTGCCAAGTTGCCGCTCTCTCGGCTCCCGGAGACGAAGAAGCTGCTTCTTCGCGCAAAGACGATTCTGCCGCTCACAGTGCTCTGCGGTGTGTGTCAACTGCCGAAAGAGGCCCCGGAACACTGCTTAGCTCTGCAGAGCACCGTACCTTCGTCTTTAGCCTCTCTTCTCGTTTACATCTTAGCAAAAAACTTTTCCACTGTGTCTGGCAAGGAGAAACTGTGCCAGCACAGAAAACATCTCCCATCGTGTTCTAGAGGCTGCACGGAGGTCTGCCGAGTGTTTTGCAAGAAGAGAAAGAAAGTTGTCCAAAACAGCTTGCAATCGAATGTTCATGTGAATAGAAAAGGCAGGAGAGTGGTCAGGTACTGTTTTCTCTCAGTTGGCAAGCTGCGCACACAATCGCAGTGTTGTACAGCTTGTTTCATCACCTTTGCCAAGTTGCCGCTCTCTCCGGCTCCCGGAGACGAAGAAGTTGCTTCTTCGCGCAAAGACGATTCTGCCGCTCACAGTGCTCTGCGGTGTGCGGCTTCTGCCGAAAGAGATCCGGGAGCTGTGCTTAGCTCTGCAGAGCACCGTACCTTCGTCTTTAGCCTCTCTTCTCGTTTACATCTTAGCAAAAAACTTTTCCACTTTGTCTGGCAAGGAGAAACTGTGCCAGCACAGAAAACATCTCCCATCGTGTTCTAGAGGCTGCACGGAGGTCTGCCGAGTGTTTTGCAAGAAGAGAAAGAAAGTTGTCCAAAACAGCTTGCAATCGAATGTTCATGTGAATAGAAAAGGCAGGAGAGTGGTCAGGTACTGTTTTCTCTCAGTTGGCAAGCTGCGCACACAATCGCAGTGTTGTACAGCTTGTTTCATCACCTTTGCCAAGTTGCCGCTCTCTCCGGCTCCCGGAGACGAAGAAGCTGCTTCTTCGCGCAAAGACGATTCTGCCGCTCACAGTGCTCTGCAGTGTGTGTCAACTGCCGAAAGAGGCCCGGGAGCGGTGCTTAGCTCTGCAGAGCACCGTACCTTCGTCTTTAGCCTCTCTTCTCGTCTACATCTTAGCAAAAAGCTTTTCCACTGTGTCTGGCAAGAAGAAACTGTGCCAGCACAGAAAACATCTCCCATCGTGTTCTAGAGGCTGCACGGAGGTCTGCCGAGTGTTTTGCAAGAAGAGAAAGAAAGTTGTCCAAAACAGCTTGCAATCGAATGTTCATGTGAATAGAAAAGGCAGGAGAGTGGTCAGGTACTGTTTTCTCTCACTTGGCAAGCTGCGCACACAATCGCAGTGTTGTACAGCTTGTTTCATCACCTTTGCCAAGTTGCCGCTCTCTCCGGCTCCCGGAGACGAAGAAGCTGCTTCTTCGCGCAAAGACGATTCTGCCGCTCACAGTGCTCTGCGGTGTGTGTCTTCTGCCGAAAGAGATCCGGGAGCTGTGCTTAGCTCTGCAGAGCACCGTACCTTCGTCTTTAGCCTCTCTTCTCGTCTACATCTTAGCAAAAAGCTTTTCCACTCTGTCTGGCAAGGAGAGACTTTGCTAGCACAGAAAACATCTCCCATCGTGGTCTAGAGGCTGCACGGAGGTCTGCCGAGTGTTTTGCAAGAAGAGAAAGAAAGTTGTCCAAAACAGCTTCCAATCGAATGTTCATGTGAATAGAAAAGGCAGGAGAGTGGTCAGGTACTGTTTTCTCTCAGTTGGCAAGCTGCGCACACAATCGCAGTGTTGTACAGCTTGTTTCATCACCTTTGCCAAGTTGCCGCTCTCTCCGGCTCCCGGAGACGAAGAAGCTGCTTCTTCGCGCAACGACGATTCTGCCGCTCACAGTGCTCTGCAGTGTGTGTCAACTGCCGAAAGAGGCCCGGGAGCGGTGCTTAGCTCTGCAGAGCACCGTACCTTCGTCTTTAGCCTCTCTTCTCGTCTACATCTTAGCAAAAAGCTTTTCCACTGTGTCTGGCAAGAAGAAACTGTGCCAGCACAGAAAACATCTCCCATCGAGTTGTAGAGGCTGCACGGAGGTCTGCCTAGTGTTTTGCAAGAAGAGAAAGAAAGTTGTCCAAAACAGCTTGCAATCGAATGTTCATGTGAATAGAAAAGGCAGGAGAGTGGTCAGGTACTGTTTTCTCTCAGTTGGCAAGCTGCGCACACAATCGCAGTGTTGTACAGCTTGTTTCATCACCTTTGCCAAGTTGCCGCTCTCTCCGGCTCCCGGAGACGAAGAAGCTGCTTCTTCGCGCAAAGACGATTCTGCCGCTCACAGTGCTCTACAGTGTGCGGCTTCTGCCGAAAGAGGTCCGGGAGCGGTGCTTAGCTCTGCAGAGCACCGTACCTTCGTCTTCAGCCTCTCTTCTCGTCTACATCTTAGGAAAAAGCTTTTCCACTCTGTCTGGCAAGGAGAAACTGTGCCAGCACAGAAAACATCTCCCATCGTGTTCTAGAGGCTGCACGGAGGTCTGCCGAGTGTTTTGCAAGAAGAGAAAGAAATTTGTCCAAAACAGCTTGCAATCGAATGTTCATGTGAATAGAAAAGGCAGGAGAGTGGTCAGGTACTGTTTTCTCTCACTTGGCAAGCTGCGCACACAATCGCAGTGTTGTACAGCTTGTTTCATCACCTTTGCCAAGTTGCCGCTCTCTCCGGCTCCCGGAGACGAAGAAGCTGCTTCTTTGCGCAAAGACGATTCTGCCGCTCACAGTGCTCTGCGGTGTGTGTCAACTGCCGAAAGAGGCCCCGGAACACTGCTTAGCTCTGCAGAGCACCGTACCTTCGTCTTTAGCCTCTCTTCTCGTTTACATCTTAGCAAAAAACTTTTCCACTCTGTCTGGCAAGGAGAAACTGTGCCAGCACAGAAAACATCTCCCATCGTGTTCTAGAGGCTGCACGGAGGTCTGCCGAGTGTTTTGCAAGAAGAGAAAGAAAGTTGTCCAAAACAGCTTGCAATCGAATGTTCATGTGAATAGAAAAGGCAGGAGAGTGGTCAGGTACTGTTTTCTCTCACTTGGCAAGCTGCGCACACAATCGCAGTGTTGTACAGCTTGTTTCATCACCTTTGCCAAGTTGCCGCTCTCTCCGGCTCCCGGAGACGAAGAAGCTGCTTCTTCGCGCAAAGACGATTCTGCCGCTCACAGTGCTCTGCAGTGTGTGTCAACTGCCGAAAGAGGCCCGGGAGCGGTGCTTAGCTCTGCAGAGCACCGTACCTTCGTCTTTAGCCTCTCTTCTCGTCTACATCTTAGCAAAAAGCTTTTCCACTGTGTCTGGCAAGAAGAAATTGTGCCAGCACAGAAAACATCTCCCATCGTGTTCTAGAGGCTGCACGGAGGTCTGCCGAGTGTTTTGCAAGAAGAGAAAGAAAGTTGTCCAAAATAGCTTGCAATCAAATGTTCATGTGAATAGAAAAGGCAGGAGAGTGGTCAGGTACTGTTTTCTCTCACTTGGCAAGCTGCGCACACAATCGCAGTGTTGTACAGCTTGTTTCATCACCTTTGCCAAGTTGCCGCTCTCTCCGGCTCCCGGAGACGAAGAAGCTGCTTCTTCGCGCAAAGACGATTCTGCCGCTCACAGTGCTCTGCGGTGTGTGTCTTCTGCCGAAAGAGATCCGGGAGCTGTGCTTAGCTCTGCAGAGCACCGTACCTTCGTCTTTAGCCTCTCTTCTCGTCTACATCTTAGCAAAAAGCTTTTCCACTCTGTCTGGCAAGGAGAGACTTTGCCAGCACAGAAAACATCTCCCATCGTGTTCTAGAGGCTGCACGGAGGTCTGCCGAGTGTTTTGCAAGAAGAGAAAGAAAGTTGTCCAAAACAGCTTGCAATCGAATGTTCATGTGAATAGAAAAGGCAGGAGAGTGGTCAGGTACTGTTTTCTCTCAGTTGGCAAGCTGCGCACACAATCGCAGTGTTGTACAGCTTGTTTCATCACCTTTGCCAAGTTGCCGCTCTCTCCGGCTCCCGGAGACAAAGAAGCTGCTTCTTCGCGCAAAGACGATTCTGCCGCTCACAGTGCTCTTGAGTGTGTGTCTTCTGCCGAAAGAGATCCGGGAGCTGTGCTTAGCTCTGCAGAGCACCGTACCTTCGTCTTTAGCCTCTCTTCTCGTCTACATCTTAGCAAAAAGCTTTTCCACTCTGTCTGGCAAGGAGAAACTGTGCCAGCACAAAAAACATCTCCCATCGTGTTCTAGAGGCTGCACGGAGGTCTGCCGAGTGTTTTGCAAGAAGAGAAAGAAAGTTGTCCAAAACAGCTTGCAATCGAATGTTCATGTGAATAGAAAAGGCAGGAGAGTGGTCAGGTACTGTTTTCTCTCACTTGGCAAGCTGCGCACACAATCGCAGTGTTGTACAGCTTGTTTCATCACCTTTGCCAAGTTGCCGCTCTCTCGGCTCCCGGAGACGAAGAAGCTGCTTCTTCGCGCAAAGACGATTCTGCCGCTCACAGTGCTCTGCGGTGTGTGTCAACTGCCGAAAGAGGCCCCGGAACACTGCTTAGCTCTGCAGAGCACCGTACCTTCGTCTTTAGCCTCTCTTCTCGTTTACATCTTAGCAAAAAACTTTTCCACTGTGTCTGGCAAGGAGAAACTGTGCCAGCACAGAAAACATCTCCCATCGTGTTCTAGAGGCTGCACGGAGGTCTGCCGAGTGTTTTGCAAGAAGAGAAAGAAAGTTGTCCAAAACAGCTTGCAATCGAATGTTCATGTGAATAGAAAAGGCAGGAGAGTGGTCAGGTACTGTTTTCTCTCAGTTGGCAAGCTGCGCACACAATCGCAGTGTTGTACAGCTTGTTTCATCACCTTTGCCAAGTTGCCGCTCTCTCCGGCTCCCGGAGACGAAGAAGCTGCTTCTTCGCGCAAAGACGATTCTGCCGCTCACAGTGCTCTGCGGTGTGCGTCTTCTGCCGAAAGAGGCCCCGGAACAGTGCTTAGCTCTGCAGAGCACCGTACCTTCGTCTTTAGCCTCTCTTCTCGTCTACATCTTAGCAAAAAGCTTTTCCACTCTGTCTGCCAAGGAGAAACTGTGCCAGCACAGAAAACATCTCCCATCGTGTTCTAGAGGCTGCACGGAGGTCTGCCGAGTGTTTTGCAAGAAGAGAAAGAAAGTTGTCCAAAACAGCTTGCAATCGAATGTTCATGTGAATAGAAAAGGCAGGAGAGTGGTCAGGTACTGTTTTCTCTCAGTTGGCAAGCTGCGCACACAATCGCAGTGTTGTACAGCTTGTTTCATCACCTTTGCCAAGTTGCCGCTCTCTCCGGCTCCCGGAGACGAAGAAGTTGCTTCTTCGCGCAAAGACGATTCTGCCGCTCACAGTGCTCTGCGGTGTGCGGCTTCTGCCGAAAGAGATCCGGGAGCTGTGCTTAGCTCTGCAGAGCACCGTACCTTCGTCTTTAGCCTCTCTTCTCGTTTACATCTTAGCAAAAAGCTTTTCCACTTTGTCTGGCAAGGAGAAACTGTGCCAGCACAGAAAACATCTCCCATCGTGTTCTAGAGGCTGCACGGAGGTCTGCCGAGTGTTTTGCAAGAAGAGAAAGAAAGTTGTCCAAAACAGCTTGCAATCGAATGTTCATGTGAATAGAAAAGGCAGGAGAGTGGTCAGGTACTGTTTTCTCTCAGTTGGCAAGCTGCGCACACAATCGCAGTGTTGTACAGCTTGTTTCATCACCTTTGCCAAGTTGCCGCTCTCTCCGGCTCCCGGAGACGAAGAAGCTGCTTCTTCGCGCAAAGACGATTCTGCCGCTCACAGTGCTCTGCAGTGTGTGTCAACTGCCGAAAGAGGCCCGGGAGCGGTGCTTAGCTCTGCAGAGCACCGTACCTTCGTCTTTAGCCTCTCTTCTCGTCTACATCTTAGCAAAAAGCTTTTCCACTGTGTCTGGCAAGAAGAAACTGTGCCAGCACAGAAAACATCTCCCATCGTGTTCTAGAGGCTGCACGGAGGTCTGCCGAGTGTTTTGCAAGAAGAGAAAGAAAGTTGTCCAAAACAGCTTGCAATCGAATGTTCATGTGAATAGAAAAGGCAGGAGAGTGGTCAGGTACTGTTTTCTCTCACTTGGCAAGCTGCGCACACAATCGCAGTGTTGTACAGCTTGTTTCATCACCTTTGCCAAGTTGCCGCTCTCTCCGGCTCCCGGAGACGAAGAAGCTGCTTCTTCGCGCAAAGACGATTCTGCCGCTCACAGTGATCTGCGGTGTGTGTCTTCTGCCGAAAGAGATCCGGGAGCTGTGCTTAGCTCTGCAGAGCACCGTACCTTCGTCTTTAGCCTCTCTTCTCGTCTACATCTTAGCAAAAAGCTTTTCCACTCTGTCTGGCAAGGAGAGACTTTGCTAGCACAGAAAACATCTCCCATCGTGGTCTAGAGGCTGCACGGAGGTCTGCCGAGTGTTTTGCAAGAAGAGAAAGAAAGTTGTCCAAAACAGCTTCCAATCGAATGTTCATGTGAATAGAAAAGGCAGGAGAGTGGTCAGGTACTGTTTTCTCTCAGTTGGCAAGCTGCGCACACAATCGCAGTGTTGTACAGCTTGTTTCATCACCTTTGCCAAGTTGCCGCTCTCTCCGGCTCCCGGAGACGAAGAAGCTGCTTCTTCGCGCAACGACGATTCTGCCGCTCACAGTGCTCTGCAGTGTGTGTCAACTGCCGAAAGAGGCCCGGGAGCGGTGCTTAGCTCTGCAGAGCACCGTACCTTCGTCTTTAGCCTCTCTTCTCGTCTACATCTTAGCAAAAAGCTTTTCCACTGTGTCTGGCAAGAAGAAACTGTGCCAGCACAGAAAACATCTCCCATCGAGTTGTAGAGGCTGCACGGAGGTCTGCCTAGTGTTTTGCAAGAAGAGAAAGAAAGTTGTCCAAAACAGCTTGCAATCGAATGTTCATGTGAATAGAAAAGGCAGGAGAGTGGTCAGGTACTGTTTTCTCTCAGTTGGCAAGCTGCGCACACAATCGCAGTGTTGTACAGCTTGTTTCATCACCTTTGCCAAGTTGCCGCTCTCTCCGGCTCCCGGAGACGAAGAAGCTGCTTCTTCGCGCAAAGACGATTCTGCCGCTCACAGTGCTCTACAGTGTGCGGCTTCTGCCGAAAGAGGTCCGGGAGCGGTGCTTAGCTCTGCAGAGCACCGTACCTTCGTCTTCAGCCTCTCTTCTCGTCTACATCTTAGGAAAAAGCTTTTCCACTCTGTCTGGCAAGGAGAAACTGTGCCAGCACAGAAAACATCTCCCATCGTGTTCTAGAGGCTGCACGGAGGTCTGCCGAGTGTTTTGCAAGAAGAGAAAGAAATTTGTCCAAAACAGCTTGCAATCGAATGTTCATGTGAATAGAAAAGGCAGGAGAGTGGTCAGGTACTGTTTTCTCTCACTTGGCAAGCTGCGCACACAATCGCAGTGTTGTACAGCTTGTTTCATCACCTTTGCCAAGTTGCCGCTCTCTCCGGCTCCCGGAGACGAAGAAGCTGCTTCTTTGCGCAAAGACGATTCTGCCGCTCACAGTGCTCTGCGGGGTGCGCCTTCTGCCGAAAGAGGTCCGGGAGCGGTGCTTAGCTCTGCAGAGCACCGTACCTTCGTCTTTAGCGTCTCTTCTCGTCTACATCTTAGCAAAAAGCTTTTCCTCTCTGTCTGGCAAGGAGAAACTGTGCCAGCACAGAAAACATCTCCCATCGTCTTCTAGAGGCTGCACGGAGGTCTGCCGAGTGTTTTGCAAGAAGAGAAAGAAAGTTGTCCAAAACAGCTTGCAATCGAATGTTCATGTGAATAGAAAAGGCAGGAGAGTGGTCAGGTACTGTTTTCTCTCATTTGGCAAGCTGCACACACAATCGCAGTGTTGTACAGCTTGTTTCATCACCTTTGCCAAGTTGCCGCTCTCTCCGGCTCCCGGAGACGAAGAAGCTGCTTCTTCGCGCAAAGACGATTCTGCCGCTCACAGTGCTCTGCGGTGTGCGGCTTCTGCCGAAAGAGGTCCGGGAGCGGTGCTTAGCTCTGCAGAGCACCGTACCTTCGTCTTTAGCCTCTCTTCTCGTCTACATCTTAGCAAAAAGCTTTTCCACTCTGTCTGGCAAGGAGAAACTGTGCCAGCACAGAAAACATCTCCCATCGTGTTCTGGAGGCTGCACGGAGGTCTGCCGAGTGTTTTGCAAGAAGAGAAAGAAAGTTGTCCAAAACAGCTTGCAATCGAATGTTCATGTGAATAGAAAAGGCAGGAGAGTGGTCAGGTACTGTTTTCTCTCAGTTGGCAAGCTGCGCACACAATCGCAGTGTTGTACAGCTTGTTTCATCACCTTTGCCAAGTTGCCGCTCTCTCCGGCTCCCGGAGACCAAGAAGCTGCTTCTTCGCGTAAAGACGATTCTGCCGCTCACAGTGCTCTTGAGTGTGTGTCTTCTGCCGAAAGAGATCCGGGAGCTGTGCTTAGCTCTGCAGAGCACCGTACCTTCGTCTTTAGCCTCTCTTCTCGTCTACATCTTAGCAAAAAGCTTTTCCACTCTGTCTGGCAAGGAGAAACTGTGCCAGCACAAAAAACATCTCCCATCGTGTTCTAGAGGCTGCACGGAGGTCTGCCGAGTGTTTTGCAAGAAGAGAAAGAAAGTTGTCCAAAACAGCTTGCAATCGAATGTTCATGTGAATAGAAAAGGCAGGAGAGTGGTCAGGTACTGTTTTCTCTCAGTTGGCAAGCTGCGCACACAATCGCAGTGTTGTACAGCTTGTTTCATCACCTTTGCCAAGTTGCCGCTCTCTCCGTCTCCCGGAGACGAAGAAGCTGCTTCTTCGCGCAAAGACGATTCTGCCGCTCACAGTGCTCTGCGGTGTGTGTCAACTGCCGAAAGAGGCCCCGGAACACTGTTTAGCTCTGCAGAGCACCGTACCTTCGTCTTTAGCCTCTCTTCTCGTCTACATCTTAGCAAAAAGCTTTTCCACTGTGTCTGGCAAGAAGAAACTGTGCCAGCACAGAAAACATCTCCCATCGAGTTGTAGAGGCTGCACGGAGGTCTGCCTAGTGTTTTGCAAGAAGAGAAAGAAAGTTGTCCAAAACAGCTTGCAATCGAATGTTCATGTGAATAGAAAAGGCAGGAGAGTGGTCAGGTACTGTTTTCTCTCAGTTGGCAAGCTGCGCACACAATCGCAGTGTTGTACAGCTTGTTTCATCACCTTTGCCAAGTTGCCGCTCTCTCCGGCTCCCGGAGACGAAGAAGCTGCTTCTTCGCGCAAAGACGATTCTGCCGCTCACAGTGCTCTGCAGTGTGCGGCTTATGCCGAAAGAGGTCCGGGAGCGGTGCTTAGCTCTGCAGAGCACCGTACCTTCGTCTTCAGCCTCTCTTCTCGTCTACATCTTAGGAAAAAGCTTTTCCACTCTGTCTGGCAAGGAGAAACTGTGCCAGCACAGAAAACATCTCCCATCGTGTTCTAGAGGCTGCACGGAGGTCTGCCGAGTGTTTTGCAAGAAGAGAAAGAAAGTTGTCCAAAACAGCTTGCAATCGAATGTTCATGTGAATAGAAAAGGCAGGAGAGTGGTCAGGTACTGTTTTCTCTCAGTTGGCAAGCTGCGCACACAATCGCAGTGTTGTACAGCTTGTTTCATCACCTTTGCCAAGTTGCCGCTCTCTCCGGCTCCCGGAGACGAAGAAGCTGCTTCTTCGCGCAAAGACGATTCTGCCGCTCACAGTGCTCTGCGGTGTGCGCCTTCTGCCGAAAGAGGTCCGGGAGCGGTGCTTAGCTCTGCAGAGCACCGTACCTTCGTCTTTAGCCTCTCTTCTCGTCTACATCTTAGCAAAAAGCTTTTCCACTCTGTCTGGCAAGGAGAAACTGTGCCAGCACAGAAAACATCTCCCATCGTCTTCTAGAGGCTGCACGGAGGTCTGCCGAGTGTTTTGCAAGAAGAGAAAGAAAGTTGTCCAAAACAGCTTGCAATCGAATGTTCATGTGAATAGAAAAGGCAGGAGAGTGGTCAGGTACTGTTTTCTCTCAGTTGGCAAGCTGCGCACACAATCGCAGTGTTGTACAGCTTGTTTCATCACCTTTGCCAAGTTGCCGCTCTCTCCGGCTCCCGGAGACGAAGAAGCTGCTTCTTCGCGCAAAGACGATTCTGCCGCTCACAGTGCTCTGCAGTGTGCGGCTTATGCCGAAAGAGGTCCGGGAGCGGTGCTTAGCTCTGCAGAGCACCGTACCTTCGTCTTTAGCCTCTCTTCTCGTCTACATCTTAGCAAAAAGCTTTTCCACTCTGTCTGGCAAGGAGAAACTGTGCCAGCACAGAAAACATCTCCCATCGTGTTCTAGAGGCTGCACGGAGGTCTGCCGAGTGTTTTGCAAGAAGAGAAAGAAAGTTGTCCAAAACAGCTTCCAATCGAATGTTCATGTGAATAGAAAAGGCAGGAGAGTGGTCAGGTACTGTTTTCTCTCAGTTGGCAAGCTGCGCACACAATCGCAGTGTTGTACAGCTTGTTTCATCACCTTTGCCAAGTTGCCGCTCTCTCCGGCTCCCGGAGACGAAGAAGCTGCTTCTTCGCGCAAAGACGATTCTGCCGCTCACAGTGCTCTGCGGTGTGTGTCAACTGCCGAAAGAGGCCCCGGAACACTGTTTAGCTCTGCAGAGCACCGTACCTTCGTCTTTAGCCTCTCTTCTCGTCTACATCTTAGCAAAAAGCTTTTCCACTCTGTCTGGCAAGGAGAAACTGTGCCAGCACAGAAAACATCTCCCATCGTCTTCTAGAGGCTGCACGGAGGTCTGCCGAGTGTTTTGCAAGAAGAGAAAGAAAGTTGTCCAAAACAGCTTGCAATCGAATGTTCATGTGAATAGAAAAGGCAGGAGAGTGGTCAGGTACTGTTTTCTCTCAGTTGGCAAGCTGCGCACACAATCGCAGTGTTGTACAGCTTGTTTCATCACCTTTGCCAAGTTGCCGCTCTCTCCGGCTCCCGGAGACGAAGAAGCTGCTTCTTCGCGCAAAGACGATTCTGCCGCTCACAGTGCTCTTGAGTGTGTGTCTTCTGCCGAAAGAGATCCGGGAGCTGTGCTTAGCTCTGCAGAGCACCGTACCTTCGTCTTTAGCCTCTCTTCTCGTCTACATCTTAGCAAAAAGCTTTTCCACTCTGTCTGGCAAGGAGAAACTGTGCCAGCACAAAAAACATCTCCCATCGTGTTCTAGAGGCTGCACGGAGGTCTGCCGAGTGTTTTGCAAGAAGAGAAAGAAAGTTGTCCAAAACAGCTTGCAATCGAATGTTCATGTGAATAGAAAAGGCAGGAGAGTGGTCAGGTACTGTTTTCTCTCAGTTGGCAAGCTGCGCACACAATCGCAGTGTTGTACAGCTTGTTTCATCACCTTTGCCAAGTTGCCGCTCTCTCCGGCTCCCGGAGACGAAGAAGCTGCTTCTTCGCGCAAAGACGATTCTGCCGCTCACAGTGCTCTGCGGTGTGTGTCAACTGCCGAAAGAGGCCCCGGAACACTGTTTAGCTCTGCAGAGCACCGTACCTTCGTCTTTAGCCTCTCTTCTCGTCTACATCTTAGCAAAAAGCTTTTCCACTGTGTCTGGCAAGAAGAAACTGTGCCAGCACAGAAAACATCTCCCATCGAGTTGTAGAGGCTGCACGGAGGTCTGCCGAGTGTTTTGCAAGAAGAGAAAGAAAGTTGTCCAAAACAGCTTGCAATCGAATGTTCATGTGAATAGAAAAGGCAGGAGAGTGGTCAGGTACTGTTTTCTCTCAGTTGGCAAGCTGCGCACACAATCGCAGTGTTGTACAGCTTGTTTCATCACCTTTGCCAAGTTGCCGCTCTCTCCGGCTCCCGGAGACCAAGAAGCTGCTTCTTCGCGCAAAGACGATTCTGCCGCTCACAGTGCTCTGCAGTGTGCGGCTTATGCCGAAAGAGGTCCGGGAGCGGTGCTTAGCTCTGCAGAGCACCGTACCTTCGTCTTCAGCCTCTCTTCTCGTCTACATCTTAGGAAAAAGCTTTTCCACTCTGTCTGGCAAGGAGAAACTGTGCCAGCACAGAAAACATCTCCCATCGTGTTCTAGAGGCTGCACGGAGGTCTGCCGAGTGTTTTGCAAGAAGAGAAAGAAAGTTGTCCAAAACAGCTTCCAATCGAATGTTCATGTGAATAGAAAAGGCAGGAGAGTGGTCAGGTACTGTTTTCTCTCATTTGGCAAGCTGCGCACACAATCGCAGTGTTGTACAGCTTGTTTCATCACCTTTGCCAAGTTGCCGCTCTCTCCGGCTCCCGGAGACGAAGAAGCTGCTTCTTCGCGCAAAGACGATTCTGCCGCTCACAGTGCTCTGCGGTGTGCGGCTTCTGCCGAAAGAGGTCCGGGAGCGGTGCTTAGCTCTGCAGAGCACCGTACCTTCGTCTTTAGCCTCTCTTCTCGTCTACATCTTAGCAAAAAGCTTTTCCACTCTGTCTGGCAAGGAGAAACTGTGCCAGCACAAAAAACATCTCCCATCGTGTTCTAGAGGCTGCACGGAGGTCTGCCGAGTGTTTTGCAAGAAGAGAAAGAAAGTTGTCCAAAACAGCTTCCAATCGAATGTTCATGTGAATAGAAAAGGCAGGAGAGTGGTCAGGTACTGTTTTCTCTCACTTGGCAAGCTGCGCACACAATCGCAGTGTTGTACAGCTTGTTTCATCACCTTTGCCAAGTTGCCGCTCTCTCGGCTCCCGGAGACGAAGAAACTGCTTCTTCGCGCAAAGACGATTCTGCCGCTCACAGTGCTCTGCGGTGTGTGTCAACTGCCGAAAGAGGCCCCGGAACACTGCTTAGCTCTGCAGAGCACCGTACCTTCGTCTTTAGCCTCTCTTCTCGTTTACATCTTAGCAAAAAACTTTTCCACTGTGTCTGGCAAGGAGAAACTGTTCCAGCACAGAAAACATCTCCCATCGTGTTCTAGAGGCTGCACGGAGGTCTGCCGAGTGTTTTGCAAGAAGAGAAAGAAAGTTGTCCAAAACAGCTTGCAATCGAATGTTCATGTGAATAGAAAAGGCAGGAGAGTGGTCAGGTACTGTTTTCTCTCACTTGGCAAGCTGCGCACACAATCGCAGTGTTGTACAGCTTGTTTCATCACCTTTGCGAAGTTGCCGCTCTCTCCGGCTCCCGGAGACGAAGAAGCTGCTTCTTCGCGCAAAGACGATTCTGCCGCTCACAGTGCTCTGCGGTGTGCGCCTTCTGCCGAAAGAGGCCCCGGAACAGTGCTTAGCTCTGCAGAGCACCGTACCTTCGTCTTTAGCCTCTCTTCTCGTCTACATCTTAGCAAAAAGCTTTTCCACTCTGTCTGGCAAGGAGAAACTGTGCCAGCACAGAAAACATCTCCCATCGTGTTCTAGAGGCTGCACGGAGGTCTGCCGAGTGTTTTGCAAGAAGAGAAAGAAAGTTGTCCAAAACAGCTTGCAATCGAATGTTCATGTGAATAGAAAAGGCAGGAGAGTGGTCAGGTACTGTTTTCTCTCAGTTGGCAAGCTGCGCACACAATCGCAGTGTTGTACAGCTTGTTTCATCACCTTTGCGAAGCTGCCGCTCTCTCCGTCTCCCGGAGACGAAGAAGCTGCTTCTTCGCGCAAAGACGATTCTGCCGCTCACAGTGCTCTGCGGTGTGCGGCTTCTGCCGAAAGAGATCCGGGAGCTGTGCTTAGCTCTGCAGAGCACCGTACCTTCGTCTTTAGCCTCTCTTCTCGTTTACATCTTAGCAAAAAACTTTTCCACTGTGTCTGGCAAGGAGAAACTGTGCCAGCACAGAAAACATCTCCCATCGTGTTCTAGAGGCTGCACGCAGGTCTGCCGAGTGTTTTGCAAGAAGAGAAAGAAAGTTGTCCAAAACAGCATGCAATCGAATGTTCATGTGAATAGAAAAGGCAGGAGAGTGGTCAGGTACTGTTTTCTCTCAGTTGGCAAGCTGCGCACACAATCGCAGTGTTGTACAGCTTGTTTCATCACCTTTGCCAAGTTGCCGCTCTCTCCGGCTCCCGGAGACCAAGAAGCTGCTTCTTCGCGCAAAGACGATTCTGCCGCTCACAGTGCTCTGCAGTGTGTGTCAACTGCCGAAAGAGGCCCGGGAGCGGTGCTTAGCTCTGCAGAGCACCGTACCTTCGTCTTTAGCCTCTCTTCTCGTCTACATCTTAGCAAAAAGCTTTTCCACTGTGTCTGGCAAGAAGAAACTGTGCCAGCACAGAAAACATCTCCCATCGTGTTCTAGAGGCTGCACGGAGGTCTGCCGAGTGTTTTGCAAGAAGAGAAAGAAAGTTGTCCAAAACAGCTTGCAATCAAATGTTCATGTGAATAGAAAAGGCAGGAGAGTGGTCAGGTACTGTTTTCTCTCACTTGGCAAGCTGCGCACACAATCGCAGTGTTGTACAGCTTGTTTCATCACCTTTGCCAAGTTGCCGCTCTCTCCGGCTCCCGGAGACGAAGAAGCTGCTTCTTCGCGCAAAGACGATTCTGCCGCTCACAGTGCTCTGCGGTGTGTGTCTTCTGCCGAAAGAGATCCGGGAGCTGTGCTTAGCTCTGCAGAGCACCGTACCTTCGTCTTTAGCCTCTCTTCTCGTCTACATCTTAGCAAAAAGCTTTTCCACTCTGTCTGGCAAGGAGAGACTTTGCCAGCACAGAAAACATCTCCCATCGTGTTCTAGAGGCTGCACGGAGGTCTGCCGAGTGTTTTGCAAGAAGAGAAAGAAAGTTGTCCAAAACAGCTTGCAATCGAATGTTCATGTGAATAGAAAAGGCAGGAGAGTGGTCAGGTACTGTTTTCTCTCACTTGGCAAGCTGCACACACAATCGCAGTGTTGTACAGCTTGTTTCATCACCTTTGCCAAGTTGCCGCTCTCTCCGGCTCCCAGAGACGAAGAAGCTGCTTCTTCGCGCAAAGACGATTCTGCCGCTCACAGTGCTCTGCAGTGTGCGGCTTCTGCCGAAAGAGGTCCGGGAGCGGTGCTTAGCTCTGCAGAGCACCGTACCATCGTCTGCAGCCTCTCTTCTCGTCTACATCTTAGCAAAAAGCTTTTCCACTCTGTCTGGCAAGGAGAAACTGTGCCAGCACAAAAAACATCTCCCATCGTCTTCTAGAAGCTGCACGGAGGTCTGCCGAGTGTTTTGCTGGAAGAGAAAGAATGATGCCCAAAAAACTTCTAATCGAATGTTCATGTGAATAGAAAAGGCAGGAGGGTGGTCAGGTACTGTTTTCTCTCACTTGGCAAGCTGCGCACACAATCGCAGTGTTGTACAGCTTGTTTCATCACCTTTGCGAAGTTGCCGCTCTCTCCGGCTCCCGGAGGCGAAGAAGCTGCTTCTTCACGCAAAGACGATTCTGCCGCTCACAGTGCTCTGAGGTGTTTCTCTTCTGCCGAAAGAGGCCCGGGAGCGGTGCTTAGCTCTACAGAGCACCGTACCTTCGTCTTTAGCCTCTCTTCTCGTCTACATCTTGGCAAAAAGCTTTTCCACTCTGTCTGGCAAGGAGAAATTGTGCCAGCACAAAAAACATCTCCCATCGTCTTCTAGAAGCTGCACGGAGGTCTGCCGAGTGTTTTGCTGGAAGAGAAAGAATGATGCCCAAAAAACTTCTAATCGAATGTTCATGTGAATAGAAAAGGCAGGAGGGAGGTCAGGTACTGTTTTCTCTCACTTGGCAAGCTGCGCACACAATCGCAGTGTTGTACAGCTTGTTTCATCACCTTTGCGAAGTTGCCGCTCTCTCCGGCTCCCGGAGGCGAAGAAGCTGCTTCTTCACGCAAAGACGATTCTGCCGCTCACAGTGCTCTGAGGTGTTTGTCTTCTGCCGAAAGAGGCCCGGGAGCGGTGCTTAGCTCTACAGAGCACCGTACCTTCGTCTTTAGCCTCTCTTCTCGTCTACATCTTGGCAAAAAGCTTTTCCACTCTGTCTGGCATGGAGAAACTGTGCCAGCACAGAAAACATCTCCCATCGTGATCTAGAAGCTGCACGGAGGTCTGCCGAGTGTTTTGCAAGAAGAGAAAGAAAGTTGTCCAAAACAGCTTGCAATCGAATGTTCATGTGAATAGAAAAGGCAGGAGAGTGGTCAGGTACTGTTTTCTCTCAGGTGGCAAGCTGCGCACACAATCGCAGTGTTGTACAGCTTGTTTCATCACCTTTGCCAAGTTGCCGCTCTCTCCGGCTCCCAGAGACGAAGAAGCTGCTTCTTCGCGCAAAGACGATTCTGCCGCTCACAGTGCTCTGCGGTGTGCGCCTTCTGCCGAAAGAGGCCCGGGAGCAGTGCTTAGCTCTGCAGAGCACCGTACCTTCGTCTTTAGCCTCTCTTCTCGTCTACATCTTAGCAAAAAGCTTTTCCACTCTGTCTGCCAAGGAGAAACTGTGCCAGCACAGAAAACATCTCCCATCGTGTTCTAGAAGCTGCACGGAGGTCTGCCGAGTGTTTTGCAAGAAGAGAAAGAAAGTTGTCCAAAACAGCTTGCAATCGAATGTTCATGTGAATAGAAAAGGCAGGAGAGTGGTCAGGTACTGTTTTCTCTCACTTGGCAAGCTGCGCACACAATCGCAGTGTTGTACAGCTTGTTTCATCACCTTTGCGAAGTTGCCGCTCTCTCCGGCTCCCGGTGACGAAGAAGCTGCTTCTTCGCGCAAAGACGATTCTGCCCCTCACAGTGCTCTGCGGTGTGTGTCTTCTGCCGAAAGAGGCCCGGGAGCGGTGCTTAGCTCTGCAGAGCACCGTACCTTCGTCTTTAGCCTCTCTTCTCGTCTACATCTTAGCAAAAAGCTTTTCCACTCTGTCTGGCAAGGAGAAACTGTGCCAGCACAAAAAACATCTCCCATCGTGTTCTAGAGGCTGCACGGAGGTCTGCCGAGTGTTTTGCAAGAAGTGAAAGAAAGTTGTCCAAAATAGCTTGCAATCGAATGTTCATGTGAATAGAAAAGGCAGGAGAGTGGTCAGGTACTGTTTTCTCTCACTTGGCAAGCTGCGCACACAATCGCAGTGTTGTACAGCTTGTTTCATCACCTTTGCCAAGTTGCCGCTCTCTCCGGCTCCCGGAGACCAAGAAGCTGCTTCTTCGCGCAAAGACGATTCTGCCGCTCACAGTGCTCTTCAGTGTGTGTCGTCTGCCGAAAGAGGCCCGGGAGCGGTGCTTAGCTCTGCAGAGCACCGTACCTTCGTCTTTAGCCTCTCTTCTCGTCTACATCTTAGCAAAAAGCTTTTCCACTCTGTCTGCCAAGGAGAAACTGTGCCAGCACAGAAAACATCTCCCATCGTGTTCTAGAGGCTGCACGGAGGTCTGCCGAGTGTTTTGCAAGAAGAGAAAGAAAGTTGTCCAAAACAGCTTGCAATCGAAGGTTCATGTGAATAGAAAAGGCAGAAGAGTGGTCAGGTACTGTTTTCTCTCAGTTGGCAAGCTGCGCACACAATCGCAGTGTTGTACAGCTTGTTTCATCACCTTTGCCAAGTTGCCGCTCTCCGGCTACCGGAGACGAAGAAGCTGCTTCTTCGCGCAAAGACGGTTCTCCTGCTCACAGTGCTCTGCGGTGTGCGGCTTCTGCCGAAAGAGGCCCAGGAGCGGTGCTTAGCTCTGCAGAGCACCGTACCTTCGTCTTTAGCCTCTCTTCTCGTCTACATCTTAACAAAAAGCATATCCACTCTGTCTGGCAAGGAGAAACTGTGCCAGCACAGAAAATATCCCCCATCGTGTTCTAGAAGCTGCACGGAGGTCTGCCGAGTGTTTTGCAAGAAGAGAAAGAAAGTTGTCCAAAACAGCTTGCAATCGAATGTTCATGTGAATAGAAAAGGCAGGAGAGTGGTCAGGTACTGTTTTCTCTCAGTTGGCAAGCTGCGCACACAATCGCAGTGTTGTACAGCTTGTTTCATCACCTTTGCCAAGTTGCCGCTCTCTCCGGCTCCCGGAGACGAAGAAGCTGCTTCTTCGCGCAAAGACGATTCTGCCGCTCACAGTGCTCTGCAGTGTGCGGCTTCTGCCGAAAGAGGTCCGGGAGCGGTGCTTAGCTCTGCAGAGCACCGTACCATCGTCTGCAGCCTCTCTTCTCGTCTACATCTTAGCAAAAAGCTTTTCCACTCTGTCTGGCAAGGAGAAACTGTGCCAGCACAAAAAACATCTCCCATCGTCTTCTAGAAGCTGCACGGAGGTCTGCCGAGTGTTTTGCTGGAAGAGAAAGAATGATGCCCAAAAAACTTCTAATCGAATGTTCATGTGAATAGAAAAGGCAGGAGGGTGGTCAGGTACTGTTTTCTCTCACTTGGCAAGCTGCGCACACAATCGCAGTGTTGTACAGCTTGTTTCATCACCTTTGCGAAGTTGCCGCTCTCTCCGGCTCCCGGAGGCGAAGAAGCTGCTTCTTCACGCAAAGACGATTCTGCCGCTCACAGTGCTCTGAGGTGTTTGTCTTCTGCCGAAAGAGGCCCGGGAGCGGTGCTTAGCTCTACAGAGCACCGTACCTTCGTCTTTAGCCTCTCTTCTCGTCTACATCTTGGCAAAAAGCTTTTCCACTCTGTCTGGCATGGAGAAACTGTGCCAGCACAGAAAACATCTCCCATCGTGATCTAGAAGCTGCACGGAGGTCTGCCGAGTGTTTTGCAAGAAGAGAAAGAAAGTTGTCCAAAACAGCTTGCAATCGAATGTTCATGTGAATAGAAAAGGCAGGAGAGTGGTCAGGTACTGTTTTCTCTCAGGTGGCAAGCTGCGCACACAATCGCAGTGTTGTACAGCTTGTTTCATCACCTTTGCCAAGTTGCCGCTCTCTCCGGCTCCCAGAGACGAAGAAGCTGCTTCTTCGCGCAAAGACGATTCTGCCGCTCACAGTGCTCTGCGGTGTGCGCCTTCTGCCGAAAGAGGCCCGGGAGCAGTGCTTAGCTCTGCAGAGCACCGTACCTTCGTCTTTAGCCTCTCTTCTCGTCTACATCTTAGCAAAAAGCTTTTCCAGTCTGTCTGGCAAGGAGAAACTGTGCCAGCACAGAAAACATCTCCCATCGTGTTCTAGAAGCTGCACGGAGGTCTGCCGAGTGTTTTGCAAGAAGAGAAAGAAAGTTGTCCAAAACAGCTTGCAATCGAATGTTCATGTGAATAGAAAAGGCAGGAGAGTGGTCAGGTACTGTTTTCTCTCAGTTGGCAAGCTGCGCACACAATCGCAGTGTTGTACAGCTTGTTTCATCACCTTTGCGAAGTTGCCGCTCTCTCCGGCTCCCGGAGACGAAGAAGCTGCTTCTTTGCGCAAAGACGATTCTGCCGCTCACAGTGCTCTGCGGTGTGTGTCAACTGCCGAAAGAGGCCCCGGAACACTGCTTAGCTCTGCAGAGCACCGTACCTTCGTCTTTAGCCTCTCTTCTCGTTTACATCTTAGCAAAAAACTTTTCCACTGTGTCTGGCAAGGAGAAACTGTGCCAGCACAGAAAACATCTCCCATCGTGTTCTAGAGGCTGCACGGAGGTCTGCCGAGTGTTTTGCAAGAAGAGAAAGAAAGTTGTCCAAAACAGCTTGCAATCGAATGTTCATGTGAATAGAAAAGGCAGGAGAGTGGTCAGGTACTGTTTTCTCTCAGTTGGCAAGCTGCGCACACAATCGCAGTGTTGTACAGCTTGTTTCATCACCTTTGCCAAGTTGCCGCTCTCTCCGGCTCCCGGAGACCAAGAAGCTGCTTCTTCGCGCAAAGACGATTCTGCCGCTCACAGTGCTCTTCAGTGTGTGTCGTCTGCCGAAAGAGGCCCGGGAGCGGTGCTTAGCTCTGCAGAGCACCGTACCTTCGTCTTTAGCCTCTCTTCTCGTCTACATCTTAGCAAAAAGCTTTTCCACTCTGTCTGCCAAGGAGAAACTGTGCCAGCACAGAAAACATCTCCCATCGTGTTCTAGAGGCTGCACGGAGGTCTGCCGAGTGTTTTGCAAGAAGAGAAAGAAAGTTGTCCAAAACAGCTTGCAATCGAAGGTTCATGTGAATAGAAAAGGCAGGAGAGTGGTCAGGTACTGTTTTCTCTCAGTTGGCAAGCTGCGCACACAATCGCAGTGTTGTACAGCTTGTTTCATCACCTTTGCCAAGTTGCCGCTCTCCGGCTACCGGAGACGAAGAAGCTGCTTCTTCGCGCAAAGACGGTTCTCCTGCTCACAGTGCTCTGCGGTGTGCGGCTTCTGCCGAAAGAGGCCCAGGAGCGGTGCTTAGCTCTGCAGAGCACCGTACCTTCGTCTTTAGCCTCTCTTCTCGTCTACATCTTAACAAAAAGCATATCCACTCTGTCTGGCAAGGAGAAACTGTGCCAGCACAGAAAATATCCCCCATCGTGTTCTAGAAGCTGCACGGAGGTCTGCCGAGTGTTTTGCAAGAAGTGAAAGCAAGTTGTCCAAAACAGCTTGCAATCGAATGTTCATGTGAATAGAAAAGGCAGGAGAGTGGTCAGGTACTGTTTTCTCTCAGTTGGCAAGCTGCGCACACAATCGCAGTGTTGTACAGCTTGTTTCATCACCTTTGCCAAGTTGCCGCTCTCTCCGGCTCCCGGAGACGAAGAAGCTGCTTCTTCGCGCAAATACGATTCTGCCGCTCACAGTGCTCTGCGGTGTGTGTCTTCTGCCGAAAGGGGCCCGGGAGCTGTGCTTAGCGCTGCAGAGCACCGTACCTTCGTCTTTAGCCTCTCTTCTCGTCTACATCTTAGCAAAAAGCTTTTCCTCTCTGTCTGGCATGGAGAAACTGTGCCAGCACAGAAAACATCTCCCATCGTGTTCTAGAGGCTGCACGGAGGTCTGCCGAGTGTTTTGCAAGAAGAGAAAGAAAGTTGTCCAAAACAGCTCGCAATCGACTGTTCATGTGAATAGAAAAGGCAGGAGAGTGGTCAGGTACTGTTTTCTCTCAGTTGGCAAGCTGCGCACACAATCGCAGTGTTGTACAGCTTGTTTCATCACCTTTGCCAAGTTGCCGCTCTCTCCGGCTCCCAGAGACGAAGAAGCTGCTTCTTCGCGCAAAGACGATTCTGCCGCTCACAGTGCTCTGCGGTGTGCGCCTTCTGCCGAAAGAGGCCCGGGAGCAGTGCTTAGCTCTACAGAGCACCGTACCTTCGTCTTTAGCCTCTCTTCTCGTCTACATCTTAGCAAAAAGCTTTTCCACTCTGTCTGGCAAGCAGAAACTGTGCCAGCACAGAAAACATCTCCCATCGTGTTTTAGAAGCTGCACGGAGGTCTGCCGAGTGTTTTGCAAGAAGAGAAAGAAAGTTGTCCAAAACAGCTTGCAATCGAATGTTCATGTGAATAGAAAAGGCAGGAGAGTGGTCAGGTACTGTTTTCTCTCAGGTGGCAAGCTGCGCACACAATCGCAGTGTTGTACAGCTTGTTTCATCACCTTTGCCAAGTTGCCGCTCTCTCCGGCTCCCGGAGACGAAGAAGCTGCTTCTTTGCGCAAAAACGATTCTGCCGCTCACAGTGCTCTGCGGTGTTTGTCTTCTGCCGAAAGAGGCCCGGGAGCGGTGCTTAGCTCTGCAGAGCACCGTACCTTCGTCTTAAGCCTCTCTTCTCGTCTACATCTTAGCAAAAAGCTTTTCCAGTCTGTCTGGCAAGGAGAAACTGTGCCAGCACAGAAAACATCTCCCATCGTGTTCTAGAAGCTGCACGGAGGTCTGCCGAGTGTTTTGCAAGAAGAGAAAGAAAGTTGTCCAAAACAGCTTGCAATCGAATGTTCATGTGAATAGAAAAGGCAGGAGAGTGGTCAGGTACTGTTTTCTCTCAGTTGGCAAGCTGCGCACACAATCGCAGTGTTGTACAGCTTGTTTCATCACCTTTGCGAAGTTGCCGCTCTCTCCGGCTCCCGGAGACGAAGAAGCTGCTTCTTTGCGCAAAGACGATTCTGCCGCTCACAGTGCTCTGCGGTGTGTGTCAACTGCCGAAAGAGGCCCCGGAACACTGCTTAGCTCTGCAGAGCACCGTACCTTCGTCTTTAGCCTCTCTTCTCGTTTACATCTTAGCAAAAAACTTTTCCACTGTGTCTGGCAAGGAGAAACTGTGCCAGCACAGAAAACATCTCCCATCGTGTTCTAGAGGCTGCACGGAGGTCTGCCGAGTGTTTTGCAAGAAGAGAAAGAAAGTTGTCCAAAACAGCTTGCAATCGAATGTTCATGTGAATAGAAAAGGCAGGAGAGTGGTCAGGTACTGTTTTCTCTCAGTTGGCAAGCTGCGCACACAATCGCAGTGTTGTACAGCTTGTTTCATCACCTTTGCCAAGTTGCCGCTCTCTCCGGCTCCCGGAGACCAAGAAGCTGCTTCTTCGCGCAAAGACGATTCTGCCGCTCACAGTGCTCTTCAGTGTGTGTCGTCTGCCGAAAGAGGCCCGGGAGCGGTGCTTAGCTCTGCAGAGCACCGTACCTTCGTCTTTAGCCTCTCTTCTCGTCTACATCTTAGCAAAAAGCTTTTCCACTCTGTCTGCCAAGGAGAAACTGTGCCAGCACAGAAAACATCTCCCATCGTGTTCTAGAGGCTGCACGGAGGTCTGCCGAGTGTTTTGCAAGAAGAGAAAGAAAGTTGTCCAAAACAGCTTGCAATCGAAGGTTCATGTGAATAGAAAAGGCAGGAGAGTGGTCAGGTACTGTTTTCTCTCAGTTGGCAAGCTGCGCACACAATCGCAGTGTTGTACAGCTTGTTTCATCACCTTTGCCAAGTTGCCGCTCTCCGGCTACCGGAGACGAAGAAGCTGCTTCTTCGCGCAAAGACGGTTCTCCTGCTCACAGTGCTCTGCGGTGTGCGGCTTCTGCCGAAAGAGGCCCAGGAGCGGTGCTTAGCTCTGCAGAGCACCGTACCTTCGTCTTTAGCCTCTCTTCTCGTCTACATCTTAACAAAAAGCATATCCACTCTGTCTGGCAAGGAGAAACTGTGCCAGCACAGAAAATATCCCCCATCGTGTTCTAGAAGCTGCACGGAGGTCTGCCGAGTGTTTTGCAAGAAGTGAAAGCAAGTTGTCCAAAACAGCTTGCAATCGAATGTTCATGTGAATAGAAAAGGCAGGAGAGTGGTCAGGTACTGTTTTCTCTCAGTTGGCAAGCTGCGCACACAATCGCAGTGTTGTACAGCTTGTTTCATCACCTTTGCCAAGTTGCCGCTCTCTCCGGCTCCCGGAGACGAAGAAGCTGCTTCTTCGCGCAAATACGATTCTGCCGCTCACAGTGCTCTGCGGTGTGTGTCTTCTGCCGAAAGGGGCCCGGGAGCTGTGCTTAGCGCTGCAGAGCACCGTACCTTCGTCTTTAGCCTCTCTTCTCGTCTACATCTTAGCAAAAAGCTTTTCCTCTCTGTCTGGCATGGAGAAACTGTGCCAGCACAGAAAACATCTCCCATCGTGTTCTAGAGGCTGCACGGAGGTCTGCCGAGTGTTTTGCAAGAAGAGAAAGAAAGTTGTCCAAAACAGCTCGCAATCGACTGTTCATGTGAATAGAAAAGGCAGGAGAGTGGTCAGGTACTGTTTTCTCTCAGTTGGCAAGCTGCGCACACAATCGCAGTGTTGTACAGCTTGTTTCATCACCTTTGCCAAGTTGCCGCTCTCTCCGGCTCCCAGAGACGAAGAAGCTGCTTCTTCGCGCAAAGACGATTCTGCCGCTCACAGTGCTCTGCGGTGTGCGCCTTCTGCCGAAAGAGGCCCGGGAGCAGTGCTTAGCTCTACAGAGCACCGTACCATCGTCTGCAGCCTCTCTTCTCGTCTACATCTTAGCAAAAAGCTTTTCCACTCTGTCTGGCAAGCAGAAACTGTGCCAGCACAGAAAACATCTCCCATCGTGTTTTAGAAGCTGCACGGAGGTCTGCCGAGTGTTTTGCAAGAAGAGAAAGAAAGTTGTCCAAAACAGCTTGCAATCGAATGTTCATGTGAATAGAAAAGGCAGGAGAGTGGTCAGGTACTGTTTTCTCTCAGGTGGCAAGCTGCGCACACAATCGCAGTGTTGTACAGCTTGTTTCATCACCTTTGCCAAGTTGCCGCTCTCTCCGGCTCCCGGAGACGAAGAAGCTGCTTCTTTGCGCAAAAACGATTCTGCCGCTCACAGTGCTCTGCGGTGTTTGTCTTCTGCCGAAAGAGGCCCGGGAGCGGTGCTTAGCTCTGCAGAGCACCGTACCTTCGTCTTAAGCCTCTCTTCTCGTCTACATCTTAGCAAAAAGCTTTTCCACTCTGTCTGGCAAGGAGAAACTGTGCCAGCACAAAAAACATCTCCCATCGTGTTCTAGAGGCTGCACGGAGGTCTGCCGAGTGTTTTGCAAGAAGAGAAAGAAAGTTGTCCAAAACAGCTTGCAATCGAATGTTCATGTGAATAGAAAAGGCAGGAGAGTGGTCAGGTACTGTTTTCTCTCACTTGGCAAGCTGCGCACACAATCGCAGTGTTGTACAGCTTGTTTCATCACCTTTGCGAAGTTGCCGCTCTCTCCGGCTCCCGGAGACGAAGAAACTGCTTCTTTGCGCAAAGACGATTCTGCCGCTCACAGTGCTCTGCGGTGTTTGTCTTCTGCCGAAAGAGGCCCGGGAGCGGTGCTTAGCTCTGCAGAGCACCGTACCTTCGTCTTAAGCCTCTCTTCTCGTCTACATCTTAGCAAAAAGCTTTTCCACTCTGTCTGGCAAGGAGAAACTGTGCCAGCACAAAAAACATCTCCCATCGTGTTCTAGAGGCTGCACGGAGGTCTGCCGAGTGTTTTGCAAGAAGAGAAAGAAAGTTGTCCAAAACAGCTTGCAATCAAATGTTCATGTGAATAGAAAAGGCAGGAGAGTGGTCAGGTACTGTTTTCTCTCACTTGGCAAGCTGCGCACACAATCGCAGTGTTGTACAGCTTGTTTCATCACCTTTGCCAAGTTGCCGCTCTCTCCGGCTCCCGGAGACCAAGAAGCTGCTTCTTCGCGCAAAGACGATTCTGCCGCTCACAGTGCTCTGCGGTGTGCGTCTTCTGCCGAAAGAGGCCCGGGAGCGGTGCTTAGCTCTGCAGAGCACCGTACCTTCGTCTTAAGCCTCTCTTCTCGTCTACATCTTAGCAAAAAGCTTTTCCAGTCTGTCTGGCAAGGAGAAACTGTGCCAGCACAGAAAACATCTCCCATCGTGTTCTAGAGGCTGCACGGAGGTCTGCCGAGTGTTTTGCAAGAAGAGAAAGAAAGTTGTCCAAAACAGCTTGCAATCGAATGTTCATGTGAATAGAAAAGGCAGGAGAGTGGTCAGGTACTGTTTTCTCTCAGTTGGCAAGCTGCGCACACAATCGCAGTGTTGTACAGCTTGTTTCATCACCTTTGCCAAGTTGCCGCTCTCTCCGGCTCCCGGAGACGAAGAAGCTGCTTCTTCGCGTAAAGACGATTCTGCCGCTCACAGTGCTCTGCGGTGTGCGCCTTCTGCCGAAAGAGGCCCGGGAGCGGTGCTTAGCTCTGCAGAGCACCGTACCTTCGTCTTTAGCCTCTCTTCTCGTCTACATCTTAGCAAAAAGCTTTTCCAGTCTGTCTGGCAAGGAGAAACTGTGCCAGCACAGAAAACATCTCCCATCGTGTTCTAGAGGCTGCACGGGGGTCTGCCGAGTGTTTTGCAAGAAGAGAAAGAAAGTTGTCCAAAACAGCTTGCAATCGAATGTTCATGTGAATAGAAAAGGCAGGAGAGTGGTCAGGTACTGTTTTCTCTCAGTTGGCAAGCTGCGCACACAATCGCAGTGTTGTACAGCTTGTTTCATCACCTTTGCGAAGTTGCCGCTCTCTCCGGCTCCCAGAGACGAAGAAGATGCTTCTTCGCGTAAAGACGATTCTGCCGCTCACAGTGCTCTGCGGTGTGCGCCTTCTGCCGAAAGAGGCCCGGGAGCGGTGCTTAGCTCTGCAGAGCACCGTACCTTCGTCTTTAGCCTCTCTTCTCGTCTACATCTTAGCAAAAAGCTTTTCCACTCTGTCTGGCAAGGAGAAACTGTGCCAGCACAGAAAACATCTCCCATCGTGTTCTAGAGGCTGCACGGAGGTCTGCCGAGTGTTTTGCAAAAAGAGAAAGAAAGTTGTCCAAAACAGCTTGCAATCGAATGTTCATGTGAATAGAAAAGGCAGGAGAGTGGTCAGGTACTGTTTTCTCTCAGTTGGCAAGCTGCGCACACAATCGCAGTGTTGTACAGCTTGTTTCATCACCTTTGCCAAGTTGCCGCTCTCCGGCTACCGGAGACGAAGAAGCTGCTTCTTCGCGCAAAGACGGTTCTCCTGCTCACAGTGCTCTGCGGTGTGCAGCTTCTGCCGAAAGAGGCCCAGGAGCGGTGCTTAGCTCTGCAGAGCACCGTACCTTCGTCTTTAGCCTCTCTTCTCGTCTACATCTTAACAAAAAGCATATCCACTCTGTCTGGCAAGGAGAAACTGTGCCAGCACAGAAAATATCCCCCATCGTGTTCTAGAAGCTGCACGGAGGTCTGCCGAGTGTTTTGCAAGAAGTGAAAGCAAGTTGTCCAAAACAGCTTGCAATCGAATGTTCATGTGAATAGAAAAGGCAGGAGAGTGGTCAGGTACTGTTTTCTCTCAGTTGGCAAGCTGCGCACACAATCGCAGTGTTGTACAGCTTGTTTCCTCACCTTTGCCAAGTTGCCGCTCTCTCCGGCTCCCGGAGACGAAGAAGCTGCTTCTTCGCGCAAAGACGATTCTGCCGCTCACAGTGCTCTGCGGTGTCTGTCTTCTGCCGAAAGAGGCCCGGGAGCTGTGCTTAGCGCTGCAGAGCACCGTACCTTCGTCTTTAGCCTCTCTTCTCGTCTACATCTTAGCAAAAAGCTTTTCCTCTCTGTCTGGCATGGAGAAACTGTGCCAGCACAGAAAACATCTCCCATCGTGTTCTAGAGGCTGCACGGAGGTCTGCCGAGTGTTTTGCAAGAAGAGAAAGAAAGTTGTCCAAAACAGCTCGCAATCGACTGTTCATGTGAATAGAAAAGGCAGGAGAGTGGTCAGGTACTGTTTTCTCTCAGTTGGCAAGCTGCGCACACAATCGCAGTGTTGTACAGCTTGTTTCATCACCTTTGCCAAGTTGCCGCTCTCTCCGGCTCCCAGAGACGAAGAAGCTGCTTCTTCGCGCAAAGACGATTCTGCCGCTCACAGTGCTCTGCGGTGTGCGCCTTCTGCCGAAAGAGGCCCGGGAGCAGTGCTTAGCTCTACAGAGCACCGTACCTTCGTCTTTAGCCTCTCTTCTCGTCTACATCTTAGCAAAAAGCTTTTCCACTCTGTCTGGCAAGGAGAAACTGTGCCAGCACAGAAAACATCTCCCATCGTGTTTTAGAAGCTGCACGGAGGTCTGCCGAGTGTTTTGCAAGAAGAGAAAGAAAGTTGTCCAAAACAGCTTGCAATCGAATGTTCATGTGAATAGAAAAGGCAGGAGAGTGGTCAGGTACTGTTTTCTCTCAGGTGGCAAGCTGCGCACACAATCGCAGTGTTGTACAGCTTGTTTCATCACCTTTGCCAAGTTGCCGCTCTCTCCGGCTCCCGGAGACGAAGAAGCTGCTTCTTTGCGCAAAAACGATTCTGCCGCTCACAGTGCTCTGCGGTGTTTGTCTTCTGCCGAAAGAGGCCCGGGAGCGGTGCTTAGCTCTGCAGAGCACCGTACCTTCGTCTTAAGCCTCTCTTCTCGTCTACATCTTAGCAAAAAGCTTTTCCACTCTGTCTGGCAAGGAGAAACTGTGCCAGCACAAAAAACATCTCCCATCGTGTTCTAGAGGCTGCACGGAGGTCTGCCGAGTGTTTTGCAAGAAGAGAAAGAAAGTTGTCCAAAACAGCTTGCAATCGAATGTTCATGTGAATAGAAAAGGCAGGAGAGTGGTCAGGTACTGTTTTCTCTCACTTGGCAAGCTGCGCACACAATCGCAGTGTTGTACAGCTTGTTTCATCACCTTTGCGAAGTTGCCGCTCTCTCCGGCTCCCGGAGACGAAGAAGCTGCTTCTTCGCGCAAAGACGATTCTGCCGCTCACAGTGCTCTGCGGTGTGCGTCTTCTGCCGAAAGAGGCCCGGGAGCGGTGCTTAGCTCTGCAGAGCACCGTACCTTCGTCTTAAGCCTCTCTTCTCGTCTACATCTTAGCAAAAAGCTTTTCCAGTCTGTCTGGCAAGGAGAAACTGTGCCAGCACAGAAAACATCTTCCATCGTGTTCTAGAGGCTGCACGGAGGTCTGCCGAGTGTTTTGCAAGAAGAGAAAGAAAGTTGTCCAAAACAGCTTGCAATCGAATTTTCATTTGAATAGAAAAGGCAGGAGAGTGGTCAGGTACTGTTTTCTCTCAGTTGGCAAGCTGCGCACACAATCGCAGTGTTGTACAGCTTGTTTCATCACCTTTGCCAAGTTGCCGCTCTCTCCGGCTCCCGGAGACGAAGAAGCTGCTTCTTCGCGTAAAGACGATTCTGCCGCTCACAGTGCTCTGCGGTGTGCGCCTTCTGCCGAAAGAGGCCCGGGAGCGGTGCTTAGCTCTGCAGAGCACCGTACCTTCGTCTTTAGCCTCTCTTCTCGTCTACATCTTAGCAAAAAGCTTTTCCACTCTGTCTGGCAAGGAGAAACTGTGCCAGCACAGAAAACATCTCCCATCGTGTTCTAGAGGCTGCACGGGGGTCTGCCGAGTGTTTTGCAAGAAGAGAAAGAAAGTTGTCCAAAACAGCTTGCAATCGAATGTTCATGTGAATAGAAAAGGCAGGAGAGTGGTCAGGTACTGTTTTCTCTCAGTTGGCAAGCTGCGCACACAATTGCAGTGTTGTACAGCTTGTTTCATCACCTTTGCGAAGTTGCCGCTCTCTCCGGCTCCCAGAGACGAAGAAGATGCTTCTTCGCGTAAAGACGATTCTGCCGCTCACAGTGCTCTGCGGTGTGCGCCTTCTGCCGAAAGAGGCCCGGGAGCGGTGCTTAGCTCTGCAGAGCACCGTACCTTCGTCTTTAGCCTCTCTTCTCGTCTACATCTTAGCAAAAAGCTTTTCCACTCTGTCTGGCAAGGAGAAACTGTGCCAGCACAGAAAACATCTCCCATCGTGTTCTAGAGGCTGCACGGAGGTCTGCCGAGTGTTTTGCAAGAAGAGAAAGAAAGTTGTCCAAAACAGCTTGCAATCGAATGTTCATGTGAATAGAAAAGGCAGGAGAGTGGTCAGGTACTGTTTTCTCTCAGTTGGCAAACTGCGCACACAATCGCAGTGTTGTACAGCTTGTTTCATCACCTTTGCGAAGTTGCCGCTCTCTCCGGCTCCCGGAGACGAAGAAACTGCTTCTTTGCGCAAAGACGATTCTGCCGCTCACAGTGCTCTGCGGTGTTTGTCTTCTGCCGAAAGAGGCCCGGGAGCGGTGCTTAGCTCTGCAGAGCACCGTACCTTCGTCTTAAGCCTCTCTTCTCGTCTACATCTTAGCAAAAAGCTTTTCCACTCTGTCTGGCAAGGAGAAACTGTGCCAGCACAAAAAACATCTCCCATCGTGTTCTAGAGGCTGCACGGAGGTCTGCCGAGTGTTTTGCAAGAAGAGAAAGAAAGTTGTCCAAAACAGCTTGCAATCAAATGTTCATGTGAATAGAAAAGGCAGGAGAGTGGTCAGGTACTGTTTTCTCTCACTTGGCAAGCTGCGCACACAATCGCAGTGTTGTACAGCTTGTTTCATCACCTTTGCCAAGTTGCCGCTCTCTCCGGCTCCCGGAGACCAAGAAGCTGCTTCTTCGCGCAAAGACGATTCTGCCGCTCACAGTGCTCTGCGGTGTGCGTCTTCTGCCGAAAGAGGCCCGGGAGCGGTGCTTAGCTCTGCAGAGCACCGTACCTTCGTCTTAAGCCTCTCTTCTCGTCTACATCTTAGCAAAAAGCTTTTCCAGTCTGTCTGGCAAGGAGAAACTGTGCCAGCACAGAAAACATCTCCCATCGTGTTCTAGAGGCTGCACGGAGGTCTGCCGAGTGTTTTGCAAGAAGAGAAAGAAAGTTGTCCAAAACAGCTTGCAATCGAATGTTCATGTGAATAGAAAAGGCAGGAGAGTGGTCAGGTACTGTTTTCTCTCAGTTGGCAAGCTGCGCACACAATCGCAGTGTTGTACAGCTTGTTTCATCACCTTTGCCAAGTTGCCGCTCTCTCCGGCTCCCGGAGACGAAGAAGCTGCTTCTTCGCGTAAAGACGATTCTGCCGCTCACAGTGCTCTGCGGTGTGCGCCTTCTGCCGAAAGAGGCCCGGGAGCGGTGCTTAGCTCTGCAGAGCACCGTACCTTCGTCTTTAGCCTCTCTTCTCGTCTACATCTTAGCAAAAAGCTTTTCCAGTCTGTCTGGCAAGGAGAAACTGTGCCAGCACAGAAAACATCTCCCATCGTGTTCTAGAGGCTGCACGGGGGTCTGCCGAGTGTTTTGCAAGAAGAGAAAGAAAGTTGTCCAAAACAGCTTGCAATCGAATGTTCATGTGAATAGAAAAGGCAGGAGAGTGGTCAGGTACTGTTTTCTCTCAGTTGGCAAGCTGCGCACACAATCGCAGTGTTGTACAGCTTGTTTCATCACCTTTGCGAAGTTGCCGCTCTCTCCGGCTCCCAGAGACGAAGAAGATGCTTCTTCGCGTAAAGACGATTCTGCCGCTCACAGTGCTCTGCGGTGTGCGCCTTCTGCCGAAAGAGGCCCGGGAGCGGTGCTTAGCTCTGCAGAGCACCGTACCTTCGTCTTTAGCCTCTCTTCTCGTCTACATCTTAGCAAAAAGCTTTTCCACTCTGTCTGGCAAGGAGAAACTGTGCCAGCACAGAAAACATCTCCCATCGTGTTCTAGAGGCTGCACGGAGGTCTGCCGAGTGTTTTGCAAAAAGAGAAAGAAAGTTGTCCAAAACAGCTTGCAATCGAATGTTCATGTGAATAGAAAAGGCAGGAGAGTGGTCAGGTACTGTTTTCTCTCAGTTGGCAAGCTGCGCACACAATCGCAGTGTTGTACAGCTTGTTTCATCACCTTTGCCAAGTTGCCGCTCTCCGGCTACCGGAGACGAAGAAGCTGCTTCTTCGCGCAAAGACGGTTCTCCTGCTCACAGTGCTCTGCGGTGTGCAGCTTCTGCCGAAAGAGGCCCAGGAGCGGTGCTTAGCTCTGCAGAGCACCGTACCTTCGTCTTTAGCCTCTCTTCTCGTCTACATCTTAACAAAAAGCATATCCACTCTGTCTGGCAAGGAGAAACTGTGCCAGCACAGAAAATATCCCCCATCGTGTTCTAGAAGCTGCACGGAGGTCTGCCGAGTGTTTTGCAAGAAGTGAAAGCAAGTTGTCCAAAACAGCTTGCAATCGAATGTTCATGTGAATAGAAAAGGCAGGAGAGTGGTCAGGTACTGTTTTCTCTCAGTTGGCAAGCTGCGCACACAATCGCAGTGTTGTACAGCTTGTTTCCTCACCTTTGCCAAGTTGCCGCTCTCTCCGGCTCCCGGAGACGAAGAAGCTGCTTCTTCGCGCAAAGACGATTCTGCCGCTCACAGTGCTCTGCGGTGTCTGTCTTCTGCCGAAAGAGGCCCGGGAGCTGTGCTTAGCGCTGCAGAGCACCGTACCTTCGTCTTTAGCCTCTCTTCTCGTCTACATCTTAGCAAAAAGCTTTTCCTCTCTGTCTGGCATGGAGAAACTGTGCCAGCACAGAAAACATCTCCCATCGTGTTCTAGAGGCTGCACGGAGGTCTGCCGAGTGTTTTGCAAGAAGAGAAAGAAAGTTGTCCAAAACAGCTCGCAATCGACTGTTCATGTGAATAGAAAAGGCAGGAGAGTGGTCAGGTACTGTTTTCTCTCAGTTGGCAAGCTGCGCACACAATCGCAGTGTTGTACAGCTTGTTTCATCACCTTTGCCAAGTTGCCGCTCTCTCCGGCTCCCAGAGACGAAGAAGCTGCTTCTTCGCGCAAAGACGATTCTGCCGCTCACAGTGCTCTGCGGTGTGCGCCTTCTGCCGAAAGAGGCCCGGGAGCAGTGCTTAGCTCTACAGAGCACCGTACCTTCGTCTTTAGCCTCTCTTCTCGTCTACATCTTAGCAAAAAGCTTTTCCACTCTGTCTGGCAAGGAGAAACTGTGCCAGCACAGAAAACATCTCCCATCGTGTTTTAGAAGCTGCACGGAGGTCTGCCGAGTGTTTTGCAAGAAGAGAAAGAAAGTTGTCCAAAACAGCTTGCAATCGAATGTTCATGTGAATAGAAAAGGCAGGAGAGTGGTCAGGTACTGTTTTCTCTCAGGTGGCAAGCTGCGCACACAATCGCAGTGTTGTACAGCTTGTTTCATCACCTTTGCCAAGTTGCCGCTCTCTCCGGCTCCCGGAGACGAAGAAGCTGCTTCTTTGCGCAAAAACGATTCTGCCGCTCACAGTGCTCTGCGGTGTTTGTCTTCTGCCGAAAGAGGCCCGGGAGCGGTGCTTAGCTCTGCAGAGCACCGTACCTTCGTCTTAAGCCTCTCTTCTCGTCTACATCTTAGCAAAAAGCTTTTCCACTCTGTCTGGCAAGGAGAAACTGTGCCAGCACAAAAAACATCTCCCATCGTGTTCTAGAGGCTGCACGGAGGTCTGCCGAGTGTTTTGCAAGAAGAGAAAGAAAGTTGTCCAAAACAGCTTGCAATCGAATGTTCATGTGAATAGAAAAGGCAGGAGAGTGGTCAGGTACTGTTTTCTCTCACTTGGCAAGCTGCGCACACAATCGCAGTGTTGTACAGCTTGTTTCATCACCTTTGCGAAGTTGCCGCTCTCTCCGGCTCCCGGAGACGAAGAAGCTGCTTCTTCGCGCAAAGACGATTCTGCCGCTCACAGTGCTCTGCGGTGTGCGTCTTCTGCCGAAAGAGGCCCGGGAGCGGTGCTTAGCTCTGCAGAGCACCGTACCTTCGTCTTAAGCCTCTCTTCTCGTCTACATCTTAGCAAAAAGCTTTTCCAGTCTGTCTGGCAAGGAGAAACTGTGCCAGCACAGAAAACATCTTCCATCGTGTTCTAGAGGCTGCACGGAGGTCTGCCGAGTGTTTTGCAAGAAGAGAAAGAAAGTTGTCCAAAACAGCTTGCAATCGAATTTTCATTTGAATAGAAAAGGCAGGAGAGTGGTCAGGTACTGTTTTCTCTCAGTTGGCAAGCTGCGCACACAATCGCAGTGTTGTACAGCTTGTTTCATCACCTTTGCCACGTTGCCGCTCTCTCCGGCTCCCGGAGACGAAGAAGCTGCTTCTTCGCGTAAAGACGATTCTGCCGCTCACAGTGCTCTGCGGTGTGCGCCTTCTGCCGAAAGAGGCCCGGGAGCGGTGCTTAGCTCTGCAGAGCACCGTACCTTCGTCTTTAGCCTCTCTTCTCGTCTACATCTTAGCAAAAAGCTTTTCCACTCTGTCTGGCAAGGAGAAACTGTGCCAGCACAGAAAACATCTCCCATCGTGTTCTAGAGGCTGCACGGGGGTCTGCCGAGTGTTTTGCAAGAAGAGAAAGAAAGTTGTCCAAAACAGCTTGCAATCGAATGTTCATGTGAATAGAAAAGGCAGGAGAGTGGTCAGGTACTGTTTTCTCTCAGTTGGCAAGCTGCGCACACAATTGCAGTGTTGTACAGCTTGTTTCATCACCTTTGCGAAGTTGCCGCTCTCTCCGGCTCCCAGAGACGAAGAAGATGCTTCTTCGCGTAAAGACGATTCTGCCGCTCACAGTGCTCTGCGGTGTGCGCCTTCTGCCGAAAGAGGCCCGGGAGCGGTGCTTAGCTCTGCAGAGCACCGTACCTTCGTCTTTAGCCTCTCTTCTCGTCTACATCTTAGCAAAAAGCTTTTCCACTCTGTCTGGCAAGGAGAAACTGTGCCAGCACAGAAAACATCTCCCATCGTGTTCTAGAGGCTGCACGGAGGTCTGCCGAGTGTTTTGCAAGAAGAGAAAGAAAGTTGTCCAAAACAGCTTGCAATCGAATGTTCATGTGAATAGAAAAGGCAGGAGAGTGGTCAGGTACTGTTTTCTCTCAGTTGGCAAGCTGCGCACACAATCGCAGTGTTGTACAGCTTGTTTCATCACCTTTGCGAAGTTGCCGCTCTCTCCGGCTCCCGGAGACGAAGAAGCTGCTTCTTTGCGCAAAGACGATTCTGCCGCTCACAGTGCTCTGCGGTGTGCGGCTTCGGCCGAAAGAGGCCCGGGAGCAGTGCTTAGCTCTGCAGAGCACCGTACCTTCGTCTTTAGCCTCTCTTCTCGTCTACATCTTAACAAAAAGCATATCCACTCTGTCTGGCAAGGAGAAACTGTGCCAGCACAGAAAACATCTCCCATCGTGTTCTAGAGGCTGCACGGAGGTCTGCCGAGTGTTTTGCAAGAAGAGAAAGAAAGTTGTCCAAAACAGCTTGCAATCGAATGTTCATGTGAATAGAAAAGGCAGGAGAGTGGTCAGGTACTGTTTTCTCTCAGTTGGCAAGCTGCGCACACAATCGCAGTGTTGTACAGCTTGTTTCATCACCTTTGCCAAGTTGCCGCTCTCTCCGGCTCCCGGAGACCAAGAAGCTGCTTCTTCGCGCAAAGACGATTCTGCCGCTCACAGTGCTCTGCGGTGTGCGCCTTCTGCCGAAAGAGGTCCGGGAGCGGTGCTTAGCTCTGCAGAGCACCGTACCTTCGTCTTTAGCGTCTCTTCTCGTCTACATCTTAGCAAAAAGCTTTTCCTCTCTGTCTGGCAAGGAGAAACTGTGCCAGCACAGAAAACATCTCCCATCGTGTTCTAGAAGCTGCACGGAGGTCTGCCGAGTGTTTTGCAAGAAGAGAAAGAAAGTTGTCCAAAACAGCTTGCAATCGAATGTTCATGTGAATAGAAAAGGCAGGAGAGTGGTCAGGTACTGTTTTCTCTCAGGTGGCAAGCTGCGCACACAATCGCAGTGTTGTACAGCTTGTTTCATCACCTTTGCCAAGTTGCCGCTCTCTCCGGCTCCCGGAGACGAAGAAGCTGCTTCTTTGCGCAAAGACGATTCTGCCGCTCACAGTGCTCTGCGGGGTGCGCCTTCTGCCGAAAGAGGTCCGGGAGCGGTGCTTAGCTCTGCAGAGCACCGTACCTTCGTCTTTAGCCTCTCTTCTCGTCTACATCTTAGCAAAAAGCTTTTCCACTCTGTCTGGCAAGGAGAAACTGTGCCAGCACAGAAAACATCTCCCAACGTGTTCTAGAGGCTGCACGGGGGTCTGCCGAGTGTTTTGCAAGAAGAGAAAGAAAGTTGTCCAAAACCGCTTCCAATCGAATGTTCATGTGAATAGAAAAGGCAGGAGAGTGGTCAGGTACTGTTTTCTCTCAGTTGGCAAGCTGCGCACACAATCGCAGTGTTGTACAGCTTGTTTCATCACCTTTGCCAAGTTGCCGCTCTCTCCGGCTCCCAGAGACGAAGAAGCTGCTTCTCCGCGCAAAGACGATTCTGCCTCTCACAGTGCTCTGCGGTGTGCGCCTTCTGCCGAAAGAGGCCCGGGAGCAGTGCTTAGCTCTACAGAGCACCGTACCTTCGTCTTTAGCCTCTCTTCTCGTCTACATCTTAGCAAAAAGCTTTTCCACTCTGTCTGGCAAGGAGAAACTGTGCCAGCACAGAAAACATCTCCCATCGTGTTCTAGAGGCTGCACGGAGGTCTGCCGAGTGTTTTGCAAGAAGAGAAAGAAAGTTGTCCAAAACAGCTTGCAATCGAATGTTCATGTGAATAGAAAAGGCAGGAGAGTGGTCAGGTACTGTTTTCTCTCAGGTGGCAAGCTGCGCACACAATCGCAGTGTTGTACAGCTTGTTTCATCACCTTTGCCAAGTTGCCGCTCTCTCCGGCTCCCGGAGACGAAGAAGCTGCTTCTTTGCGCAAAAACGATTCTGCCGCTCACAGTGCTCTGCGGTGTTTGTCTTCTGCCGAAAGAGGCCCGGGAGCGGTGCTTAGCTCTGCAGAGCACCGTACCTTCGTCTTAAGCCTCTCTTCTCGTCTACATCTTAGCAAAAAGCTTTTCCACTCTGTCTGGCAAGGAGAAACTGTGCCAGCACAAAAAACATCTCCCATCGTGTTCTAGAGGCTGCACGGAGGTCTGCCGAGTGTTTTGCAAGAAGAGAAAGAAAGTTGTCCAAAACAGCTTGCAATCGAATGTTCATGTGAATAGAAAAGGCAGGAGAGTGGTCAGGTACTGTTTTCTCTCACTTGGCAAGCTGCGCACACAATCGCAGTGTTGTACAGCTTGTTTCATCACCTTTGCGAAGTTGCCGCTCTCTCCGGCTCCCGGAGACGAAGAAACTGCTTCTTTGCGCAAAGACGATTCTGCCGCTCACAGTGCTCTGCGGTGTTTGTCTTCTGCCGAAAGAGGCCCGGGAGCGGTGCTTAGCTCTGCAGAGCACCGTACCTTCGTCTTAAGCCTCTCTTCTCGTCTACATCTTAGCAAAAAGCTTTTCCAGTCTGTCTGGCAAGGAGAAACTGTGCCAGCACAGAAAACATCTCCCATCGTGTTCTAGAGGCTGCACGGAGGTCTGCCGAGTGTTTTGCAAGAAGAGAAAGAAAGTTGTCCAAAACAGCTTGCAATCGAATGTTCATGTGAATAGAAAAGGCAGGAGAGTGGTCAGGTACTGTTTTCTCTCACTTGGCAAGCTGCGCACACAATCGCAGTGTTGTACAGCTTGTTTCATCACCTTTGCCAAGTTGCCGCTCTCTCCGGCTCCCGGAGACCAAGAAGCTGCTTCTTCGCGTAAAGACGATTCTGCCGCTCACAGTGCTCTGCGGTGTGCGCCTTCTGCCGAAAGAGGCCCGGGAGCGGTGCTTAGCTCTGCAGAGCACCGTACCTTCGTCTTTAGCCTCTCTTCTCGTCTACATCTTAGCAAAAAGCTTTTCCAGTCTGTCTGGCAAGGAGAAACTGTGCCAGCACAGAAAACATCTCCCATCGTGTTCTAGAGGCTGCACGGGGGTCTGCCGAGTGTTTTGCAAGAAGAGAAAGAAAGTTGTCCAAAACAGCTTGCAATCGAATGTTCATGTGAATAGAAAAGGCAGGAGAGTGGTCAGGTACTGTTTTCTCTCAGTTGGCAAGCTGCGCACACAATCGCAGTGTTGTACAGCTTGTTTCATCACCTTTGCGAAGTTGCCGCTCTCTCCGGCTCCCAGAGACGAAGAAGATGCTTCTTCGCGTAAAGACGATTCTGCCGCTCACAGTGCTCTGCGGTGTGCGCCTTCTGCCGAAAGAGGCCCGGGAGCGGTGCTTAGCTCTGCAGAGCACCGTACCTTCGTCTTTAGCCTCTCTTCTCGTCTACATCTTAGCAAAAAGCTTTTCCACTCTGTCTGGCAAGGAGAAACTGTGCCAGCACAGAAAACATCTCCCATCGTGTTCTAGAGGCTGCACGGAGGTCTGCCGAGTGTTTTGCAAAAAGAGAAAGAAAGTTGTCCAAAACAGCTTGCAATCGAATGTTCATGTGAATAGAAAAGGCAGGAGAGTGGTCAGGTACTGTTTTCTCTCAGTTGGCAAGCTGCGCACACAATCGCAGTGTTGTACAGCTTGTTTCATCACCTTTGCCAAGTTGCCGCTCTCCGGCTACCGGAGACGAAGAAGCTGCTTCTTCGCGCAAAGACGGTTCTCCTGCTCACAGTGCTCTGCGGTGTGCAGCTTCTGCCGAAAGAGGCCCAGGAGCGGTGCTTAGCTCTGCAGAGCACCGTACCTTCGTCTTTAGCCTCTCTTCTCGTCTACATCTTAACAAAAAGCATATCCACTCTGTCTGGCAAGGAGAAAATGTGCCAGCACAGAAAATATCCCCCATCGTGTTCTAGAAGCTGCACGGAGGTCTGCCGAGTGTTTTGCAAGAAGTGAAAGCAAGTTGTCCAAAACAGCTTGCAATCGAATGTTCATGTGAATAGAAAAGGCAGGAGAGTGGTCAGGTACTGTTTTCTCTCAGTTGGCAAGCTGCGCACACAATCGCAGTGTTGTACAGCTTGTTTCCTCACCTTTGCCAAGTTGCCGCTCTCTCCGGCTCCCGGAGACGAAGAAGCTGCTTCTTCGCGCAAATACGATTCTGCCGCTCACAGTGCTCTGCGGTGTCTGTCTTCTGCCGAAAGAGGCCCGGGAGCTGTGCTTAGCGCTGCAGAGCACCGTACCTTCGTCTTTAGCCTCTCTTCTCGTCTACATCTTAGCAAAAAGCTTTTCCTCTCTGTCTGGCATGGAGAAACTGTGCCAGCACAGAAAACATCTCCCATCGTGTTCTAGAGGCTGCACGGAGGTCTGCCGAGTGTTTTGCAAGAAGAGAAAGAAAGTTGTCCAAAACAGCTCGCAATCGACTGTTCATGTGAATAGAAAAGGCAGGAGAGTGGTCAGGTACTGTTTTCTCTCAGTTGGCAAGCTGCGCACACAATCGCAGTGTTGTACAGCTTGTTTCATCACCTTTGCCAAGTTGCCCCTCTCTCCGGCTCCCAGAGACGAAGAAGCTGCTTCTTCGCGCAAAGACGATTCTGCCGCTCACAGTGCTCTGCGGTGTGCGCCTTCTGCCGAAAGAGGCCCGGGAGCAGTGCTTAGCTCTACAGAGCACCGTACCTTCGTCTTTAGCCTCTCTTCTCGTCTACATCTTAGCAAAAAGCTTTTCCACTCTGTCTGGCAAGGAGAAACTGTGCCAGCACAGAAAACATCTCCCATCGTGTTTTAGAAGCTGCACGGAGGTCTGCCGAGTGTTTTGCAAGAAGAGAAAGAAAGTTGTCCAAAACAGCTTGCAATCGAATGTTCATGTGAATAGAAAAGGCAGGAGAGTGGTCAGGTACTGTTTTCTCTCAGGTGGCAAGCTGCGCACACAATCGCAGTGTTGTACAGCTTGTTTCATCACCTTTGCCAAGTTGCCGCTCTCTCCGGCTCCCGGAGACGAAGAAGCTGCTTCTTTGCGCAAAAACGATTCTGCCGCTCACAGTGCTCTGCGGTGTTTGTCTTCTGCCGAAAGAGGCCCGGGAGCGGTGCTTAGCTCTGCAGAGCACCGTACCTTCGTCTTAAGCCTCTCTTCTCGTCTACATCTTAGCAAAAAGCTTTTCCACTCTGTCTGGCAAGGAGAAACTGTGCCAGCACAAAAAACATCTCCCATCGTGTTCTAGAGGCTGCACGGAGGTCTGCCGAGTGTTTTGCAAGAAGAGAAAGAAAGTTGTCCAAAACAGCTTGCAATCGAATGTTCATGTGAATAGAAAAGGCAGGAGAGTGGTCAGGTACTGTTTTCTCTCAGTTGGCAAGCTGCGCACACAATCGCAGTGTTGTACAGCTTGTTTCATCACCTTTGCGAAGTTGCCGCTCTCTCCGGCTCCCGGAGACGAAGAAGCTGCTTCTTCGCGCAAAGACGATTCTGCCGCTCACAGTGCTCTGCGGTGTGCGTCTTCTGCCGAAAGAGGCCCGGGAGCGGTGCTTAGCTCTGCAGAGCACCGTACCTTCGTCTTAAGCCTCTCTTCTCGTCTACATCTTAGCAAAAAGCTTTTCCAGTCTGTCTGGCAAGGAGAAACTGTGCCAGCACAGAAAACATCTTCCATCGTGTTCTAGAGGCTGCACGGAGGTCTGCCGAGTGTTTTGCAAGAAGAGAAAGAAAGTTGTCCAAAACAGCTTGCAATCGAATGTTCATTTGAATAGAAAAGGCAGGAGAGTGGTCAGGTACTGTTTTCTCTCAGTTGGCAAGCTGCGCACACAATCGCAGTGTTGTACAGCTTGTTTCATCACCTTTGCCAAGTTGCCGCTCTCTCCGGCTCCCGGAGACGAAGAAGCTGCTTCTTCGCGTAAAGACGATTCTGCCGCTCACAGTGCTCTGCGGTGTGCGCCTTCTGCCGAAAGAGGCCCGGGAGCAGTGCTTAGCTCTGCAGAGCACCGTACCTTCGTCTTTAGCCTCTCTTCTCGTCTACATCTTAGCAAAAAGCTTTTCCAGTCTGTCTGGCAAGGAGAAACTGTGCCAGCACAGAAAACATCTCCCATCGTGTTCTAGAGGCTGCACGGGGGTCTGCCGAGTGTTTTGCAAGAAGAGAAAGAAAGTTGTCCAAAACAGCTTGCAATCGAATGTTCATGTGAATAGAAAAGGCAGGAGAGTGGTCAGGTACTGTTTTCTCTCAGTTGGCAAGCTGCGCACACAATTGCAGTGTTGTACAGCTTGTTTCATCACCTTTGCGAAGTTGCCGCTCTCTCCGGCTCCCAGAGACGAAGAAGATGCTTCTTCGCGTAAAGACGATTCTGCCGCTCACAGTGCTCTGCGGTGTGCGCCTTCTGCCGAAAGAGGCCCGGGAGCGGTGCTTAGCTCTGCAGAGCACCGTACCTTCGTCTTTAGCCTCTCTTCTCGTCTACATCTTAGCAAAAAGCTTTTCCACTCTGTCTGGCAAGGAGAAACTGTGCCAGCACAGAAAACATCTCCCATCATGTTCTAGAGGCTGCACGGAGGTCTGCCGAGTGTTTTGCAAGAAGAGAAAGAAAGTTGTCCAAAACAGCTTGCAATCGAATGTTCATGTGAATAGAAAAGGCAGGAGAGTGGTCAGGTACTGTTTTCTCTCAGTTGGCAAGCTGCGCACACAATCGCAGTGTTGTACAGCTTGTTTCATCACCTTTGCGAAGTTGCCGCTCTCTCCGGCTCCCGGAGACGAAGAAGCTGCTTCTTCGCGCAAAGACGATTCTGCCGCTCACAGTGCTCTGCGGTGTGCGGCTTCTGCCGAAAGAGGCCCGGGAGCAGTGCTTAGCTCTGCAGAGCACCGTACCTTCGTCTTTAGCCTCTCTTCTCGTCTACATCTTAACAAAAAGCTTTTCCACTCTGTCTGGCAAGGAGAAACTGTGCCAGCACAGAAAACATCTCCCATCGTGTTCTAGAGGCTGCACGGAGGTCTGCCGAGTGTTTTGCAAGAAGAGAAAGAAAGTTGTCCAAAACAGCTTCCAATCGAATGTTCATGTGAATAGAAAAGGCAGGAGAGTGGTCAGGTACTGTTTTCTCTCACTTGGCAAGCTGCGCACACAATCGCAGTGTTGTACAGCTTGTTTCATCACCTTTGCCAAGTTGCCGCTCTCTCCGGCTCCCGGAGACCAAGAAGCTGCTTCTTCGCGCAAAGACGATTCTGCCGCTCACAGTGCTCTGCGGTGTGCGCCTTCTGCCGAAAGAGGTCCGGGAGCGGTGCTTAGCTCTGCAGAGCACCGTACCTTCGTCTTTAGCCTCTCTTCTCGTCTACATCTTAGCAAAAAGCTTTTCCAGTCTGTCTGGCAAGGAGAAACTGTGCCAGCACAGAAAACATCTCCCATCGTGTTCTAGAGGCTGCACGGAGGTCTGCCGAGTGTTTTGCAAGAAGAGAAAGAAAGTTGTCCAAAACAGCTTCCAATCGAATGTTCATGTGAATAGAAAAGGCAGGAGAGTGGTCAGGTACTGTTTTCTCTCAGTTGGCAAGCTGCGCACACAATCGCAGTGTTGTACAGCTTGTTTCATCACCTTTGCCAAGTTGCCGCTCTCTCCGGCTCCCGGAGACGAAGAAGCTGCTTCTTCGCGTAAAGACGATTCTGCCGCTCACAGTGCTCTGCGGTGTGCGCCTTCTGCCGAAAGAGGCCCGGGAGCAGTGCTTAGCTCTGCAGAGCACCGTACCTTCGTCTTTAGCCTCTCTTCTCGTCTACATCTTAGCAAAAAGCTTTTCCAGTCTGTCTGGCAAGGAGAAACTGTGCCAGCACAGAAAACATCTCCCATCGTGTTCTAGAGGCTGCACGGGGGTCTGCCGAGTGTTTTGCAAGAAGAGAAAGAAAGTTGTCCAAAACAGCTTGCAATCGAATGTTCATGTGAATAGAAAAGGCAGGAGAGTGGTCAGGTACTGTTTTCTCTCAGTTGGCAAGCTGCGCACACAATTGCAGTGTTGTACAGCTTGTTTCATCACCTTTGCGAAGTTGCCGCTCTCTCCGGCTCCCAGAGACGAAGAAGATGCTTCTTCGCGTAAAGACGATTCTGCCGCTCACAGTGCTCTGCGGTGTGCGCCTTCTGCCGAAAGAGGCCCGGGAGCGGTGCTTAGCTCTGCAGAGCACCGTACCTTCGTCTTTAGCCTCTCTTCTCGTCTACATCTTAACAAAAAGCTTTTCCACTCTGTCTGGCAAGGAGAAACTGTGCCAGCACAGAAAACATCTCCCATCATGTTCTAGAGGCTGCACGGAGGTCTGCCGAGTGTTTTGCAAGAAGAGAAAGAAAGTTGTCCAAAACAGCTTGCAATCGAATGTTCATGTGAATAGAAAAGGCAGGAGAGTGGTCAGGTACTGTTTTCTCTCAGTTGGCAAGCTGCGCACACAATCGCAGTGTTGTACAGCTTGTTTCATCACCTTTGCGAAGTTGCCGCTCTCTCCGGCTCCCGGAGACGAAGAAGCTGCTTCTTCGCGCAAAGACGATTCTGCCGCTCACAGTGCTCTGCGGTGTGCGGCTTCTGCCGAAAGAGGCCCGGGAGCAGTGCTTAGCTCTGCAGAGCACCGTACCTTCGTCTTTAGCCTCTCTTCTCGTCTACATCTTAACAAAAAGCTTTTCCACTCTGTCTGGCAAGGAGAAACTGTGCCAGCACAGAAAACATCTCCCATCGTGTTCTAGAGGCTGCACGGAGGTCTGCCGAGTGTTTTGCAAGAAGAGAAAGAAAGTTGTCCAAAACAGCTTCCAATCGAATGTTCATGTGAATAGAAAAGGCAGGAGAGTGGTCAGGTACTGTTTTCTCTCACTTGGCAAGCTGCGCACACAATCGCAGTGTTGTACAGCTTGTTTCATCACCTTTGCCAAGTTGCCGCTCTCTCCGGCTCCCGGAGACCAAGAAGCTGCTTCTTCGCGCAAAGACGATTCTGCCGCTCACAGTGCTCTGCGGTGTGCGCCTTCTGCCGAAAGAGGTCCGGGAGCGGTGCTTAGCTCTGCAGAGCACCGTACCTTCGTCTTTAGCGTCTCTTCTCGTCTACATCTTAGCAAAAAGCTTTTCCTCTCTGTCTGGCAAGGAGAAACTGTGCCAGCACAGAAAACATCTCCCATCGTGTTCTAGAAGCTGCACGGAGGTCTGCCGAGTGTTTTGCAAGAAGAGAAAGAAAGTTGTCCAAAACAGCTTGCAATCGAATGTTCATGTGAATAGAAAAGGCAGGAGAGTGGTCAGGTACTGTTTTCTCTCAGGTGGCAAGCTGCGCACACAATCGCAGTGTTGTACAGCTTGTTTCATCACCTTTGCCAAGTTGCCGCTCTCTCCGGCTCCCGGAGACGAAGAAGCTGCTTCTTTGCGCAAAGACGATTCTGCCGCTCACAGTGCTCTGCGGGGTGCGCCTTCTGCCGAAAGAGGCCCGGGAGCGGTGCTTAGCTCTGCAGAGCACCGTACCTTCGTCTTTAGCCTCTCTTCTCGTCTACATCTTAGCAAAAAGCTTTTCCAGTCTGTCTGGCAAGGAGAAACTGTGCCAGCACAGAAAACATCTCCCAACGTGTTCTAGAGGCTGCACGGGGGTCTGCCGAGTGTTTTGCAAGAAGAGAAAGAAAGTTGTCCAAAACAGCTTGCAATCAAATGTTCATGTGAATAGAAAAGGCAGGAGAGTGGTCAGGTACTGTTTTCTCTCAGTTGGCAAGCTGCGCACACAATCGCAGTGTTGTACAGCTTGTTTCATCACCTTTGCGAAGTTGCAGCTCTCTCCGGCTCCCGGTGACGAAGAAGCTGCTTCTTCGTGCAAAGACGATTCTGCCCCTCACAGTGCTCTGCGGTGTGTGTCTTCTGCCGAAAGAGGCCCGGGGGCGGTGCTTAGCTCTGCAGAGCACCGTACCTTCGTCTTTAGCCTCTCTTCTCGTCTACATCTTAGCAAAAAGCTTTTCCACTCTGTCTGGCAAGGAGAAACTGTGCCAGCACAAAAAACATCTCCCATCGTGTTCTAGAGGCTGCACGGAGGTCTGCCGAGTGTTTTGCAAGAAGAGAAAGAAAGTTGTCCAAAATAGCTTGCAATCGAATGTTCATGTGAATAGAAAAGGCAGGAGAGTGGTCAGGTACTGTTTTCTCTCACTTGGCAAGCTGCGCACACAATCGCAGTGTTGTACAGCTTGTTTCATCACCTTTGCCAAGTTGCCGCTCTCTCCGGCTCCCGGAGACGAAGAAGCTGCTTCTTTGCGCAAAGACGATTCTGCCGCTCACAGTGCTCTGCGGTGTTTGTCTTCTGCCGAAAGAGGCCCGGGAGCGGTGCTTAGCTCTGCAGAGCACCGTACCTTCGTCTTTAGCCTCTCTTCTCGTCTACATCTTAGCAAAAAGCTTTTCCACTCTGTCTGCCAAGGAGAACCTGTGCCAGCACAGAAAACATCTCCCATCGTGTTCTAGAGGCTGCACGGAGGTCTGCCGAGTGTTTTGCAAGAAGAGAAACAAAGTTGTCCAAAACAGCTTCCAATCGAATGTTCATGTGAATAGAAAAGGCAGGAGAGTGGTCAGGTACTGTTTTCTCTCACTTGGCAAGCTGCGCACACAATCGCAGTGTTGTACAGCTTGTTTCATCACCTTTGCCAAGTTGCCGCTCTCTCCGGCTCCCAGAGACGAAGAAGCTGCTTCTTCGCACAAAGACGATTCTGCCGCTCACAGTGCTCTGCGGTGTGCGCCTTCTGCCGAAAGAGGCCCGGGAGCAGTGCTTAGCTCTACAGAGCACCGTACCTTCGTCTTTAGCCTCTCTTCTCGTCTACATCTTAGCAAAAAGCTTTTCCACTCTGTCTGCCAAGGAGAAACTGTGCCAGCACAGAAAACATCTCCCATCGTGTTCTAGAGGCTGCACGGAGGTCTGCCGAGTGTTTTGCAAGAAGAGAAAGAAAGTTGTCCAAAACAGCTTCCAATCGAATGTTCATGTGAATAGAAAAGGCAGGAGAGTGGTCAGGTACTGTTTTCTCTCAGTTGGCAAGCTGCGCACACAATCGCAGTGTTGTACAGCTTGTTTCATCACCTTTGCCAAGTTGCCGCTCTCTCCGGCTCCCGGTGACGAAGAAGCTGCTTCTTCGTGCAAAGACGGTTCTCCTGCTCACAGTGCTCTGCGGTGTGCGGCTTCTGCCGAAAGAGGCCCAGGAGCGGTGCTTAGCTCTGCAGAGCACCGTACCTTCGTCTTTAGCCTCTCTTCTCGTCTACATCTTAACAAAAAGCATATCCACTCTGTCTGGCAAGGAGAAACTGTGCCAGCACAGAAAACATCTCCCATCGTGTTCTAGAAGCTGCACGGAGGTCTGCCGAGTGTTTTGCAAGAAGTGAAAGCAAGTTGTCCAAAACAGCTTGCAATCGAATGTTCATGTGAATAGAAAAGGCAGGAGAGTGGTCAGGTACTGTTTTCTCTCACTTGGCAAGCTGCGCACACAATCGCAGTGTTGTACAGCTTGTTTCATCACCTTTGCCAAGTTGCCGCTCTCTCCGGCTCCCGGAGACGAAGAAGCTGCTTCTTCGCGCAAATACGATTCTGCCGCTCACAGTGCTCTGCGGTGTGTGTCTTCTGCCGAAAGAGGCCCGGGAGCTGTGCTTAGCTTTGCAGAGCACCGTACCTTCGTCTTTAGCCTCTCTTCTCGTCTACATCTTAGCAAAAAGCTTTTCCTCTCTGTCTGGCATGGAGAAACTGTGCCAGCACAGAAAACATCTCCCATCGTGTTCTAGAGGCTGCACGGAGGTCTGCCGAGTGTTTTGCAAGAAGAGAAAGAAAGTTGTCCAAAACAGCTCGCAATCGACTGTTCATGTGAATAGAAAAGGCAGGAGAGTGGTCAGGTACTGTTTTCTCTCAGTTGGCAAGCTGCGCACACAATCGCAGTGTTGTACAGCTTGTTTCATCACCTTTGCCAAGTTGCCGCTCTCTCCGGCTCCCAGAGACGAAGAAGCTGCTTCTTCGCGCAAAGACGATTCTGCCGCTCACAGTGCTCTGCGGTGTGCGCCTTCTGCCGAAAGAGGCCCGGGAGCAGTGCTTAGCTCTACAGAGCACCGTACCTTCGTCTTTAGCCTCTCTTCTCGTCTACATCTTAGCAAAAAGCTTTTCCACTCTGTCTGGCAAGGAGAAACTCTGCCAGCACAGAAAACATCTCCCATCGTGTTTTAGAAGCTGCACGGAGGTCTGCCGAGTGTTTTGCAAGAAGAGAAAGAAAGTTGTCCAAAACAGCTTGCAATCGAATGTTCATGTGAATAGAAAAGGCGAGAGAGTGGTCAGGTACTGTTTTCTCTCACTTGGCAAGCTGCGCACACAATCGCAGTGTTGTACAGCTTGTTTCATCACCTTTGCCAAGTTGCCGCTCTCTCCGGCTCCCGGAGACGAAGAAGCTGCTTCTTTGAGCAAAGACGATTCTGCCGCTCACAGTGCTCTGCGGTGTTTCTCTTCTGCCGAAAGAGGCCCGGGAGCGGTGCTTAGCTCTGCAGAGCACCGTACCTTCGTCTTTAGCCTCTCTTCTCGTCTACATCTTAGCAAAAACCTTTTCCACTCTCTCTGGCAAGGAGAAACTGTGCCAGCACAAAAAACATCTCCCATCGTGTTCTAGAAGCTGCACGGAGGTCTGCCGAGTGTTTTGCAAGAAGAGAAAGAAAGTTGTCCAAAACAGCTTGCAATCAAATGTTCATGTGAATAGAAAAGGCAGGAGAGTGGTCAGGTACTGTTTTCTCTCACTTGGCAAGCTGCGCACACAATCGCAGTGTTGTACAGCTTGTTTCATCACCTTTGCCAAGTTGCCGCTCTCTCCGGCTCCCGGAGACCAAGAAGCTGCTTCTTCGCGCAAAGACGATTCTGCCGCTCACAGTGCTCTGCGGTGTGCGTCTTCTGCCGAAAGAGGCCCGGGAGCGGTGCTTAGCTCTGCAGAGCACCGTACCTTCGTCTTTAGCCTCTCTTCTCGTCTACATCTTAGCAAAAAGCTTTTCCACTCTGTCTGGCAAGGAGAAACTGTGCCAGCACAGAAAACATCTCCCATCGTGTTCTAGAGGCTGCACGGGGGTCTGCCGAGTGTTTTGCAAGAAGAGAAAGAAAGTTGTCCAAAACAGCTTGCAATCGAATGTTCATGTGAATAGAAAAGGCAGGAGAGTGGTCAGGTACTGTTTTCTCTCAGTTGGCAAGCTGCGCACACAATCGCAGTGTTGTACAGCTTGTTTCATCACCTTTGCGAAGTTGCCGCTCTCTCCGGCTCCCAGAGACGAAGAAGCTGCTTCTTCGCGTAAAGACGATTCTGCCGCTCACAGTGCTCTGCGGTGTGCGCCTTCTGCCGAAAGAGGCCCGGGAGCGGTGCTTAGCTCTGCAGAGCACCGTACCTTCGTCTTTAGCCTCTCTTCTCGTCTACGTCTTAGCAAAAAGCTTTTCCACTCTGTCTGGCAAGGAGAAACTGTGCCAGCACAAAAAACATCTCCCATCGTGTTCTAGAGGCTGCACGGAGGTCTGCCGAGTGTTTTGCAAAAAGAGAAAGAAAGTTGTCCAAAACAGCTTGCAATCGAATGTTCATGTGAATAGAAAAGGCAGGAGAGTGGTCAGGTACTGTTTTCTCTCAGTTGGCAAGCTGCGCACACAATCGCAGTGTTGTACAGCTTGTTTCATCACCTTTGCCAAGTTGCCGCTCTCCGGCTACCGGAGACGAAGAAGCTGCTTCTTCGCGCAAAGACGGTTCTCCTGCTCACAGTGCTCTGCTGTGTGCAGCTTCTGCCGAAAGAGGCCCAGGAGCGGTGCTTAGCTCTGCAGAGCACCGTACCTTCGTCTTTAGCCTCTCTTCTCGTCTACATCTTAACAAAAAGCATATCCACTCTGTCTGGCAAGGAGAAAATGTGCCAGCACAGAAAATATCCCCCATCGTGTTCTAGAAGCTGCACGGAGGTCTGCCGAGTGTTTTGCAAGAAGTGAAAGCAAGTTGTCCAAAACAGCTTGCAATCGAATGTTCATGTGAATAGAAAAGGCAGGAGAGTGGTCAGGTACTGTTTTCTCTCAGTTGGCAAGCTGCGCACACAATCGCAGTGTTGTACAGCTTGTTTCCTCACCTTTGCCAAGTTGCCGCTCTCTCCGGCTCCCGGAGACGAAGAAGCTGCTTCTTCGCGCAAATACGATTCTGCCGCTCACAGTGCTCTGCGGTGTGTGTCTTCTGCTGAAAGAGGCCCGGGAGCTGTGCTTAGCGCTGCAGAGCACCGTACCTTCGTCTTTAGCCTCTCTTCTCGTCTACATCTTAGCAAAAAGCTTTTCCTCTCTGTCTGGCATGGAGAAACTGTGCCAGCACAGAAAACATCTCCCATCGTGTTCTAGAGGCTGCACGGAGGTCTGCCGAGTGTTTTGCAAGAAGAGAAAGAAAGTTGTCCAAAACAGCTCGCAATCGACTGTTCATCTGAATAGAAAAGGCAGGAGAGTGGTCAGGTACTGTTTTCTCTCAGTTGGCAAGCTGCGCACACAATCGCAGTGTTGTACAGCTTGTTTCATCACCTTTGCCAAGTTGCCGCTCTCTCCGGCTCCCAGAGACGAAGAAGCTGCTTCTTCGCGCAAAGACGATTCTGCCGCTCACAGTGCTCTGCGGTGTGCGCCTTCTGCCGAAAGAGGCCCGGGAGCAGTGCTTAGCTCTACAGAGCACCGTACCTTCGTCTTTAGCCTCTCTTCTCGTCTACATCTTAGCAAAAAGCTTTTCCACTCTGTCTGGCAAGGAGAAACTGTGCCAGCACAGAAAACATCTCCCATCGTGTTTTAGAAGCTGCACGGAGGTCTGCCGAGTGTTTTGCAAGAAGAGAAAGAAAGTTGTCCAAAACAGCTTGCAATCGAATGTTCATGTGAATAGAAAAGGCAGGAGAGTGGTCAGGTACTGTTTTCTCTCAGGTGGCAAGCTGCGCACACAATCGCAGTGTTGTACAGCTTGTTTCATCACCTTTGCCAAGTTGCCGCTCTCTCCGGCTCCCGGAGACGAAGAAGCTGCTTCTTTGCGCAAAAACGATTCTGCCGCTCACAGTGCTCTGCAGTGTTTGTCTTCTGCCGAAAGAGGCCCGGGAGCGGTGCTTAGCTCTGCAGAGCACCGTACCTTCGTCTTAAGCCTCTCTTCTCGTCTACATCTTAGCAAAAAGCTTTTCCACTCTGTCTGGCAAGGAGAAACTGTGCCAGCACAAAAAACATCTCCCATCGTGTTCTAGAGGCTGCACGGAGGTCTGCCGAGTGTTTTGCAAGAAGAGAAAGAAAGTTGTCCAAAACAGCTTGCAATCGAATGTTCATGTGAATAGAAAAGGCAGGAGAGTAGTCAGGTACTGTTTTCTCTCACTTGGCAAGCTGCGCACACAATCGCAGTGTTGTACAGCTTGTTTCATCACCTTTGCGAAGTTGCCGCTCTCTCCGGCTCCCGGAGACGAAGAAGCTGCTTCTTCGCGCAAAGACGATTCTGCCGCTCACAGTGCTCTGCGGTGTGCGTCTTCTGCCGAAAGAGGCCCGGGAGCGGTGCTTAGCTCTGCAGAGCACCGTACCTTCGTCTTAAGCCTCTCTTCTCGTCTACATCTTAGCAAAAAGCTTTTCCACTCTGTCTGGCAAGGAGAAACTGTGCCAGCACAGAAAACATCTTCCATCGTGTTCTAGAGGCTGCACGGAGGTCTGCCGAGTGTTTTGCAAGAAGAGAAAGAAAGTTGTCCAAAACAGCTTCCAATCGAATGTTCATTTGAATAGAAAAGGCAGGAGAGTGGTCAGGTACTGTTTTCTCTCAGTTGGCAAGCTGCGCACACAATCGCAGTGTTGTACAGCTTGTTTCATCACCTTTGCCAAGTTGCCGCTCTCTCCGGCTCCCGGAGACGAAGAAGCTGCTTCTTCGCGTAAAGACGATTCTGCCGCTCACAGTGCTCTGCGGTGTGCGCCTTCTGCCGAAAGAGGCCCGGGAGCGGTGCTTAGCTCTGCAGAGCACCGTACCTTCGTCTTTAGCCTCTCTTCTCGTCTACATCTTAGCAAAAAGCTTTTCCTCTCTGTCTGGCATGGAGAAACTGTGCCAGCACAGAAAACATCTCCCATCGTGTTCTAGAGGCTGCACGGAGGTCTGCCGAGTGTTTTGGAAGAAGAGAAAGAAAGTTGTCCAAAACAGCTTGCAATCGAATGTTCATGTGAATAGAAAAGGCAGGAGAGTGGTCAGGTACTGTTTTCTCTCAGTTGGCAAGCTGCGCACACAATCGCAGTGTTGTACAGCTTGTTTCATCACCTTTGCGAAGTTGCCGCTCTCTCCGGCTCCCAGAGACGAAGAAGCTGCTTCTTCGCGTAAAGACGATTCTGCCGCTCACAGTGCTCTGCGGTGTGCGCCTTCTGCCGAAAGAGGCCCGGGAGCGGTGCTTAGCTCTGCAGAGCACCGTACCTTCGTCTTTAGCCTCTCTTCTCGTCTACGTCTTAGCAAAAAGCTTTTCCACTCTGTCTGGCAAGGAGAAACTGTGCCAGCACAAAAAACATCTCCCATCGTGTTCTAGAGGCTGCACGGAGGTCTGCCGAGTGTTTTGCAAGAAGAGAAAGAAAGTTGTCCAAAATAGCTTGCAATCGAATGTTCATGTGAATAGAAAAGGCAGGAGAGTGGTCAGGTACTGTTTTCTCTCACTTGGCAAGCTGCGCACACAATCGCAGTGTTGTACAGCTTGTTTCATCACCTTTGCCAAGTTGCCGCTCTCTCCGGCTCCCGGAGGCGAAGAAGCTGCTTCTTCACGCAAAGACGATTCTGCCGCTCACAGTGCTCTGAGGTGTTTGTCTTCTGCCGAAAGAGGCCCGGGAGCGGTGCTTAGCTCTACAGAGCACCGTACCTTCGTCTTTAGCCTCTCTTCTCGTCTACATCTTGGCAAAAAGCTTTTCCACTCTGTCTGGCATGGAGAAACTGTGCCAGCACAGAAAACATCTCCCATCGTGATCTAGAAGCTGCACGGAGGTCTGCCGAGTGTTTTGCAAGAAGAGAAAGAAAGTTGTCCAAAACAGCTTGCAATCGAATGTTCATGTGAATAGAAAAGGCAGGAGAGTGGTCAGGTACTGTTTTCTCTCAGGTGGCAAGCTGCGCACACAATCGCAGTGTTGTACAGCTTGTTTCATCACCTTTGCCAAGTTGCCGCTCTCTCCGGCTCCCAGAGACGAAGAAGCTGCTTCTTCGCGCAAAGACGATTCTGCCGCTCACAGTGCTCTGCGGTGTGCGCCTTCTGCCGAAAGAGGCCCGGGAGCAGTGCTTAGCTCTGCAGAGCACCGTACCTTCGTCTTTAGCCTCTCTTCTCGTCTACATCTTAGCAAAAAGCTTTTCCACTCTCTCTGGCAAGGAGAAACTGTGCCAGCACAGAAAACATCTCCCATCGTGTTCTAGAAGCTGCACGGAGGTCTGCCGAGTGTTTTGCAAGAAGAGAAAGAAAGTTGTCCAAAACAGCTTGCAATCGAATGTTCATGTGAATAGAAAAGGCAGGAGAGTGGTCAGGTACTGTTTTCTCTCACTTGGCAAGCTGCGCACACAATCGCACTGTTGTACAGCTTGTTTCATCACCTTTGCGAAGTTGCCGCTCTCTCCGGCTCCCGGAGACGAAGAAGCTGCTTCTTTGCGCAAAGACGATTCTGCCGCTCACAGTGCTCTGCGGGGTGCGCCTTCTGCCGAAAGAGGCCCGGGAGCGGTGCTTAGCTCTGCAGAGCACCGTACCTTCGTCTTTAGCCTCTCTTCTCGTCTACATCTTAGCAAAAAGCTTTTCCAGTCTGTCTGGCAAGGAGAAACTGTGCCAGCACAGAAAACATCTCCCAACGTGTTCTAGAGGCTGCACGGGGGTCTGCCGAGTGTTTTGCAAGAAGAGAAAGAAAGTTGTCCAAAACAGCTTGCAATCGAATGTTCATGTGAATAGAAAAGGCAGGAGAGTGGTCAGGTACTGTTTTCTCTCACTTGGCAAGCTGCGCACACAATCGCAGTGTTGTACAGCTTGTTTCATCACCTGTGCGAAGTTGCCGCTCTCTCCGGCTCCCGGTGACGAAGAAGCTGCTTCTTCGCGCAAAGACGATTCTGCCCCTCACAGTGCTCTGCGGTGTGTGTCTTCTGCCGAAAGAGGCCCGGGAGCGGTGCTTAGCTCTGCAGAGCACCGTACCTTCGTCTTTAGCCTCTCTTCTCGTCTACATCTTAGCAAAAAGCTTTTCCACTCTGTCTGCCAAGGAGAAACTGTGCCAGCACAGAAAACATCTCCCATCGTGTTCTAGAGGCTGCACGGAGGTCTGCCGAGTGTTTTGCAAGAAGAGAAAGAAAGTTGTCCAAAACAGCTTGCAATCGAAGGTTCATGTGAATAGAAAAGGCAGGAGAGTGGTCAGGTACTGTTTTCTCTCAGTTGGCAAGCTGCGCACACAATCGCAGTGTTGTACAGCTTGTTTCATCACCTTTGCCAAGTTGCCGCTCTCCGGCTACCGGAGACGAAGAAGCTGCTTCTTCGCGCAAAGACGGTTCTCCTGCTCACAGTGCTCTGCGGTGTGCGGCTTCTGCCGAAAGAGGCCCAGGAGCGGTGCTTAGCTCTGCAGAGCACCGAAACTTCGTCTTTAGCCTCTCTTCTCGTCTACATCTTAACAAAAAGCATATCCACTCTGTCTGGCAAGGAGAAACTGTGCCAGCACAGAAAATATCCCCCATCGTGTTCTAGAAGCTGCACGGAGGTCTGCCGAGTCTTTTGCAAGAAGTGAAAGCAAGTTGTCCAAAACAGCTTGCAATCGAATGTTCATGTGAATAGAAAAGGCAGGAGAGTGGTCAGGTACTGTTTTCTCTCAGTTGGCAAGCTGCGCACACAATCGCAGTGTTGTACAGCTTGTTTCATCACCTTTGCCAAGTTGCCGCTCTCTCCGGCTCCCGGAGACCAAGAAGCTGCTTCTTCGCGCAAATACGATTCTGCCGCTCACAGTGCTCTGCGGTGTGTGTCTTCTGCCGAAAGAGGCCCGGGAGCTGTGCTTAGCGCTGCAGAGCACCGTACCTTCGTCTTTAGCCTCTCTTCTCGTCTACATCTTAGCAAAAAGCTTTTCCTCTCTGTCTGGCATGGAGAAACTGTGCCAGCACAGAAAACATCTCCCATCGTGTTCTAGAGGCTGCACGGAGGTCTGCCGAGTGTTTTGCAAGAAGAGAAAGAAAGTTGTCCAAAACAGCTCGCAATCGACTGTTCATGTGAATAGAAAAGGCAGGAGAGTGGTCAGGTACTGTTTTCTCTCAGTTGGCAAGCTGCGCACACAATCGCAGTGTTGTACAGCTTGTTTCATCACCTTTGCCAAGTTGCCGCTCTCTCCGGCTCCCAGAGACGAAGAAGCTGCTTCTTCGCGCAAAGACGATTCTGCCGCTCACAGTGCTCTGCGGTGTGCGCCTTCTGCCGAAAGAGGCCCGGGAGCAGTGCTTAGCTCTACAGAGCACCGTACCTTCGTCTTTAGCCTCTCTTCTCGTCTGCATCTTAGCAAAAAGCTTTTCCACTCTGTCTGCCAAGGAGAAACTGTGCCAGCACAGAAAACATCTCCCATCGTGTTTTAGAAGCTGCACGGAGGTCTGCCGAGTGTTTTGCAAGAAGAGAAAGAAAGTTGTCCAAAACAGCTTGCAATCGAATGTTCATGTGAATAGAAAAGGCAGGAGAGTGGTCAGGTACTGTTTTCTCTCAGGTGGCAAGCTGCGCACACAATCGCAGTGTTGTACAGCTTGTTTCATCACCTTTGCCAAGTTGCCGCTCTCTCCGGCTCCCGGAGACGAAGAAGCTGCTTCTTTGCGCAAAAACGATTCTGCCGCTCACAGTGCTCTGCGGTGTTTGTCTTCTGCCGAAAGAGGCCCGGGAGCGGTGCTTAGCTCTGCAGAGCACCGTACCTTCGTCTTAAGCCTCTCTTCTCGTCTACATCTTAGCAAAAAGCTTTTCCACTCTGTCTGCCAAGGAGAAACTGTGCCAGCACAAAAAACATCTCCCATCGTGTTCAAGAGGCTGCACGGAGGTCTGCCGAGTGTTTTGCAAGAAGAGAAAGAAAGTTGTCCAAAACAGCTTGCAATCGAATGTTCATGTGAATAGAAAAGGCAGGAGAGTGGTCAGGTACTGTTTTCTCTCACTTGGCAAGCTGCGCACACAATCGCAGTGTTGTACAGCTTGTTTCATCACCTTTGCGAAGTTGCCGCTCTCTCCGGCTCCCGGAGACGAAGAAACTGCTTCTTTGCGCAAAAACGATTCTGCCGCTCACAGTGCTCTGCGGTGTTTGTCTTCTGCCGAAAGAGGCCCGGGAGCGGTGCTTAGCTCTGCAGAGCACCGTACCTTCGTCTTAAGCCTCTCTTCTCGTCTACATCTTAGCAAAAAGCTTTTCCACTCTGTCTGGCAAGGAGAAACTGTGCCAGCACAAAAAACATCTCCCATCGTGTTCTAGAGGCTGCACGGAGGTCTGCCGAGTGTTTTGCAAGAAGAGAAAGAAAGTTGTCCAAAACAGCTTGCAATCAAATGTTCATGTGAATAGAAAAGGCAGGAGAGTGGTCAGGTACTGTTTTCTCTCACTTGGCAAGCTGCGCACACAATCGCAGTGTTGTACAGCTTGTTTCATCACCTTTGCCAAGTTGCCGCTCTCTCCGGCTCCCGGAGACGAAGAAGCTGCTTCTTCGCGTAAAGACGATTCTGCCGCTCACAGTGCTCTGCGGTGTGCGCCTTCTGCCGAAAGAGGCCCGGGAGCGGTGCTTAGCTCTGCAGAGCACCGTACCTTCGTCTTTAGCCTCTCTTCTCGTCTACATCTTAGCAAAAAGCTTTTCCAGTCTGTCTGGCAAGGAGAAACTGTGCCAGCACAGAAAACATCTCCCATCGTGTTCTAGAGGCTGCACGGGGGTCTGCCGAGTGTTTTGCAAGAAGAGAAAGAAAGTTGTCCAAAACAGCTTGCAATCGAATGTTCATGTGAATAGAAAAGGCAGGAGAGTGGTCAGGTACTGTTTTCTCTCAGTTGGCAAGCTGCGCACACAATCGCAGTGTTGTACAGCTTGTTTCATCACCTTTGCGAAGTTGCCGCTCTCTCCGGCTCCCAGAGACGAAGAAGATGCTTCTTCGCGTAAAGACGATTCTGCCGCTCACAGTGCTCTGCGGTGTGCGCCTTCTGCCGAAAGAGGCCCGGGAGCGGTGCTTAGCTCTGCAGAGCACCGTACCTTCGTCTTTAGCGTCTCTTCTCGTCTACATCTTAGCAAAAAGCTTTTCCACTCTGTCTGCCAAGGAGAAACTGTGCCAGCACAGAAAACATCTCCCATCGTGTTCTAGAGGCTGCACGGAGGTCTGCCGAGTGTTTTGCAAGAAGAGAAAGAAAGTTGTCCAAAACAGCTTGCAATCGAATGTTCATGTGAATAGAAAAGGCAGGAGAGTGGTCAGGTACTGTTTTCTCTCAGTTGGCAAGCTGCGCACACAATCGCAGTGTTGTACAGCTTGTTTCATCACCTTTGCGAAGTTGCCGCTCTCTCCGGCTCCCTGAGACCAAGAAGCTGCTTCTTCGCGCAAAGACGATTCTGCCGCTCACAGTGCTCTGCGGTGTGCGCCTTCTGCCGAAAGAGGTCCGGGAGCGGTGCTTAGCTCTGCAGAGCACCGTACCTTCGTCTTTAGCGTCTCTTCTCGTCTACATCTTAGCAAAAAGCTTTTCCTCTCTGTCTGGCAAGGAGAAACTGTGCCAACACAGAAAACATCTCCCATCGTGTTCTAGAGGCTGCACGGAGGTCTGCCGAGTGTTTTGCAAGAAGAGAAAGAAAGTTGTCCAAAACAGCTTGCAATCGAATGTTCATGTGAATAGAAAAGGCAGGAGAGTGGTCAGGTACTGTTTTCTCTCAGTTGGCAAGCTGCGCACACAATCGCAGTGTTGTACAGCTTGTTTCATCACCTTTGCCAAGTTGCCGCTCTCTCCGGCTCCCGGAGACGAAGAAGCTGCTTCTTCGCGCAAAGACGATTCTGTCGCTCACAGTGCTCTGCGGTGTGCGCCTTCTGCCGAAAGAGGCCACGGGGCGGTGCTTAGCTCTGCAGAGCACCGTACCTCCGTCTTTAGCCTCTCTTCTCGTCTACATCTTAGCAAAAAGCTTTTCCACTCTGTCTGGATAGGAGAAACTGTGCCAGCACAGAAAACATCTCCCATTGTGTTCTAGAGGCTGCACGGAGGTCTGCCGAGTGTTTTGCAAGAAGAGAAAGAAAGTTGTCCAAAACAGCTTGCAATCGAATGTTCATGTGATTAGAAAAGGCAGGAGAGTGGTCAGGTACTGTTTTCTCTCAGTTGGCAAGCTGCGCACACAATCGCAGTGTTGTACAGCTTGTTTCATCACCTTTGCCAAGTTGCCGCTCTCTCCGGCTCCCGGAGACGAAGAATCTGTTTCTTCGCGCAAAGACGATTCTGCCGCTCACAGTGCTCTGCGGTGTGTGTCTTCTGCCGAAAGAGGCCCGGGAGCGGTGCTTAGCTCTGCAGAGCACCGTACCTTCGTCTTTAGCCTCTCTTCTCGTCTACATCTTAGCAAAAAGCTTTTCCACTCTGTCTGGCAAGCAGAAAATGTGCCAGCACAAAAAACATCTCCCATCGTGTTCTAGAGGCTGCACGGAGGTCTGCCGAGTGTTTTGCAAGAAGAGAAAGAAAGTTGTCCAAAACAGCTTGCAATCGAATGTTCATGTGAATAGAAAAGGCAGGAGAGTGGTCAGGTACTGATTTCTCTCAGTTGGCAAGCTGCACACACAATCGCAGTGTTGTACAGCTTGTTTCATCACCTTTGCCAAGTTGCCGCTCTCTCCGGCTCCCGGAGACGAAGAAGCTGCTTCTTCGCGCAAAGACGATTCTGCCGCTCACAGTGCTCTGCGGTGTGCGCCTTCTGCCGAAAGAGGCCCGGGAGCGGTGCTTAGCTCTGCAGAGCACCGTACCTTCGTCTTTAGCCTCTCTTCTCGTCTACATCTTAGCAAAAAACTTTTCCAGTCTGTCTGGCAAGGAGAAACTGTGCCAGCACAGAAAACATCTCCCATCGTGTTCTAGAGGCTGCACGGAGGTCTGCCGAGTGTTTTGCAAGAAGAGAAAGAAAGTTGTCCAAAACAGCTTCCAATCGAATGTTCATGTGATTAGAAAAGGCAGGAGAGTGGTCAGGTACTGTTTTCTCTCAGTTGGCAAGCTGCGCACACAATCGCAGTGTTGTACAGCTTGTTTCATCACCTTTGCCAAGTTGCCGCTCTCTCCGGCTCCCGGAGACCAAGAAGCTGCTTCTTTGCGCAAAGACGATTCTGCCCCTCACAGTGCTCTGCGGTGTGCGGCTTCTGCCGAAAGAGGCCACGGGGCGGTGCTTAGCTCTGCAGAGCACCGTACCTCCGTCTTTAGCCCTCTTCTCGTCTACATCTTAGCAAAAAGCTTTTCCACTCTGTCTGGCAAGGAGAAACTGTGCCAGCACAGAAAACATCTCCCATCATGTTCTAGAGGCTGCACGGAGGTCTGCCGAGTGTTTTGCAAGAAGAGAAAGAAAGTTGTCCAAAACAGCTTGCAATCGAATGTTCATGTGATTAGAAAAGGCAGGAGAGTGGTCAGGTACTGTTTTCTCTCAGTTGGCAAGCTGCGCACACAATCGCAGTGTTGTACAGCTTGTTTCATCACCTTTGCCAAGTTGCCGCTCTCTCCGGCTCCCGGAGACGAAGAAGCTGCTTCTTCGCGCAAAGACGATTCTGCCGCTCACAGTGCTCTGCGGTGTGTGTCTTCTGCCGAAAGAGGCCCGGGAGCTGTGCTTAGCTCTGCAGAGCACCGTACCTTCGTCTTTAGCCTCTGTTCTCGTCTACATCTTAGCAAAAAGCTTTTCCTCTCTGTCTGGCAAGGAGAAACTGTGCCAGCACAGAAAACATCTCCCATCGTGTTCTAGAGGCTGCACGGAGGTCTGCCGAGTGTTTTGCAAGAAGAGAAAGAAAGTTGTCCAAAACAGCATGCAATCGAATGTTCATGTGAATAGAAAAGGCAGGAGAGTGGTCAGGTACTGTTTTCTCTCAGTTGGCAAGCTGCGCACACAATCGCAGTGTTGTACAGCTTGTTTCATCACCTTTGCCAAGTTGCCGCTCTCTCCGGCTCCCGGAGACGAAGAAGCTGCTTCTTCGCGCTAAGACGATTCTGCCGCTCACAGTGCTCTGCGGTGTGCGGCTTCTGCCGAAAGACGCCCGGGAGCAGAGCTTAGCTCCGGAGAGCACCGTACCTTCGTCTTTAGCGTCTCTTCTCGTCTACATCTTAGCAAAAAGCTTTTCCTCTCTGTCTGGCAAGGAGAAACTGTGCCAGCACAGAAAACATCTCCCATCGTGTTCTAGAGGCTGCACGGAGGTCTGCCGAGTGTTTTGCAAGAAGAGAAAGAAAGTTGTCCAAAACAGCTTCCAATCAAATGTTCATGTGATTAGAAAAGGCAGGAGAGTGGTCAGGTACTGTTTTCTCTTAGTTGGCAAGCTGCGCACACAATCGCAGTGTTGTACAGCTTGTTTCATCACCTTTGCCAAGTTGCCGCTCTCTCCGGCTCCCGGAGACCAAGAAGCTGCTTCTTCGCGCAAAGACGATTCTGCCGCTCACAGTGCTCTGCGGTGTGTGTCTTCTGCCGAAAGAGGCCCGGGAGCTGTGCTTAGCTTTGCAGAGCACCGTACCTTCGTCTTTAGCCTCTCTTCTCGTCTACATCTTAGCAAAAAGCTTTTCCACTCTGTCTGGCAAGGAGAAACTGTGCCAGCACAGAAAACATCTCCCATCGTGTTCTAGAGCTTGCACGGAGGTCTGCCGAGAGTTTTGCAAGAAGAGAAAGAAAGTTGTCCAAAACAGCTTGCAATCGAATGTTCATGTGATTAGAAAAGGCAGGAGAGTGGTCAGGTACTGTTTTCTCTCAGTTGGCAAGCTGAGCACACAATCGCAGTGTTGTACAGCTTGCGTCTTCACCTTGGCGAAGTTGCCGCTCTCTCCGGCTCCCGGAGGCCAAGAAGCTGCTTCTTCGCGCAAAGACGATTCTGCCGCTCACAGTGCTCTGCGGTGTGCGCCTTCTGCCGAAAGACGCCCGGGAGCGGGGCTTAGCTCCGGAGAGCACCGTACCTTCGTCTTTAGCCTCTCTTCTCATCTACATCTTAGCAAAAAGCTTTTCCACTCTGTCTGGCAAGGAGAAACTCTGCCAGCACAGAAAACATCAGCTGGTATGGAGGGTGAATTAGCAGCAGCAGCAAGGTGACTGGCCAGGAGAATTTGCTTCCATGGATTTTGGTCTCCTGGATCTTTTGAAGATCTGCTTCAGCCCTCTTTGTCAAACACCACCTTGAAAGGGTTCTAAACAATTGTTCAGGCTATGGATCACATGAAGAAATACTTTCTGGTGTCCCTACTGGGCCATATGCTCTTTATTCTCTCCCTCAGCTTCTCCAGCACCTCTCATCTCTTTCACATCAGCTATCTTTAAGGTCCACAGGCTACTTTTCACAGAATCTTCAGGCCTGATGCAGTAAGAATGATGAATAGAACAGTGCCGGGATCAATTTTCCACTTTGGATGAAATGCACTCTGCACACAAATCCAAGGAGAAGGTGTTGCCCCGCGTCCCAGAAAAACTTCCACTACTACCAGTGCTCTACGTCAACCGTAACTAAGTCTGAAAGAAAAGCTTTTTCTCTGAGAGCGTCTGAGAGGTTTGCATGAAGCACTGATATCTTACAGATGCAATTTTGAATAGGAGAGGAAAAAGAAAATGGCAGGAAGTTTTTCATGTTACTGGTTTCAATTTTAAATTCCATGCACTTTTTCAAAACTTGTCAGCTCAAATGCCCATCAACATCTTTTAGTCATCTGTAAGTCAGTATTCATCTAAAATGTGCTTCAAATCAAAAGAATGTCAAATTTGCACTCCAAGTTTCTATGCCTAGATTGATGATTTCCTACACATATGAGATGAAAGGAAGGCCTTTTTTACTGTGGGAGTGCTGGAACACTGGAACAGGTTGCCCAGAGAAGTTGTGGCTGTCCCATCCCTGAAAGTACTCAAGGTCAGCTTGGACGGGGCTTGGAGCAGCAACAAAGGAGAATCTTGATGGTAGAGAAACAAAGTTGGACTATAGAAGAAACTGGGCTTGAAGGATAGGAGCAAGTTTTCTCTCAGCTCTTGGGGTCAATTCAAAGTTGTACAAAATGACATTTATCTGTGATGTTCACTACTGTAACAGAAAGCTTCATGAAAACTGTACAGAAGATAGCAAATTTTAAAAGAGATAAGAATTACAGCATAAAATCCATGGGATGGGTTACAGCATGAGACACTCTCTAAGAGAAAATCTCTGTCTTTCAGCACCTCATCATGGTAAGATTTCATGAAGTGCCAAAGAAGGCGGCAAAATATCATTTGCGACATTACTGACTGGAGTTCAGCCTGGCCATCAGTAGGAATTGGGTTTGAACATCATGTAGATATACCACACACACTTTCCCTTCACTGAAAAATTACTGTTTACGACGCATAAGCAATTGAGGATCAAAATGGATTGAAAGCATCTTAAACATGTCAAGTATTTCATTGTAGATGATCTGTGATCCAAATACTTCTTCCACCTTAGAGAGGGACAGAACAATTCTTCCATATCACGATGGTTTAAAATTCTATCAAGCAATGTTTTGTGCTGAAAAGATCTCACCTATTTTTTTCTATTTTTCAAAGAAAATATTCCTAGACATACAAGACATGAGAACTAAGTAATTTGAAACAAATGAAATGAAAATGATTTGTAAATGGAATGAAATGAAAAGCTGTCTTTTAAATAGGAGCTAAATGTTCAACAGAATTTTTGTACCAGGCATTTGAACTATTGCACCAGCTCCTTTGCCCATAAAGAGAGGCATTTAGCATTTCAGTCTTTTCCAAGGTGTTCATGATCTGCTATGCTGATCTCTGTGTGTGCCTAGGTGTGTGTGGAAGGGGGGGCATGTGAACGGGAGTGTGTAGGTTTGCTTAACTCTTGTTGTGGCAGATTCATGCCTCCGCTCCACATTTTGTTTTAGAAAGGTCACACAGAGTGGATATGAAGTTTGCTATCAACAAGAGATCAATTCCCAAACCATCCATTTGACTCTACCTTATAAATCATGTGCTTTGTTGCATATTTGATCAAACATACTTTCAAGCCAGATGGAGGAAGGAGAATGTGGGAATCCCTCCACTGTCTTGCGACTTTTATGCAAGTAGGTTTTCAAGAAAATCATCCTTTCTCTTTTCAATATGTCTGGAACAGGCATGATGGTGGTGTCAGCCTGTTGGAGTTTTTCTTGCTGGGAGAAGTTGTACAAAAGGATTGGTTTTTCCATTGAGCAGTTAGTGAAACCAGCGCAGGAATACACTGGAAATTCAACTGGGGGTTCCTTTTCCCCGCAGACTACTTCCAGAACGAGCTTGTCCGCTGAAGCTGACTCTTTTGCTCTCTTTTTGTTTCTTTCCTATTTTCTTGGCTTCTTTGCCACTATCTAGACAAATTTGGATCTTTTTTCCCAACTCAAATGGTTTCAATAGTCTGACAGTGATAATACATTTTTACAAGGAATTTTTAAAATCTTTCCTCCAGTTAAGAAAGTCAAGGACTTAGGTCTTTTTCTTCCCTTATCAATATTGCAATGAAATTGAGAAATAAAGACCAACTCTGTATTTTTGTTTTTAACCCAAGTAGATGATTCCCTTCCATTCATCCATTTTGTGGACCAATATTTGCCATTCTGATGTCAGTTGTCACTTCTTAACAGTAGACATTCTGTGACTATGTTGACAACACTTTGGGTGAAGATCCTAACTGGTCTTAGATACACATAGGGAGAAATTTGCTCAGCCAGTGTCAGTCTAATGCACACGTATCAGAAGATCTTTCTATAGCTGGGAATTTTCCCCTGAAAGGGATTCAGTTAGGGAAGAGATACTTGTCCCAGAGTTTTATATTCTTCTTGAACACCGCTTAAGGAACTTAGATCCCATGTCCATTTGGATCTCTGTCTGCACAGAACTTTGTCATGCCAGTGCTTGAAGTGCATCTCCAAGAGAATTCACTAGCACAGAACGACTGAGAGTGGAAGGGGTTGGTGGGGCTAACCAGATCCAACCCCCCTGCTAAACCAGGATACCTAGAGCCTCTTGCCCAGGATTCTATCTGGGTGTACTTTTAATGTCTTCAAAGATCCAGGCTCCACAGTCTTTCTGGGCAGTCTGTGCCATGGTTCAGTCACCCTCACATTAAAAAATCTTTTGGTGATGTTCAAATGCAATGTCCGGTATTTCAGAGTGTGCCCACTGCCTCTTGTCTTTTCACTCAGCATCACTGAAAAGACACTGGTTCCCTCCCCTTAGCATTATTGCTTCCAGTATGTATGTGTGCTGCCATGCAGAGAAATGCCAAAAACCTCCCTGAGGCCCAGGCAGTCAAAATTCCGTTCATCGACCAGTCGATTCATCAGAGGAGTTTAAAAAGATGTTCAGCACAAAATTCCCCCGGAAAATCCATGCTGACGACCTGAGTTTGCCGTACTTCATGTGCCGGGCAAGGCTTTCCAGGAATACCTGCTCCATAAACTTCCTGGAGATAAAAAACAGGCTGGCTGGTTCGGACTCTTCCGAGCACACCTAATTGCCTTCTTTGAAGATAGGTGTCATTTGCTTTCATCAAGTCTTTAGCGTCTCTTCTCGTCTACATCTTAGCAAAAAGCTTTTCCACACTGTCTGGCAAGGAGAAACTGTGCCAGCACAGAAAACATCTCCCATCGTGTTCTAGAATCTGCACGGAGGTCTGCCGAGTGTTTTGCAAGAAGAGAAAGAAAGTTGTCCAAAACAGCTCGCAATCGAATGTTCATTTGAATAGAAAAGGCAGGAGAGTGGTCAGGTACTGTTTTCTCTCACTTGGCAAGCTGCGCACACAATCGCAGTGTTGTACAGCTTGTTTCATCACCTTTACCAAGTTGCCGCTCTCTCCGGCTCCCGGAGACGAAGAAGCGGCTTCTTCGCGCAAAGACGATTCTGCCGCTCACAGTGCTCTGCGGTGTGCGGCTTCAGCCGAAAGAAGCCCGGGAGCGGTGCTTAGCTCTGCAGAGCACCGTACCTTTGTCTTCAGCGCCTCTTCTCGTCTACATCTTAGCAAAAAGCTTTTCCACTATGACTGGCAAGGAGAAACTGTGCCAGAACAGAAAACATCTCCCATCGTGTTCTAGAAGCTGCACGGAGGTCTGCCGAGTGTTTTGCAAGAAGAGAAAGAAAGTTGTCCAAAACAGCTTGCAATCGAATGTTCATTTGAATAGAAAAGGCAGGAGAGTGGTTAGGTACTGTTTTCTCTCAGTTGGCAAGCTGCGCACACAATCGCAGTGTTGTACAGCTTGTTTCATCACCTTTGCGAAGTTGCCGCTCTCTCCGGCTCCCGGAGGCGAAGAAGCTGCTTCTTCGTGCAAAGACGATTCTGCCGCTCACAGTGCTCTGCGGTGTGCGGCTTCTGCCGAAAGACGCCCGGGAGCAGAGCTTAGCTCCGGAGAGCACCGTACCTTCGTCTTTAGCGTCTCTTCTCGTCTACATCTTAGCAAAAAGCTTTTCCACTCTGTCTGGCAAGGAGAAACTGTGCCAGCACAGAAAACATCTCTCATCGTGTTCTAGAAGTTGCACGGAGGTCTGCCGAGTGTTTTGCAAGAAGAGAAAGAAAGTTGTCCAAAACAGCTTGCAATTAAATATTCATGTGAATAGAAAAGGCAGGAGAGTGGTCAGGTACTGTTTTCTCTCAGTTGGCAAGCTGCGCACACAATCGCAGTGTTGTACAGCTTGTTTCATCACCTTTGCCAAGCTGCCGCTATCTCCGGCTCCCGGAGGCCAAGAAGCGGCTTCTTCGCGCAAAGACGATTCTGCCGCTCACAGTGCTCTGCGGTGTGCGGCTTCTGCCGAAAGACGCCCGGGAGCGCCGCTTGGCTCCGCACAGCATCGTACCTTCGTCTTTAGCGTCTCTTCCCGTCTACATCTTAGCAAAAAGCTTTTCCACACTGTCTGGCAAGGAGAAACTGTGCCAGCACAGAAAACATCTCCCATCGTGTTCTAGAAGCTGCACGGAGTTCTGCCGAGTGTTTTGCAAGAAGAGAAAGAAAGTTGTCCAAAACAGCTTGCAATCGAATGTTCATTTCAATAGAAAAGGCAGGAGAGTGGTTAGGTACTGTTTTCTCTCAGTTGGCAAGCTGCGCACACAATCGCAGTGTTGTAGACCTTGTTTCATCACCTTTGCCAAGTTGCCGCTCTCTCCGGCTCCCGGAGGCGAAGAAGCTGCTTCTTCGCGCAAAGACGATTCTGCCGCTCACGGTGCTCTGCGGTGTGCGCCTTCTGCCGAAAGAGGTCCGGGAGCGGCGGTTAGCTCCAGACAGCATCGTACCTTCGTCTTTAGCCTCTCTTCTCGTCTACATCTTAGCAAAAAGCTTTTCCACTCTGTCTGGCAAGGAGAAACTGTGCCAGCACAGAAAACATCTCCCATCGTGTTCTAGAGGCTGCACGGAGGTCTGCCGAGTGTTTTGCAAGAAGAGAAAGAAAGTTGTCCAAAACAGCTTGCAATCGAATATTCATTCATTCTCTTCCTTAGCGTGCTAAAAGCAAATTGCTAGAGCTGGGCTGTGAAGGCGCCGGGAAGTTTCCACATCTGGGCGCTGGTGGTCCAGCAAACACCAGAGCTGGATGCTGCTGGTGCCAGAACCTGCAAATTTCCAAACTTTGGCTGTCTGTGCCAGCAGATCGCTGGACTTGGGCTGTGCCGGCAGCAGGAAGTTTTCAGATCTGGGCGCTGGCGCTGCCAGCAAACACCAGATCCGGGCGGCGTCATTGCCGGCGACAGAAATCTGCCGGATTTGGGCTCTGCCGGCACCGGGAAATTTCCAAATCTGGCTTCTGGTTACATGAAACGCAAGATGTGGGGGCGGTGCCAGACCCAGGAGCAGGAAGCTGCCACAGGTTTTGGATTTCTGTGCCAGCAAATTGCTGCACTTGGGCTGTGCCACAATAGGGACATTTCCAGATCGGGGCGCTGGCAGTGCCAGCAAACGGCCCATTCCAGGCTCCAGGCAGGACTGGATCAATATGCCTGCCTTCCTGCCTTCCTTCCTTCCTTCCTTCCTTCCTTCCCTCCTTCCTTCCTTCCTTCCTTCCTTCCTTCCTTCCTTCCTTCCTTCCTTCCTTCCTTCCTTCCTTTTTGCCCTCCTTCCTTCCCTCCCTCCTTCCTTCCTTTTTGCCCTCCTTCCTTCCCTCCCTCCCTCCTTCCTGGGCCATTCTGGGGGCTCCGAGATGAATGCTGCCATGACCTGGGGGCATTTGGCGGCGTCCGAGTGGGTTTTCGGGCCACTTGCAGGCATTTGGACAGTCCCGCAGGGAGGCTGAGCTGAACTTGTGGCCATCGCAGCTCAGCAAGGAAAGAAAAGGTAAAACAGAAAGCCCGAAAGCCAGGCAGAAAGGAATTCCCAATTTTTAACCCCAAAAATGCCGGTTGAAGCCCTAAACACTGCGAGATTTTCTCCCTGCCAGGACCCAAAATTCCCATTTCCCCCCCTTTTTCAGGCCCTACAAAGGCAGGATTTTACCCCAAAAATCCGGAGATCCATCCCTGAAAGATTCAGGTTTTCAAGCCCAGAAATGGCGAGCTTGAACCCCAAACGATCCGAGTTTGAACCCCAAATCTTCCCCGATTTTTTTCCCCTTCCAGGACCCAAAGGTCCCGGTTTGGAACCCCTAGAGTCGCGATTTTCAAGCCCAACATTCCCGAGTTTTCACCCCCAAAATCCCCACCCGAATGCATGCCCAGAACGGGGGGGGGATTGAAGCCCAAAAGCCCCGACTTTTCGGGCCGGAGTTCCGGGAATTTCCCGCCAAAATGCTCAGGGCTTCCGGGCGCGGCCATGGTGGCGGCGGGATCGGCCCGGCTCAGGTTGGGGGTGTGCGGGGGGGGGGGGTTTGGGGGGAATCGGGGGGATTTTGGGGCTCCTGGGGGATCGGGGGGCCGCCAGGTCGGTTTTGGGGTGAATCGGGGCCGTTTCTGGACTCCCATCGAGCGCGGCCGAACCGAGCGCGGCACAGGCGGCGGCGGCGGCGGGAAGGGGGCGGGGGGGGCAGCGGTGGCGGGAGCGGCCGGGCCGGGGCGGAGGTGTCCGGGGGGGATTTTGGGGGGGATTTGCGGGGACTCTGGGGCAATTGGGGGGGGATTTTGGGGCTCCGAGGCCGGTTTTGGGGGGGATTTGGGTGCTTTCTGGGCTCTCGTAAGCGGCGCCGAGCCAAGCGCGGCAGAGGCGGCGGCGGGGGAGGGGGGGCGCAGCAGCGGGAGCGTCCGGGGGGCGATTTGGGGGGACCTGGGGGGGATTAGGGTGTGGTAGCCGAGGCTGGAGGGGTCCTGAGGCGGTGTCGGGGGGAGCTGAGGCTTTTTGGGGGGTACTGGGGGGGTTTTGGGGCTCCCGGGTGAGGTTTTGGGGGGTCCGTGAGGGGTCGTGAGGGTCCTGGATGGGATTTGGGGAGATGGGAGGGATTTTGGGGTGAATGTGGGGGATTTGGGGGCTGGCAGGTGAATACTGGGGGGGGGAATTGGGCCATTGCGGAGGTCCCAAGTTGTTTTCCCCAATTTTTACCGCCGAGTTCCCGATGTTTCGGCCGTCGGTCCCTGCGCCCGTTCCCCGCTGGCCCCACAAGCCCCGCGGCCGAGCCCCACGCGCCCCCGGGACGGCCCCTGCGCCTGCCCGAACACGGGAAAGGGGAGCGCAGAAATCAATAGGGGAAAACATCTTGGATTGTTTCTTTCGTTTTCATTTCCCTTCTGGAAAGCTGTTTCTCTTTTCCAGGAATCTTCTCCTGTCTGCTCTTCCCAAGAATCTCTCACGGAGAACAAGGTCGAGCTTCTGTCGCAAGATTTGCCACCAGGAAACGATGCCGCTGGTGAAGTTTTCATGGTGACTGTTTGTGCTGGCTTAGGGCTACTTTTGGGGAGGAAACCTCCAAAAGGGGTCCGTCTAGAAAGCGAATTCAAGCAGCCCCTCCCCCTACTCGTTCAGGGAAAGACTTCCCTTAAGAAAAGGGAAAAAAACCCCAGTTTCTTGAACAAGTCAAGTATTCACAAGCATGAAAAATGAATAATATTAAATAAAGTCTCGGACAGTGCTGAAGAGATGGCAAATTCAGCAAGTCCTTTTTGTGGCTTGGAGTTGGCTCACTCGGTCTCTCCGGAGTCCCTCTGGCGCTGGAAGGCGGCGTCCCGGAGCTCGGTGGGCCAGGGGTGTGAGCTGCTGCCGGCGTTCGTCTGGGTTTTCAGTCCAGAGCAGGTGTAAACAGTTCCATGAAAAAGGAAAGTCACGGTTCCTCCACGGAAAGAGGAACTTCTCTTCCTGAGCTAGCTAAAAGCAAATTGCTAGAGCTGGGCTGTGAAGGCACCGGGAAGTTTCCACATCTGGGCGCTGGTGGTCCAGCAAACACCAGAGCTGGATGCTGCTGGTGCCAGAACCTGCAAATTTCCAAACTTTGGTTGTCTGTGCCAGCAGATCGCTGGACTTGGGCTGTGCCGGCAGCAGGAAGTTTTCAGATCTGGGCGCTGGCGCTGCCAGCAAACACCAGATCCGGGCGGCGTCATTGCCGGCGACAGAAATCTGCCGGATTTGGGCTCTGCCGGCACCGGGAAATTTCCAAATCTGGCTTCTGGTTACCTGAAACGCAAGATGTGGGGGCGGTGCCAGACCCAGGAGCAGGAAGCTGCCACAGGTTTTGGATTTCTGTGCCAGCAAATTGCTGCACTTGGGCTGTGCCACAATAGGGACATTTCCAGATCGGGGCGCTGGCAGTGCCAGCAAACGGCCCATTCCAGGCTCCAGGCAGGACTGGATCCGGATGCCTGCCTTCCCTCCTTCCTTCCTTCCTTCCTTCCTTCCTTCCTTCCTTCCTTCCTTCCTTCCTTCCTTCCTTCCTTCCTGTTTCCTTCCTTCCTTCCTTCCTTCCTTCCTTCCTTCCTTCCTTCCTTCCTTCCTTCCTTCCCTCCTTCCTTCCCTCCCTCCCTCCTTCCTTCCTTTTTTCCCTCCTTCCTTCCCTCCCTCCCTCCTTCCTGGGCCATTCTGGGGGCTCCGAGATGAATGCTGCCATGACCTGGGGGCATTTGGGGGCTCCCGAGTGGGTTTTCGGGCCACTTGCAGGCATTTGGACAGTCCCGCAGGGAGGCTGAGCTGAACTTGTGGCCATCGCAGCTCAGCAAGGAAAGAAAAGGTAAAACAGAAAGCCCGAAAGCCAGGCAGAAAGGAATTCCCAATTTTTAACCCCAAAAATGCCGGTTGAAGCCCTAAACACTGCGAGATTTTCTCCCTGCAAGGACCCAAAATTCCCATTTCCCCCCCTTTTTCAGGCCCTACAAAGGCAGGATTTTACCCCAAAAATCCGGAGATCCATCCCTGAAAGATTCAGGTTTTCAAGCCCAGAAATGGCGAGCTTGAACCCCAAACGATCCGAGTTTGAACCCCAAATCTTCCCCGATTTTTTTCCCCTTCCAGGACCCAAAGGTCCCGGTTTGGAACCCCTAGAGTCGCGATTTTCAAGCCCAACATTGCCGAGTTTTCACCCCCAAAATCCCCACCCGAATGCATGCCCAGAACGGGGGGGGATTGAAGCCCAAAAGCCCCGACTTTTCGGGCCGGAGTTCCGGGAATTTCCCGCCAAAATGCTCAGGGCTTCCGGGCGCGGCCATGGTGGCGGCGGGATCGGCGCGGCTCAGGTTGGGGGTGTGCGGGGGGGGGGGGGTTTGGGGGGAATCGGGGGGATTTTGGGGCTCCTGGGGGGATCGGGGGGCCGCCAGGTCGGTTTTGGGGTGAATCGGGGCCGTTTCTGGACTCCCATCGAGCGCGGCCGAACCGAGCGCGGCACAGGCGGCGGCGGCGGCGGCGGGAAGGGGGCGGGGGGGGCAGCGGTGGCGGGAGCGGCCGGGCCGGGGCGGAGGTGTCCGGGGGGGATTTTGGGGGGGATTTGCGGGGACTCTGGGGCAATTGGGGGGGGATTTTGGGGCTCCGAGGCCGGTTTTGGGGGGGATTTGGGTGCTTTCTGGGCTCTCGTAAGCGGCGCCGAGCCAAGCGCGGCAGAGGCGGCGGCGGGGGAGGGGGGGCGCAGCAGCGGGAGCGTCCGGGGGGCGATTTGGGGGGACCTGGGGGGGATTAGGGTGTGGTAGCCGAGGCTGGAGGGGTCCTGAGGCGGTGTCGGGGGGAGCTGAGGCTTTTTGGGAGGTACTGGGGGGGTTTTGGGGCTCCCGGGTGAGGTTTTGGGGGGTCCGTGAGGGGTCGTGAGGGTCCTGGATGGGATTTGGGGAGATGGGAGGGATTTTGGGGTGAATGTGGGGGATTTGGGGGCTGGCAGGTGAATACTGGGGGGGGGAATTGGGCCATTGCGGAGGTCCCAAGTTGTTTTCCCCAATTTTTACCGCCGAGTTCCCGATGTTTCGGCCGTCGGTCCCTGCGCCCGTTCCCCGCTGGCCCCACAAGCCCCGCGGCCGAGCCCCACGCGCCCCCGGGACGGCCCCTGCGCCTGCCCGAACACGGGAAAGGGGAGCGCAGAAATCAATAGGGGAAAACATCTTGGATTGTTTCTTTCGTTTTCATTTCCCTTCTGGAAAGCTGTTTCTCTTTTCCAGGAATCTTCTCCTGTCTGCTCTTCCCAAGAATCTCTCACGGAGAACAAGGTCGAGCTTCTGTCGCAAGATTTGCCACCAGGAAACGATGCCGCTGGTGAAGTTTTCATGGTGACTGTTTGTGCTGGCTTAGGGCTACTTTTGGGGAGGAAACCTCCAAAAGGGGTCCGTCTAGAAAGCGAATTCAAGCAGCCCCTCCCCCTACTCGTTCAGGGAAAGACTTCCCTTAAGAAAAGGGAAAAAAACCCCAGTTTCTTGAACAAGTCAAGTATTCACAAGCATGAAAAATGAATAATATTAAATAAAGTCTCGGACAGTGCTGAAGAGATGGCAAATTCAGCAAGTCCTTTTTGTGGCTTGGAGTTGGCTCACTCGGTCTCTCCGGAGTCCCTCTGGCCCGGAGCTCGGTGGGCCAGGGGTGTGAGCTGCTGCCGGCGTTCGTCTGGGTTTTCAGTCCAGAGCAGGTGTAAACAGTTCCATGAAAAAGGAAAGTCACGGTTCCTCCACGGAAAGAGGAACTTCTCTTCCTGAGCTAGCTAAAAGCAAATTGCTAGAGCTGGGCTGTGAAGGCACCGGGAAGTTTCCACATCTGGGCGCTGGTGGTCCAGCAAACACCAGAGCTGGATGCTGCTGGTGCCAGAACCTGCAAATTTCCAAACTTTGGCTGTCTGTGCCAGCAGATCGCTGGACTTGGGCTGTGCCGGCAGCAGGAAGTTTTCAGATCTGGGCGCTGGCGCTGCCAGCAAACACCAGATCCGGGCGGCGTCATTGCCGGCGACAGAAATCTGCCGGATTTGGGCTCTGCCGGCACCGGGAAATTTCCAAATCTGGCTTCTGGTTACCTGAAACGCAAGATGTGGGGGCGGTGCCAGACCCAGGAGCAGGAAGCTGCCACAGGTTTTGGATTTCTGTGCCAGCAAATTGCTGCACTTGGGCTGTGCCACAATAGGGACATTTCCAGATCGGGGCGCTGGCAGTGCCAGCAAACGGCCCATTCCAGGCTCCAGGCAGGACTGGATCCGGATGCCTGCCTTCCCTCCTTCCTTCCTTCCTTCCTTCCTTCCTTCCTTCCTTCCTTCCTTCCCTCCTTCCTTCCCTCCCTCCCTCCTTCCTTCCTTTTTTCCCTCCTTCCTTCCCTCCCTCCCTCCTTCCTGGGCCATTCTGGGGGCTCCGAGATGAATGCTGCCATGACCTGGGGGCATTTGGGGGCTCCCGAGTGGGTTTTCGGGCCACTTGCAGGCATTTGGACAGTCCCGCAGGGAGGCTGAGCTGAACTTGTGGCCATCGCAGCTCAGCAAGGAAAGAAAAGGTAAAACAGAAAGCCTGAAAGCCAGGCAGAAAGGAATTCCCAATTTTTAACCCCAAAAATGCCGGTTGAAGCCCTAAACACTGCGAGATTTTCTCCCTGCAAGGACCCAAAATTCCCATTTCCCCCCCTTTTTCAGGCCCTACAAAGGCAGGATTTTACCCCAAAAATCCGGAGATCCATCCCTGAAAGATTCAGGTTTTCAAGCCCAGAAATGGCGAGCTTGAACCCCAAACGATCCGAGTTTGAACCCCAAATCTTCCCCGATTTTTTTCCCCTTCCAGGACCCAAAGGTCCCGGTTTGGAACCCCTAGAGTCGCGATTTTCAAGCCCAACATTGCCGAGTTTTCACCCCCAAAATCCCCACCCGAATGCATGCCCAGAACGGGGGGGGATTGAAGCCCAAAAGCCCCGACTTTTCGGGCCGGAGTTCCGGGAATTTCCCGCCAAAATGCTCAGGGCTTCCGGGCGCGGCCATGGTGGCGGCGGGATCGGCGCGGCTCAGGTTGGGGGTGTCCGGGGGGGGGGGGGTTTGGGGGGAATCGGGGGGATTTTGGGGCTCCTGGGGGGATCGGGGGGCCGCCAGGTCGGTTTTGGGGTGAATCGGGGCCGTTTCTGAACTCCCATCGAGCGCGGCCGAACCGAGCGCGGCACAGGCGGCGGCGGCGGCGGCGGGAAGGGGGCGGGGGGGGCAGCGGTGGCGGGAGCGGCCGGGCCGGGGCGGAGGTGTCCGGGGGGGATTTTGGGGGGGATTTGCGGGGACTCTGGGGCAATTGGGGGGGGATTTTGGGGCTCCGAGGCCGGTTTTGGGGGGGATTTGGGTGCTTTCTGGGCTCTCGTAAGCGGCGCCGAGCCAAGCGCGGCAGAGGCGGCGGCGGGGGAGGGGGGGCGCAGCAGCGGGAGCGTCCGGGGGGCGATTTGGGGGGACCTGGGGGGGATTAGGGTGTGGTAGCCGAGGCTGGAGGGGTCCTGAGGCGGTGTCGGGGGGAGCTGAGGCTTTTTGGGGGGTACTGGGGGGGTTTTGGGGCTCCCGGGTGAGGTTTTGGGGGGTCCGTGAGGGGTCGTGAGGGTCCTGGATGGGATTTGGGGAGATGGGAGGGATTTTGGGGTGAATGTGGGGGATTTGGGGGCTGGCAGGTGAATACTGGGGGGGGGAATTGGGCCATTGCGGAGGTCCCAAGTTGTTTTCCCCAATTTTTACCGCCGAGTTCCCGATGTTTCGGCCGTCGGTCCCTGCGCCCGTTCCCCGCTGGCCCCACAAGCCCCGCGGCCGAGCCCCACGCGCCCCCGGGACGGCCCCTGCGCCTGCCCGAACACGGGAAAGGGGAGCGCAGAAATCAATAGGGGAAAACATCTTGGATTGTTTCTTTCGTTTTCATTTCCCTTCTGGAAAGCTGTTTCTCTTTTCCAGGAATCTTCTCCTGTCTGCTCTTCCCAAGAATCTCTCACGGAGAACAAGGTCGAGCTTCTGTCGCAAGATTTGCCACCAGGAAACGATGCCGCTGGTGAAGTTTTCATGGTGACTGTTTGTGCTGGCTTAGGGCTACTTTTGGGGAGGAAACCTCCAAAAGGGGTCCGTCTAGAAAGCGAATTCAAGCAGCCCCTCCCCCTACTCGTTCAGGGAAAGACTTCCCTTAAGAAAAGGGAAAAAAACCCCAGTTTCTTGAACAAGTCAAGTATTCACAAGCATGAAAAATGAATAATATTAAATAAAGTCTCGGACAGTGCTGAAGAGATGGCAAATTCAGAAAGTCCTTTTTGTGGCTTGGAGTTGGCTCACTCGGTCTCTCCGGAGTCCCTCTGGCGCTGGAAGGCGGCGTCCCGGAGCTCGGTGGGCCAGGGGTGTGAGCTGCTGCCGGCGTTCGTCTGGGTTTTCAGTCCAGAGCAGGTGTAAACAGTTCCATGAAAAAGGAAAGTCACGGTTCCTCCACGGAAAGAGGAACTTCTCTTCCTGAGCTAGCTAAAAGCAAATTGCTAGAGCTGGGCTGTGAAGGCACCGGGAAGTTTCCACATCTGGGCGCTGGTGGTCCAGCAAACACCAGAGCTGGATGCTGCTGGTGCCAGAACCTGCAAATTTCCAAACTTTGGCTGTCTGTGCCAGCAGATCGCTGGACTTGGGCTGTGCCGGCAGCAGGAAGTTTTCAGATCTGGGCGCTGGCGCTGCCAGCAAACACCAGATCCGGGCGGCGTCATTGCCGGCGACAGAAATCTGCCGGATTTGGGCTCTGCCGGCACCGGGAAATTTCCAAATCTGGCTTCTGGTTACATGAAACGCAAGATGTGGGGGCGGTGCCAGACCCAGGAGCAGGAAGCTGCCACAGGTTTTGGATTTCTGTGCCAGCAAATTGCTGCACTTGGGCTGTGCCACAATAGGGACATTTCCAGATCGGGGCGCTGGCAGTGCCAGCAAACGGCCCATTCCAGGCTCCAGGCAGGACTGGATCCGGATGCCTGCCTTCCCTCCTTCCTTCCTTCCTTCCTTCCTTCCTTCCTTCCTTCCTTCCTTCCTGTTTCCTTCCTTCCTTCCTTCCTTCCTTCCTTCCTTCCTTCCTTCCTGTTTCCTTCCTTCCTTCCTTCCTTCCTTCCTTCCTTCCTTCCTTCCTTCCTTCCTTCCTTCCTTCCTTCCTTCCCTCCTTCCTTCCCTCCTTCCTTCCTTCCTTCCTTCCTTCCTTCCTTCCTTCCTTCCTTCCTTCCTTCCTGTTTCCTTCCTTCCTTCCTTCTTCCTTCCTTCCCTGGGGTCCTGCTGCCAGCAAACTCCCCATTGGGCAGTGCTGCCAAGGGGAAACTGCCAGGTTTTACCTTTCTTGGCCAGCAAATTGCTGCACATGGCTGCTGCCAGAAGAGGGAACTTGCCAGGTCTGGCCACTGGCAGTGCCAGCGCACACCAGATCGGGCTGAGGGATGAGCCGGCACTGAGAAATTGCCAGATGCTCATTTCCTGTGCCAGCAAACTGCTGCAATTAGGCCGTGCTGGCATCTGAAACATTCCCAATCTGGCTACTGGCGCTGTCAGCAAACCCGAGATCGGGTTGCTCTAGGTACCAGGTCTTTGCTTGCTTTTGGCTTTCTTTGCCAGCCACTTGCTGCACTTGGGCTGTGCCAGAATAGGGAAATACCAAGACGTGGGAACTGGCAGTGCCAGCAAACACCACATTTCAGGAAGGACTGGATCTGGACCCATTCCCTCCCTGCCTCTCACCCTCAACAAGGTGCCAGAGGGGCTGGAGAGCGGCCAGGCAGAAAGGGACCTGCAGGGACTGATGGACAGCAGGCTGGACATGAGGCAGCAGTGTGCCCAGGTGGCCAAGAAGGCCAATGGCTCCTGGCCTGGATCAGGAATGGTGTGGCCAGCAGGAGCAGGGCAGGGATTCTTCCCCTGTGCTCAGCACTGCTTGGGCAGCACCTCAAGTGCTGTGTCCAGTTCTGGTGCCCCCAATTTAGGAAGGACATGGAGGGGCTGGAGCGTGTCCAGAGAAGGGCAGCAAGGCTGGGGAGGGGTCTGGAGCACAAGAGCTGTGGGGAGTGGCTGAGAGAGCAGCTGGGGTTGTTTATCCTGGAGGAGAGGAGGCTCAGGGGAGACAAGGCGGTTTCAGGGCACAGGTTGGACTTGATGATCTCCATGGCCTGTTCCACCCTTGCTGATTCTGGGATTCTCTGGAACCACCCTTGGAGCAGTCACAGGATGAGCCCTGGGCCTCCTCTTCAGCAGCTCCAGCAGCCCAGGTCCCTCAGCTTCTCCTGCCAGCCCCAAAGCCCATCCTGTCAGTCCTGCAGAGCCTCTGCAGCTCCTCCTCGCTGCCCAGAACAGGGAGCCCCAGAGGCAGACACAGCAGCCCAGATGTGCCCCCCTGGCCTGGGGTGCCTCTGGCAAGGGAGCAGCGCCAGGCACTGCGGGAGCCTGCAGACAATTGATCTGAAGGCCAAAGCTCCTTAGCTCCTTCTGGAAGAGCAGGAACAGTTCCTCATTCCAGCGTGGTGGAATGCTGGGCACCACAGCTCCAGGCGCGGACTGGACACAAGGTTGCTCCCACTGAGTGCTGTGATGGGTTCTGCAGGAGCTCTGGCCTCCTGTGCTTGCCAGGCACAATGAGGAGAGAAGGAGCCAAGTGCACTGATGTGGAAATGGATTTGTAGAAAGCTTTTAGGGCCTAATAGAAGGCCCACACAGTATGAATATGTATAAAATCTTGAGACAAGAAATGGTAACTTAAAAATTTCCATGGAATAGGAGAGATATTGTTGAGAGAGAAATGGAGCTAGATAAAAGTTTCTAAAGATGGCCTTGCAAATAAGACTTTGGAAAAACAGAGCTAGGAAAGATGCATTGGAGTGGGACCCACGAGGAGTAGTTTCAAATCATTGGCTTTAAGGCATCTACAACCTGGCATGGCAAAAAGGCTGAGAGACCAAGAAACGCTTATAATGTATGATAATTAGGAAGTCGTTGGCTTCTGCTTGTGATGGCGTGAATGATAACATCTGTATTGTCTCACCCTTCTCATGAGACTGAAAATGGAATAAAAGTTTTTAAAACACCTCTCAGTGTCCCCATCTCTAGGTCAAGAAAAGAGTATTATCCAACACACTGACACACCTTTGCCTCGACCATAACCCAGCCTGGACCAAACACACTGAAAGGTTTCCCCTTTGGCCCATGTCTCAAAACATCAGCTCTGCTGTTTGACAGCTCAGGTTGGTTTGGTGTCAAGGAGTTTCCCTCAGAAATACTGGGTTTGTCCTCCTCTGTGCCTTCCCCTCAGCAGCCTTGGGGATGCTCCTGTGTGAAGCCATCTGTCTCTCACAGTTTGAGACAACTTCAAACAGGATATTGTGCAATAAATTGTTTCCTCTAAAGTGTTCCAACAACCCCTTTCCAGCAATAGGAAATGATTACTGATAGATGAAAGTGAAAACCCCCAACAGTTTATTAACAAACAGAATCCCCCCATGACACACGTTCCAAGAAGGCGCCGGGGTCTCTCTCGGAAGAACAGGAGCCGTCACGGAGCAGTTCCAGCAGCTGATGGAAGCTCGGGGGCTCGTCCGGCGTCGGCTTTCTCCCATGGCAGAGCTCCATGGAGCGGGCAGGGCAGTGAAGCAGCTGGGCTGGAGCCCCTCGCTGCCTTTTCTCCCCGGCGTGGCTCAGCTCACAGACTCGGGCTGGGAGCGGGGCCGCTCCGCTCCTGCCGGCACCGTGTCCCTGGGCTTGGACAAACAGTTTCCTGCCACGAGAGCCCTGCACACTGCTCCACAGATCTTTCATAAAGGCCCAAACCGACTCCAAACACTCTGTCTGCAGCAGCTTTTCACAAAGGGCTGCAGCAATCCAGGACAGCTGCAAGTGAGCGTCGGAAGGCTCTTGTCTTGTTCCTGACAGCAGAATTCTTGATGATTTGATGCAGTTTTATTCAGGTGTAACATGAGAGCTGAGGTTTTCTGTTAAAATATTTCATGATGAATAACAAGCCTTGGGAGCATGAGGTACAGGACTGACATGCAAAAGCATGAGCATATCCTCCAATATGGCCAGTTTAATTGTCCATTTTATTACTCTTGTATTTACTCCACACCTATAAGGAAAACCCAGCTTTGCTTGGAGGCAAAACAGGCATGGGATACACTACAGTCCCTCACAGGCTCAGCAGGGCTGGCAGTGGCACAGCAGGCAGTCTGCTTCATTGTGAACCACTACAGAGCTACATCCCAATCTGGTTTAAGTAGCGTGGGATTATTAAGAGCTCCTTTTCTGCATGAGACACAAAAAGGAGATCCCAAATGATCTTCATGCAAGCATGCAGTAAAGAACTGGTCCTGCTGTCCTAACGAAGCGTTTGCTTTGGCAATTACACTCTTCCCATTCATCTCTTGATGCAGACACTTCAGGTTTTCCCCCATACCCCTGCAAGGCTGGCAGTCGCTTTTTCCCATTTCCTGTTCTTCCCTAGAGATGGTGCAGTGGCTGCTTTGAAACAAAAAGCCCTGGGATCTGGACAGCTTGAAAGAGCATGAAATGCTAATTAAGTGCTCATATTGGTAACACCCAGGCCTGCACTGCCCAGTGCTCTGCAGCAGCAGCAGCAGCAGCAGCAGGACCATGCATCATTCCAGTTGGTGGATGTTCATGCTTCTGGTGTGCAAGAGCAATGACTTTGAGGAGGGACAAAAATGCCCCTCTTCAAACAGTGGCTACGCAAGGAGATGTGAAGTTTCACAGCCTTTTCTAGGATATTGCAGAAAGATCTAAGAGAATATTGTGGCATGGAGCAGGTCCCTAATTTTGTCTCCAGAGGAATCCCCAAAGGGCACATTGACTCTGCTGCTGATGGCAACCCCATAAGGTCACGGACCAGTTTTCCCTGCAACGTGCCACCCTGCCTGGGCTTTACTAGGCTGGGACTAGACCCAGAGCTAAGCAAGCACAGGCAGCCAGGTGACATTGTGTAACATCAGAAGCTGGCAACTATGAGGACTTTGCTGTCAGAAGGTTACAGTTTGCACTGGGCCCAGAAGTGTTTTTCCCTAAGGCAAAGCAAATTGAAATGTGAAGTTTAAAAGCTTCAAATGACTATGAAAGGAAACTGCAGAATAATTTCTGGAAGGGCAGCATTGTCAATGATCATGCGGCCCACCAAGAGCTGGAGCTGAATCCAGAATTGCTTCTTCCAGCTGTGCAGGAATTCATTCCACTGGCAAGCACTGGTCCATGGGAACAAATGATCCCCTATCTCTGGGCTGAATGGCACCCAGGCTGCAGTACAGATTGGAGGAACCCTTGTCACTTGTTATTGGCCTCCCAGTGCACTCATCCTTCTGCAAACAAGGGGCAAACAACACAGCTGGAGTGCTGTCCCCGGTAAATATATATACAGGTGACTTTGCCAAAGCAGTGCATCATTTCCCAGTGAAATACATGACCTCTTCTTACCTGTGGAATTGTGATTGAAGACACCTGTGAGCCAGATCTGTGGGGATTGCAAAGGAGCAAAGCTTTGGGGTTTGGGCACACTTCTCTTGGTTTCTTTGCTCAGGCCTTTGGTGAGCACAGAACACACCTAGGTAGAAAACCTTTGACTAGACAGGATCTTTTGGATCCATTGTCCCCCAAACCTGTCAATGTGTGGCCCTGTTACAATGACAAGTTGAAAACAGCAGCACAAATGACACAAAGAAAACATGGCCAAAGAGGAAGAGGAGAGGTCAATGAGGAAAGGATGTGATGAGACACTGGCACATTGACTGAGCTGCGTCCCATAATCTCTAGGCTAGCAGGTCCTGGTCTCACATTCTCCTCTTGGTTTATTTATTTATTTATTGACCATTTTTTTTTTCATCATCAAAATAAAATATATACAATTAAAAATATGTCATAAAATTTTAAAGACAGAATCAAAACACATTAATTCAAAACTACATCTAAAGATCAGAACATATGTACAGCTGTAACTATGAAGCCTAACGCATCAATCCTATTCTTCAAGCACTCTCCATACTGGTGGCAGCTTCTTCCTGAGCTTGGAGGACAGAGAGCTCTTCTGGATGGGAGGCGAGGACTTTGTGGGTGAGGCAACATTGGAAGTGTCCCGAGAAAACTTCTCGGTAAGACTGTAACCAGTCAGCTCTGCAAAATGGAGACCCAAAGTTTAACAGAGGCCACCATGCAAACCTAAAGCAGCTGAAGCTCCATATTTCCTGGGACACATTTCCTGGAAATGTCTATACAGCTGCACAGGGAAACATGCTCCTGCTGGCAGACACTGAGGAAGGCCGGGGCAAACCCTGAGCCACTTGCCCAGAGCTGGCACAGGCACAGCCTGGCCTCTGGGCTGCCCTGGGACAGCAGGGAGCCCAGAGCCCTGTGCTCTACAGGAATGGCTCAGCTGCACATGCACCCTCCTGCTCCTCTGCCTGCCCCACAGCTCAGCAGCCCTACAGCTCCAGGGGCACTGGCACAGCACAGCTCAGTGCAGGGGCACGTGCAGGGCACAGCTGTTCCCTGGCAATGTGCACAGCCTCTCTGGGCTGCCACAAGACCCTTCCTGCCAGCAGAGATTGGCCCAGCTCCCCCCTCACCTCTGTGTGAGGCTGAGCCATGATTGCCTTCACCTTGTCCTCCATCTGGAGCTGCTCCAGGTCCCTCATGCCATGACTAGGAAGGGCAATGGAGAGAGCGGGGCCAGATGCACACCCTTCCTTAGGATTTTGTCATTTTTGGCACAGCTCAAAAGGCAAATCCAGAGGTGTCCAACTCAGCGCTTCCTCAGCCTTCTGGAGAACATCTTGCCTTCACCAGCCCAACATTTTGGAGAGGTTTTCCTGCACATGTGGAGGCTTGCTGGCAGCACATTTCTTCAGCTGGGTGCCCATCACCTTGCAGAGGGCAGAGGCGAGCTTGGTGGCCACGGTGCGGACGTTGGCGCTCCGCACAGGCAGCGCCTTGTTCCCCAGGCAGGACCAGAGCACGGGCAGGGCGTCGTGCTGGGCGACTTCAGGGCTCCTGGCATGAACCCCCTGCACAAGCACTGCCGGGACAGAGACACAGCTCCTTACCCACCAGCCTCACTGCAAACAAGGATCTGCCTCTGCTTCTGCTTCTTGCCAGCCTCTCTGGCCAAGAGCAGCAAAATAGCACCCAGAGCCCCTTGGTCCAGAAACAGGCAAAGCAGCTGAGCATCCTGGAAACAGAACCACCAACCCCTCAGCACGAATTGCTCCAACCAGAGCCTTGGCCCCGTGGCAGACTTCCTACCTTTACTAAATTATTTCACAATCTCCGCATGAACAATGAATGAAATGTCCAATTGCCTTGGATTTCCATTAAGAAGTTGTCTAAACCCACTCTGAAGATTTGGAAATGTACCATAGAGAGGAAATGGAGAGATTTCTAATAAAAGGGATGATTCCATTTTTGTAACTTTGATGTCAAGTGCCAGATGCCTAATCTGGCTCTTCCCTTGGCACACAGCAAAGGGCAGGGTTAAAACACACCTCAAAACTCCAGCCCACCAGAGATGGCTGCTGCCTGACAGCTGGATGAGAAACATCAGTGACCAGCTGGTGTCTTTGGCAGAATGCTTTTGGGGCTTCCAACAAAGAGCTGTTTCAAACCTCAGGGCATCTCTAGAGAATTACCCAGATCCCATTGCCTTGGCATTTGGGCATCTCCACATTTTAATGCCACTTCCTCTCCCAATGTTAATGGCATTTTTTCTTATATGTCCACTGAAATAGGGGCATAGAGAAAGAAAAATGCTACACAGGGGACTGAAATGTAACCAAAACACGAGTGTTTTCTCACTTTCAGAGATTTCCCCTGAAATCTCTCTGCCCATTTTCTGAACTGAACTGTATCAAACACGGACAAATGTTTACTAGCAACAGGCTCCTTGCAACAGTCAGATTTGGCTAAGAGATGAAAACCTGAAATGCTCTGGAGACCATTCTTATTTTCTGATCAGACAAAATGTTATTTAGCAGCAATTTAATATTCTGTGGCGGAAGAGACTTCATTTTCTCTATGCTGTTAATCCACCAGCAGTCATCAACATTGAAAGAGCTCCTGCAAGTACCCAAAACCAATTCTGCTAAGCAGGAAAGGGTTATGGTACCCATTTTAAAATGGGAATTCATTTGAATTTAAATGCAATTAAAGACATCAGTGACTACTGAATGTGAGGAACAGCTGTCCGGTCCTGCTAAATCTCAGAGAGAACATCTGCTTTTTCTAAAGTAGTCCTAATTTATGGTTAATTCCTTTATTTGAAAACGAGATCAAAAGAAGTGCTAAACTAAATGCCCTATTGCTGGAGATCTACTTTATTCAAATGCTCTTTAAAGGGCCTTTGACATTCCCAATCGCTGAACATGCCCTTTTCAGATTCCTAATGAAGACACAAAGTGTATTAAACCTTGCATTCAAAGATGTTGGCATAATTAGCAGTGGATTTAGCCCCAGTTAAAGCAAGGCTATCAATCATCCTCTCTGCTATATATTGAGATTATCCTTTTTCCATTCCTTGGCTATTGCTGACACAGCAAGCTCCTCTGAGGAATCAATTATCAGCTGCATTTGCAGCATTTTGGACAGCGCTGACACAGGCAGACACTGTTTGCACACCCTGAAAGGCTCAGTCCAAGGCCACTGTGGCAGCACAGGCAGGGAGCCTCAGCACTCTGCTTCTGTCCCTGTGCCCCAGAGGTGCCTTGCACTGAACCCGTGCCTCTGATACCTCTGTTGAGTTCTGACCTAAGCTGTGACCCCCAGGCCCTGCACAGTTCAGCCTCAAAACTTTCCAAGAGAAAAACAAGAGTTCTGTGAGGACAAAACAAACTGATACCCTGAAACAGCATTGGCCACCATTTCCCCTCAAAAATCACAGATATCCCTGCGCTCCCCAGAGAGGAGCCAGCTGGGGCATTTTTAGCCCTCCCTTTGGTGGAGGTGGTTCTGAGATGCCCCAGTGAGAGCTCAGCCCCAGGCCGAGCGCTGCCCCCATCTCAGATGCTGCCCAGCTCTGCAGCAGCCAGGGAAAACCTGCCAAACCCACCTGCCTTGGCTATGGGGCAGCAGGGACACGCTCAGCACCTCCTGGTTTGGAGGAGCTGCTCTGCTGTCTGCTCACAGGCATTCCCTGTAAATGCTCCCTGGGAAGAGCTCTTGGCTCAGAAGGGGAGGCCATACCTATGATACGCTCGGTGACATCCAGCAGAGCTTGGCCACTCAGGTGATTCCATTGGTAGCTGAGCTCTTTCAGCAGTGACACTTTTATCTACAAGGGAAACACACGTTTCTGCTCACTTTCCTCAGGTCATAGGAGAAAGGGCAGGGCCAACCCCATTTTATAAAATCAAGCACATTTCTGCAGATGTTTGAATCCTATTCTTCTTTCCTTCCAGCATACTTGGCAGGGTTTTAAATTCCAAAAGATAAGCTCTCCATTTACATTTGTAAATCCAAACTTGTCTGCTGTAGCAGGAGCTGTGTTAAAACATTTCACATCAGGGACCTCAAGAGTTCAGTCACATGGAAGCAGTGGAAAGGTTTTGCACCCCATAGCAAAAAGGAAGAGCCCCATACTTGGGTCACAGAAAGGCACTGAGTCAGGCAGTTCCTGAGATCACAGAGCAGCTTGGGAGGAGAAAGTGGAAACTCCTCTTGAAGACCTGCCTCTTCAACACTCCTTTATTCAGGCATATTCCACCAGCACGGAATTTTCAGAGCTGACATAAATGTGTGTGGCAAAGGAATTTGGACCAGCCCTTGCCTATGCAGTTAATTGCTGTGGCCACCTTGCCCCATGCAAAACAACAGGTGGAACAAGGCATCCTTGACAGCTGGGTTTATACCTCTTTGTTCTAAAGAAATGAACTTGGTGAATCACAAGTTCCCCTTTGAAAATAGAAGAAAAGAAGAAAAGTGGAAAATAGGCAGCTAATGCCTCTAATGTAGAGCCTCCCAGGTGGCTGCTCTGCAGAAGCTCTGATGGGTCAGTGTCCCTTCATGCCAACAGCAAAGCTGTTCATTTGGGAAGTCAGACGGGGCCCAAGCAAACTCCAAACCCCCTTTGCCTCTGAACTGTAGCAGAGCTGTAGCCCAGGACTTGCTCTTCAGACAAGCAGCACAGAGCCAAGGGCTCCTGGGACTGTTGGGAAATGCCGATCCCATTCCAGCCTGTTGGGGATGGTGCATAAGGACTGCACCTGCACAGCCTCTGGTGGGTGTCAGCTGCAGTGTTCCACAGACAAGAGCAGCTGTCAAGGCACTCAGCGCTCTCTTGTGCAGGAGAGACAGAGACGAAGCTGAGGAGAGTCCCTGCCAGGGCTCAGCCTTACCCAAATGAGCAATGGATTCTTCCAGTGCTTTCACAGCTGCCCCACGAACCCTGGCATCTTTTGAGTTCAGGTTCTTTGTTATTCCCTCCACCAAACCAATGATCACCGGGTTCAGGGCATCTTTCAGGGCTCCTGTGATTTCAGCCAGCACATCCAGCGCCCTCTGCTTCACTTTCTTGTGGCTGTCAGATATTCTCAGGACAAAATAGTCAAAAATCTGTGAAGAGAACCAGCAACGTGAAAGCTGGATTCAAATGTCCTTGTTTGAAGAGTGGATGTAGCAGTCAGCAATGTCAAAGATGAAAGTGATCCTTTCTGTCAGGTCAGCACTCGCTTGCACAATTTCTCTGTTTTCCTGTGGGCCACTCACTGGAATGGTGGCACAACCTCATGCTGGTTGAAAGATTTTCTTCTGTCTTTAAGAGGTTTGGCTGGGGACAGAATAGTTCCTATGGTATTTCTCTCCATCTATAAATCATTAAATTAATTCCATTTATTAATGCTAAAGAGTACCTTTGCTTTGAATGGAAGCAGATGTTTACAATGTCCGGTTTTCTATACAGTTGCCTCAAGTACTGAGGGCAGTTATGATTTTACCATGGCTGGAGGAGATCTAAGTTTTCTTTTGTTTGTCTCAGAGGCAGTGTCTGGAGAAGTGCAGGGCTATGATCAACTCTTCCAGGATCCGGACCATTTCTCTAAGTAACAAGTAGACTTCTGAAATGTCATGTCCTGTACAGCTCTCATTAGAGCAGGTTCAGCCCCTTGACAGCCTCATTATCAGGCACCTTTTCCTGGAAAAAGGGAAAAAGCAGCTACTGGGAGGAGAAGGCAGAGATGAGTCCTTAGCTGTTTTCTTCCTTTTCCAAAGAGAAAAACAGACCCCCAAGAAGGGAGAGCACTGTCTTTACCAAGAGGAATAGGAACAAGGATGGAAATGAGGAGCCAGAGCTGTGCCTGTGTAAGACAAGATGGAGTATATAGAAGTGTTCTTTAAAAAAGCAACTGGGTTTAAACCAACCCAGCCTGATACTTCTCTTCCCTATGCAAACCCATTTTTGGGCTAGAGAACAACTGCCATGCTTTCAGGGGCTGGATTCCCTTCACTTCACCCAGCTGGGAGTAGGAGAGAGCAGCAGTTACATCAGCAGAAAATTCTGCCATCATCTGATGAACAGCATCAATAGGCACCCGCCAGACAAATACAGCTGGACTGAAATAACTTGTCCTGAAGCCTGGACCTGAATTAAATTTTTTCTGGGTAAGAGGGACCAGAGTGTCCCAGACAGCCAGGACGGAGTGCCAAGACACACTGAATTAACTTTGCTGCTACAGGCTCAGGAAAGGAGCTAAAGGAAAGGAGCAGTGAAGATACCCAACATACTTGGGCAATGTTAGTGGAGATGAGCTGGGGGCTGGTTTTGCACAGGTCTAGGAGGAGTTCCACTCCTTCCATCCTTGTCTGAAACCCCTTGGCTTCCAGGAGATGGTAAAGCTTCTGGAGCAGCTCCGTTTCTTCCACAGCTGGAGGTGACGTGACCTGGGCTTTTGCACAGTGTAGGAGGTGTCCATCAGAGGGAGATTTCACCCTGGAAAATAAAAACAAATGAGGACCTGGTGGTGATAATTATCGTAGCATGGCATCCCCATCAAGGAAATAATTAGCATTGACTCCATGATTCCAGAAGGCTGATCAATCACTTTATTATACTATGCTATGCTATGCTATGCTGTGCTGAAACTCATTGCCCTTAGAGACAGTCTGATAGAGACAGACCAGATTGGTCAATTGAATCCAAACACCATCACCAGTGGCCAATTAAGAAATTACCCTTTGGTAAACAAATCTCCATATCACATTCCACATGTTCACAACAACGGGTGCAGCAAGTGAAGATAAGAATTGTTTCTCATTATTTTCTCTGATCTTCTCACAGCCTTCCCCAGGACAATGCCTGGCAAAGTTGTGCCTGCTGCTCTCTATGGAGAGAGCTGCAGCCACAGACAATACCTTCAAATAATTGTGAGCAAAACATCTTGAGCAGCTTTCCTAATCCTGTGATTTCAAGCTGGAAAATCATGAGGCTCTGAAGAACAACGTGGACTTCATGTTAATCGTTATGGCAGACAATCTGCAAGTGACATTCTCCCCAGTGCTCACTCAGGAAAACCAAGGATGAGGTGCATCTGATCTATCTTCAGATGGCTGCCAGGGCACACAGGTCACATTGCTTTGTGGAGAAAGAGAGACACTACTGCCAAGTTTAAATGCCTCCTCATATGGGATGTGTGTTTCTTAGAATAAGGGAACTCATCACTCTGGAGAAGTGTCTCTACAACCAGGCATGACAATCTGCAAAAGTAGCTCAGATGCATCTGAACAGATAAATAGGGCCATATTTGAAGGATTCAGAAGATCAGTAACAGAGATAAAAACAAAAGCCAGACATCCCAGAACTACGCTCACATTTCATTTGCTTCCCTGGAGACTAGATGCACAGCTTCACTGGGAACAGAGAGACTAGATGCACACCCCACTGGGAACAATTCTCCTGGATCAACCTGTCTCTTCCATGAGCACAGGAAGATGGTAGCTATGCTACTGAGGCATGTGGTCACTTTCCTGCCACTGCTGAGCAGGACAGAGCTAAAAAAATCCCCTCTGCTGTCAGAGGAGAACAGGTACAAGCAGCTCTGCAACTGCCATGAAGAGACAGCAAGGAGCAAATTCCTGTCTTAAATGCTGATTGCAGCACAGAGGGAAATAAACCAAACATGCTGTCCATCAAGCAAATTACATGAAGGACAGGAATATCAAGGCAAAAAGTCCACATTCAGACACCCGTTGACTGAAGTTGTTCAGGAATTGCCTTGCTCCTTGCTACTCAAACTTGGTACTGTTTGAGTGTAAGAAAACCATGATTCAGCCTGGACAAAGCACACGGATGAGAACTGCATCTTTGTGGAATGGCATCTTGCTTCCAGACTGAGATTTCTCATCAAAACATCCATCTGAAAATGACTCCACTCAGATTAAAAAAAACCCCTATTTTATAGGAACCTGAGTAAATATATGTATGGCAGTAAAAGATCTCTGTATTGTATAAGTGACCCTGCCCTGATTCTAGTTATTGTAAATGGGCTGCAGCTGTGATGCCCTTAATTGGGCAGCAGCTGTAGCCCGTGGAGGTAGCTGGGATAAAAGGGGGTGAGGCATTCAGGGAGGGCTGCAGAGGAGCCCTGGCTGAGGAGCAACAACAACACTGCTGTGAGAAAACCCCCCAGAAGGTATGAGACTCTGGAAATATGATACACAGCAATATGATTACAACACTGTTTGAATTTACTTGTCCCAAGTCAGGCAGCAGAAACTTGGCCCTCTCCCAGCCTCCGCAACACTGCCCTTGCCACTGCCCTGGATCGTCTGAGCTGCAGCCAATGGGTGTCTTTTTGTCTCTCCATTTTTGTGGAAACCCCTCCAGAGAAGTTGTGTTCAGCACAATGCACAAGTAGACATTTTTTATCCTAGAGCATTTGTAGGGAAAGGAAACAATCTATGGCATTGGTCATCTCTGCCAGACAGTTTTTCCTGAGGAAGAGACATGTAAATCTTGCCATGTGCTTTGTCACATCTGACAAAAGTGCTGAGTACCATTTGCTAGCACACAATGTGGCCTGGGGCTCCTCTGAGCCATCGTTCCTCTCCTCCACCGGCTCCTTGACAGATGGGCCTTCAGCCTTCTGGTGTTCCATCCCCTACAAAGACACAGAGAAACCCCATCAATCTTTAGAATATAAAACAGGAAATTCCCTGTTGAAAACACAAGTTAGAACCAGGATCACTGCTACCAAGGCTTAGGAAAACATTTCCTAACTTACAGATGGAAACAGACCAGAGATTCAGTGATGCCAAGTCTTTGTTTTCCATAGCCCAAGGCAGGTTATGGGTGCTGCCAGACTGAGCAGCAGTCTAAAATCCCAAATTTCTTAGTCTTGAGCAGAAATGGGAATAATGCAAATAGGTAGGCAACAAGTGTTTGTAAAGGAATCAACGGAAAAAATTGGACTCTTTTGGGGGTTGGCCCATTGTGTTAGAAGTTGATTTGGTTCAACACTCACTCTCCTTGCTCCTGCACAAAGGCAGGCTCCCTTCTGTAATGTCGATAACAAAATATAAAATCCTGCCCCAAACAAACAAAGAATTTTTCGCTCGATGCTGCTGAATTCACCAAGCTTCTTCCAGCTCCACAGGGCTGGACAGCAGGGCAGTATTCACAAAAGACAGACAGTCAGTCATTGTAGTAACTAGGATTGACTTGGACATCTTTTGTAAATTTGGGAATTTTCTTGGCACTACTACTTCCAGTGTCCTTTGCAAAGACTCTGTTGTCTTCAGAAGCACAATTCTCACTTAATTGCTTTACAGGGGGCAGAGTAGGGAGAGCATGGTGGGGGCTTACACTTAAATGTAAACCCATTTTCTCCTCTTTCCCTTTCCTCTTTGTGACCGATATAGAAAATATTCAAAACCCCACTTTTCCCTAATAATATCAGTTCCTTTGTGGTCTGCAGATGAACAGGCTGAGGATTAACAGCTCATTCCCAGGAGCAAAATGATTCAGCAGAACAGGAATGAGCTAAAGACAGATTGGGTATCTTTGATTTCATATTAGCAGAGGCAATACTTGCCCAAAGGAGACATTTCTCCTGCCAAGCACTTACTTTCTTCTGAGTTCTTGTCAGAATATCTTCCAGGTCACGGGGGGAAAAGAGATTGTTCCAAAAGCATTTTAAATTGTTGATGATTGAGCAACATCTTCACCATCTCCTGTCCATAATGCCTAAGGAAGGAAGGCAGGAAGGAAGGAAACAAAAGAAAAGTGAACAAACAAAGGAAGAGTGTTAACAGAAGAGGCTGATGCCTTAAACTCATCAGGTGCAATCCCTGCATGAGAAGGCATTACCTACTCAGCAAAGAGGGAGATTTACCTCACTTGACACTGCACAGTGCTGTCAGCTGAACACAAGAGGCAAGAGGAGAATATGGGGCAACAGAAAATACCATTTCCCTCTGAAACTGGGGGTGTGCTTCTGTGGCATCAAAGGATCCCAGGGAACAAGCAAAACACATCTGCTTTGTTGTCAGAGCCTATGAGCAGTGTCTTGCTGCCATTGCACAATAATTTGCCTTTCTTTACCTGGCAGGGAAGCCAGGACAAAACACCTCATGCATCCTATTGATTATTCTATACTATGGGTATGCACAGGGACAGCTAGTTGTTCTGGTGTTCTTGGCAGCTATTCATGGGAATTGAATCACCAAAGGAAGGGGATTTTGGTGGTTTGGGTTGATTTTGCCACTAGGAAACCTCTGTTTTCTTCAAGAAGAAATGTGGAGTTCACTGAGCCGCAGATAACAGCATTGTAGAAATCTGCAGAATAGGTTTAGAAAGACTAAATATGTTGGTTAAAGACCCCTGAAATATTTCTAGGATAGTCTGAAGCTAATGAGAAATGGATGTTTGGGATCCTTCAGTGAGGAGCACTAGCCAACACTTGGGCTTTGTGTTGTGCACCTGAGGCTAAACAAAACTGTTGGACTGGCTGATCTGAGATCTTTTGATCTCAGTAAAGAATCCTTCAAGCCACAGGAAAAAGGTGGCTATGCTTCTTTTTTCTGGCCAACCTCAGGTTTCCCAGTACAGCCATTTGCCCAGGCAGCCCAGAGCAGTGGTCACAGTGCCAAGGCTGACAGAGCTCAAGAAGAGTTTGGACAATGCTCTCAAGCACATGGAGTGACTCTTGGGGTGTCCTGCACATGGCCAGGTGATGGACTCGATGATCCTGATGGGCCCTTCCAACTCAGCATATTCCATGATTCTATGACCTTTATTCACACGATGAGGTAACTTCATATTCCCTTTAGTTTCCACTCTTGTATGGTTTCACCTTTACAGCCAGACACAAAGCGGTTTTCCTGTTTTGGGAGGTGAAATGAAGATCATTACCTTGTGTCCTTGTGGCAGTCCTGAGCAAACTTCCCTGCCACGTGTGGCAGCCTCTCAGCCCTGGCTGTGCCTGCGAGCTGGGTGACTCCAATTCTCTCCATCAGGGACAGGAGGAGTTGGGCCGTGCACTCTCGCGCACCGGGGCGGGGCGGCTGCTGGGGAGGAGAGAGCAAACCCTGGGCACAGGGACAAGGAGCAGCAGCAGCACCGGCCTTGGCCAGAGCTGCTCCCTGCCCTTGCTGGGGGAAGGAGCCTGGGCTCTCCCTGCACCTTCAGGCACCTGCACAAGGTTCTGGCCTCAGGGAAACACAAAGGTAGCATTGTACACAAGGCCTGCCTGCACGGAAGAGGGAGAATTCAGTCTCCCTGCACTGTCTGATACTCAATTTCTTTCACGGTATTTACTCTGAGAAAGATTAAAGAAATAGATGACACATGAATAATTTAGAAATTAAGGGCAATTGATGCTGACCCATCAGAGGTCACTCACTACACAGAGCTGCAGCAGGATTGAGGCTCTTTCCAGCCATTTATCCCCAAATCTGCAGACCTTTGGAAAACAACAAATGCAGGGAAAACACGTTGTGGGCCGTGAAGTTGCAGAATATCCAGCAATGCAGCCTGTTTCTTCTGTGAGGCTTGGCAATGGATCCATCTGAATCTTTTACCCTATTGCAAAGCTGAGGAAAGGGTGGCAGGCAGTTTAGCCAGGCTGTCCTGCTCTAGAGAGCGTCTCTTGGGAACTATCAGGCCCAGCACCAACATTTAAGGCAGCATTTGCTCCAACTGTCCCATGGCAGTCAGCCTGTGAAGGTGCCTGTAAAGTGATTCATCATCTCAAGGCTAACATGAAACATCACTTTGAATGGAAAGTAGAGCTCTAAGGCCAGTACAGTCATACAAGACTCCTTTGGCAGGAGCTGCACCTGCTGTGCAGGCTGTGCCACACCCAGCAGATTGTCCCCCACGTGCTCCACGCCCCAGCAAGGACCCTCCTCATTTCTCAAGTTAATGGCATCATGAGGAGACATGGTTTTCCCAGGGCCTCTGTGGTTAGAGCTGTGAAATACCAAACACTGCTCACAGCTGCAATTGCAATTGTCCCTCTGCCCACAAAAGCACAAGGCTCTATCCTTGGCCTTTGCATGCACTTTCCCTTCCCCACTGATCACCACATCTAGGAAAATCTGACAGACTGGGAGAACTCCAGGAAGCAGCAGGAAGCTGAGTCAGAGGAGCTTTAGTTTGGACATCAGGAAAAAGGGTTTTTCACCCAGAGGGTGGTTGGGCACTGGAACAGGCTCCCCAGGGCAGTGGTCACAGCACCAAGCCCGACAGGGCTGAAGGAACATTTGGACAACAATCTCAGGCACTTGGTGTGACCCTTGGGCTGTTCTGGGCAAGGCCAGGAGCTGGACTTGATGGTCCTGATGGGCCCATCCAACTCCCCATATTCTACACTTCTGTGATTCTGAGAACTAATAGGCTGCAGTAGGGCAGAAATAGGTGACAAGAGGAAAGAAGTGAGGTTGGTTGGAGAATCAAGTCACTGAGTTCACAGGAGATGCAGGATACAAGACCCTTCCCTCCCACCATTCCCATTCTCTGTCTCATCCCTTCTCCTTCACACACACACAAAGGTGAAGAATATCACTAAAAGAAAAGGAACCTACTTGGCTCCCATGTCCATGAGAGCAGTCATTGCTTGTGCAGGAGTCACATTCTCCACCAGGATCCCCAGGGTCTGACTGGCTGCTTTCTGAACAAATTCTGGGGAGCTGGACACCATCTGGAGAAGGACCAGAGCAAGCAACCTCATCCACCTCAGAGTCCATGTCCTTCTTCAAGGTCACAGAGAGCTCTCCCAGAGTGACAATGGCAGAGCAGGACACCTTGGAACGGAGGTTGGTCACCTGGGGAAGCCATGAGGGGAAACATAGGAATCACCTTGAAAAGAAAACCAGTTGCCTTCAACAGAAGTCCCAGGAAATGACAACACATCCCACTGTGTCCAGAGGAACATACAAGTACAAGAAGAGCAGGAGAGCACAAGCACAGAAAGGCACCAATTTCTGGCCTGAGACCTTCTCACTGCAGGCCTAAAATAAAAATTTCATTCAGTGTTCTACTTAACCCTTCTAAAATGTCCACAGCTTTGATTTTAGGCCCTTTTACAAAAAAATTAAAGCAAGGGCTGCTTTCAAATCATAAAGGCACAAGTGATAAAGATAAAAGAGTCAGGTGCTCCTGTTCAAAAAACCAACACCAGCAGCTGAAGCACTCAGCCAGGAAACAGAAAACACAGGCTCAGGTCTACAGAATAATTTGCAGTGTTGAATTACAGCTTGGACAGAGACTGGGACTCTGGCAAATAACATCATTAGTGTCTCAGTTTTTCATTTGCACATTGCATTATAAAGGCACCACACTCAAAGATGAGTGTCAGATACCCGACCTGCCTGTAAATACAGCTGCATGGACCCACAGATCCTACAGATAGCTGACAGACATTGGAAATCTCAGGTCTAAAACCAGAAATGAAGGCAGACCCTGAGCACACATGGAGATGAACAAGCACATACCTACTCTACACACTGTGTATGAAGTATGGGGGACAATTCAGAACAATGTTCTCACCTCGCTGGTGTTATGTTTGCCCAATTATCCCATCATTAAAAAGACCTAAACAATATTTAAAGTAGTAACAATTTTAATGAAATAATTAAGATGAAAAATATAAAATTGGATACAATATAATTTGATTAAAAGAAGGGATAATTTGGTTCAAATAATAGCGCATAAGCAAGAGATATCGCGGGGTACAGAGTGCAGGGTTCAAAGACCCTTGCCACTTCACGTACAAGCTTGCCAAGTGAAAATCACCCCTTATATGCCATGTGTCAATGCCATCTCCTCCTATTTTCGGTTCGTCACTTTTCTTTCTCCGCCTTCATTATCACCTTTACCACGCATGCACCACCACTTGGTTTGGTGGTCGCACAAGTCTTTGGGGGTCGTCACTGATGAAGGCCCTGTAGTCTTTTAATTCACCTTTGGGTTACACATGCGCACCAAGCCACTACAATGTAAGCCAAGACTAACGTATCACTACATCTACATATCAAAGCAATAAGTCCCTTATAATTAACATTATCTTGGACCCAACCAGGTTCTTGGTCATTTTTAGCAACTGTATCTTCAGTTTCTTTCCTGTGGTCCTTGAGAACATCTGCTGGGAAAAGGGGGGTGGAGCCCCTCCTCTCCCTCTCTTCTTTGGCATTACTATTTTTAACTTATTTTATTATTTCCAGATATTAGTTACTGTATCAATATTGATTGCTGTTTCAATTTTTATCAGCACGAATCATACCTATTTACCACACTGGTAACTGCCAAGCAAACCTCACCAAGTCTACAAAGCAGGACCTCTGAATGGGACCCAGCCAGGTGTTTGATGCTGAAGAGTCCCTTCTCCTTCAGCTCCCTGGAAGGCAGAAGATTGATTTTTCTCTCCACCAAGGCAGCACCCTCTGAAATGACCAGGCTGGCAGCTCAGTTGAACAATGGGAGGTGCTTTTCAAGGAGTGCTTAATGAAATCGTGGAACGCGTTGCCCCAGGATGCTGTGGCTGTCAAAAGCATTCACAAACCCAAGAGGCAAAGAGAGGGGTTTCAGAGTGGCCATTTGAGAAGACAGCCTTTCTGAAATCTCTGGCACATGAGGCCCCTCTGTCACTGCTTCCTAGGAGCTGTGAGACCGGGCCATGCTGCTGTTTGTTGTCACCTCCCTGTACCTGTCCCTGAGACACAGTGCCACCGGGCTGTTATTGGGGCCTTTTCCTTCTTTGCCAGCCCCAGCAGGCATTCAGCAGGGAGAGTCTGCACTGGCTCTCTGGAGCTGAGTTTCCACTCTATGATCTCGGCCTCTCTGTCACCCCCTCCACTCCCCCTCACACATTCCCCAAAAAAGCAGCAGGATGTCTGCTGGCACCACCTCAGCCTGCAGGAAGGCCAAGTGGGTCCTGGCCTCTCCTGACCCACAGCACAGCTTTCTTTCATCCCAGCATGGAAATATAAAAACTGTATTATCACATCACACAGAGGGCCAGGAGCTTTTTATTTTGGCTGCAAGTGTCCACAGGGCATTGGGGAAGAGGAGAAAAAGAGTGTTTTGCAGCAAGCAACCTGGCTGCTCAGGCAGGATGGTAGGAAAAGTGTCTGGAAGCTGGTTTTTAGGACTTTGGTTGTTCTGCTGAAGCTTCTGACAGAGCTGATGGGCAGATCCCAGAGCTGTGGAGAGTTCCTGGGAAATTTGTCCTTGGATATGTCTACGAATGCTCTCCCAGCCATGAACTGCCATCTGTGTCCTGTCCATATGTTACTGCCTTGACTGTTGAGTGTCTGAGGTGCCTCTTGAGGCTGCTATGGACCTCCTTCACCAAGGAATGGATTGTGATACAACATCCCTTCCTGCTTCTATTTGGGCACTGACAGAGCCTGGACCACTCTGGCTTGAGCTTGGGCTCTGGCCAAGCAAGATTGCAAATGAGAGCAGCTCATGGTCCTCAGCTCTTCCCTGCTGCTGGGACAGACAGACACGGCCATGGGGACAGAATGGAGCTGCCCCATCTGCCAGGGCACTAAGAAGGATGTGAATTTTTCTCTGCCCTGTCACCACCAGTTCTGCCTGGCTGCATCCTGCAGTGGGCAAAGAGAAATCCAGCATGCCCACTCTGCAGAAGAATGATAGAAGCTGTCAGGTTTTCTGAGTAGGATGAACAGGACTACATACAATGTGCCATCAGCTCCCCTAAACAATTGCTAGAGTCCAGCAGGGAGAAAGCCTGGCCCCCTTGCTGAAAGCAGCCCCCCAGACCCTGTGATGGCTGCTCCATCTTCCCCACAGGGAACACTGTCCCCAGCTGAGCAGGGGCTGCAGGACCAGAGCCTGTGGATGGCCTCCTGCCCAAGGTGTGGGCCGAATTTTTCAAATAACAATGTCATCTGCTGGACCAAAGGTGTCCCTGGCTGCACCAGAAGCTGGAGGGAATATGCCAGCACCAGAGATGGCTGGTTAAGGAATTCATAGAGCAGCATCCTGCACACCCTCTGTGCCTATGGTCAAGTTGCCAAAATCTTGGTGCCAGTACTGCAGCTTCTCCTCTGTAGCAGTCTGAATTGCTGCTAGCATAGTCCAGGGTAAAGAAGCTAAAAGGACCTTTGCTTAATCTCCACAGATGTTTTATTCAGCTGTGCAGGGAGATGTTCAGGTCCCAGCACCCACACACAGAGGGTCTCACTTTGTCTCCACGGGGCCTGGGGGCTGACCCTGATCTCGGGGCAGTACAAAGATAAGGGGGCCGATCAGGAATAGGGAAGGTGTGGCTGAGGAACACAGGAACAGACCCAGGAACAGGGGAAGGAGCCAGTGGGGTCTAACAGCTTTTTGAGGGAAACTTCTTGTGTCTCCCTTGACCAGGGAATGCCCCCCCCCCGCCAGGGTCTCCACAATTCCCCATGTATTATATTATTAGGAAAGCTTCTCTGAAGGATCAACTGAATCAACACAAAATGACAAAAACAATCAAAAGCACTCATAAGACAATTGTTCAAAATGGAAACAATTCTGAGTTCCCAATGTGCCAACAGATTTCTTGGAGTGTCTTAGATCTGGCAGGAGGGATGCAGGGTTTTCTCAGCACAGTTTATCAGGAAACTGAGTCACACATACTGAACCTGTGGTCCATGGCCTCCTCACTGCCATTGTGCAGCAAGGAGGCCCAGAGGCTGCTGTGCTCTGCTCCTGTCAGGGATGAACACAGCGGCTCTGTGGCCAGTGCCAGCTCCAGCTCCAGCAGCTCACAAGAGGAGACTCCTTCCAGAAGCTCTGCTGGCTCCAGTGTGGCAGACCAGCAGAGCCCACTGGAAGCCACCCTCCATTGCAGCCATGCCCAGCTGCGCCCATCATCACTGCAGAGCAGGAGCTGCCCCAGAGGAGCCGCGGCAGGAGCTCATGGCAGTGGCAGGTCCCTGTGCCCAGGGCAGAGCCACAGAACCTCTGCTCCTGCCTGGGACAGGGGCTGCTCACCCTGGTGTCCCACCAAGAGGAGGGATCCTGGGCCCCAGACTCTGCCCAGCCCTGCAAAAGGCCACCCCACCAGCAGTGCCAGCAAGGTTCCTGCAGCCATTCAGCCAAATCAGAGGAAACAAATGTCTCTTCAGCTGACACAGTCTCTGCACACAGCTTCCTCCCCCTTCTCCTGGTGCCTTTCCCTGACTCCAGCAAGAGCTGCAGGAAATGCTGTGTGAGCCATGATGATGGAAGAGCTACTGATAAAAACACTGGGGTGATGCTTTCAGAGGAGTCATGAATGGAAGACTGACCAACCTTCCAGCCAATGGTATGCCAAAAGTTTCCATTCTTTAAAAATTGACTGCAATAAATTAGTAAAAAGAAAGATACAGAAACAAATTAAATCTCCCACAGCTGCTGGCTTTCCTCAGGCCCCATGGTCTATGTATTGCTAGACTCACTTCATTTAGGCAGAATATTAACTGCCCTGACTGGCTGGAGACTGACCACAAGGTCTCATCTGTGGTGAGCAGTCACTAAAATTAGCTCAGCAGAGGCATCTTCAGCTGTTCAAATGTAGCAGAAATACAAATTCTCTGCTTCATGGCTGTGTGGCAGCAGCTGCTGGTGTGGGTTTGTCAGCGTTGCTTCATGGATTACTCCTGAGAAGGAATTGTGTGCACAGGCACAGTGTGATGGCTTCGATCTCCTCTAATTACTCCAATCGGATGATGGCCAGAACTTGTAGGCAAAAAGCATCATGATAGAATAATTTACAATATTCTCCAAACTACTCCTGTGGTTTTGATTTTCTTACTGATTAGGTTCAGTGTCTGGCCCCAAGAAATCAGTCCAGAAAGAACAGGCAAACCTCAGCTTGCAAGTTAGAGTGCAAGTCTTTAATCTGCTGTTTTTGCAGCATTTATAAACTGCTTTTCAACATATTTGCAAAAAAATCTCTTAGTTCTTGCTATACCTATCCAGAACCTGACTCTCTCCTTGTTTTATTTTGATTTGAGATCTCAGCATGATTTTTGTCTGGACAGGGAAGTAAGAACCAGCTGCAAATACAGACTACAAGTGTGAATCTGTACTGCAGGAACTGAGCTGTAGCTTGGAATTAAAGGCAAGAAGTGATGCCATGGTAAATGTGAACATTTAGTGCTGGCATAGGAGCCTTCTGCAATGCTCCACCAACCCATGGTTCACATTGCTACAAACTCTCTTTCTGATGTTACAAAGAGTGTTGAAGAGCTGACTGTAAGTAAACAAAATAGCCAGAATGGTAATTTTTGTTAATATGGCGAACAATGACCATCTAATAATTCAGAGCTCATAGAAGTGAGTATTCAGATTTCCACTTAGTACATGCTGGCAGTTTTAATTCGAAATCAACAGGTTAATCCAATACAAGTTATCCATAGGAATTAATTTGCTCTAGGATCTACCTAAAAATGCCTCATTGTCTGATAAGTTTAGTAGAAATTTGCAAAGTCAACAGTCCACAGATTTTCATTTCTTGTTTAGTGGCTATTCTGCAGGAAAGCTTTTACAGACGGATCAGTTTGGATGCAATTAAAATGCCAGTACATTTCATCTAGCCATTTTGGTATTAGAACAAAACCATATGACTGCACAGCCTTTTAAAAAATATTTTTAAATAAATTTTCAAATCAACAGTCTGAGTAGGACTCAGAATAAAAACTGTACCAAACTTCAACTCTGTTGGAAGATTCCCTTGTCACCCTGTCAATCAGCTCTACATTCAGAAGATTAAAAGTCCCCATTATGGTGGTTTTAGTATGGTTAGGAATTGGGGAAGGGTCTTCTTCCTTCTCAGCTCCATGCTGCAGTGCCTTTGGGATGTGGCCTGCTGGCCGTTGTGTGTGCAGCCCTGGTATTTCTCCATGAGGCAGAAAGTGCAATTGCATTTCCAGCCCAGAGCCCGTGAGGAGTGGGGCGTGCAGAGCTGTGCCAGACACAGGCCAGCAGCTGTGCCGCCAGAGGGTTTTGGTTCCTGCCCAGGGCAGCTGGTGCATCTCTGCCGTGAGTGCCTCCCCTTCCAGGTGCCCATGGACAGCAGGTGCAGGGTTCTGCAAGGGGCATGGAACAGGGTGGGGATGTCTGCTGGCAACAGAGTGCAGCGGAGAGCAAACAGTCCAGGATGTTCCTGGAGTGTGTGACAGAGAACTCCTGACACAGCTGGTGACTGAGGCAGTGAGGGAAGGCACTGCTGGGCCTGCTGTTTGTGAGGAGAGAAGGGCTGCTGGGTGACAGCAGGGTTGGAGGCGGCCCTGGGCTCAGGGATCACAAAATGCTTGTGTTTGGTTCCCAGAGAAGGAATGAGAGACGTTGGGGAAGTGTTGACCTGCAACAAATTGTGAATTTGTTAAGCTTTACCAGGCAGTGCTTAGTCGTACCTTCCCTCACAGCAGTGGGTAATGTGTGCAAGTGGATGTCTTAGCCTTGAGAATAAAGACAGTGGGCCTACTGAGGAGGTAGCTGCAATGCATTCAAGGAGAAGAAGGCTCCTAACCATTAAAGGAGAATTTGAGGAATGGGATGTTCACCACATGACCAGCAGAGACCCTCAAGAGACCCCTACTCTAAATGTCAGTAATTGTGGGGAAGTGATTTAAACATGTCAAATACTTTGTGAGAATGTTTAGCTTGCGAGTTTGAGCAAAGTAATGAATAAAAGTAATGAAAGTAATGTCTTAGTTCCATGGATACTAACACATGGGTGTGCATGTTTCAGGGTAGGGATTCCTCACACACCCAGCACTGAAATAAAGTAATGCCTCTTTTCTCACACTGAGCTGGCAGTGTGGATCGGGCCCTGCTTGGTAACTTTCATTTTGAAGATTTCTGTTGAGCAGGTAAGATTGGTTGAAATGAAATCTTTTCCAGCTGTTTCCCTTTGGTTTACCTGTTTGAGGGTTAAAATTCTGTGCTGCAGGTGTGCTGGGTGTGTGCAGAGCAGTGCAGCCCCAGAAACGCCTTGGCTTGCCCACAAGTTGTCATGCCTTGTTGCCAGCTGTGCCCAGCTGTGGCAGGAGAAGGAGCCCGCAGCGCAGTGGGCACCGTGCCCTGCCCAGCCGGGGCTCTCTGGCACAGAGCAGCAGCAGCGCCAGCACCGTTCAACCCGCTCCCTCCTTGGCTTCCCCTGGCACACAGAAGCCTCTGGAAATCAGCACCGCCAGTGGCGTTCCCAGCTTGGAGCAGCTGCTGCTGGCGGGCAGATGCTGCCAGTTCCACTGCTGCCAAAGGGGAAGAAAGAGCACAGGAAGAGATGTACATACACAGCAGCCGTGGGAACATCCTATAAACATGCAGATATATGGGGTGATTTGTTAGGAATTTCTTCAGCTGCTATGCCAATGGTGCTTTCTCTCCTGGTTCTGTACAATGCTTTGGGCCATTTTCTTGGTCTGGTTTCCTTTGCTTGTGTCCCATCTGAGTGCTCAGCTGGGGTACAGGCTGTAGGTGCTTGGGGCACTCTTGGAGTTCCTCTTGGATCCCTGAACAACAGGGTTTGGCCCATGGAGGGAGTTTGTGCTGCTTTGTGTCAGAGGAGAACTTCCGAGGCCATTTTGTGTTTGCTGTAGGAAAGGCTGGTTATTGCTTTGCATAAATTCACAGACTAATATGCTTTGTGATGCTTTGCTTTGTCATACTTTGCTTTGTGATATCAGGGCATGGTTGCCCCATCGTCGTGGTGACATCAGAAGGTTGCCTTGGTGCACGGAAGGCCTTAGTGCCAGAGCAGTCCTAGGGGTTTCTCAGATCAGGAGCATCCTCCTGATTGTGGCATTTGTCCGTGTGTAGCTGCACACTGACAGGAGTCTTGGTTGGAGTAAACTAGAAGCACAGTGCTACAATGATTGAGCAACTTGCTGCTGCAGTTTGCACCATGTATGGCACTGTTTATTCCGCCTACTTCATTACCAGCCTGGCAAGTAAGTAGAGGTTTCAACTCTATTTAGGCTAGGGTGTAACCTAACCTGGCTTTTGCATGTCTTCTTGCTCTTTCTTAGTGGCTGAGTTGATTTTGAAAGAGAAAGAACATTAGGATGCCTCTGGTTTGGTAAAGCTCCTGCCAAGAGGTTCAGCTAAAAAGGGGGTGTCTGTAGCCACAGGGGCAGCATTTGCAGGGGAACCTGCAGGGCTTCCGTTCCCTCCACAGGAGAGTCTGTGGCAGCAGAGTCTGTCATTTCCTCAGCTTGCTGGGACAGGCAGGACAACTTCCAAAATGCAGACTGGGAGCCTTCTCAGAAGGCCTTCTAAAGACTTTGTAATTCTCCCCAGAACTCAGGGAAAGCTTCTTTTATTCTAAATTTTGTAATGAAAGGATTTGACTGTCCGTTTTGACCCTTGACTGAGTGCTAAAAGAGTGATTCCCTTTGCAGTGAAGTGCAACCGCCAAAGCAGTGAGTGTCTGCTCCTGAGCCTGGAGCTGCTGCTGTGCTGTTTCACAATAGAACTGCCAGAGCTCAGGGGGATTTGGGGCAAGCTTTTCTGGGTGACTGTTTTCAGCAACTTAATGGGAATTAGTGCATGCAACTTCTTTTTTGAAAAAAGTACCTGAAAGACAAGAGAACAAAAGCTGCTTTATCTGTTGGACAGAACAGAAGCATTGAGTGTTGAAGAACAATTTGCATTTTCTTGATCATGTTTGTATTCATTTACTGACTAGACAGGCCAAAGTGTAGGCACAACCAAGATTATTGTCCTGATCTCTTGCTGGCTGTGTGAAAGAACTATGTCACGTGGAGGGATATTGATAAAGAAAAATACTCTCTGTTTGAGCTGACTTCTACTTTTCTGTGGGATTCAGCAGCGCAGGCAGTTTTCTCACAGCACTTGTTCATTTTCCCTTGCCCGCTCCAGATCACATGATCCGTGTATTCAGAGGTGCTGATCCTGAGGTGAGTGAGAAAGGAACATTTCATGTTCCTGGTGTTTAAGAATTGTAGAGGAAGATGTGAGCTTGGCCAGTAGCAATAGACTGTACAGGGCCAGCTAGGAAGGCCAAAAGAAAATCCATATTCACGCCTGTAACAAAAATAATAAAGGCAGAGATAGACATTTTTAAATTTCCTTCTCAGAGTTTGAAGAACTAAAAACCTAGTTTTGAAAAGAGAACGATGATTGCTGATGGCAGAAAGGGAAAATTTAATTAAGAGCAATTTCCTGTACAGTTGAATTAGATCATTTTAATTTAAACAGAGTGACTTAAAATCCTATTCCTATCAAACTTTATGGTATCTACTTGGAACATGAGGTGGTAGAAAAGGAAGGCCATCTTGAAACGGTACATGCAGTATCTGAAGTGCAATGGGCACCTTTGTGGCTGGGGAGCTGCGTGGGCCCAAAGGACGCAGGGCTGGCGGCCGTGAGCAGCTGAAGATGAGGCAGCGTGGGGCCAGGGGGCCAAGAAGGCCAAGGGCACGGTGGCTGTGCCAGCAGCAGTGGGGCAGCAGGAGCAGGGCAGTGAGCGTGGCCTGTGCTGGGCAGCGCTGCGGCCACAGCTGGAGTGCTGTGTGCAGCTGTGGGCCCTGGGAAGCAGAAAGTCATGGAGGGGCTGCAGCGCGTGCACAGAAGGACAGGGGAGCTGGGCAAGGGGGTGCAGCACAAGGCCAGGGAGGAGGGGCTGAGGGAGCTTTAGCCTGGACAATGGGGGCTCCTGAGGGACCTTCAGGCAGACTTCCATAGATCCCTGCCTTAGATCCATAGAGCCAATGCTCAGCACAAGGGCTGCTTCCCTGCCAAACATCCCTTCACAGCATCCAAGTGCTTTAGACACTGGAGTAGGTAACACTTTCATATTTTGTTAATTTGTTTGTTTGCTAGAAGGAGAAGCCTTGTGTAATTTTTCCTTCTCCAGGGAGCAAGGGAGATTTTTCTCCATCTTTCCTGCTCTTTTCCAGCACTGGCAGAAATTCTGCTAGAATTTTAGTTTTCAAGGAGGCAGTTCTGGATAATGCAGTATTTTTGCACAAGAACACATAGTTTGGGGCAGGGATGTTGGTGCAGAACAAGCTGTTCTGGTGCCAGACCAGCCAGTAGGGCTTGCCCATCATTTTCAAGTTAACGGCTCCTGTGTCTTTTGGCAGCCCAGGGCATCAGTGTGTGTTGTGTTTGGGAATTGAGCAGGAAATCAATGCCCTTGCATTCCAGATGGCCCTCGGAGTTTAGAGGAGCTGGGAGGGGCTGGGCTGCATTTCTGACTCCAGCCACTTCAGCACCATCAGTGTGGTCAAGGGCAAGAGAAGAACTTGCCCGAGCACAGATGCACAAAGAGAGCAGTTCCCAGTGCAATGCTCTGGGTCTGGTTGCATTCCATAAGGACCCACACACTCCAGATTCCCCAACAGTGAGGGTTACTGAAGCAACAGGAGAGCAAGTTCAGGATGGCTGCTGATCAGGGCACTGCTACCGAGTCCTGATGTGTGTAGCAACAGAATGGACAGAATTGATTCAGGGTGAACCCCACGTGGCGAAAAATGTGCTTTGACTCTATGATTTAGAAGGTTAAACAAATGGTTTCTTAAGCTATGTTATATTACACTAGCACTATATTAAAACTATACTAAAGAGATACTTTACTAAAAAGCTGCTAAAGAAACACTCGTGACTGTCTCCAGACAGTCACGACACAGCTTTTATCTAATTAGCTAATCAAGCTAAACAATTATCACTAAAATCCAATTAACAAATCACTTTCAGTAAACAATCACTATAACACATTCTTCATGTACTAAACAACAAGAACAGCAAGTAGAGATAATAATTGTTTTCTCTCCTTCTATGATTTTCTCACTACCTTCCCTTAAAAAAAACCTAGGAGAGAGAACTATATCTCTCTCCATTCAAAGAATATAAATACCACAGTACAGTAAAGAGAGATTATAAAAGTGAGATCTATCTATCTATCTATTTGAATCTTCCTGGCTCTGCTCCAAAGCAGTGGAAGATGCAAATCTCATCTAAAGGCATCCCTTCAGGAGAGGGGTAGAGACAAGTTCCATTGACTGATCGTGAGCAGGCAGAGATGTTTCCCCCTCCAGAGATGGTTGTTTGTTTCCCCTCAGTGCTGTTTTCCTTCTCCAGCTTCTTATGCCCTGAAGCCTTCTTTTTATCCTTTAAATTTTTGCATGTCCTAAGGGAGTGGAACTATCCCATGCTGTAGCTGGGGTCTGGTGACTTTGCTCATACACGCATTACATGACACATGGTTTCCTTCACTGGAATCCCCAGGGCTGTGTAAGTGCATTCGTTAATGGGGCCTTATGAGAAACTCTGTTACTGCTGGTCAGAATTCTCAGTTGACAAAAAAGGGAGAAGAAACACCTTGATCCTCCTCCATATACTGAGATGGCCATAGAGGTTCTCTGGCTTCCATCAGAGATCTTTGCACACATCCTCATCTCCTGAATGACCCAGTTTTCTAACAAGAATGTGGATGTCGGGAAGTCACAAAGCTGGTGCAGGCCTGAAGAGAAGGTGAACTCCAGAAGTGTCTCTCACAAGGAGTGAGCTCACCCAGGAAGCCCCTGCAGAGCCAGGATGGAGCTGTGGGACAGGGCAAGGTGTCAGTCACTACTGAAAGACAAACAGGACATGGCAGAAGCAGAGGGAGGCTCTCACCAGACCCTTGAGAAATGCCACCCCTTCCCTGTCAGCTGCCTGAGAGGCTGTTGGAGCTTCAGTCCCAGATGGCCCCTGAATGTAGGGCCAGGGTCACTTTGGAATCTGTGCCTCCCCTTGGGCAGAGAACGACCCAGGAGAGCAGCAGCACAGTGCTTTGGGAACGTGTGAGCCCAGCAGCCTTTGAGTCTTGACCCACAAAGGGCATATGGGAAGTTGAAACCCATCTTGTCTTGCTTTCTGTGCAGGTGCTTCTAGAGAAAGAGCAGGAGCACACTGCCTCATCTGAGATGCCATGCCAGACTCAGGGAGAGCTGTTCCCTGCCCGAGAGCAGGAAGAGCAGCACAGGCAGCAGGTGGAAGAGCCACAGGAGAATGGCCAGGTGAGCCTGACTGGCCAGGGGACAGAGGGAAGGGCAGGAAGAGGGGCGTAAACCAGAGCTCCTGGGACTGAGGAGGCCAGGAGTCCCACAGGCACTGGAAGGACAGAGCCTTGCAATCTGCAGAGATCAGCCCTGGGACAGGAGGTTTGCAGTGGAGGCTGATGTGGGGAGGGAAGCAGAAAGAAATGGCTGAATAAATGTGATTTTGAGGCCAAAAGAGGAAAAAAGCTGAGCCTGATGGCAGCTCTCAGTCACTTGCTCTGCTTTTGTTTGTACAGAACATCAAGGCAGAGCCACAAGCAGAGCTGCCCGAAGCTCAGAGTGACATCATGGCAGTGAAGAGAAAGAACAAGGAAGACATGGGAAGAATTCAAGAGGAGAATCTCCATCAGCAGAGGGGCGATCAACAAAACCAGGTGAATGAAAGAGTGGCAGCCACTCCACTCATGAAATTTTCTCTCCTTTGTTTGTTAGAGAACATGAAGGAACAGCTGGATGCAGAGCTTCAGATAGCTCACAGTATGACCAAGGCAAGGCATAAGCAGCTGGAGGAAGAAATGAAAATCATCAGAGAGAAACTTAATCGCTTCCATCAGTCTCTGCAAAACCTAGTGAGTGAAAGAGGGATGCAGCCACTGCAGTCACCAGTCTGGTGGTTTCTGCCCTTCTTGCCTTTCCAGTGCAGAGCAGCAGGGAGTGGGTTGATGCCTCTGAGTGCCATGCTGCTGTAGTGTGTGTATCACAGTCACTCTGAAGGACATTTCCTGGTGTGCTGAATCGCAGCTGCTGCCCTGGACAGTGAAACTTGTCCTTTGGCCTTTTGGCCAGCAGTCATCCAAATTGATTCCTGCTGGCCTGTTCCTGCTCTCCTTTTTTCTTGAGGTGTTTTTACAGTGGAACTTGGTGACCCAGATGAAGGATTGAAACAAGCTGTTGTATCTGCTGTCAATCTGTTCTTTGCCTTTCCTCACAGTCGATGACTCCTGGCTGACAGGGACAAGCTGTAGTGTCTGACTGCTTTGTTCTGTTTGACTTGAGGTGCAAGTGTTGACATCTCACCGGGCAGCCTGCGAAGACTTGCAGGGAATGTGTGGCAATGAAGGACCCCAAGCTAGGAGTGAGGGACAGGAACAGTGCCCACCAGAAATGCTCCAGGTCCAGCACATCCTGGGCTCTGAACCTGCTGCCGCAGCAGCATCACCTCGAGGAAACCCTTCTGTGAAACCTGGGAACTCAAGCTTGGGCAGATCCTGGGAACAGGAGATTGAGGAGGAGTACCTGGAGCTGCTGGGTACGTCTGGGGTGTTTCTTATCTGAGGGACAGTGTGTTGTGTGCAGGTGTCATCAGAGGTGTACCAAATGCTCCCCCTGAGCTTGGTGTCACAGGGCCATTTAGGACTCCCCAGAGGAAGCGCTGTGCTCCGAGGCAGGGAGAGCGCTCTGGGTGTTCCTGCTGCCTCTGAGGGCACCTGGGACTGGCTTGGGTTTGCCTGAGCTTCCCTCTCTGCTAAAGGCTGAAGCAGGGATTGTTCTTGGATCAGCAGAAGGCTGTGACCTAGCAAATAATCTAGGCAAGTCCTGTGTGCTAGTGGCCAAACTGAACAGAATTTTTAGCTTCCTAAATTCTCCTTAGACTCCTGACTTCCAAGCAGTCATCAGAGCAAAAAAACTTCACAGAAATGGACTGGCTTTGGAGTTTTGTCTTTTTGGTTGGGGATTCTTTTTTGGGGGGAGGGGGGGTGGGATTGCTTTTGTGTTGTTCATTTTTGGTGGGGGTTTTTTGTTGTGTTTATCTCCATCCTGAAGGAGCCCTTCTACCCCACGTCTTACTGATGTCATTTTTATGACTGTTACTGTTACCACTACTACATCTGCAGTTTATTTTCATGAGAATGCTATATTTTTGTCAATAAGAGAATGCTATCTTTTTGTCAATAAGAACTACTTTGAAAGAACATCAGGTTACAGGACAAATAGAGAGCACGAGGTATTTTCCATGTGCCCCCAAAGAAAAAACAGAGACTTTGATAACAACCTTTATTTAATCTTCTAGTTTTATGCTTATCAAGATGTGTCCAGGAGACACATCCAAGTGGCATGATCAGATAAAACTGTACTGCAGGCATTTCTCAGGAGAGAGCCTCCAGCTCAGCCATGGTATATTCCTCAGATCCATGGCACTTTTCCATACCTGATTCTCACTCTTTCCCATGACTGTTAGAATCCTACCCATTGGCCCAGGCCCTGCTCTAGGAAAACATATCAAGCCCTTTGTGATTCTGCAGCACAACCCAATGAATCTGCTTCTTGCCCGTAACAGCTGCCAGTGCTGTGCTCTCAGATAAGACCTGGTGGGGCTGAGACCAGAGCCCAGTGAATTCTGTGTCTGCCATCACCTGCTGGGACAAAAAGGGCACTGATCTGCGCCTCAGTGTGGCTGATCTCAAAGCCCATCCTGGTGTGTCCTGAATGGGGGCAACAGCTTATCTGGGGCCCAGGCTCACTCTGGCTTCTTCCCATCAGTGCCTGTTAGTGCTCATGCTTGGGCTTTGCCAGCCTTGTTGTGCTAGCTGCCCTGTCCCTGAGGGCTGGAGGGGCTGCAGAGGCTGGAGCCTTCCTTAGCTGGGAGAGGGGCATCTTTGAGCTCAGCCTGCTCATAAACAGGTCAGGGTCCTGATGCTGAAAGCCCCGTCAGAATTAGTTACAACTTGAGGTGCTCTGGTTTACAAATGGGAAGGCATTCCTTTGGCAAACTGCTGAAAGGTGGGGAAGATGTCCTCCTCTCCTGGGATTGCAGGTCCCTGTGCTTTGTTTCCTGTCAAGAGAACTCTTCAAAAGACTGTACAAATCAGTCTCTGTGCTGGCCACCTGTGCTGCAGAGCTGTCTGCCTGGTTGTGGTCGTTGTTACCCTGCTGACCACAAAGGGCTCAGAGCCCCAGGCGCTGGGGCTGCCTTTTGTATCTCCTGGAAGCTGGGATCTCTGCTTTAAAGTCAGCATCTTGCATTTTGTTTCCCTCAGGGATAATAGTGAACCCTACTGAAAATCCCCATATGAAATACACGCATCTGAATTATATTGGCAGCGGGTGAGTCCAACAGCAGTTACTCCTGTACAGCCATGGGCCAGGTGTTTTTGGGGTGGAATGTCTATCCAGCGTGAAGTCAGGCCAGCTGCAAAGATATTCACACACTGGGGATAGATTGTCCCATCTCTCAATGCTGCTCAGAATTTGTGAGTGGGCTCAGAAGGCATTGTCAGAGATGCCTTGCTACCGAGGTCTTGCCTGCATCAAGGAACAGGACCTGGACGGTCTCCTTGTCTCTCAAGTGTGGGACAGCTCTGTGTCAATTTCTTTAGCATTTTTTGTATGTCTCAAAATCATACTGGCACACTAATGAAAAGAGAAGAAACTTGCTTGCCTGAAAGAGCAACCTATGCCCTATCAAAGCTGAGAGATAACAGTTCCCAGGAACAATTCTTTCCCCTGGTTTGAAGAAGGAAACACTGTGGTCAGGATAGGAATCACACCGTTTAGACAGTAAAACCCAAGAGGAAAGACTAAACTCCCTTTAGAAGTTGAACCCCAGTGCTTCAGGAACAGGCCCAGTGCCCATGCACTTGAGAGGAAAATGCATCATCTGCCTTCTGGCAGAGCCCTCCTGCATCCTGCAGATTTTGACACTTCCAGCAGAGATTTCCTGTGTGGGCTGGCTTTCACTGCAAGGTCAAAATGGCTTCTCCTTTCTCTGCTTCTGTTTTGTTTCTAGGGGGTATGGAGCTGTTTACAGAGCACTCGACACTGCCACAGGAGGAGAGGTAAATGTCAACAGCCCCTGCAGGCTCTGCTGCACTCGAGGGCTTTCCCCTCTGGTGTGAGCTGTGGCTGGAGCTTTGGGCAGAGCTGTGCTGAAAAGGCACAAGAAGCACAGACTGGTGCCAGCCCACAGAACACATCTGGGACTTTGTCCTCCTCAGCGGCCAGAAGGAAGGCACAGAGGGCAGCGGTTCCTTTCAGAGAAGGACGCGCTCACTCGCTCTCCATTGCTAAAACAAAGGTGGTGCCTGCGAGCACCTCACTGCTCTTTGGGGCTACAGCTTCAGAGTCCTGAATTCTCATTTCTGGCTGCCGGCAAATCCATCTGAAAGTTACTGGTAGTTCCTTGGCCACCTGCAGTGCTGCACTTGGAAACTGCACGTAGGGAGAGATCTGCAAGGCATCCCTGAAAGCCCTAAGCCCTGCCCATATCCCAAGATGTATGCACAGAGTATTAAGGCATGGATTACTTCTTCTGAGTGCCAAACAAAGCAGCAGAGAGTGTGGTCAGAGGTATGTGGGTGATAACTGAGACACTGCTGTTACCAAGTGGTCAAGGCAAAATGTCAGTGCCCCCACGTGTCCTGTAACTGGCTCCCAAGGGAGCAGAGAAATGGGCTGTTGGAATGTCAGTTCCTAATTACTGCAGTGCCTAATCACAAGGCAGTTTGGCACAGCTCAGCCGTGTCATTGCAAAATCACTCCCTCCACGTGCCTTGTGGTCTCGTGCCACCAACCTCCCAAGTTACTGATTTTCAATGTCATTTTAGGTGGCAATAAAAAAAATAAATCTTCAAGGAGTGAGGAGGAAGGAGCTAACCTTTAATGAAATAACGATCATGAAGAGGTATAGGAGTTCCAATGTTGTGAATTATTTAGACAGGTGAGAGGTCATGGTCTTATCCCATGGATGTGTGTTTACATAAAGCAAACATTAGAGGTTAAAAACCCACTTTGGTCAGTGGCAGCAAGTAAAGCTGTTATTTTTATTTATTCATATTTCTCTACTCATCTCCAATGGATGAGAAGAGAGTGCATCTTGTCTGCATCAGTCTTCCCTGGCACACCTAGTTTGATAATTACTCCAAAATTATTCAAAACCTGGATCAGCTGTATCTTCCTAACTCAATACCCTCAAAGTTCACTGCCTCCACATTTATTTGGGATTGATTTTTCAAAGTTTCTTAAGTGCAGATGAACCATCCTAAAGTGGATTACCCTTGGATTGTTGCCCCTCCCTGCCGTTGCTATGCATGCCAGGAAGACTAGGTGCTTATTTCCAGAAACACCATGCCTGACAGGTTTTTTATCTGGGCTGTTTCTAAACTGCACTTTTCATTTGCTGCCCATCTAAGACATCTCCTTTTTCACAGATGTGTCTTTCTCTTTGAGACTGCACAGATTGCAAACAATGCACAGCCAAGAGGGAATATCTATTCCTTTGATTCTGTCCTTGTCACAAAGGCATCTGGAAATAAGAAACTTGGAAGCAAAAAATCAGTGTAGCCATGCATGTTCATCTCTACCCCCTTGTTTCCTTCTTTCAGCTACCTTCTGGGCGAGGAACTCTTGCTGGTTATAGAGTACATGGATGGAGGTGTCCTGAGCGATATCGTCAGCCAGACCTGCCTGTCTGAAGATGAGACAGCAGCCATCAGTCGGGAGGTCAGCAATCCCAGCTGTGTTTCCAAGGGCTTGGGCAGGATTGTCTGGGAAACAGGGGCTCAGAACAGGAGAGGTTTCCTGTGCCAAGCTTTGTTTCTGTGTTGCTGGTATGCTATGGGCAAGTAAAAGCATCTCAAGTGAAAGGCCTGCCAGTGCCCCTGCACTCCCTGTACTCAGTGCCAGCACTCTTAGCTCCTGCTGTTGTATTCTCGCTCTGTCTCTTGTATTTGTATTTGCTGCTCTCCACCTTGCCTCTCTAAATGTTTGCCTGGAGTCTGTCTTCACTGCATTCCTTGCCTGTAAAAGCAAAGGTGCTGGTGGCAGGATTTGAAACAAACAGCAAAGAAAAAGGAGAGAGACTCGTTTCTCTCAGTCCTCAGCTAAAAAGGATAGGAGTGCAGCCAGAATGCTCTTTGCTTCTGAGCACATGCACTGCAGCAGGAGTCATCCTGGCTGGTTGGCAGGGGACAGCCTACAACAGCAGGTGCTGTTGCTCTTTCAAAAGCTGACGTGCCTTTCCTCTGAAAGGTCCTGCTCTGCAAGTTTTGGAGCAGCAAGCTCTTCCTCTCAGTGGCCATTACTGCTCTGCCATTACTCCCCATTCCCCTGGAGAGGGAATCTTTCAGATTCTTTGTTTCCTTTCTTGTGTGATGAAATCACATAACTCATTTTTGCCCTTCTGTTTCTGTTTTCTCGCTCAGTGCCTGCAAGGACTGGATTTTCTTCATTCAAACAATGTGATCCATCGAGACGTGAAGAGTGACAACATCCTTCTCAAAACCGACGGTTCTGTCAAACTGGGTCAGTATATTCTTGGTCAGGTGCAGCATTCCAGGGATGTGGGTGTGGGGCTGCTTGGAGTGACTGCCAGTTCCCCAAAAATGGTGCTGGTGGCCATGCAGGGACCCCTGCTGCGAGCTGAGGGCACAGTTGCAACATGCACAGAGGTATAAGGAGCCACAAGCAGTCAAGAGTGGCCTTGCTCTGTGTGTGTCCCTTCCAGAGGGAGGGAGTTACAAGTCCAAAGTAAAAGCCACTGCTAGAGGCAGTGTAAAAAATGGGGGGATTTTTAAATTCACCAATGCCAGGAGATTCAACAGCACATTTTCAAACTTCCACTGGGGAATTCTTTTGCTTGCTTTCCTAATTGCACAGAATTCAGATAAAACCAGTATTTTGTTTTCTCCTCAGCTGATTTTGGCCTCGCTACTCAGCTCACCCCTGAGCAGAGCAGACGGTGCTCGCTAACCGGGACTCCTTGGTGGATGGCGCCTGAAGTGGTGACAGGTCAACCATATGGCCCCAAAGTGGACATATGGTCTTTTGGAATTGTGGGAATTGAAATGATAGAACAAGAACCTCCTTACTTGAGTGAAAGTTCTGGCACGGTAAGGAGCAAATACTCACTGATCCCACTGTCTTTCTCACCTGTCCCATGTCCTGTGTGCCACTGGACAAAATCCCATTGCCATCTGCTGGAACTACTTCCACCAAGGTCCCCTCCTACAAATGTCCCTGCAACACATCAGCATCTGCTGGACTTTTGGTTGCATCAATGGGGGAATTCAAGCCTTACCACATGCAAACAAACTCCAAACAAACAAAGTGTTCTCAGGCAACACTTTCCTTTGGGTTAGTGGTTCCAGTTCTTTTGTCTGTGTAGATGGCCTTAATAACAGGAAAAGAGCATCTTAAGAGTGTTGTTATCTTTCCAGAAATGAAGGAAGGAAACCCAAACCCAAACCCAACAAAGTTTCTAAAACTGTGGTCTTTAGAGAGGAACCTAACCCTGTGTGCAGTTTCTTCTCATTGGGAAACATGGGCATGAGGGTGTAAAGGCCACTGAGTCTCTTCTGCTTCTTGTGCAGTGCTGTTGAAACACTCAGTGACCATGTTTCTCTCCTAGCCCAAGCAACATTCTGCACGTCACCAAGCCAGAGCCTGGTGATGCGGAGAGCCTGCCAAAACCTCCCAGTGATTCCTGGCACTTTCTGGGATGGGCCTACCATTCATGCATTGACTTGAGTAGCCAAATGAGCAGAGGGTGGCCATAGGGATGGAGCCTCTCCTTCTTCTGACGTAGACAATTTTTCTTTTGCTGCAAAAATGGGAAGCTGCAATTTTCAGACTGCTGAGAGACAGAGCTGCAGGTGGCTCCTGTGTGCCCAAGCAGGCATTTTCATCCCAATACATTTGTGCAGGCATCTTAATGTGTCTGTGTTGAAGAGGAGATTGTAAATGTTTGGTTCCCTACCTGGGTATTAACTGATGGATTTCCTTTCTTTTCTTCCAATTACCATTGTTTTCAAGAACAGCACAAAAAGCCTGATGAGTTTTGTTCTAGGGCACATGCGCTTAAAGGACCAAAAAGCACTGCAGAGATGCCCTTCATGTACTAACCCTTGAAATTAGTATAGCAAAGTCCCTCCTCCAAAAAGCCTCTGAAGCTGGCATGAATCCTCAGAGATGCAAATGTCCTTTTGCTGATGTAGTTCCCACTAACTAGGTCAGGCAATGAAATCAGCTGCCAAGGCAAGATCTGCGGGATGGTGGAAAAGCTGTGGCTGCATCGGGGTTTGGGTTTTTGGTTGGTAAAGGAAAGTTATCTCTGGGTCTCTGCCAGGGCAGAAAGTGCCACTGCAGAACAGAGGTTAAACAAAGGGATCTGGGAGAGTCTCAGAGATGTGAAAGCAGGAGGTGGAGCCTGGTGTCTCCTTTTTCTCCAGGCTACACACCTGATAGCCACAGTAGGGACTCCACAGCTGCGGCAGCCCAAGCTCCTCTCGGCTTTGCTGCGTGACTTCCTGAGCTGCTGCCTGCAGACAGACGAGGAGCAGCGCTGGTCTGCCAAGGAGCTCCTGCAGGTAAAATGTGAAGGGGCTGCAGGTGAAACAGGCTCTGAGGGATGGGCTCCTCTTCCACTCAAGTCCAAGGCAGCAGATGAGCCCCCTTCCTCCTCACCTCCACTCTTGGTGCTCTTCAAATGAAAATGGTGAGGAATCCTCGACTGGGCTGGGCTGGCAGGCCCTATAAAGGTCCTGTGGTGCAAGTGTCCTGCAATGAGCAGGGACCTCTTTAAAGAGATCAGGTTGCTCAGAGCCCTTTGCCACCAGAGCCAGAATGGTTGCAGGGATGGGGCTCCTACAAGCTCTTGGGGCAAGCTGTGCCAGGGTTGCACCATACTCCGAGAAACAAGTTATTCCTTAGACCTACTCTGATTAGATGCCCTTTGTGTTTAAAAATATTTGTCCATATCCTATTGTAACTGGCCCTGTTAAAAAAGATGTCCCCCACTTTCTTCAAAGCCACTCTGAAGTCTTGGAAAGTGGCAATAAAGTCTACCCGGGGCCTGTTCTTCACAAAACTGAATAACTCCAGCTCCCTCTGGATTTCTTGAGAGGAGAGATGCTCTGTCCTCTGTCTGTTTCTGTTGCCCTCTTTTGTGATTTGGTGGGGTGTTCAGTTTTATCTAATGGCAAAAGAATTGAAGTAGAGCAATGCAGGGTACAGAGACATGAAATGGTGGTGGAGGAACCCAAGGAAGCCAGTCCCAGCCTAGGGGTCAGAGATTTGGCTGTGGGCAGGAGGGGCTGTGGGGGGCTCACTGTGAGCCTCTGAGGGGCCCTGGTTTGTGCCCCCCAGCCCACCCTCAGAGGTTTCTGCCACGCAAACAGGGACAGCTTGGAGGGAGTTGTCCCAGCCCCATCTGCTGCCTGGCACGCTCAAGCAGACGGGAACTGCGCCAGGGTTACTGCCAGGCTGAGTGGCAGAGAGGGAACTGCAGGGCCCAGTGCCACTGGGCTGGCCCTGCTGGGAAGGAAGGTGCCATCCAGCACACGAGGGGCAGGGCATGGAAAGGTAGACACTGCTTTCTGTCCCTGTGGGAATCAGCACAGTGCCTGTCTTTCAAAGGCAGGGGCCTGTGTGAGTCATTGGAGTTTCCTGAAAGGAAGAAAACCCAGGGACAGAAAGTGCCATTTCTAGAGCACTGGCAGGGCAAAAATCCCAGCATGATGAATACATCACAATAAACAGATGAGTGGGATTCTGGGCCAGGTTTGCCTGTGATGGCAAGGTCTTGCACACTGGAGATGACTGGGGAGCAGATGGTCCCATTGCTCCTCTTTCTGGGTCTTTCCAGGAACTTGATGTATCCTGATTGAGTCCCTGAAGCAATGAGCTTGGAAAGTAATGGTTCACTGTTCTTTGTTGTATTTTTTTTTCCGGTGGACAGCATCCATTTGTAACTTCAGCCAAGCCACCATTCATCCTGGCACAACTCATCAACTCAGTGAAGAAGACGAATAACCCTAACTCTAAACCCTAACCCTAAACCCTAACCCTAACCTTAAATGCTAACCCAAACCCAAACCCTAACCCTGTCCCTATCTGTAACCCTTACCCTAACCCCAACCCTAAGTCTAAGCCTAGGCCTAAACCTAAACCTAAGCCTAAGCCTAAGCCTTAGCCTAAGCCTAACCCTAACCCTAGGAGACGAGAACATAGCAATCATGTCAAGATGTTATCTCTGTTACCAATTTAGAGTAGGATTGTAGAGTAGGGTTGCTGAACAGATTTGTAGCATAGAATTATAGATTAGAGTTGAAATTAATAAAGTTTCTGAAACATCAACTCATTTGGAAGATTCTCCTCCTTCTGACCCCTTCAGAAAATTCAACATTTCCTTCTGAATTACCAATTGTTTTTTATGGGTGCTAAGTCACACATATGGCTTCTTTTGTATGGTTTCATAAGTGAGGAGGGCTCCTCTTCATTCATCCTCTCCAGACCACACTGCCTTTGGAATATGAGCCACTGGCTGGTTATGGCACAGCTGTGATATTTCTAGTTGAGGCAGTAAGGGCAATGGCATTTGAAGGCAAAACCAAAGAAGAATGAGGCAGCCCAAACATCTTGTGCAGGTTCAGGCCTTCAGCTGTGACTGCAGAGCATTGGGGTTCCTGCCACTTGGATTTGGATCCCTAAATGCAATAATCTCTTTGGCTGGAGGAAAGCCTTGCTCAAGTGAGAAAGCAGAAAGATCAGAGAGGGTGCTGGGGAAGGTCTCCTGTGGTGCAGAGCTGTCAGCGCCTGTGAGGTGAGAGCGGGCCCGGCCTTGCCCGGGCTGGAGCCCCAGCAGAGCCCCGGCAGAGGCCGGAGCAGCCTGAGCCCCGGCAGAGGCAGGCTGGAAGGAGGCCCTTGGAGCTGCAAGAGGCAGCAGCCGGGCCCTGGGTGCCTCTTGCTGGGAGCGGGCGAATCCTCCGCTCTCAGAGCCCAGGTGGCAGCTGGCTGCTGCTGAGGGGAAGCGCAGCCATGCTGGGCACAGCCCGGCCTGGAGGCATTGGCTGTCTGGAGTGTGCCCAGGAGCAGGGAAAGGCCAAGGGCAGCCGCGGGCCGCTGGGCTGGCTGAGGATTCCTCCTCTTCTGCCGGCTGCCCTGCAACCCCTGGCAAAGGCCAGCAGTGTGTGCAGCACTCTGGGCACCATGAGAGGGAGCCGGGCTGCTCGGCAGGCTGGAGCACAGGGCAGCTCCTTCAGGCCGGCACTTGTGCCAGGGGAAGCGAGGCCAGCGTGAGGCAGGGACAGCTTGGCAGGGCACATCTGCAGGAGCCAGCGCCTCACGCAGCTCTGGGAGGAAGCACCTGCAATCCTGCAGTTCTGCACTGAGCCAGAGCAAAGGTGTGAGATGCAGAGTGATTGGCAGAAATATTCAGGCCCACCAGGCCAGCCTGCTTTGTGCTTTGTGGCGCACAGCATGCACTGTGCAATGCAGCTCTGAGTTGCTGGGAGAGAGGCAGTCGGGGATGTGCCTGAGGTTTGTGCTTGAGGAGTGAACTGATTTGGAAGGGGGCAGAAGGGTTTGAGCAGGCAATTTGTGTTTTCTTCATTAATTTCTGAAACAAAGTCATAATGTGTTGCACACAGGTAGGGTTATTAAAAAAGAAAGGCCTTATAAAATCAGGCCTTGCTATAGTAAATTCCCAGATAGCCTGTTACATCTTCTACGTGCAGCCAGCAAACTTCCCATGGGAACAGTCATGAGTGCAGTTAGCACAACAAGCTATTGTGCTAAGAAAACTGTTTGCATCTGTAACAAACAAGAAATCTCTCCCATGAGCATCCACGAAAAAAAATGTAATCACCTGAGTAAGAGTGAGTCTTAAAAAGAGTGAGTCTTTGCATGTACACACTAATACACCTTCTAAGCAATAAATTGTGTGGCAAGGAAACTACCAGCCAGCTGGACTGAACACGAGATCTGTGAAAACCGTGTAAAAATGAGTTATGTGAATGAAGAATTGGCTTTCCCTGCTTGAAGAAACTGAGTCCCAGCTGCTTTATTGACACAGCAATGTGGCTTCACTCAGCAAGAGCACTTGCAGGGTGTATTGATGAAACGCTTGTGTTTGATTCCCAGAATAGGAAGAAGAGGCGTGTAACAAACAGGGCTTAGTCTTTTGAATTCTTTTAGCTTTAACAGGAGTGCTGAAGCCTGTATTCCCCCACTGCAGTGCTTACTGTGTGCAACTGGCAATCTTGGCCTTGAGAATAAGGAGAGTGCCCCTGCTAAGAACATAGCTGGAATGCATTCAAAGGGAAGAAAGTGTTTTTAGGAGGCTCTTGACCACCAAAGGAGAATTTGAGGAATGGGAATATTTCCCAAACAACTGTGTCAGGAACCAGAGACGGGCCCGAAGCCCTGCCATATTTGATCCATGTTTGAGCAGGTTGACAAGACAGTGAAGGAAAGTGTCTTGTTTAACAGGTGGGGACCTTGACCCTTGAAAGAGAAACAATGTATTGGTCAATCAGTGGGCAGTCAAGCTGTGAAAGGGGAACAATGGAGCCATCGGTGGCAGGGAGTCATGGAGTCATCCTGAGCCATCATCTCACACGCCAGCCATGTGTGAGCTGGTGCTGTAACTGGGAAAATTCCACATCCTTAGCAGGAGATACAAGGCCTGGTTCTGAGCTGGAAGGGTGAGAAGGATGAGATGCACAGCGTTTTGATCCAGAGGATGTCCTGGAAGTGCACTGCCTACCTGCCCCTGCTGCCGAGCACCACGCTCCATCTCCTTCTCCTGCTCAGCGGATTTTTGGGAATCCAGGGGTTGGTATGTATTATTTGCTACTGCAACTAATGGAATAAAGTTGCTTTGCAAGCTCAGTTGTGTCTTAGGTTCTTTTGTGCATGGATCGCCTCCTGAACCTGTGGCAACGACCAGCAGGGACCTACAGGACACTCCTATTCTCATGTCAGTAAATTCTGAGAAGTGATTGAAATATGTCAATAAATTTGAGGTAATGTTTAGCCTATGAGTTTCAGCAAAGTATTGAATATGTCTTAGTTCCATGGATACAAAACGGGTAGGTGAGATTGCTGGGTGTGCAGGGCTTAGGGAAGTGATTCCCTATGCACCCATCACTGAAACAAAGTAATGCCTCCTTTCTAGCCCAGAGCTGGCAACAGGGATCAGGCCCTGCTTGGAAACTTTCATTTTGGCAACTTCTGTTAGCAGGTAAGAAAGGTCAAAATGAAACATTTTCCAGCTGGTTTATCCTTTTAGGCACCAAAGCTCTGTGCCACGGGTGGCCTGGGTGTGTGCAGAGCAATGCAGCCCCCACAAAGCCCTTGGTTTCCCCTCAAGTTGCCAGTTTGACTGCTTCCAAAGGGAAAGAAAGGCAGAGATGTACATCCACAGGAGCCCTGGGCTGTGGACCATTTTCTTGGTCTGGTTTCCTTTGCTTGTATCCCATCTGAGTGCTCAGCTGGGGTACAGGCTGTAGGTGCTTGGGGCACTCTTGGAGTTCCTCTTGGATCCCCTGAACAACAGCGTTTGGCCCATGAGGGGAATTTGTGCTGCTTTGTGACAGAGAAAAACTTCCCAGGCTCTTCTGTGTTTGCTGTAGGGAAGGTTGGTTATTGCTTGGCATAAATTCACAGACCAACATGGAGCGTTTGCTTTGTGATGTCAGGGCATGGTTGCCACATCGTCATAGTGGCATCAGAAGGTTGCCTTGGTGCACAGAAGGCCTGAGTGTCAGAGCAGCCCTAGTGCTGGCTCAGATTCAGGAGAACTTTCCTGATTGGCACCTTTGTCAGTGGGTAGCTGCCCACTGACAAGAGCATTGTTTCATCTATTTACCTAACTTTCAAAAATAACAATGTTTCACTATCTGGCCAGGGCAGCTTTTGCTGCTTATGGCATTTCTTTTTCCGCGTATTATGTTACCCACTTTGCACGTAAGTAGAGTTTTCCATTCTACTTAGGTTAGTGTGTATCCTAACCTGGCTTTTGTATGTCTTCCTGCTCTTTCTTGGTGGCTGAGTTTCTGATTTTGTAGGAGAAAGAGCATTGGGATGCCAGTGGTTTGGTAAAGCTCCTGCCAAGAGGTTCAGCTAAAAAGGGGGTGTCTGTAGCCACAGGGGCAGCATTTGCAGGGGAACCTGCAGGGCTTCCGTTCCCTCCGCAGGGGAGTCTGTGGCAGCAGAGTCTGTCATTTCCTGAGGTTGCTGGGACAAGCAAGACAGCTTTGAAAATGCAGACTGGCAGACCTTCTTGGAATGCCTTTTAAAATCTCTGCAGTTGTTCCCAGAACTCATGGAAAGCTTATTTCTTTTTAAATTTTGTCATGAAAGGATTTACCTCTCTAACTTGACCCTTTACCAAGTGCTTAACTAGTGATTCTCTTTGCAAGGAAATGTAAACTCTAAAGCAGTGAGTGTCCGCCACAGCTCAGAGGGGATTTTGAGGAAGCATTTCTGGTCAAGCATTTCCAGCAAATTAAAGAGAATTAGTGCATGCAACTGATTAAAAAAAAATAAAAAACCAAACAAAAAAAACCCAAAAAAAAGACCTGAAGGAGTGGATTTAAAAAGCTGTTTTATGTGTTTTCTAGAACAGGAGCATTGAGTGTTAAAGAACAATTTGGATTTTCTTGGTCATGTTTGTATTCATTTACTGGCTAAACAGGTTGAAGTGTAGGCACAAGCAAGAATATTGTCCTGACCCCTTGCTGGCTGTGTGAATGAAAGGTGTCTCCTGGAGGGATGTTACAAAATGGGAAATCTTCTCTGTTTGGGTTGACTTTTCTGTTGGATTCAGCAGCCCAAGCAGTTTTCTGACAGCATCTGGTTCATTTTCCCTTCCCACTACAGGTCACCTGAAGTGTGCATTCAGCAGTGCTGACCCTGAGGTGAGTGAGAAAGGAACATTTCATGTTCCTGGTGCTTAAGAATTGTAGAGGAAGCTGAGAGCTTGTTCAGTAGCAATAGAGTGTAGAGGGCCAGCAAGGAAGGCTGAAAGAAAATCAGTTTTCATGCCTGCAATGAAAATAACAAAGGCATAAGTGGATATTTTAAAATTTCCATCTCAGAGCTTTAAAGAACTACAAATCCAGTTTTGCAGAGAGAACCTTGCTTGCTGACGGCAGATAGGGTGGAATATTTACTTAAGAGCAATTTCCTGTACAGTTGAATTAGACTATTTTGATTTAGTCAGAGTGTCTTACAATTCTGTTCTTATCACACTTTATGATATCTACTTAGAAGATGTCGTTGTAGAACAAGAAGACCGTCTTGCAATGGTGCCTGCTGTACCTGAAGTGAAATGGGCACCTTTGTGGCTGGGGAGCTGCGTGGGCCCAAAGGACGCAGGGCTGGCGGCCGTGAGCAGCTGAAGATGAGGCAGCGTGGGGCCAGGGGGCCAAGAAGGCCAAGGGCACGGTGGCTGTGCCGGCAGCAGTGGGGCAGCAGGAGCAGGGCAGTGAGCGTGGCCTGTGCTGGGCAGCGCTGCGGCCACAGCTGGAGTGCTGTGTGCAGCTGTGGGCCCTGGGAAGCAGAAAGTCATGGAGGGGCTGCAGCGAGTGCACAGAAGGACAGGGGAGCTGGGCAAGGGGGGGCAGCACAAGGCCAGGGAGGAGGGGCTGAGGGAGCTTTAACCTGGACAATGGGGGCTCATGAGGGACCTTCAGGCAGACTTCCATAGATCCCTGCCTTGGATCCATAGAGCCAATGCTCAGCACAAGGGCTGCTTCCCTGCCAAACATCTCTTCAGTGCATCCAAGTGCTTTAGACACTGGAGTAGGTAACACTTTCATATTTTGTTTATTTGTTTGTTTGCTCGAAGGAGAAGCCTTGTGTAATTTCTCTTTCTCCAGGGAGCTTTTTCTCAGTTTTTGCTGCCCTTTTCCAGCACTGGCAGAAACACATCACTTTCAAGGCTAATGGCTCCCGTGTCTTTTGGCAGCCCAGGGAATCAGTGTGTGTTGTGTTTGGGAATTGAGCAGGAAATCAATGCCCTTGCATTCCAGCTGGTGCTCAGGGATCAGAGGAGCTGGGGTGGGCTGGGCTGCATTTCTGATTCCAGCCACTTTAGCACCACCAGTGTGGTCGAGTCCAAGAGAAGAACTTGCCTGAGCACAGATGCACAAAGAGTGCAGTTCCCAGTGCAATGCTCTGAGTGTCTGGTTGCATTCCATAAGGACCTACATGCTCCAGATTCCCCAAGAGTGTGCTTTTTTGAAGCAACAGGAGAGCAATCTCAGGATTGTAGTTGAGTGGGGCACTGGCTACCAAGTTCTGATGTGTGTAGCAATAGAGAGGACAGTAAAGAGATATTTCAGTAATGAGATCTGTCTGTCTATCTATGTATCTATGTATGTATGTAAGTATGTATGTATGTATCTATCTATCTATCTATCTATCTATCTATCTATTTATCTATCTATGTAACATTTCCATAATTGAATCTTCCTGGCTCTGGTCCAAGGCAGTTGGAGATGCAAAGCTCACCTAAAGCATCCCTTTCAGGAGAGGATTAGAGGCATGCTCCCTCGACCAATTCTGAGCGGGCAGAGATGTTTCCCCCTTCAGATATGGTCGTTTTTTTCCATCAGAGTTGTTTTCCTCCTCCGGCCTCTTCTGCCTTCAAGTCCCCAGTTAATTCTATAAATTTCTGCCTGTCCTAGAGAGGTGCAACAATTCCATGTTTAGGTGGTGTTGGTGACTCTGGTCACACATGCTTTATGTGACACATGGTTTCCTTCACTGGCATCCCCAGGGCTGCGTAAGTGCATTTGTTCATGGGGCCTTAGGAGAGTCTTCTCTTTCCCTCAGCAGCAGCAGCAGCAGGGAGCGGTGGCAGGGTCAGGACAAGGAGGAGGTGGCTGTCCTGGCCCTTTGCTCCCGGGCCCCAGGCCAGGAGGGCTCTGGCTGCAGCAGGGCGCTCTTCGGGCAGCCCCTGGCAGCCTCTGCACGGAGCACGGCACGCTGCACCGTCCTGCTTGTGCCACTTTTCTTCAGCAATACCCGAGCTCCTCCTCACAAGGAAAAAACTCCAGCAATCTAAAAAGAAATCATTCAAGTACAGTTCTACCTGCCTTTGCATTGTAGTTCAGGGCATGTATTTTTTGGTCTATACTTTCATGATTTTTATGAAAACATGCATTCATATCTTCACATTTTTTTGGTTTTAATTATTCATATAGCTAAACACTCCATTTTAAACTCTTGATTTATTGCAGTTGGTAATTTTGAGGTAGTATATTTTAAAATGTCACAAAACAACACCTTTTGGGTAGTTTTTCTCACTCTTAAAAAAACCCCCATAAGCCATTTTAGTCTCTGTCTCTCCAAATTGGTTCATATCGGCCTATTTTAAATCAGGGCTACAATACTTTTATAGGATTGAGAGAGCTCCAATGAAATGCACACCCGTGATTCCTCTTGTGCAATGTCAGGGCCCCACTGTAAAGCCTCTATTTACTTTTTTTTTCTCTCATTAGCTCAACTGCAAACACACGTTCAGTTGCAAACTTACACAAGATGAGCAAAATCAAAATTATTTGAGGGGCCTTTGGGAGCTCCTTGCTGATCTTTCTGCTTCTTCAGCTGAGCAAGGCTCTGATCCAGGCAAAGAGATTGCACTTAGTGCTACACAACCATTTGGCTGGAACTCTGCTGATTTCTAGGAACAGCTGGAGGCCTCTCTCTCCCCAGGATGTTTTGGCTGAGCCAAGCTTCGCTGGGTTTTGGCTGCAAATACCATTGCCCTTGCTTTCTTCTATCCACAAGTACCAGGGCTGGGCAAAAACTGCCACGTGGGCCATCTTCCAAAGGCACTTTGGTCTGGAGTTTGTGAATGAACGAGAGCCTCATCCACTTCCAAACCACATGAAAAAAATCAGGAAAGAAAACTTCCCATCCTTAACAAACAACTGACAATTCACAAGTGGATCTAAAGCTTCTTTACGCAATGAAAAGGAAGGCAATCTTCCAATGGAGTTGTGCTTTCGGGAGTTTTTCTTCTGACTCCCACTCCCAGCTGGCGCTGGAAAAAGTCACGTCTCTGCAAGTGTCAGTGTCTTCTGTCTGCCATCAGTTGTTTTGCTGCAACAATCAGAACAGGCATCAGGCTGGAGAGAGGCTCAGCTGATGCCAGGAACAGGAGCTGCCCCAAGGAGAAAAAAGACATGAACTTTTACCTCCCAAACCCATCTCCCCAGAGGCTCTAGCAGGATTCCTCTGGTTCCCAGAAATACAAAGAAATAGGGCTGAGAAGACCCTTTGCAGCTAGGTGTTCATGCCCAAGACTTTGCTGATGCCATTTGGGTTTTGCCTTTTTTCTTTTCTGTCTTTTCTGTATTCCTTGCACATCAATTTAGAGCTCTGTAGGCTACTCGATTTGTGACTACTTTTCCCAGTCCTTTTCCATGGCCTTTGCCTAAGCAGAAAGACAAACTTCCAGAGCTCCAAGCGCCGGGGGGTAGAAGGCCCCAGTGTTATCTTGGTTCTTCCTGGGACAGACCCCTGCAGGGAGCTGGTGGACTCACCACCCCTGCAAGCCTTTGAAAGAAGACTGGATTTGGCACTCGGTGCTGTGCTTTAGTTGAGGTATTAGGCCATAGTTTGGACTCGATCATCTTGAAAGTGTCTGTCTTCCAAGCCAGGGATTCTGTGATTCTGTGATTGAGGCAGCTTTTCCGGCAGCCCTGCAAAGGGCTGTGGGGGCCCTTGGCCATAGACAGGGCCCCCACATAGGGGGATCAAGGCTCATGGAAAAGAAGCAAAGGGCTCAAGGTGAAGGCTGACAGGGCACTGCTGCCACAGCCCGGCCCAGAGCGAGCCTCATGTCCTCCTCCTCAATCTGCACCCTCTGCACTGCCCTTTGCGGCGCCGGCGGCTCCTCTGGCTGCGGGGCTCCAGGGCGTGCTGGGGGCCGGGCCCCTCGTCTTCGGGAAGCGCCGGAGCCTCGGAGGCCAGCAGCTGCTGCTGTGGCCGGCAGGGAAGAGCTGCCGGCTGCGGCCCCGGGCACGACAAGCTGCCGCTATGGCCGGCTCCTGCTGCAGCTCCTGCCGCGGCTCCTGCCTCTGCTCCTGCCCTGTGGGCACAGACACGGCCGAGGGCTGCCCGGCAGCTCCATGCCGCTCCGCAGCGGGCCCGGCCGGGCTGCTGCTCTCTGCGCCCTCTGCCCGCCGCTGCCGGCCCCGCCGCGCTCCCGCCTGCCTCTGCCGCAGCCGGGCCCACACGGGAGGCAGCACATTGCGGCCGGCTCGGAAAAGCCCTGCCCGCAAACCGCCCGCCACGGCCTCGGCCTCAGGGCACAGGCTGCCGGCGTCCTCGCAGCTGCGAGCCGGCCCGGGCCGCCTGCCGGCCTCGGCCACAGCTCCCGCCTGTGTCTCCATGGCCGCAGTGCTTGGCACAGCGGGCTGAGCACAGCCAGCGCCAGCAGCACCTCCTCAAGGGCCCAGGCCCTGGGCGCTCCGAGCCCGCCCTCCCCCGAATCCCAGTCATGAGGGGCTTGGCGTCCCAATGCATCCCCTGGGGACAGCAGAGTCGGCCGCTGAGCTCAGCCCATGGCGACACCACCAAGTGACCAATGGAAAATTCACCAAATCCTCATCAGAGACAAGAGAAAACTCCCATGGTGCCTGACAGCCTGAAGCAACTGCCAATTCCAGATCATTCCATCCATGTATGAAAAGAGGCTTTTGCATTAAAGCAGAAAAGAGTTATCGAAAAGGAGGGCAGGAACAAACAACAAAGTTATTTGGACTCATGCTTCTTTTGTCTGTTAGAAAGGCCAAGAAAATGCACTCCTTGCTCTTCTGACACAGCTCTCTCCGTTCATGATGTGGGACAGCGAGTGCTGATGATGTGCAGGAGCTGATGCAAGGGACAGGGACGAGGATGCAGCAGGCACAGTGCCAAGCTGACAGAGGGATGATCTCTGGCAGTGGCACTGAAGGAGAAGAGTTTGCAGGCAGCACAGAAAATGGCTCTTTGTTTCACCTCTTCTTTCAGTGCTGCTAAGAATGTAGCCTGGAGCAAGCTGAGAACTCCAGAGCCTGGAGCCCTTTCCAGGCAGGGCTGCATCAGACACAAACCAGCAGGGGACTGAGGAGCCCCTGGGGTGGCAGTGAGCAACCTCGGGCTCTGCTCACTGCTGCTGGCATTTTCTATTGAACCATCTCCAAGGACTTCTGTTGTGCTCTGTATTTCTAAGGGTTTTCCCCCTTGGTTTTCTTTGGTTGTCTCCTGCACCTTTTTTTCTCCAAATTTTCCTATCCTGTCAGCAGCAGCCCTTGTCCAGAACTGGCTCTAAAATATCAGCAAAGTAGCTAAGAACAACAATGGGTGGAATCCTGTGGCTCAGGAATTCATATGCCAGCGCCCTGCCTGTGCCTTATGCTTTGTCAGAACCTCCTTCTCTGTGCAGAACTAAGGATTAAGGGAGTTTTTTTGCCAAAGAGCTCCTGAGAAGCAAATGTTGTGCTAGGTTTCTCAGGAGTGTATCCGTTAAGTTCATTGCTGGCAAACAGAAAGTAAGGCCAGGGTAGCAGAGCAGCTGGGAGCTGGTCACTCCCTGCAAAGGGCTGGTGTAGGATGTGGGAACACCACATTCCAGGACGGGCAAGCAGGGTCAATGTGCTCAAGGTGCTGCAAATGAGGTTTGGGTTCACTTAGAGAGCAGTCAGGGCTGGTGAGCACTGCAAGATCCAGCTGCAGTCCCCATCCATGTCCCTTTCAGTGCTGGCTTTAGGGTGTCTGCAGCCTGGATCCAGAGCGGCCTGGGGGACTCCTGAGGCTGCCTTTGCACTCAGGGTGAGGATGCCCAGGAGCCCCTGAGGCCGGCAGTGGGGACCAGGGCTGGGCTTGTGGCCTGGCAGGTGTGGCTCTGGGGGCTGTGACATGCCAGGGCATGGGTCACTGTCACTGCCCTCCGCAGCCCTGGCTAGCTCTGTGATGCTCCAGGGACAACGGCAGGAGTGGGGATCTGGCTAGGTTAGGGTTTTGCCTGAGCCAGAACCTCTAGGCCAAATGCCGAGCAGTAGAGACCCCTGGAGGACCGAGTGGAGGAAGCAGAGGAGGCTCTTCTGCGGTGTAAAGCGCAGCAAATTCATCAGGACAGGCAGGGGGAAAGTTCACAGCAGAGAATTACAAAAAGGAACAAACGTTCAGAGAATCCCCAGCCCCCCTGTGCACGAGTTTATAAAATCTTTCAAAACACGGGGTGGACACCATATAGTAACCAATAAGCGACTCTTGGGGTGTGGTTTTGAGGGCTAGAACAAATCAGAACAAGGGGAAGAGAGAGCGTTGGGATAGGGATTGGATCTTAGGGTGAGGGACAGGGAACTTTCTGGAACAAAGGGTAGGGTTTGGGCTGATGGATGGGGCAAAGGGGCCGGGTTGTCTTGACAGACAGGGAAAAATCTGGTGAGGAGGGAGGGAATTCCTTAAAAGACACTTGGGTAGGAGGGGATAACACAGGGGAGAAACTAACTGTAATAACTCGGGGAGCACTTGAACATACCACTATATAACAACATTTGGCTCAATAAACTACAACATTGCAGCACAGAAATTCAGGCTTTCAGCAGCTGAGAGGTAGCACTATTAGAACCCACAGCAGCTGGTGAAAGCCATCTCTCTCCTTCAGGTTCTTGCTGTGTGGGAAGGTGCTGCGAGTTGTGGTGGCTGCACTCCCCCTTTGCTGGGAGGATGATCTGTACCAGGGCAGAGCAGAAAGCTGCCGTGGTGAGCAGAACATGCTCAGACCATTACAGTTCAAAGAATGGCACTGCCCCTGAAGGGCAAACAGCTTGAAAGCATATAATTATGTGCAGAACCGTTGCACAAATTTTCTCTTCTAGAACATGCCCATTTTTGTATACTGTTGATGAATACTCTGGGTTTTATAGAATACATGGGGTTTTTTTCTTAAGGGTTTTTGGGAGAACTCTCAAGTTTATTTCTGTTTGTATTTTACATCCAGCATGCATACAGTTTTTTTAATTATTATTATTTTTCTTTAGTAAATACTTAGGGAAAAATACCTAAGCATTTTTTAATCTTTTGGGATATGGTGATTAATATTCTAAGAAAGAAAACCTTGTTGAACACACGTGAAAACATAGAGAGAGGGAAAACAGTATAAAAGTCTTTTAGAAAAGGGCGTGTAATAAGGACTGCAGAACTGAGTAATTCCTCCAAGGGCAGAATTAGCAAGATATAACACCAAGAATACCTACCAAGATATGTGGGATCTCAGCACATCAGTCCTGATGTGCAGAGTCACCGAGATAACCCTTGGGGGGCTCGGAGGTCCTGGAATGTTGCCAGAAGTGTCTGGTGGCTGGACTTTGATCCTGCACAGGAGACGACACCTGTATGAGGATGGGAGGATCTCACGGGGATAAATGGTGAAGGGATAGGTTAATTATAGTGTGAAACACAGGTTTTAGAATTTCAGTACAGGGGGGTCTAGAGAAACAAGATGGAGGAATTAGGGCGTGTCCTGTCCTCCTTCTTCTTCTTGGCCTCCATCTTCTGTGATGGTGGTGGCACTTTGGGATTGGTTCTTACTAAAAGTGCACTTGTCAATAAGGGTGAAAGGTATGGGGGAAAATAGGTAAATATCTTATACGTAGTTTTGGATATAAAGATAAGTGACCGCCCCGAGGGCTCTCAGTGTGCTCATGGCCGACATGCTGTGCAGACCTCTGTCGGGCCGGGAGAAAATCTTGTAGATAAAAACTAATAAACACTGAAGACCGAGAAAAAACCTGAAGACTCTTTTCGTCCTTTGGAGCGCGGGCTGTCCCAAGGCCATCCCGAGCCTTTCCAGGCCATCAAAAACAGCCGAGAACGGGACAAAGATACTTCCTTAAACCAAGGGAAATGTGACCTGCAGCCATACGAAGCACAGCCAAAGCAAATGAAAACCTTTGGAAAAGAGGGAATTTTGCCAGTGAGATCAGTCTGTCTGGATAACTGAGGGATGCCCATCAATATTACACTACATTCCTCAATATTTGCAATGTCTTTTCTCCCAATTTCTGTGAAATCAATAAGCTGCAGTTGTTTACCATTAACTTAAGCTCTTAGGGGAATTACCAAGCACCATGTATGTTTTGCTGTAGCTGAGCAGGACTTGAGCTTCCCAAATCTACAAAGCAGAAGGTAATCACACAGTTACTTGTGCTAATGTTAATGAAGGGTTTCATGAAAGCAGGTGAATGAGAGCATTGCATTGTAAAACTTCCACATGCAAGAAAACAGGAGTCCACTTAGAATAAAACATAGAAGGCTAGCATAACATCAGAACAGGATAAAATGAAATTGCTAGACAGGAACTGATGCATCAGAAATTAGATGTATAATTGCTGATATATCTGCATGCATTTGCAAGCTAAAACAGAAAAGGAAGGGCAGAGATAATAAGGAACGAGGATTTTAAAATTGCACTGTGCAGAAGAGACACACGAACCACCAATGTGAGCACAGCTGGGAGATTCAGCTTGGAGATGGATTAGAGTGGAATCCATTCACTGAAGGTCTCTGGTGCACATGAGTGCAAAGACTGAGGAAAAAAGGAGAAAAGTTTAATTTCTGAAAGCTATTTAGATTCCTGGAAGCATTGTCTAGAGATCTAAAAATCTAAAGCCTCAGAGAATCTGAACCTAAACCATCCCCAAATGGATTGATCAGGTATGATGTGCACATCTCTGCTGTTTTCAGAGTCAATGAAATTGACAATGAGTGGCTGGAAATTAGGAATGCCCACCCAGATTTTATCTCCATTACTTTAAGAACATCTTAATAAGGCACTTCAGGAACTGAACACTGACACTCTCTCCCTGCTCTATTTACTTTACATTTGAATACAGGCTGGTAGAAGGAGAAATCGGGCTTTAATTTCTCCCCAAATTACCTGTTGCACTTTCAGGTTAGGAGTAGATGGAAAATTCAGCTAATCACTCTCTCTATCCATGAATATTCCACTAGTAAACTGACATACAGAACATCCTTTTCATCTTTTGTACCTTCCTAAATGGTGCCCAATGAACAGGACACTCGCATAAATCTCACAGAAAATCACCAAAATTGCTGAAATTAACTCTCAATTCCATGATAAAAGCTTCTGAGAAAAGGCTTGACAGGATCACTGAACAAACTGAAACTTGGAAGAGAAACATGCATTTCAGCACTGATCAAGGGGAAAGAAAAAGAAATGCTGTAAAAGTTCCAAGTGGAAGGTAAGGAGAAACACAGGAAGCAGAGAAAGAACAAGGCCCTGTCAGATGACCTGTGCAAGGTAACTTTGTGCCCCAGCACCGTTAGAGGACATTCCCTGTCATTGGTGCAAGCAGCTGGAGACATAAATGCTGATGGATTTGGGGGCCACAGTCTTGATAAGTGCAGAGGTTGGTTCAATAACGTGACATGAGGGAGTTCCCTCAGAGCAACTGGGATGCCAGAAAGAAGTGAGCAGCTCACCACAGCCCGGCCCGCTCGGCTGCTTTTCCTTCTGACCCTCCTGGGGAGGCTCTGACATTTCCTCTTCCCTGATGGAAGTGCAGCTGCTGCCAAGGGAAACGTCCTCACACTCACTCAGTGTTCCCTGTGCTTGCCAGATGTCCCATCTGCTGTCCCTGCCCAGGAGAGCTGCTCTGCTCGGGAGGAGGAGCCCGAGCGAGAGCCTGGGAGCATCGGCGGCTGCAATCCCTCCTGATGTAGAACTGTTTATGGATGTGTCGTTAGATTTGGATAGTTACAAGTATAGGATATTTACATACACTGACTGATATTTGTATAGTGATATTATGTAGGTATATTGTTATATTGATGCGTGTATATTCATCTGTTTACATACTTGTACAGCTCTGTAGCTGTGCATTTCTATTGCTTGGGTTGTATGGATTTTTTTATTGGTCCATTGATATTTGTGTATTTATAGACAGGTTTGTTATGTTTGTAATATATTGTCATGTTATATGTCATGAAATATGTAATGCATGTTTGCATCTCTATATTGTTATGCCTACATATGTATTTACTTCTATTTATTATGTATGGAGTTCTATAGTTCTAAAATTCTATTTATTTAGTTCTGGACCTGAGTTCCTTTACAGAGGGATATTGCTGTTTCTGTATTTGTATATGGGCTGTACATTTGTAGTAATAAGTAATGAATTTAATTGTTAAACTTCAATTCAGTAACTTCAATATTTGTGTACAGTGAGTTGTTGCAGAGGGTTGCAATAAAGTAATTTTTTTTCACTGAAGTTGATATCTGCATATATTTACATAGCACATATCTCAGAATAAATTAAATTTTATTCATAAATTAATATTTCTGTGTTTCTATATTGGTAGCATAGCTGTTGCAATTTAAAATAAATTTCATTTTTAAACATAAGTTAACGTTTGTGTATTTGTACATTAGTAGTGCGGGTGTAACTACCTGCAATAAATGCAATGTTTCAACTGAAGTAAGTGTAGATTTGTGCTACCCAAAGCCATGGGCAGATGTAAATGCTGGAGGATTTTGGCCATGCAAATCTCCGGCCATGCCCAGCACATGCCCCACCTGCACTCAGGCTGTGCAGGGGAAGGGCAGATTTGGGCTGGCAGCAGAGCCCCACGTTGGCTCAGAACTCGCTGCAGAGGCTGCTGAGAAAACTCCGGGGCTCCATGAGCACAGAATCCAAGCAGGAGCCACCCGGGAGGACAAATCCCTCATCCCACGGGCAGCTCTTTAGGAAAGTGCTCCAAGTGTCCCCCTGAAGCTCATCCCAGAGAGCAGAAGCCAGCAGGGATCCTGAGCCAGCTCTGCTGCCTTTGGCAGCACTTTGGCAAATGAGCTGCAGCAAGGGGGAGGCAGCAGTGACTGTGACTGCTGCAGGCTGGGAATGAAGGAAGGGCCATGCACACAAGTGCTGAGATGCCCCAAAATCCAGAAGGAGGCTGGAGAGCTGGGAATCAACTTGGCATTTCAGTGCCAAGCTCTCACAGGCACTGAAATGATGGAATCCCTTTGTGTGAAGTGACCTGGAAGAACTGACAGGGAGTTGCTGCTAGGATCAGCAGTAGCAGAAAGCAAAAATGTACAAACACTAGGAGATCATCTAATATCCCCCACAAGCACTGGCTTCAAAAATGATCTCATATATTCATCATATTATATTACATTATATTATATTATATTATATTATATTATATTATATTATATTATATTACATTAAATTATATTATATTAAATTACATTACAATACATTATATTATATTATATTATTAAAAAAATATAATACATAATATGCAATAAATTTAATGCACATGTAGTTTTGGACAATTTTATTTTTTGATATGTATTTTCATTTAAGATACATATTTGAAATAGCCTTTCAGCTTGGGAGAGTGAAGATTTACAACAGTGCAAAACCATCTGCCCACAGAGCAGTCAGCCCCCGGGTGCGTGCATGCACACCCACAGACGGTGCCTGCTCTTCTCAGCATCTCGGGGCTGCTGTTTGCACAGAATTTGGATGAATTTAACTCGACAGAGCCACGAGTGGGGTGTCCAGCTTGTCATGAACACTCATGTGGCAACGAACAACACAAAGCTCTCAAACCACATTATCACAGGTCATTTCATTCCTGCTGGGCACTGCGGAACTCTAAAAAGGACACAGAAAAGGGGTGGAAAACATTGCCATCATGCTACTGCTGGTGTCCTCCTGGAGGAAAATCTGTTGGGTTTCTTAAGGTGGTAGCTTTCCAAAACCTAGGAAAACTGCTGAGCACTGGTAGCCCAATTGTGAATGGTTTTCTTGACTTGGCAAAGCTGGGGTGTTAACAATGGACTCCGTCCTTGGTTCAAATCACCTGCCCTCACCTGCAGACAAAAGTACTGTCACCACCACCAGCAGCAGCTACATCAGTCAATTTTCTCAAAAAGCTGTGTTAAACTTGGGAGAGGAAAGGAAAACACATCAGACACTGTGGATTATTGACAAGACTCTGAGGGACAGTTCCAAAGCAAAGGGCAGCAGCTTCTCTCTGGGGCACTCCTTGTGCCCCAAGGCAGCCGGGCTGCCCTGGCTGCCCAGGACCCTGCGCCCCGCGGGCTCTGCAGAGCTGCACAGCGGGGAGGCAGCTTCGGGCACCTCAGCCCCTGGGCAGGAGGGGCTGCTTGCTCTGCAGGGCTGCCTGTGGGCAAAAGCAGGGTGCTGGCCTTCTGCCCCTGGCCCTAGCCTGGCCTTGCAGGGCTAATGCTGTTCCCTGTCTCAAATATGCTAAAGATAGACCTTATTGTTTGCAGCTCTGCACAGGTATGATTTGCACCACAAAATGCTGAAGGACCAAGGCCTGAACAACAGATCCTGACTGAAGCCTCAGCAACAGGACCTGAGCCAAAGCTGCCCTCTAGATGACCTTCCCAACCCAATGTTCTATGTACCTGCTCCTTAACCAAGTGTTATTATCAAAAGGATTGGTGCATCCATTCACTGGTGAAACACGTCTTCACCTTTTTGCATGAGGAAAATGGACAAGGCCACACCTGGCCTTGGTTCCTCCTTGAGCCCTGGGCAGGCCCGGGGAGAAAACCAAGAGGAGAATGACACCAGCTGTGCCCCCAGCAGAAGCTCTGGCACATTGCTCGCCCAGCACTGTCGGAGCCGGGCTACTCTCACAGTGCTCTCAGGAGCCTCGTGGCCGCCAAAGGTGGAGGCACCGCAGGATTTCCCGGTTCCCGGCCGTGGCTCTGCAGGGCTGGGCTGGGACAGCTTCCCCCAGCTGATGTGCAGCTCTGGATGAAGGGGAAAGCATTGGGCTACCTGGTGATGGATCTTCCTTAATCACCAGAGGCACCCTTTTGTAATAATGCTGAGGTGCATTGCTTAGCTTATCCTTTCCTGACTCTTTTTTACATTTTGGCATTACAGTAAATCACACTGTTCCTTCAGCTGGTGTGTCTGCATCTCTGACCCTCTCCACCATCAAAACAAACACACAGCCAGTTTAGCACGAGACCTGCCTCTCTGCCAGCCCATCTCTTGTCAAACACCCCTGGTGGCCATCTCCACAAATGAAATTCCCACTTTGCAACTTCCTTTGCTGTAGGCAGGAGAGAAAAGGAGCCATTCCCAGTTCTGGACGCCTCCAGAAACCAGCTGCTTTCAGCAGTCACAACCCTGAAATATCAACCTCCTTCCTTAACCTGCCATAGAGAGCTCCCACCAAGAGGCCTTTTGTCCAAGGATACCCACAGAAGAGCTGGAGAAGGGAGCAGTTTGAAACACAACTGCTTCAGACTTTAAACCTGCCTTTATCAAATGAGCACACACCAACCTGTCCCAAAGGGAAAGCAGGCAGGAATGAGAAGCTCCTCTCCCACAACAGGAAACTCTGTGCTTCCTTCTGTTCCAGCTCTCCAGGAGAGTGGAGGCCATGGTCTGCACCTCACTTTGGGAAGGAGCCCTTGGAATTGGCCTGGTCTGGGAGGGCAGCAAATGGAATTCCCCAAAAAGTAGGAAAAGATTCTCTGGAAGGAATAGATGATGACAACATTTCTGCAGAAAAGCAAAAAACGAATAATTGAATCATTTCAAGAAGTGCCCAGACTGAAATTTGTTTGCCAATAAGACAACCCCAAAGTCTCTGTGGTGTGTCAGCAAGCTCAGGAAAGAACCTGCAAGGCTTGGATAAACATCATTGGTGTCCGCCCCCCAGAGCACAAGCAGCTCCCCAACAACACTTCAAGACTAAGGGACAAAGCTTCCCCCTTCAGCTCTCCACAGCAGCTCTAGGGAGTCTCTCCCCACTGCAAGATCTCCTTTGTCAGTCTATAGTGACAGGAGTTGGCTGCAGGAGACATTTGCATGGAAACTCTCCCCAGATTGGGGGGAAGAAAAAGAAGAGGTGATTCCTGAGGAAAGAAAAAGGCAACGCTGCTTGGGAAGACACCAGTGTGAGTTTGCTACAACTCTAGGCCCGAAATCCCCTGAAGAAAGCCGCATCCATCCATGGGGCAGCACTTTGGCTTTGATATCAATGCTGACAAAATTGCTTCCCATTCCTGCTGCCGTAGCTGACTCCAATTCATGAGCAATGTGCCAACTCTGCCAAAGACAGGCAGACATGGTGAGATAAAACCAGCTAGTCTGCTGAAAAGGAGTCCAAATTAATGTTTTCTAACTCCTCCTTTTAATCCTTTCCGCAGCCAAGACAGAGCAATGTCCTTCCTCTCTGTCCCCAATGGTTACCCAGGCATGGGATGCAGCGTGGGGACAGAGCCTGTCACTGTTCCCAGTGCCCTGCCCTGCCCTTCCATGCCTCCCTTGCCCTTCCCTGTCCTGCTGGATCCTGCTGTGCTGTGCAGTGCCAAGCCGAGCCCGGCCAGTGGTCACGCATTTCGGGAATGACCCTCCCCTGTGCCTCCCGCCGGCATAATGAACACACCACTTTGTAACTTTGACTAGTTAGAGAGTCTTTGTCCCTGATTTTCAGTTTTAACCATTCAGGGAGCTTTTGTTTTCCCTGACAGTACAGTTGCTGCCAAGGGAAACACACCCAAAGACCAATAGTAACCCAGCCTTCCCTTTGCTTCCCTTTTCCTTCCCTCACTGCTACACAGCGCTCTCATACCAGGACCTCAGTGCTGCCTCACCTGAGCATTTAGAGCTGCCTCCAGGCCCTTCCAGGCTAAGTGCAGGTGCTCAGGACTCTGAGGTTTTCCTAGCTTCTTGGGAGAAGGTGTTTGCTTCATCTGGACTTCTTGGGGTTTCATCGGAGGAGCCAGGCACAGGCAAATTTCATCTCCACTGTGAGCTCTTCATTCTGCTTGTTCCCATGAAGCTTAAATGCCAACCTGAGCTCATAGTTCCTCTGGTTCCCGTAGACCATCACAACCCTTCCATGGCCTCTCCAGAGAGGGGCAGCTGCACATCTTCAGAGCAGCAGTTGCCAGCCCGCATCCTATCAGGAAGGGAAGGAGTTTCTACCCTTGCTTTCCAAGCAGGTCCTGGTTAATGACCCATTAAAGTGTTTTCCTGCAGTGCTCTATCATGGGTAGATCTCAAGTGAAAATCAGGTAGAAAGGGTCAAGTCACCTAGGAAGGGGGACCTTGAAAACAGAAAGATTCTCTGCCTGATTTTCCTGTACTTGCTGCAGATTTGGATGGTGTTCTGGGCATTTTGCAGACAGCCTCTCTGTAGGGGTACAAGGGCAAGGTGGAAGATATTGCCTAACAAGTGGTCAGTGTTAGGTGCACTCTCCTCTTTCTTTGAATGAAGCCAAATTAGGACTCTGATAGGATATTGCAGATGTTTAAGACTGTCTGCCCTGCAAATCAAGCCGTGCCATTTGACGCTGGCAGGGGCTATGTAGAAATCACGAATGGGCCGGGACTGCTGAGGCACGCGCCTCGAGCTGTTTGTTCTCCAGCATCGGTCTCATTACATGGGTCTGACAATGGGAAGATGCCAGCAGCTCACATCCCAGGCAGCAGACAAAGAACTTAATGTTACAACTTACTTTATAAATTTTTTGACCAATCATGCAAAGCAAAAGCTTATTGACAGTAGTTCTATCCAATCACTATAAGCACATATTCCATTGGTTAAAACAATGCTTGCTTATTTCGAATAAAATACCTACTTGTAAGCCTTAAAACACAACGCACTGAGCTCCATTATTAAGCTTCAACCTTCCTAATATCTTGCTAGATAAACTTTTCTGTAGCTTAGAGAGTTATTCTAGACCAGTGTTAATGCACAGACCATTGTTCTATTTGTCTTTGCTTTTCTGCAGTTTAAATAATTTTTCTGCTGACCTATCTCATGGCTGCTGCTTGGCTCTAATCACAGTTCTACTGTATCTGAGACCTGCCTTTTGCAGCTTTCCCAAAACCCTCTAATTTTGTGGATTCCCTCAGAGGACTCAGTGCCAGAGCCTCTGGAGAAGCGTGGAGGGCAGGGCTCAGGCAGGTTGTGTTCCACTGCAGCATTTGAACTCAAGGCACCAGGAAGCACCAAGCCTGCGAGAGGAACTCAACCCTTCTCATCTCCCTCACTGCCAGAGGCAGGCTCAGAGCAGCCATCTCAACCCTCTCTAAACCAGTGGGGGCTCTGTCCTTACCAAGCTCCTCGGGCTCCTGGGAATTGTTCCCACAGCTCTCGGTGCCATGCAAAGCTCCCTCTGCTGCAGCTCAGTCCACAGGCTCCCCTCCTGAGGACTCAGGGGCAGCAATAATATTCCCCTTGAAAGAGAAACAGAAAGGAAGAAACCCTTCTCGCCACTTCCACAAAACACCTGGTCCAACAACTCCATGGCTCACACACTTAATCCCTTGTTCCTAACAAGAACTCTGGGCCCCAAAGCCCTTCAACAGTCAGAAAAATTTGACTTCTCAAACACAGTCCAAAAGCTGTCAAAGCTGACAGTGACAGTGTTGAACATGGGGATGACACTGAACACATGGAATGGCTGCTAAGGAAATCAATTGCTGCTCTGTTCTGTAAGGTTGCATGTCTGACAGCACTAACATCAGTCATCATGTCACTAATTGCAATGGAAGTAGCACTGTCTTCTTTCTTCTGCCAACAACCCAGTCGGTATATTGGTTTCAATGCCTCGCCCGAGGCAAGTTGATGTAGAAATAAATTCGATGTACCTCATTTTGCAGGGCTCTAGGGTCTGAAATTGCTATTACAGTTTTCTTTATAATGATGGGCAAATCTTTTTTCTCTGTGTTTTCTCTTGATGGCTTTTTTAACACTAGGTGCTCTCACAGTGAGTTGTCTGATGCTACATGGGCCACCTTTAATTTTTGAGGGAATGTCCTGCCAGGCTCTATCTCCACAAATGAGCCAATATTTTGTTGCTAATTGTCATGGGGACTCATCTAGGTCATCTACTCGTCAGCAGTTTCACCCTTAGGGGGCACTGGGGTAGTACAATTGCACCACAAACTTGAGTATCTGTCCTCAGGATGATGGGGAGTAACATTTAACTGTGGATCTCCCTGGTACTGAAACTCAGCACAAAATTCCATCACCAATGAACCAAGAATTCCAATTCTTGAGGTTCACAAGGTGCTTTAAGAAGATCAGGGGCCCAGTGATGTCAGCTGGTTATGGGATTGGTCTCATTGGCAGCCTCACACCAATATTTGTCATGATTGGGTATTGGCTACTCCTTGGCTGGCACAGGCACACCCACCAAACAGGTTGCAAAGGATTTGTCTGGCTCAAATTGGTCAAACACATGGTGTCTGAGCCTGCTGACTTGGCTAAAGCAAGGCAAACATTCATTTTTTGGTTGATCTACAGGCATGTATGCACTGCAAAAGCAAGCAAGCAAAACCAACAAGTGCCAGTATATCCTTTGATCAAGCTCCATGTTCCTGTTCAGCTGCTTTCTGGTAAAAGATCCCTTATCTATTTCAGTTCTCAAGCAAATCTTTTAGCACTTGTTCAGGGACTGGCCAACTATAGGGCACTAAACTGTCCCTCTAACCTTCAATTTTTACAAATTTTAATATCTTAGAATTCTTTTGAACACAATGGACACCACGCTTTTGCTGAAAGAGCTCTATGATACAAACCATTTTCACAGTCCAAAAAGCAACATCAAACTCAAGATTTGTAGCTTTTACAGGCTGAACAGGGAACGTCAGGCATGCACCATAGCTTCTCTGTGCGGCTCACATCTGCGTGCTCATTTCCCTGCTGGTGGAATTGTCGCTGCGCTCTTGTGTATGAGATGGTTTCACGTCCTTTGCAGGGACACACTTAGGTCCGACACCTGTGCAAAGACAAGCATAGCTTTTGCCCCAAGTGATTAGTGAAAATGGTCCTTCAATTTGTCCTAACTCAAGGTTTCTGATCGAAACTGAAGGATTTTCTTTCAATTTTTCCTGTGTGCTGTTTGAAAAGTGCCTAAAATTTAGAGGATTAGGTCCTGCAAATGAGCTATTCAAAACATAAAGACATCAAAAGCTTTGCTCAGCCTCATCTGGGGTGTTGCTTGGGCCACTCCCCCTTTTGTTGATCTGGAATGGGATTTAGAGTGTGGTGCGTCCTTTCAACAATTGCCTGACCTTTGTGGGAATAAGGAATTCTAAAAGTGTGGCGAACACCCCAGTCCATCAAAAATGTGGCCAAATTTTTAGCTGTGTATGTGGCGCCATTTGACAGTTTTCATCTCGTGGGGGATCAGTTTGGCGAGCTCTGGGCCCAGTGACACTGACAAGGACAAAAGCAAAAGACGAGAGGTGCTCTCTCTTCCTGGGACCAAAGTCCCACAGCTTTAATGGAGAACAACTCCAGGAGAGAAAGGGAGTGTCCAGGAGAGGAAAGAAGATGTCCAGAGGAGGATAGAGAGTGTCCACTTCATGGCAGGGGATTTTAAACCCTGGGGGAGGAGGGTGGGTAGAAAGGAACTACCCTAATTCAACATAATAAATCACCACACGGAAGTTTTCTGCATAAATTGCTGCACTTGTTGCAAACAAAATCCTAAAATCTCCCCAAAAGCAACCGTGCAGTCCCAAATGACCACAATGTGGGAGAAAAACCACTCAACCCCCCTGTATACCCAAGCACCAGGTGTCACAGGGAGCACCAACCCCTGCAACTAGAAAGTCCACGCACACAGGCTCACTGGGAAAGGAGTATATCTTTATGAGGGGACAGAATGCTCACTTTTCTCAACACAACACACACCATCCACCACATCAGCATCCACCCACATCATCTTCCTCAAACATTCACACACTGAAAACACAACTACAATTACAACACACAGGAAAAATAGCAGCAATGAAACAGGATTTGCTCAATTCACCCCCAGAATTGCTAGCAGGTCCTTATTGACACAGCAAATCCTTTCTGCCAGCAGCCAGACCCAAACCCAAACTGTACAGGCGTACGTTGTGCACAGGACATCTCTGTGTAACTTGTGAACAGCCCTTCCCCTGCATACACCTTACGGGTTACTTTATACAGAGTTAAACGTTCCCTTTCTCCACAGTCCCCACAGTCTTGTCTGTCCCCCACGAGGAACAGCCGAGAGCGGAGGTGCCTCCAGGAAAGGAATGTCCTGGCAGCGCCCAGAGACATCCGGAGCCCAGTTGTTCTCGCTGGAGCAGAGAAGCGTCCCTGCCGCGGTCACCAAATGAGGTGTGGAATAGAACTCACCACAGTTAAAGGTAGAAGGTGGTGTGTTTATTACAGCACCAGGCACACGAGGAGTTGTCTCCTAAAGACATGTGTGAAGAATCACTGCCGCTCTACTTATCTAAAAAAGTGCTACATATTCATATAATTCCCAAAATGACTAATACATATTAATTAGGTAACCCCACCTACCCCCTTTGTATTAAAATGTATTATAATTGAGTCCAAAGTTCCCTCATATTTGCGGATTCTTTCACATCACATGGGTTGGTGGGTTTTAAAGCAGGGAATGGTCTCCTTCTGATGAAGCCAAGACGTCTTCCTCAATTTGACCTCTTTCCTTATGACCTGTTGGCAGGCTTTCACACCCCTTGGCTAAAGCTGAAATTTCGAGGCCCAGGTGCAGGCTACGGTCCTCTTCTTTGTCACAAAGAAATCCGCATCCCATCCTGCTTCTTTAAACATAGTAAAGACGGGCAAGTGATATATTACCCTAGACTTAACTACCTTATCTGCTAGAAATTAACTATCCCTTATTATTTCTACTCTTCTTGCTATACTCTTTCTGCCTAACTAAATCTTGCTAAAATTTTAACTCTTCCAGTTCTTTTAAATCCTGGATTCATTGGCCTCATCTCACACACCAGCCATGTGTGAGCTCATGCTGTAACTGGGAAATTCCACTCCTGAGCAGGAGATACAAGGCCTGGTTCTGAGCTGGAAGGGTGAGAAGGATGAGATGCACAGCGTTTTGATCCAGGGGATGTCCTGAAAGTGCACTGCCTACATGCCCCTGCTGCCAAGCACCACGCTCCACCTCCTTCTCCTGCTCAGCAGATTTTTAGGAATCCAGGGCTTGGTATGTATGATTTGCTACTGCAACAAATAGAATGAATTTGCTTTGTAATCCCAGTTTTGTCCTGGGTTATTTTGTGCATGGGTCTCCTCCTGAACCTGTGTCAAAGACTGGCAGGGACTAAAGGACACTCCTATTCTCATCTCAGTTAATTTGGAGAAGTGATTTAAGCATCAATAAGTCAATAAGTATCAATGAGTAAATCAAATAATTTGGGGGAATATTTAGCCTGTGAGTTTCAGCAAAGTATTGCGTATGTCTTAGATCCATGGATACAAACCAGTAACTGAGATTGCTGGGTGTGCACGTGTTGGGGAAGTGACTCCCCACACACCCAGTGCTGAGATCAAGGATTGCCTCTTTTCTAACCCTGACCTGGCAGCAGGGATTGGGCCCTGCTTGGTAACGTTCATTTTGAAGACTTCTGTTGAGCAGGTAAGAATGGTCAAAATGAAATCTTTTCTAGCTGTTTCCCTTTGGTTCACCTGTTTGAGGGTTAAAATTCTGTGCTGCAGGTGTGCTGGGTGTGTGCAGAGCAGCACAGCCCCAGAAACCCCTTGGCTTGCCCACAAGTTGTCATGCCTTGTTGCCAGGTGTGCCCAGCTGTGGCAGCAGAAGGAGCCCGCAGCGCAGTGGGCACCGTGCCCTGCCCAGCTGGGGCTCTCTGGCACAGAGCAGCAGCAGCGCCAGCACCGTTCAACCCGCTCCTGCCTTGGCTTCCCCTGGCACACAGAACCCTCTGGAAATCAGCACCGCCAGTGGCGTTCCCAGCTTGGAGCAGCTGATGCTGGCGGGCAGATGCTGCCAGTTCGACTGCTGCCAAAGGGAAAGAAAGGCAGAGATGTACCCGCACCGGAGCCCTGGGCATGTCCAATAAAGGTGCAGATATGTGGGGAGTTTTGTTAGGAAGGATTTCAGCTGTGATGCCAACAGTGGCTTCTCTCCTGGTTCTGTGTGTTCTACACAAGTAATGCAATGGTTGGCTCTGACAATTAAGAAGTAGATGCTATGTGGATGTTCAAATGTGTAGCGATGGTAATGTGATATATCCTCCCATAGTCCTCTTTCCAGTCCCCCTTGTAATAGACTTGGCAGTCAGGGCATTTGGGGAGGGCTGGCTTGTGACCAGCAGGCAGGGTGTAACAACACCTGACTACAGTCAGGATGCAGGAAAGTAATCTCCACCAATGGACAGCAGAGAAAGAGTTGACTGACAAAACTTTTGGAGAGGCTAAGGGTATAAAAGGCAGAGCATCCTTTCTGTAGATGAGCACATGGCTGCTAGTCACAGAGACTCCAAATGCTGTAATTTTTCCTTATTTAGTCGTTTGTTGAGGTTTACTAAACCTTTAAAATTTTAAAAGTGAGAGTCATTTCTCACATCTGCAATGATGTGGGGCCATTTTCGTGGTCTGGTTTCCTTTGCTTGTGTCCCATCTGAGTGCTCAGCTGGGGTACAGGCTGTAGGTTCTTGGGGCACTCTTGGAGTTCCTCTTGGATCCCCTGAACAACAAGGTTTGGCCCATGAGGGGATTTTTTGCTGCTTTGTGACAGAGAAGAACTTCCCAGACTCTTTTGTGCTTGCTGTAGGGAAGGTTGGTTATTGCTTTGCATAAATTCACAGACCAACATGGAGCGTTTGCTTTGTGATGTCAGGGCATGGTTGCCACATTGTCGTGGTGACATCAGAAGGTTGCCTTGGTGCACGGAAGGCCTGAGTGTCAGAGCAGCCCTAGTGCTGGCTCACATCAGGAGAATCCTCCTGCTTGGGGAATTTGTCAGTGGGCAGCTACACTCTGACTAGAGTCTTGTGTCTTCCAGTGTTGTGGTGAATTCCCACAACACTGCTACCATGTTTCACCATCTGGCCACAGCAGCTTTTGCTGCTTATGATGTTTGTTTTTCCACGTATTACGTGACACACTTTGTTTGTAAGTAGAGTTTTCCATTCTACTTAGATAAGGGTGTATCCTAACCTGGCTTTTGCATGTCTTCCTGCTCTTTCCTGGTGGCTGAGTTTCTGATTTTGAAACAGAAAGAGCATTAGAATGCCAATGGTTTGGTAAAGCTCCTGTCAAGATGTTCAGCTAAAAGGGGGTGTCTGTAGCCACAGGGGCAGCATTTCCAAGGGAACCTGCAGGGCATCCGTTCCCTCCGCAGGGGAGTCTGTGGCAGCAGAGTCTGTAATTTCCTCAAGTTTCTGGGACAAGCAAGACAGCTTGAAAATGTAGACTGGAAGACCTTCTTTAAGGCCTTCCAAAAACTCTGCAGTTGTTCCCAGAATTCAGAGAAAGCTTCTTTCTTTTTAAATTTTGTCATGAAAGGATTTGACTATCTAACTTAATAACCTTTTACTGAGTGCTAAAATAGTTATTCTCTTTGAAAGGAAGTGCAAACTCTAAACCAGTGAGTGTCTACTCCTGAACCCTAGAGGTGCTGCTGTTCTCTTCCAAAATCGAACTGCCGCTGCTCAGGGGAATTTTGGGAAGCTTTTCTGGGCAACTGTTTCCTGCAAGTTAATGAGAATTAGTGCATGTATCTGATTGGAAAAAAAAAAAAGTACCTGAAGGAGAGGATTTCAGAAGCTGTTTTATGTCTTTGGTAGAACAGGAGCATTGAGTATTAAAGAACAATTTGCATTTTCTTGATCACATTTGTATCCATTTACTGGCTACACAGGCCGAAGTGTAGGCACAGACAAGAATATTGTCCTGATCCCTTGCTGGCTGTGTGAATGAAATGTGTCTCCTTGAGGGATGTTGTGAAACGGGAAATCATCTCTGTTTGGGTTGACTTGTTCTGTGGGATTCAGCAGCCCAGGCAGTTTTCTGACAGCATCTGGTTCATTTTCCCTTCCCACTACAGGACACCTGAAGCGTGTATTCAGCAGTGCTGAAGATCCTGAGGTGAGTGAGAAAGGAACATTTCATGTTCCTGGTGCTTAAGAATTGTAGAGGAAGCTGAGAGCTTGGCCAGTACCAGTAGAGTGTAGAGGGCCAGCAAGGAAGGCCAAAAGAAAAAACATTTTCATGCCTGAAGAAAAAATAACAAAGTGTGAAATGAATATTTTAAATTTCTATATCAGAACTTTGAAGAACTACAAACCTAGTTTTGAAGAGAGAACCTTGCTTGCTGACGGCAGATAGGGTGGAATATTTACATAGGAGCAATTTCCTGTACAGTTGAATAAGACCATTATAATTTAGTCAGAGTCCCTTAGAATTCTATTCCTATCCAACTTTATGATATCTACTTAGAAGATGTGGTTATAGAACAGGAAGGCCATCCTGCAATGGTGCCTGCAGTATCTGAAGTGAAATGGGCACCTTTGTGGCTGGGGAGCTGCGTGGGCCAAAAGGACGCAGGGCTGGCGGCCGTGAGCAGCTGCAGATGAGGCAGCGTGGGGCCAGGCGGCCAAGAAGGCCAAGGGCACGGTGGCTGTGCCAGCAGCAGTGGGGCAGCAGGAGCAGGGCAGGGAGCGTGGCCTGTGCTGGGCAGCGCTGCGGCCACAGCTGGAGTGCTGTGTGCAGCTGTGGGCCCTGGGAAGCAGAAAGTCATGGAGGGGCTGCAGCGAGTGCACAGAAGGACAGGGGAGCTGGGCAAGGGGGTGCAGCACAAGGCCAGGGAGGAGGGGCTGAGGGAGCTTTAGCCTGGACAATGGGGGCTCCTGAGGGACCTTCAGGCAGACTTCCATAGATCCCTGCCTTAGATCCATAGATCCAATGCTCAGCACAAGGGGTGTTTCAGTGCCAAACATCCCTTCACTGCATCCAAGTGCTTTAGACACTGGAGTGGGTAACACTTTCTTTTTTTTTTTTTTGTTTATTTGTTTGTTTGTTTGCTAGAAGGAGAAGCCTTGTGTAATTTCTCGTTCTCCAGGGAGCCAGGGAGCTTTTTCTCCATCTTTCCTGCCCTTTTCCAGCACTGGCAGAAACACATCACTTTCAGGGTAACGGCTCCCATGTATTTTGGCAGCCCAGGGCATCAGTGTGTGTTGTGTTTGGGAATTGAGCAGGAAATCAATTGCATTCCAGCTGGTGCTCAGAGATTAGAGGAGCTGGAAGGGGCTGGGCTGCATTTCTGATTCCAGCCACTTTAGCACCATCAGTGTGGTCAAGTCCAAGAGAAGAACTTGCCCGAGCACAGATGCACAAAGAGTGCAGTTCCCAGCAATGCTCGGTGTCTATTGCATTTCATAATGACGTACATGCTCCAGATGCCCCAAGAGTTTGGGTTACTGAAGCAACAGGAGAGCAGTCTCGGGATTGCAGTTGAGCGGGGCACTGGATACCAAGTTCTGATGTGTGTAGCAACAGAGAGGACAGTAAAGAGAGATTTCAGTAATGAGATCTGTCTGTCTATCTATATACTGTCTATCAATCAATCAATCAATCAATCAATCAATCTATCTATCTATCCATCCATCCATCCATCCATCCATCCATCTATCTACGTAACATTTACATAACTGAATCTTCCTGGTTCTGGCTCTGGTCCAAGGCAGTTGGAGGTGCAGAGCTCACCTAAAGTATCCCTTTCTGGAGAGAATTAGAGACATGTTCCCTTGACCAGTTCTGAGAAGGCGGAGATGTTTCCCCCTTCAGATATGGTCGTTTTTTTCCATCAGAGTTGTTTTCCTCCTCCGGCCTCTTCTGCCCTCAAGTCCCCAGTTAATTCTTTAAATTTCTGCCTGTCCTAGAGAGGTGCAACAATTCCATGTTTAGGTGGTGTTTGGTGACTCTGGTCACACATGCTTTATGTGACACATGGTTTCCTTCACTGGCATCCCCAGGGCTGCGTAAGTGCATTCGTTCATGGGGCCTTAGGAGAGTCTTCTCTTTCCCTCAGCAGCAGCAGCAGCAGGGAGCGGTGGCAGGGTCAGGACGAGGAGGAGGTGGCTGTCCTGGCCCTTTGCTCCCGGGCCCCAGGCCAGGAGGGCTCTGGCTGCAGCAGGGCGCTCTTCGGGCAGCCCCTGGCAGCCTCTGCACGGAGCACGGCACGCTGCACCGTCCTGCTTGTGCCACTTTTCTTCAGCAATACCCGAGCTCCTCCTCACAAGGAAAAAACTCCAGCAATCTAAAAAGAGACCATTCAAGTACAGTTCTACCTGCCTTTGCATTGTAGTTCAGGGCATGCATTTTTTTGTCTATAATTTAATGATTTTTATGAAAAACTGCATTCATATCTTCACATTTTTGTGGTTTTAATTATTCATATACCTAAACACTCCATTTTAAACTCTTGATTTATTGCAGTTGGTAATTTTCAGGTAGTATATTTTAAAATGTCACAAAACAACACCTTTTGGGTAGTTTTTCTCACTCTTAAAAAAACCCCCATAAGCCATTTTAGTCTCTGTCTCTCCAAATTGGTTCATATCGGCCTATTTTAAATCAGGGCTACAATACTTTTATAGGATTGAGAGAGCTCCAATGAAATGCACACCCGTGATTCCTCTTGTGCAATGTCAGGGCCCCACTGTAAAGCCTCTATTTACTTTTTTTTTCTCTCATTAGCTCAACTGCAAACACACGTTCAGTTGCAAACTTACACAAGATGAGCAAAATCAAAATTATTTGAGGGGCCTTTGGGAGCTCCTTGCTGATCTTTCTGCTTCTTCAGCTGAGCAAGGCTCTGATCCAGGCAAAGAGATTGCACTTAGTGCTACACAACCATTTGGCTGGAACTCTGCTGATTTCTAGGAACAGCTGGAGGCCTCTCTCTCCCCAGGATGTTTTGGCTGAGCCAAGCTTCACTGGGTTTTGGCTGCAAATACCATTGCCCTTGCTTTCTTCTATCCACAAGTACCAGGGCTGGGCAAAAACTGCCACGTGGGCCATCTTCCAAAGGCACTTTGGTCTGGAGTTTGTGAATGAACGAGAGCCTCATCCACTTCCAAACCACATGAAAAAAATCAGGAAAGAAAACTTCCCATCCTTAACAAACAACTGACAATTCACAAGTGGATCTAGAGCTTCTTTACGCAATGAAAAGGAAGGCAATCTTCCAATGGAGTTGTGCTTTCGGGAGTTTTTCTTCTGACTCCCACTCCCAGCTGGCACTGGAAAAAGTCACGTCTCTGCAAGGTTCAGTGTGTTCTGTCTGCCATGAGTAGTTTTGCTGCAACAATCAGAACAGGCATCAGGCTGGAGAGAGGCTCAGCTGATGCTAGGAACAGGAGCAGCCCCAAGGAGAAAAAAGACATGAACTTTTACCTCCCAAACCCATCTCCCCAGAGGCTCTAGCAGGATTCCTCTGGTTCCCAGAAATACAAAGAAATAGGGCTGAGAAGACCCTTTGCAGCTACGTCTTCATGCCCAAGACTTTGCTGATGCCATTTGGGTTTTGCCTTTTTTCTTTTCTGTCTTTTCTGTATTCCTTGCACATCAATTTAGAGCTCTGTAGGCTACTCGATTTGTGACTACTTTTCCCAGTCCTTTTCCATGGCCTTTGCCTAAGCAGAAAGACAAACTTCCAGAGCTCCAAGTGCCGGGGGGTAGAAGGCCCCAGTGTTATCTTGGTTCTTCCTGGGACAGACCCCTGCAGGGAGCTGGTGGACTCACCATCCCTGCAAGCCTTTGAAAGAAGACTGGATGTGGCACTCGGTGCAGTGCTTTAGTTGAGGTATTAGGCCACAGATTGAACACGATCATCTTGAAAATGTCTGTCTTCCAAGCCAGGGATTCTGTGATTCTGTGATTGAGGCAGCTTTTCCGGCAGCCCTGCAAAGGGCTGTGGGGGCCCTTGGCCATAGATGGGGATCAAGGCTCATGGAAAAGAAGCAAAGGGCTCAAGGTGAAGGCTGACAGGGCACTGCTGCCACAGCCCGGCCCAGAGTGAGCCTCATGTCCTCCTCCTCAACCTGCGCCCTCTGCACTGCCCTTTGCGGCGCCGGCGGCTCCTCTGGCTGCGGCGCTCCAGGGCGTGCTGGGGGCCGGGCCCCTCGTCTTCGGGAAGCGCCGGAGCCTCGGAGGCGAGCGGCTGCTGCTGTGGCCGGCAGGGGAGAGCTGCGGCTGCGGCCCCGGGCACGGCGAGCTGCCGCTATGGCCGGCTCCTGCCGCGGCTCCTGCCTCGTCTGCGGGCTCTGCTCCTGCCCTGTGCGCACAGACACGGCCGGGGGCTGCCCGGCAGCTCCATCCCGCTCCGCAGCGGGCCCGGCCGGGCTGCTGCTCTCTGCGGCTTCTGCTCGCCGCTGCCGGCCCCGCCGCGCTCCCGCCTGCCTCTGCCGCAGCCGGGCCCACACGGGAGGCAGCACATTGCGGCCGGCTCGGAAAAGCCCTGCCCGCAAAGCGCCCGCCACGGCCTCGGCCTCAGGGCACAGGCTGCCGGCGTCCTCGCAGCTGCGAGCCGGCCCGGGCCGCCTGCCGGCCTCGGCCACAGCTCCCGCCTGTGTCTCCATGGCTGCAGCTGCTTGGCACAGCGGGCTGAGCACAGCCAGCGCCAGCAACAGCTCCTCAGGGGCCCAGGCTCTGGGCGCTCCGAGCCTGCCCTCCCCCGAATCCCAGCCCTGAGGGGCTTGGCGTCCCAATGCATCCCCTGGGGACAGCAGAATCGGCCGCTGAGCTCAGCCCATGGTGACACCACCAAGTGACCAATGGAAAATTCACCAAATCCTCATCAGAGACAAGAGAAAACTCCCATGGTGCCTGACAGCCTGAAGCAACTGCCAATTCCAGATCATTCCATCCATGTATGAAAAGAGGCTTTTGCATTAAAGCAGAAAAGAGTTATCGAAAAGGAGGGCAGGAACAAACAACAAAGTTATTTGGACTCATGCTTCTTTTGTCTGTTAGAAAGGCCAAGAAAATGCACTCCTTGCTCTTCTGACACAGCTCTCTCCGTTCATGATGTGGGACAGCGAGTGCTGATGATGTGCAGGAGCTGATGCAAGGGACAGGGACGAGGATGCAGCAGGCACAGTGCCAAGCTGACAGAGGGATGATCTCTGGCAGTGGCACTGAAGGAGAAGAGTTTGCAGGCAGCACAGAAAATGGCTCTTTGTTTCACCTCTTCTTTCAGTGCTGCTAAGAATATAGCCTGGAGCAAGCTGAGAACTCCAGAGCCTGGAGCCCTTTCCAGGCAGGGCTGCATCAGACACAAACCAGCAGGGGACTGAGGAGCCCCTGGGGTGGCAGTGAGCAACCTCGGGCTCTGCTCACTGCTGCTGGCATTTTCTATTGAACCATCTCCAAGGACTTCTGTTGTGCTCTGTATTTCTAAGGGTTTTCCCCCTTGGTTTTCTTTGGTTGTCTCCTGCACCTTTTTTTCTCCATATTTTCCTATCCTGTCAGCAGCAGCCCTTGTCCAGAACTGGCTCTAAAATATCAGCAAAGTAGCTAGGAACAACAATGGGTGGAATCCTGTGGCTCAGGAATTCATATGCCAGAGCCCTGCCTGTGCCTTATGCTTTGTCAGAACCTCCTTCTCTGTGCAAAACTAGGGATTAGTGGAGTTTTTTTGCCAAAGAGCTCCTGAGAAGCAAATGTTGTGCTAGGTTTCTCAGGAGTGTATCCGTTAAGTTCATTGCTGGCAAACAGAAAGTAAGGCCAGGGTAGCAGAGCAGCTGGGAGCTGGTCACTCCCTGCAAAGGGCTGGTGTAGGATGTGGGAACACCACATTCCAGGACGGGCAAGCAGGGTCAATGTGCTCAAGGTGCTGCAAATGAGGTTTGGGTTCACTTAGAGAGCAGTCAGGGCTGGTGAGCACTGCAAGATCCAGCTGCAGTCCCCATCCATGTCCCTTTCAGTGCTGGCTTTAGGGTGTCTGCAGCCTGGATCCAGCGCGCCCTGGGGGGCTCCTGAGGCTGCCTTTGCACTCAGGGTGAGGATGCCCAGGAGCCCCTGAGGCCGGCAGTGGGGACCAGGGCTGGGCTTGTGGCCTGGCAGGTGTGGCTCTGGGGGCTGTGACATGCCAGGGCATGGGTCACTGTCACTGCCCTCCGCAGCCCTGGCTACCTCTGTGATGCTCCAGGGACAATGGCAAGAGTGGGGATCTGGCTAGGTTAGGGTTTTGCCTGAGCCAGAACCTCTAGGCCAAATGCCGAGCAGTAGAGACCCCTGGAGGACCGAGTGGAGGAAGCAGAGGAGGCTCTTCTGCGGTGTAAAGCGCAGCAAATTCATCAGGACAGGCAGGGGGAAGGTTCACAGCAGAGAATTACAAAAAGGAACAAACGTTCAGAGAATCCCCAGCCCCCCTGTGCACGAGTTTATAAAATCTTTCAAAACACGGGGTGGACACCATATAGTAACCAATAAGCGACTCTTGGGGTGTGGTTTTGAGGGCTACAACAAATCAGAACAAGGGGAAGAGAGAGCGTTGGGATAGGGATTGGATCTTAGGGTGAGGGACAGGGAACTTTCTGGAACAAAGGGTAGGGTTTGGGCTGATGGATGGGGCAAAGGGGCCGGGTTGTCTTGACAGACAGGGAAAAATCTGGTGAGGAGGGAGGGAATTCCTTAAAAGACACTTGGGTAGGAGGGGATAACACAGGGTAGAAACTAACTGTAATAACTCGGGGAGCACTTGAACATACCACTACATAACAACATTTGGGTCAGTAAACTCCCACACCGCAACACAGAAATTCAGGCTTTCAGCAGCTGAGAGGTGGCACTATTAGAACCCGCAGCAGCTGGTGAAAGCCATCTGTCTCCTTCAGGTTCCTGCTGTGTGGGAAGGTGCTGCGAGTTGTGGTGGCTGCACTGCTGTGAAGGTCCGCCCGAAATGAATGGTGACGAATGATTTTTGGGTGCAAAAATAACCAACAAAGGCACAGGGGTTTTGCAGTAACAAATCAACAAGGTACAATTTTATTGATTGTAACCACAGCTAAATATGCATTAGGTTAAGGGATCCGGGGAAGAGAAGGGTAAGACAAGGAAAAAAGGGAGGAAAGAAGGTCAGGGAATGGGGTATAGCTACCAAAACGTGAGGTCTTCGGGGTCCCGCCGCCGAAACTCGCTGGCACACGTCTTGGGGAGTACTCAAAGGACAGTCAGACCGAACCCCAATATATATACTGTTCTTGGTTGGGGGAAGGGTAGCTGAAATTATGTTTCCATGGAGGGGAGAAGTCCATTGTTTTCATGGCCGAATGCTCACAGGTACGTTAGGTTTTCCCCCTCCCTGAGTTGGGAGGGGGTACAGTCCCAGTCTCTGGAAGGAGGTTGCCATGGGGGTGCCATGGGGGTGTCAATAGGGTGCCAGAGGGGTTCTTGGTTCCTTGATGAGGGAATTCGCATCTCTGTTGGTCCGTCACGGTGGTTGAAGACAGGCAAGAGGGGTCTTCTCATGGAGCGGGGGGGAGCCACCCCAGAGCTCAGTCCAGCCAGATCAGGAGTTTGGAAGAAAGTCCAGTTCAATTGTCCAGAAAAGGGCAGCATGCCCCCCTCGAGTACAGCATGGCGTGTTCTTCAAACATCACTTGTGAACACACTAGATAAGTAGGAGACTTTCTTTCCCAACTGGCTCAGCAGTTTTAACCCTTCGGTAGTCTTTTCTCATGACAATTGTGAGGCAACAAATGAAGGATTTTCGGATGGACTTCTACAACTGCCCCTATGCTGGGAGGATGATCTGTACCAGGGCAGAGCAGAAAGCTGCCATGGTGAGCAGAACATGCTCAGAGCATTACAGTTCAAAGAATGGCACTGCCCCTGAAGGGCAAACAGCTTGAAAGCATATAATTATGTGCAGAACCGTTGCACAAATTTTCTCTTCTAGAACATGCCCATTTTTGTATACTGTTGATGAATACTCTGGGTTTTATAGATGTGGAGAATATTGTTAATAAATGGTTAAGTGAGAAAAATCATCCTGACATTATGCCGCTGGTTAAGCTTGATAGGGAGGACAGCAGGCTCTGATTCAGTGACTGCTGACAGGCAAGAATGCCGGATGGCCTTGCTGCAACATGAGGAGAGGGAGTTGAGATTAGTCCTGAATATCTGCAGAATGTATCAAAAGAATAAGCACAAGGATGTAGAAGTAGGTGTAGTTGCTGATATGTAACTAACCAATCCTGAGCTCAACTTTTGCAATATGTATGAAGCTTATTAAGAACTGTATTTAACCCGCCGTATGTGATCAATAAATTGGACTTGGATGAACCAATTGGTGTCTGGGTCTCCTTCCTCCGACATATAGAATACATGGGGTTTTTTTCTTAAGGGTTTTTGGGAGAACTCTCAAGTTTATTTCTGTTTGTATTTTACATCCAGCATGCATACAGTTTTTTTAATTATTATTATTTTTCTTTAGTAAATACTTAGAGAAAAATACCTAAGCATTTTTTAATCTTTTGGGATATGGTGATTAATATTCTTAGAAAGAAAACCTTGTTGAACACATGTGAAAACATAGAGAGAGGGAAAACAGTATAAAAGTCTTTTAGAAAAGGGCGTGTAATAAGGACTGCAGAACTGAGTAATTCCTCCAAGGGCAGAATTAGCAAGATATAACACCAAGAATACCTACCAAGATATGTGGGATCTCAGCACATCAGTCCTGATGTGCAGAGTCACCGGGATAACCCTTGGGGGGTTCAGAGGTCCTGGAATGTTGCCAGAAGTGTCTGGTGGCTGGACTTTGATCCTGCACAGGAGACGACACCTGTATGAGGATGGGAGGATCTCACGGGGATAAATGGTGAAGGGATAGGTTAATTATAGTGTGAAACACAGGTTTTAGAATTTCAGTACAGGGGGGTCTAGAGAAACAAGATGGAGGAATTAGGGCGTGTCCTGTCCTCCTTCTTCTTCTTGGCCTCCATCTTCTGTGATGGTGGTGGCACTTTGGGATTGGTTCTTACTAAAAGTGCACTTGTCAATAAGGGTGAAAGGTATGGGGGAAAATAGGTAAATATCTTATACGTAGTTTTGGGTATAAAGATAAGTGACCGCCCCGAGGGCTCTCAGTGTGCTCATGGCCGACGTGCTGTGTGGACCTCTGTCGGGCCGGGAGAAAATCTTGTAGATAAAAACTAATAAACACTGAAGACCGAGAAAAAACCTGAAGACTCTTTTCGTCCTTTGGAGCACGGGCTGTCCCAAGGACATCCCGAGCCTTTCCAGGCCATCAAAAACAGCCGAGAACAGGACAAAGATACATGTTTCCATGTCTATATTGTTATGTCTACATATGTATTTACTTCTATTTATTATGTATTTAGTTGTATAGTTCTAAAATTCTATTTATTTAGTTCTGGATCTGAGTTCCTTTACAGAGGGATATTGCTGTTTCTGTATTTGTATATGGGCTGTACATTTGTAGTAATAAGTAATGAATTTAATTGTTAAACTTCAATTCAGTAACTTCAATATTTGTGTACAGTGAGTTGTTGCAGAGGGTTGCAATAATTTTTTTTCACTGAAGTTGATATCTGTATATATTTACATAGCACAATTCTCAGAATAAGTTAGATTTTATTCATAAATTGATATTTCTGTGTTTCTATATTGGTAGCATAGCTGTTGCAATTTAAAATAAATTTCATTTTTAAACTTAAGTTAATGTTTTTGTATTTGTACATTAGTAGTGCGGGTGAAACTACCTGCAATAAATGCAATGTTTCAACTGAAGTAAGTGTAGATTTGTGCTACCCAAAGCCATGGGCAGATGTAAATGCTGGAGGATTCTGGCCATGCAAATCTCCGGCCATGCCCAGCACATGCCCCACCTGCACTCAGGCTGTGCAGGGGAAGCGCAGATTTGGGCAGGCAGCAGAGCCCCACGTTGGCTCAGAACTCGCTGCAGAGGCTGCTGAGAAAACTCTGGGGCTCCATGAGCACAGAATCCAAGCAGGAGCCACCCGGGGAGGACAAATTCCCCATCCCACGGGCAGCTCTTTAGGAAAGTGCTCCAAGTATCCCCCTGAAGCTCATCCCAGAGAGCAGAAGCCAGCAGGGATCCTGAGCCAGCTCTGCTGCCTTTGGCAGCACTTTGGCAAATGAGCTGCAGCAAGGGGGAGGCAGCAGTGACTGTGACTGCTGCAGGCTGGGGATGAAGGAAGGGCCATGCACACAAGTGCTGAGATGCCCCAAAATCCAGAGGGAGGCTGGAGAGCTGGGAATCCACTTGGCATTTCAGTGCCAAGCTCTCACAGGCACTGAAATGATGAAATCCCTTTGTGTGAAGTTACATGGAAGAACTGGCAGGGTGTTGCTGCTAGGATCAGCAGTAGCAGAAACTAAAATGTACAAACACTAGGAGATCATCTAATATCCCCCACAAGCAATGGCTTCAAAAATGACCTCATAAATTCATTATATTATATTATATTATATTATATTATATTATATTATATTAATCAAAATATATAATATACAATATGCATGAAATTTAATGCACATGTATTTTCGGACAATTTTACTTTTTGATATATATTTTCATTTAAGATGTATATTTGAAATAGTCTTTCAGCTTGGGAGAGTGAAGATTTACAACAGTGCAAAACCATCGGCCCACAGAGCAGTCAGCCCCCGGGTGCGTGCATGCACACCCACCCACTTTGCTTGCTCTTCTTATCACCTCAGGGCTGCTGTTTGCACAGAATTGAGATGAATTTAACTCGACAGAGCCACAAGTGGGGGGTTCAGCTTGTCATGAACTCTCATGTGGCAACCAACAACACAAAGCTCTCAAACCACATTATCACAGGTCATTTCATTCCTGCTGGGCACTGTGGAACTCTTAAAAGACACAGAAAAGGGGTGGAAAACATTGCCATCATGCTACTGCTGGTGTCCTCCTGGAGGAAAATCTGTTGGGTTTCTTAAGGTGGTAGCTTTCCAAAACCTAGGAAAACTGCTGAGCACTGGTAGCCCAATTGTGAATGGTTTTCTTGAACTGGCAAAGCTGGGGTGTTAACAATGGACTCCGTCCTTGGTTCAAATCACCTGCCCTCACCTGCAGACAAAAGTACTATCACCACCACCAGCAGCAGCTACATCAGTCAATTTTCTCAAAAAGCTGTGTTAAACTTGGGAGAGGAAAGGAAAACACATCAGACACTGTGGATTATTGACAAGACTCTGAGGGACAGTTCCAAAGCAAAGGGCAGCAGCTTCTCTCTGGGGCACTCCTTGTGCCCCAAGGCAGCCGGGCTGCCCTGGCTGCCCAGGACCCTGCGCCCCGCGGGCTCTGCAGAGCTGCACAGCGGGGAGGCAGCTTCGGGCACCTCAGCCCCTGGGCAGGAGGGGCTGCTTGCTCTGCAGGGCTGCCTGTGGGCAAAAGCAGGGTGCTGGCCTTCTGCTCTTGGCCCCAGCCTGGCCTTGCAGGGCTAATCCTGTTCCCTGTCTCAAATGTGCTAATGATAGACCTGGTTGTTTGCGGCTCTGCACAGGTATGATTTGCACCACAAAATGCTGAAGGACCAAGGCCTGAACAACAGACCCTAACGGAAGCCTCAGCAACAGGACCTGAGCCAAAGCTGCCCTCTAGATGACCTTCCCAACCCAATGTTCTATGTATCTGCTCCTTAACCAAGTGTTACCATCAAAAGGATTGTTGCATCCATTCACTGGTGAAACACGTCTTCACCTTTTTGCATGAGGAAAATGGACAAGGCCACACCTGGCCTTGGTTCCTCCTTGAGCCCTGGGCAGGCTCGGGGAGAAAACCAAGAGGAGAATGAAACCAGCTGTGCCCCCAGCAGAAGCTCTGGCACATTGCTCGCCCAGCAGTATCGGAGCCGGGCTACTCTCACAGTGCTCTCGGGAGCCTCATGGCCACCAAAGGTGGAGGCACCGCAGGATTTCCCGGTTCCCGGCCGTGGCTCTGCAGGGCTGGGCTGGGACAGCTTCCCCCAGCTGATGTGCAGCTCTGGATGAAGGGGAAACCATTGGGCTACCTGGTAATGGATCTTCCTTAATCACCAGAGGCACCCTTTTGTAATAATGCTGAGGTGCATTGCTTAGCTTATCCTTTCCTGACTCTTTTTTACACTTTTGCATTACAGTAAATCACACTGTTCCTTCAGCTGGTGTGTCTGCATCTCTGACCCTCCCCACCATCAAAACAAACACACAGCTAGTTTAGCACAAGACCTGCCTCTCTGCCAGCCCATCTATTGGAAAACACCCCTGATGGCCATCTCCACAAATGAAATTCCCACTTTGCAACTTCCTTTGCTGCAGGCAGGTGAGAAAAGGAGCCACTCCCAGTTCTGGACACCTCCAGAAACCAGCTGCTTTCAGCAGTCACAACCCTGAAATATCAACCTCCTTCCTTAACCTGCCATTGGGAGCTCCCACCAAAAGGCCTTTTGTCCAAGGATACCCACAGAAGAGCTGGAGAAGGGAGCAGTTTGAAACACAACTGCTTCAGAGTTTAAACCTGCCTTTATCAAATGAGCACACACCAATCTGTCCCAAAGGGAAAGCAGGCAGGAAAGAGAAGCTCCTCTCCCACAACCGCAAACTCCGTGCTTCCTTCTGTTCCAGCTGGAGAGTGGAGGCCATGGGCTGCACCACACTTTGGGAAGGAGCCCTGGGAATTGGCCTGGTCTGGGAGGGCAGCAAAAGGAATTCCCCAAAATGTAGGAAAAGATTCTCTTGAAGGAATAGATGATGACAACATTTCTGCAGAAAAGAAAAAAAGAATAACTGAAGCATTTCAAGAAGTGCCCAGACTGAAATTTGTTTGCCAGTACGACAACCCCAAAGTCTCTGTGGTGTGTCAGCAAGCTCAGGAATGAACCTGCAAGGCTTGGATAAACATCATTGGTGTCCGCCCCCCAGAGCACAAGCAGCTCCCCAACAACACTTCAAGACTAAGGGACAAAGCTTCCCCCTTCAGCTCTCCACAGCAGCTCTAGGGAGTCTCTCCCCACTGCAAGATCTCCTTTGTCAGTCTACAGTGACAGGAGTTGGCTGCAGGAGACATTTGCATGGGAACTCTCCCCAGATTGGGGGGAAGAAAAAGAAGAGGTGATTCCTGAGGAAATAAAAAGGCAACGCTGCTTGGGAAGACACCAGTGTGAGTTTGCTACAACTCTAGGCCCAAAATCCCCTGAAGAAAGCCACATCCATCCATGGGGCAGCACTTTGGCTTTGATATCAATGCTGACAAAATTGCTTCCCATTCCTGCTGCCGTAGCTGACTCCAATTCATGAGCAATGTGCCAACTCTGCCAAAGACAGGCAGACATGGTGAGATAAAACCAGCTAGTCTGCTAAAAAGGAGTCCAAATTAATGTTTTCTAACTCCCCCTTTTCATCCTTTCCGCAGCCAAGACAGAGCAATGTCCTTCCTCTCTGTCCCCAATGGTTACCCAGGCATGGGATGCAGCGTGGGGACAGAGCCTGTCACTGCTCCCAGTGCCCTGCCCTGCCCTTCCCTGCCTGCCTTGCCCTTCCCTGTCCTGCGGGATCCTGCTGTGCCGTGCCGAGCCGAGCCCGGCCAGCGGTCACGCATTTCGGGAATGACCCTCCCCTGTGCTGCCCGCCGGCGTAATGAACACACCACTTTGTAACTTTGACTAGTTAGAGAGTCTTTGTCCCTGATTTTCAGTTTTAACAATTCAGGGAGCTTTTGTTTTCCCTGACAGTACAGTTGCTGCCAAGGGAAACACACCCAAAGACCAATAGTGACCCAGCCTTCCCTTTGCTTCCCTTTTCCTTCCCTCACTGCTACACAGCGCTCTCATACCAGGACCTCAGTGCTGCCTCTCCTGAGCATTTAGAGCTGCCTCCAGGCCCTTCCAGGCTAAGTGCAGGTGCTCAGGACTCTGAGGTTTTCCTAGCTTCTTGGGAGAAGGTGTTTGCTTCATCTGGACTTCTTGGGGTTTCATTGGAGGAGCCAGGCACAGGCAAATTTCATCTCCACTGTGAGCTCTTCATTCTGCTTGTTCCCATGAAGCTTAAATGCCAACCTGAGCTCATCGTTCCTCTGGTTCCCGTAGACCATCACAGCCCTTCCATGGCCTCTCCAGAGAGGGGCAGCTGCACATCTTCAGAGCAGCAGTTGCCAGCCCGCATCCTATCAGGGAGGGAAGGAGTTTCTACCCTTGCTTTCCAAGCAGGTCCTGGTTAATGACCCTTTAAAGTGTTTTCCTGCAGTGCTCTATCATGGGTAGATCTCAAGTGAAAATCAGGTAGAAAGGGTCAAGTCACCTAGGAAGGGGGACCTTGAAAACAGAAAGATTCTCTGCCTGATTTTCCTGTACTTGCTGCAGATTTGGATGGTGTTCTGGGCATTTTGCAGACAGCCTCTCTGTAGGGGTACAAGGGCAAGGTGGAAGATATTGCCTAACAAGTGGTCAGTGTTAGGTGCACTCTCCTCTTTCTTTGAATGAAGCCAAACTAGGACTCTGATAGGATATTGCAGATGTTTAAGACTGTCGGCCCTGCAAATCAAGCCGTGCCATTTGACGCTGGCAGGGGGCTATGTAGAAATCACGAATGGGCCGGGACTGCTGAGGCACGCGCCTCGAGCTGTTTGTTCTCCAGCATCGGTCTCATTACATGGTTATGACAATGGGAACATGCCAGCAGCTCACATCCCAGGCAGCAGACAAAGAACTTAATGTTACAACTTACTTTATAAATTTTTTGACCAATCACGCAAAGCAAAAGCCCATTGACAGTAGTTGTATCCAATCGCCATAAGCACATGTTCCATTGGTTAAAACAATGCTTGCTTATTTCAAATACAATACCTACGTGTAAGCCTTAAAACAAAACGCACTGAGCTCCATTATTAAGCTTCAACCTTCCTAATATCTTGCTAGATAAACTTTTCTGTAGCTTAGAGAGTTATTCTAGACCAGCGTTAATGCACAGACCATTGTTCTATTTGTCTTTGCTTTTCTGCAGTTTAAATAATTTTTCTGCTGACCTATCTCATGGCTGCTGCTTGGCTCTAATCACAGTTCTTCTGTATCTGAGACCTGCCTTTTGCAGCTTTCCCAAAACCCTCTAATTTTGTGGATTCCCTCAGAGGACTCAGTGCCAGAGCCTCTGGAGAAGCGTGGAGGGCAGGGCTCAGGCAGGTTGTACCAGTGCAGGATTTGAACTAAAGGCACCAGGAAGCACCAAGCCTGCAGAGAGGAACTCAACCCTTCTCATCTCCCTCACTGCCAGAGGCAGGCTCAGAGCAGCCATCTCACCCCTCTCTAAACCAGTGTGGGCTCTGTCCTTACCAAGCTCCTCGGGCTCCTGGGAATTGTTCCCACAGCTCTCGGTACCAGGCAAATCTCCCTCTGCTGCAGCTCAGTCCACAGGCTCCCCTCCTGAGGACTCAGGGGCAACATTAACATTCCCCTTGAAAGAGAAACAGAAAGGAAGAAACCCTTCTCGCCACTTACACAAAACACCTGGTCCAACAACTCCATGGCTCACACACTTAATCCCTTGTTCCTAACAAGAACTCTGGGCCCCAAAGCCCTTCAACAGTCAGAAAAATTTGACTTCTCAAACACAGTCCAAAAGCTGTCAAAGCTGACAGTGACAGTGTTGAACACGGGGATGACACTGAACACATGGAATGGCTGCTAAGGAAATCAATTGCTGCTCTGTTCTGTAAGGTTGCATGTCTGACAGCACTAACATCAGTCATCATGTCACTAATTGCAATGGAAGTAGCACTGTCTTCTTTCTTCTGCCAACAACCCAATCGGTATATTGGTTTCAATGCCTCGCCCGAGACAAGTTGATGTAGAAATAAATTCCATGTACCTCATTTTGCAGGGCCCTAGGGTCTGAAATTGTTATTACAGTTTTCTTTATAATGATGGGCAAATCTTTTTTCTCTGTGTTTTCTCTTGATGGCTTTTTTAACGATAGGTGCTATCACAGTGAGTTGTCTGATGCTACATGGGCCACCTTTAATTTTTGAGGGAATGTCCTGCCAGGCTCTATCTCCACAAATGAGCCAATATTTTGTTGCTCATTGTCATGGGGACTCATCTAGGTCATCTACTCGTCAGCAGTTTCACCCTTAGGGGGCACTGGGGTAGTACAATTGCACCACAAACTTGAGTACCTGTCCTCAGGATGATGGGGAGTAACATTTAACTGTGGATCTCCCTGGTACTGAAACTCAGCACAAAATTACATCACCAATGAACCAAGAATTCAAATTCTTGAGGTTCAGATGGTGCTTTAAGAAGATCAGGGGCCCAGTGACGTCAGCTGGTTATGGGATTGGTCTTGTTGGCAGCCTCACACCAATATTTGTCACGATTGGGTATTGGCTACTCCTTGGTTGGCACAGGCACACCGACCAAACAGGTTGCAAAGGATTTGTCTGGCTCAAATTGGTCAAACACATGGTGTCTGAGCCTGCTGACTTGGCTAAAGCAAGGCAAACATTCATTTTTTGGTTGATCTACAGGCATGTATGCACTGCAAAAGCAAGCAAGCAAAACCAACAAGCGTCTGTATATCATTTGATCAAGCTCCATGTTCCTGCTCAGCTGTTTTTTGGCAAAAGCTTCCCCATCTATTTCAGTTCTCAAGCAAATCTTTTAGCACTTGTTCAGGGACTGGCCAACTATAGGGCACTAAACTGTCCCTCTAACCTTCAATTTTTACAAATTTGGATATCTTAGAATTCTTTTGAACACAATGGACACCACATTTTTGCTGAAAGTGCTCTATGATACAAACCATTTTCACAGTCCAAAAATCAACATCAGACTCAAGATTTGTAGCTTTCACAGGTTGAACAGGATCGTCTGGCATGAACCGTCACTTCTCCATGCGGCTCATGTCTGTGTGCTCATTTCCCTGCTGGTGGAATTGTCGCTGCGCTCTTGTGTATGAGATGGTTTCACACCCTTCGCGGGGACCCACATAGGTCTGACACCTTTGCAAATACAAGCATACCCTTTGCCCCAAGTGATTAGTGAAAATGGTCCTTCAATTTGTCCTAACTCAAGGTTTCTGATCAAAATCGAAGGATTTTCTTTCAATTTTTCCTGTGTGCTGTTTGAAAAGTGCCTAAAAATTGGAGGATTAGGTGCTGCAAATGAGCTATTCAAAACATAAAAACATATAAAGCTTTGCTCAACCTCATCTGGGTTGTTGCTTGAGCCACTCCCCCTTTTGTTGATCTAGAATATGTTTAGAGTGTGGTGCGTCCTTTCAACAATTGCCTGACCTGTGTGGGAATAGGGAATTTCAAAATGTGGCGAACACCCCAGTCCATCAAAAATGTGACCAATTTTTGAGCTGTGTATATGGGGCCATTTGTCAGTTTTCATCTCGTGGGGGATCAGTTTGGCGAGCTCTGGGCCCAGTGACACTGACAAGGACAAAAGCAAAAGACGAGAGGTGCTCTCTCTTCCTGGGACCACAGTCCCACAGCTTTAATGGAGAACAACTCCAAGAGAGAAAGGGAGTGTCCAGGAGAGGAAAGAAGATTTCCAGAGGAGGATAGAGAGCGTCCACCTCATGGCAGGGGATTTGAAACCCTGGGGGAGGAGGGTGGGTAGAAAGGAACTAGCATAATTCAACATAATAAATCACCACACTGAAGTTTTCTGCATAAATTGCTGCACTTGTTGCAAACAAAATCCTAAAATCTCCCCAAAAGCAACCGTGCAGTCCCAAATGACCACAATGTGGGAGAAAAACCACTCAACCCCCCTGTATACCCAAGCACTAGGTGTCACAGGGAGCACCAACCCCTGCAACTAGAAAGTCCACGCACACAGGCTCACTGGGAAAGGAGTATATCTTTATGAGGGGACAGAGTGCTCACTTTTCTCAACACAACACACACCATCCACCACATCAGCATCCACACACATCATCTTCCTCAAACATTCACACACTGAAAACACAACTACAATTACAACACACAGGAAAAATAGCAGCAATGAAACAGGATTTGCTCAATTCACCCCCAGAATTGCTAGCAGGTCCTTATTGACACAGCAAATCCTTTCTGCCAGCAGCCAGACCCAAACCCAAACTGTACAGGCGTACGTTGTGCACAGGACATCTCTGTGTAACTTGTGAACAGCCCTTCCCCTGCATACACCTTACGGGTTACTTTATACAGAGCTAAACGTTCCCTTTCTCCACAGTCCCAGCAGTCTTGTCTGTTCCCCACGAGGAACAGCCGAGAGCGGAGGTGCCTCCAGGAAAGGAATGTCCTGGCAGCGCCCAGAGACATCCGGAGCCCAGTTGTTCTCGCTGGAGCAGAGAAGCGTCCCTGCCGCGGTCACCCGATGAGGTGTGGAATAGAACTCACCACAGTTAAAGGTAGAAGGTGGTATGTTTATTACAGCACCAGGCACACGAGGAGTTGTCTCCTAAAGACATGTGTGAAGAATCACTGCCGCTCTACTTATCTAAAAAAGTGCTACATATTCATATAATTCCCAAAATGACTAATACATATTAATTAGGTAACCCCACCTCCCCGCTTTGTATTAAAATGTATTATAATTGAGTCCAAAGTTCCCTCATATTTGCGGATTCTTTCACATCACATGGGTTGGTGGGTTTTAAATTGGAGAATGGTCTCCTTCTGATGAAGCCAAGACGTCTTCCTCAATTTGACCTCTTTCCTTATGACCTGTTGGCAGGCTTTTGCACCCCTTGGCTAAAGCTGAAATTTCGGGGCCCAGGTGCAGGCTACGGTCCTCTTCTTTGTCACAAAGAAATCCGCATCCCATCCCGCTTCTTTAAACACAGTAAAGACAGGCAAGTGAAATATTACCCTAGCCTTAACTACCTTATCTGCTTAAAATTAAGTATCCCTTATTATTTCTACTCTTCTTGCTATGCTGTTTCTGCCTAACCAAATCTTGTTAAAATTTTAACTCTTCCAGTTCCTTTCAATCCTGGATTCATTGGCCTCATCTCACACACCAGCCATGTGTGAGCTCATGCCGTAACTGGGAAATTCCACTCCTGAGCAGGAGATACAAGGCCTGGTTCTGAGCTGGAAGGGTGAGAAGGATGAGATGCACAGCGTTTTGATCCAGGGGATGTCCTGAAAGTGCACTACCTACCTGCCCCTGCTGCCGAGCACCATGCACCATCTCCTTCTCCTGCTCAGCAGATTTTTAGGAATCCAGGGCTTGGTATGTATGATTTGCTACTGCAACAAATAGAATGAATTTGCTTTGTAATCCCAGTTTTGTCCTGGGTTATTTTGTGCATGGGTCTCCTCCTGAACCTGTGTCAAAGACTGGCAGGGACTAAAGGACACTCCTATTCTCATCTCAGTAAATTCGGAGAAGTGATTTAGGTGTCAATAAGTCAATAAGTATCAATGAGTAAATCAAATAATTTGGGGGAATATTTAGCCTGTGAGTTTCAGCAAAGTATTGAATATGTCTTAGATCCATGGATACAAACTAGTAACTGAGATTGCTGGGTGTGCACATGTTGGGGAAGGGATTCCCCACACACCCAGTGCTGAGATCAAGGATTGCCTCTTTTCTAACCCTGACCTGGCAGCAGGGATTGGGCCCTGCTTGGTAACGTTCATTTTGAAGACTTCTGCTGAGCAGGTAAGAATGGTTGAAATGAAATCTTTTCCACCTGTTTCCCTTTGGTTTACCTGTTTGAGGGTTAAAGTTCTGTGCTGCAGGTGTGCTGGGTGTGTGCAGAGCAGTGCAGCCCCAGAAACCCCTTGGCTTGCCCACAAGTTGTCATGCCTTGTTGCCAGGTGTGCCCAGCTGTGGCAGGAGAAGGAGCCCGCAGCGCAGTGGGCACCGTGCCCTGCCCAGCTGGGGCTCTCTGGCACAGAGCAGCAGCAGCGCCAGCACCGTTTAACCCACTCCTGTCTTGGCTTCCCGTGGCACACAGAACCCTCTGGAAATCAGCACCGCCAGTGGCATTCCCAGCTTGGAGCAGCTGCTGCTGGCGGGCAGATGCTGCCAGTCCGACTGCTGCCAAAGAGATAGAAAGGCAGAGATGTACCCGCACCGGAGCCCTGGGCATGTCCAATAAAGGTGCAAATATGTGGGGAGATTTGCTAGGAAGCATTTCAGCTGTGATGCCAACAGTGGCTTCTCTCCTGGTTCTGTGTATTCTAGACGAGTAATGCAATGGTTGGCTCTGACAATTAAGAAGTAGATGTTATGTGGATGTTCAAATGTGTAGTGATGGTATTGTAATATATCCTCCCATAGTCCTCTTTCCCTTCCCCCTTGTAATAGCCTTGGCAGTCAGGGCGTTTGGGGAGGGCTGGCTTGTGACCAGCAGGCAGGGTGTAACAACACCTGACCTCCAGACAGGATGCAAAAAAGTAATCTCCACCAATGGACAGCAGAGAAAGAGTTGACTGACAAAACTTTTGGAGGAGCAAAGGGTATAAAAGGCAGAGCATCCTTTTTGTAGATGAGCACGTGGCTGCTAGTCACAGAGAGTCCCAATGCTGCAACTTTTCCTTATTCAGTCCTTTTTTAAGGTTTACTAAACCTTTAAAATGTTAAAAGTGAGAGTCATTTCTCACATCTGCAATGATGTGGGGCCATTTTCGTGGTCTGGTTTCTTTTGTTTGTGTCCCATCTGAGTGCTCAGCTGGGGTACAGGCTGTAGGTGCTTGGGGCACTCCTGAAGTTCCTCTTGGATCCCCTGAACAACAGGGTTTGGCCCATGAGGGGAATTTTTGCTGCTTTGTGACAGATGAGAATTTCCCAGGCTCTTTTGTGTTTGCTGTAGGGAAGGTGGGTTTTGCTGTGCATAAACTCACAGACCAACACAGAGCTGTCCCTTTGTGATGTCAGGGCGTGGTTGCCACGTCGTCATAGTGGCATCAGAAGGTTGTCTTGGTGCACGGAAGGCCTGAGTGTCAGAGCAGCCCTAGGCCTTGCTCAGATCAGGAGAACCTTCCTGGTCAAAGCATCTGTAAGTAGGCAGCTGCCCACTGACAAGAGGCTTTTTTTTTAAGCTTTTAGAAAAATTGCAGAAATGCCAATAATTAACCATCTGGCCACTGCAGCTTTTGCTGCATATGGCTTTGCCTATTCCATTTATTATTTTACAAATTTCGCACGTAAGTAGAGTTTTCCATTCTAATTAGGTTAGGGTGTACCCTAACCTGGCTTTTGTATTTCTTCCTGCTCTTTCTTGGTGGCTGAGTTTCTGATTTTGTAGGAGAAAGAGCATTAGGATGCCAGTGGTTTGGTAAAGCTCCTGTCAAGAGGTTCAGCTAAAAAGGGGGTGTCTGTAGCCACAGGGGCAGCAATTGCAGGGGAACCTGCAGGGCTTTTTTTCCCTCCACAGGAGAGTCTGTGGCATCAGAGTCTGTCATTTCCTGAGGTTGCTGGGACAAGCAAGACACCTTTAAAAATGTAGACTGGCAGACCTTCTTTAAAGCCTTCCAAAAACTCTGCAGTTTTTCCCAGAATTCAGAGAAAGCTTATTTCATTTTAAATTTTGTCATGAAAGGATTTTACTAACTTGACCTTTTACTGAGTGCTAAAATAGTTATTCCCTTTGAATGGAAGTGCTGCTGTGCTCTTCAGCAATAGAACTGCATCATCTGCAGGGGGACTGTGGGGAAGCTTTTCTGGGCAACTGTTTGCTGCAAGTTAATCAGAACAAGTGCATGACACTGAGTGATAAAAAAAAAGAGTACCTGAAGGAGAAAATTTCAGAAGCTGTCTTATGTGTTTGGTAGAACAGGAGCATTGAGTGTTAAAGAAAAACACTTTGCATTTTCTTGATCATATTTGAATTCATTTACTGGCTAAACTGGCTGCAGTGTGGGCACAGCCAAGAATATTGTCCTGATCTCTTGCTGGCTGTGTGAATGAAATGTGTCTCCTGGAAGGATGTTGTGAAACGGGAAATCATCTCTGTTTGGGTTGACTTGTTCCGTGGGATTCAGCAGCCCAAGCAGTTTTCTGACAGCATCTGGTTCATTTTCCCTTCCCACTACAGGACAACTGAAGCGTGTATTCAGCAGTGCTGAAAATCCTGAGGTGAGTGAGAAAGGAACATGTCATGTTCCTGGTGTTTTAGAACTGTAGAGGAAGATGTGAGCTTGGCAGTAGCAGTAGACTGTACAGGGCCAGCTATGAAGGTTGAAAGAAAATCCATATTCCTGCCTGTAACAAAAATAATAATGACAGCGATAGATATTTTTAAATTTCCTTCTCAGAGTTTAAAGAATTAAAAACCTAGTTTTGAAAAGAGAATGATGCTTGCTGACAGCAGATAGGGAAAATTTAATTAAGAGCAATTTCCTCTACAGTTGAATTATATAATTTTAATTTAAACAGAGTGACTTAGACTCCTATTCTTATCAAACTTTATGATATCTGCTTGGAACATGAGGTGGTAGAACAGGAAGGCCATCTTGCAATGGTGCCTGCAGTATCTGAAGTGCAATGGGCACCTTTGTGGCTGGGGAGCTGCGTGGGCCCAAAGGACGCAGGACTGGCGGCCGTGAGCAGCTGAAGATGAGGCAGCGTGGGGCCAGGGGGCCAAGAAGGCCAAGGGCACGGTGGCTGTGCCAGCAGCAGTGGGGCAGCAGGAGCAGGGCAGTGAGCGTGGCCTGTGCTGGGCAGCGCTGCGGCCACAGCTGGAGTGCTGTGTGCAGCTGTGGGCCCTGGGAAGCAGAAAGTCATGGAGGGGCTGCAGCGAGTGCACAGAAGGACAGGGGAGCTGGGCAAGGGGGGGCAGCACAAGGCCAGGGAGGAGGGGCTGAGGGAGCTTTAGCCTGGACAATGGGGGCTCCGGAGGGAGCTTCAGGCAGACTGCCATAGATCCCTGCCTTAGATCCATAGAGCCAGTGCTCAGCACAGGGGCTGTTTCCCTGCCAAACATCCCTTCACTGCATCCAAGTGCTTTAGACACTGGAGTGGGTAACACTTTCTTTTTTTTTTTTTTTTGTTTATTTGTTTGTTTGTTTGCTAGAAGGAGAAGCCTTGTGTAATTTCTCCTTCTCCAGGGAGCCAGGGAGCTTTTTCTCCATCTTTCCTGCCCTTCTCCAGCACTGGCAGAAACACATCACTTTCAGGTTAACGGCTCCCATGTATTTTGGCAGCCCAGGGCATCAGTGCGTGTTGTGTTTGGGAATTGAGCAGGAAATCAATTGCATTCCAGCTGGTGCTCAGAGATTAGAGGAGCTGGAAGGGGCTGGGCTGCATTTCTGATTCCAGCCACTTTAGCACCATCAGTGTGGTCAAGTCCAAGAGAAGAACTTGCCAACTTGCCCAAGCTCAGATGCACAAAGAGTGCAGTTCCCAGCAATGCTCGGTGTCTATTGCATTCCATAAGGACCTACATGCTCCAGATGCCCCAAGAGTGTGGGTTACTGAAGCAACAGGAGAGCAATCTCGGGATTGTAGTTGAGCGGGGCACTGGATACCAAGTTCTGATGTGTGTAGGAACAGAGAGGACAGTAAAGAGAGATTTCAGTAATGAGATCTGTCTATCTATCTTCTATCTTTCTATCTATCTATCTATCTATCTATCTATCTATCTATCTATCTATCTATCCATTCATCCATCCATCCATCCATCCATCCATCCATCCATCCATCTATCTACATAATATTTACATAACTGAATCTTCCTGGCTCTGGCTCTGGTCCAAGGCAGTTGGAGGTGCAGAGCTCACCTAAAGCATCCCTTTCGGGAGAGAATTAGAGACATGTTCCCTTGACCAGTTCTGAGAAGGCGGAGATGTTTCCCCCTTCATATATGGTCGTTTTTTTCCCCTCAGAGTTGTTTTCCTCCTCCTGCCTCTTCTGCCCTCAAGTCCCCAGTTAATTCTTTAAATTTCTGCCTCTCCTAGAGAGGTGCAACAATTCCATGTTTAGGTGGTGTTTGGTGACTCTGGTCACACATGCTTTATGTGACACATGGTTTCCTTCACTGGCATCCCCAGGGCTGCGTAAGTGCATTTGTTCATGGGGCCTTAGGAGGATCTTCTCTTTACCTCAGCAGCAGCAGCAGCAGCAGCAGCAGCAGCAGCAGCAGCAGCAGCAGGGAGCGGTGGCAGGGTCAGGACGAGGAGGAGGTGGCTGCCCTGGCCCTTTGCTCCCGGGCCCCAGGCCAGGAGGGCTCTGGCTGCAGCAGGGCGCTCTTCGGGCAGCCCCTGGCAGCCTCTGCACGGAGCACAGCACGCTGCACCGTCCTGCTTGTGCCACTTTTCTTCAGCAATACCCGAGCTCCTCCTCACAAGGAAAAAACTCCAGCAATCTAAAAAGAGACCATTCAAGTACAGTTCTACCTGCCTTTGCATTGTAGTTCAGGGCATGTATTTTTTGGCCTATAATTTCATGATTTTTATGAAAAACTGCATTCATATCTTCACATTTTTGTGGTTTTAATTATTCATATACCTAAACACTCCATTTTAAACTCTTGATTTATTGCAGTTGGTAATTTTCAGGTAGTATATTTTGAAATGCCACAAAACAACACCTTTTGGGTAGTTTTTCTCACTCTTAAAAAAAACCCCCATAAGCCATTTTAGTCTCTGTCTCTCCAAATTGGTTCATATCGGCCTACTTTAAATCAGGGCTACAGTACTTTTATAGGATTGAGAGAGCTCCAATTAAATGCACACCAGTGATTCTTCTTGTGGAATATCACGGCCCCACCGTAAAGCTTCTATTTACTTTTTTTTTCTCTCATTAGCTCAACTGCAAACACACGTTCAGTTGCAAACTTACACAAGATGAGCAAAATCAAAATTATTTGAGGGGCCTTTGGGAGCTCCTTGCTGATCTTTCTGCTTCTTCAGCTGAGCAAGGCTCTGATCCAGGCAAAGAGATTGCACTTAGTGCTACACAACCATTTGGCTGGAACTTGCTGATTTCTATTAACAGCTGGAGGCCTCTCTCTCCCCAGGATGTTTTGGCTGAGCCAAGCTTCGCTGGGTTTTGGCTGCAAATACCATTGCCCTTGCTTTCTTCTATCCACAAGTACCATGGCTGGGAAAAAACTGCCACGTGGGCCATCTTCCAAAGGCACTTTTGTCTGGAGTTTGTGAATGAACGAGAGCCTCATCCACTTCCAAACCACATGAAAAAAATCAGGAAAGAAAACTTCCCATCCTTAACAAACAACTGACAATTCACAAGTGGATCTAGAGCTTCTTTACGCAACGAAAAGGAAGGCAATCTTCCAATGGAGTTGTGCTTTCGGGAGTTTTTCTTCTGACTCCCACTCCCACCTGGCACTGGAAAAAGTCACGTCTCTGCAAGGTTCAGTAGTTCTGTCTGCCTTGAGTTGTTTTGCTGCAACAATCAGAACAGGCATCAGGCTGAAGAGAGGCTCAGCTGATGCTAGGAACAGGAGCTGCCCCAAGGAGAAAAAAGACATGAACTTTTACCTCCCAAACCCATCTCCCCAGAGGCTCAAGCAGGATTCCTCTGGTTCCCAGAAATACAAAGAAATAGGGCTGAGAAGACCCTTTGCAGCTACGTCTTCATGCCCAAGACTTTGCTGATGCCATTTGGGTTTTGCCTTTTTTCTTTTCTGTCTTTTCTGTATTCCTTGCACATCAATTTAGAGCTCTGTAGGCTACTCGATTTGTGACTACTTTTCCCAGTCCTTTTCCATGGCCTTTGCCTAAGCAGAAAGACAAACTTCCAGAGCTCCAAGTGCCGGGGGGTAGAAGGCCCCAGTGTTATCTTGGTTCTTCCTGGGACAGACCCCTGCAGGGAGCTGGTGGACTCACCATCCCTGCAAGCCTTTGAAAGAAGACTGGATGTGGCACTCGGTGCAGTGCTTTAGTTGAGGTATTAGGCCACAGATTGAACTCAATCATCTTGAAAGTGTCTGTCTTCCAAGCCAGGGATTCTGTGATTCTGTGACTGAGGCAGCTTTTCCTGCAGCCCTGCAAAGGGCTGCAGGGGTCCTTGGCCAAGGATGGGGATCAAGGCTCATGGAAAAGAAGCAAAGGGCTCAAGGCGAAGGCTGACAAGGCAGAGCTGCCCCAGCGCGGCCCAGAGCGAGCCTCATGTCCTCCTCCTCAACCTGCGCCCTCTGCACTGCCCTTTGCGGCGCCGGCGGCTCCTCTGGCTGCGGGGCTCCAGGGCGTGCTGGGGGCCGGGCCCTTCGTCTTTGGGAAGCGCTGGAGCCTCGGAGGCGAGCGGCTGCTGCTGTGGCCGGCAGGGGAGAGCTGCGGCTGCGGCCCCGGGCACGGCGAGCTGCCGGTATGGCCGGCTCCCGCCGCGGCGCCTTCCTCTGCTGCGGGCTCTGCTCCTGCCCTGTGCGCACAGACACGGCCGGGGGCTGCCCGGCAGCTCCATCCCGCTCCGCAGCGGGCCCGGCCGGGCTGCTGCTCTCTGCGGCTTCTGCTCGCCGCTGCCGGCCCCACTGCGCTCCCGCCCGCCTCTGCCGCAGCCGGGCCCACACGGGAGGCAGCACATTGCGGCCGGCTCGGAAAAGCCCTGCCCGCAAACCGCCCGCCATGGCCTCGGCCTCAGGGCACAGGCTGCCGGCGTCCTCGCAGCTGCGAGCCGGCCCGGGCCGCCTGCCGGCCTCGGCCACAGCTCCCGCCTTTGTCTCCATGGCCGCGGCTGCTCAGGACAGCTCCTCACGGGCCCAGGCTCTGGGCGCTCCGAACCCGCCCTCCCCCAAATTCCAGTCCTGAGGGGCTTGGCGTCCCAATGCATCCCCTGGGGACAGCAGAGTCGGCTGCTGAGCTCAGCCCATGGTGACACCACCAAGTGACCAATGGAAAATTCACCAAATCCTCATCAGAGACAAGAGAAAACTCCCATGGTGCCTGACAGCCTGAAGCAACTGCCAATTCCAGATCATTCCATCCATGTAGGAAAAGAGGCTTTTGCATTAAAGCAGAAAAGAGTTATCGAAAAGGAGGGCAGGAACAAACAACAAATTTATTTGGACTCATGCTTCTTGTGTCTGTTAGAAAGGCCAAGAAAATGCACTCCTTGCTCTTCTGACACAGCTCTCTCTGTTCATGATGTGGGACAGCGAGTGCTGATGATGTGCAGGAGCTGATGCAAGGGACAGGGACAAGGACGCAGCAGGCACAGTGCCAAGCTGACAGAGGGATGATCTCTGGCAGTGGCACTGAAGAAGAAGAGTTTGCAGGCAGCACAGAAAATGGCTCTTTGTTTCACCTCTTCTTTCAGTGCTGCTAAGAATGTAGCCTGGAGCAAGCTGGGAACACCAGAGCCTGGAGCCCTTTCCAGGCAGGGCTGCATCAGACACAAACCAGCAGGGGACTGAGGAGCCCCTGGGGTGGCAGTGAGCAACCTCGGGCTCTGCTCACTGCTGGTGGCATTTTCTATTCAACCATCTCCAAGGACTTCTGTTGTGCTCTGTATTTCTAAGGGTTTTTCCCCTTGGTTTTTTTTTTTTGTTGTTGTTGTCTCCTGCACCTTTTTTTCTCCATATTTTCCTATCCTGTCAGCAGCAGCCCTTGTCCAGAACTGGCTCTAAAATATCAGCAAAGTAGCTAGGAACAACAATGGGTGGAATCCTGTGGCTCAGGAATTCATATGCCAGCGCCCTGCCTGTGCTTTATGCTTTGTCAGGACCTCCTTCTCTGTGCAAAACTAGGGATTAGTGGAGTTTTTTTGCCGAAGATCTCCTGAGAAGCAAATGTGCTAGGTTTCTCAGGAGTGTATCCGTTAAGTTCATTGCTGACAAACAGAAAGTAAGGCCAGGGTAGCAGAGCAGCTGGGAGCTGGTCACTCCCTGCAAAGGGCTGGTGTAGGATGTGGGAACACCACATTCCAGGACGGGCAAGCAGGGTCAATGTGCTCAAGGTGCTGCAAATGAGGTTTGGGTTCACTTAGAGAGCAGTCAGGGCTGGTGAGCACTGCAAGATCCAGCTGCAGTCCCCATCCATGTCCCTTTCAGTGCTGGCTTTAGGGTGTCTGCAGCCTGGATCCAGAGCGCCCTGGGGGCTCCTGAGGCTGCCTTTGCACTCAGGGTGAGGGTGCCCAGGAGCCCCTGAGGCCGGCAGGGGGGACCAGGGCTGAGGCTTGTGGCCTGGCAGGCGTGGCTCTGGGGGCTGTGACATGCCAGGCCATGGGTCACTGTCACTGCCCTCCGCAGCCCTGGCTAGCTCTGTGATGCTCCAGGGACAACGGCAGGAGTGGGGATCTGGCTAGGTTAGGGTTTTGCCTGAGCCAGAACCTCTAGGCCAAATGCCGAGCAGAGACCCTTGGAGGACCGAGTGGAGGAAGCACAGGAGGCTCTTCTGCGGTGTAAATTGCAGCAAATTCATCAGGAGAGGCGGGGGGAAGGTTCTACAAGTCAGAATTCCCAAAGGGAACAGATGTTCAGAGAACCCCCAGCACCCCTGTGCATTGGTTTTTAAAATCTTTCAAAACAGGGGGTGGACACCATATAGTAACCAATAAGCGACTCTTGGGGTGTGGTTTTGAGGGCTACAACAAATCAGAACAAGGGGAAGAGAGAGCGTTGGGATAGGGATTGGATCTTAGGGTGAGGGACAGGGAACTTTCTGGAACAAAGGGTAGGGTTTGGGCTGAGGGATAGGGCAAAGGGGCCGGGTTGTCTTGACAGATAGGGAAAAATCTGGTGAGGAGGGATGGAATTCCTTGAGAGACACTTGGGTAGGAGGGCCTAACACAGGGGAGAAACTAACTGTAATAACTCAGGGAACACTTGAGCATACCACTATATAACAGAACATTTGGCTCAATAAACTACCACACTTCCACACAGAAATTCAGGCTTTCGGCAGCTGAGAGGTGGCACTATTAGAACCCACAGCAGCTGGTGAAAGCCATCTCTCTCCTTCAGGTTCTTGCTGTGTGGGAAGGTGCTGCGAGTTGTGGTGGCTGCACTCCCCCTTTGCTGGGCGGATGATCTGTACCAGGGCAGAGCAGAAAGCTGCCATGGTGAGCAGAACATGCTCAGAGCATTACAGTTCAAAGAATGGCACTGCCCCTGAAGGGCAAACAGCTTGAAAGCATATAATTATGTGCAGAACCGTTGCACAAATTTTCTCTTCTAGAACATGCCCATTTTTGTATACTGTAGATGAATACTCCAGGTTTTATGGAATACATGGGGTTTTTTCTTAAGGTTTTTGGGAGAACTCTCAAGTTTATTTCTGTTTGTATTTTACATCCAGCATGCATACAGGTTTTTTTAATTATTATTATTTTTCTTTAGGAAATACTTAGGGAACAAATACCTAAGCATTTTTTAATCCTTTGGGATATTGTGACTAATATTCTTAGAAAGAAAACCTGGTTGAACAAGTGTGAAAACACAGAGAGAGGGAAAACAATATAAAAGTCTTTTAGAACAGGGCGTGTAATAAGGACTGCAGAACTGAGTAATTCCTCCAAGGGCAGAATTAGCAAGATATATTACCAAGAGTAACTGCCAAGATACTTCCTTAAGCCAAAGGAAATGTGACCTGCAGCCATACTAAGTAGAGCCAAAGCAAATGAAAACCTTTGGAAAAGAGGGAATTTTTCCAGTGACATCAGTCTGTGATAAATAGGTATGATTTCTGCTGATAAATATTGAAACAGGAATCAATATTGATACAGTAATTAATATTTGAGAATAATAAAATAGTTTAAAGTTGTAATGCCAATGAAGAGAGTGAGAGGAGGGGCTCCACCCACCCTTCCCAGCAGATGTTCTCAAGGACCACAGGAAAGAAGCTGAAGATAGAGTTTCTAAAAATGACCAAGAACCGGGTTGGATCCCAGAAAATGCTAATTATAAGGGATTTATTGCCTTGATATGTAGATGCAGTAATACGTTAGTCTTGGCTTACATTGTACTGGCTTGGTGCGCATGTGTAACCCAAAGGTGAATTAAAGGACAATGAAGAAGACTACAGAGCCTTCATCAGTGACGACCTCCAAAGACTTGTGCGACCACCAAACCGAGTGGTGGCACATGCATGGTAAAGGTGGTAATGAAGGCGGAGATAGAGATATGACGAACCAAAAATGGGAGGAGATGGAATTGACACATGGCATATAAGGGGTGATTTTCACTTGGCAAGCTTGTACGTGAAGTGGCAAGGGTCATTGAACCCCGCACTCCGTACCCCGCGGTTGTTTTTGCTTATGTGCTATTATTTGAACCAAATTATCCCTTATTTTAATCAAATTATATTGTATCCAATTTTATATATTTTTTTATTTTAACTATTCAAATAGCGACTACTTTTAATATTGTTTGGGGTTTTTTTATGATGGGATAATTGGGCAAACATAACAGCTTCACAGTTAGAGCTGTACATATGTTCTGATCTTTAGATACAGTTTTGAATTAACGTGTTTTCATTCTGTCTTTAAGTTTTGATGACATATTTTTAATTCTATTTTTTTTTTGATGATGAAAAAAAGTAAATAAATAAACAAAATTGAAAAAACCAAAAGGAGAATGTGAGACCAGGACCTGCTAGCCTAGAGATTATGGGAGTGCAGCTCACTCAATGTGCCAGCGTCTCACCACATCCTTTCCGCATTGGGCCTCTCCTCCTCCTCTTTGGCCATGTTTTCTTTGTGTCATTTGTGCTGCTCTTTGTTACTTGGCATTACAACAGAGTCACCTGTTGACCTGTTTGAGGGACAATGGATCCAAAAGATCCTGTATAGTCAAAGGTGTGTTCTGTGCTCACCAAAGGCCTGAGCAAAGCAACCAAGAGAAGTGTGCCCAAATCCCAAAGCTTTGCTCCTTTGCAATCTCCCACAGATCTGGCTCACAGGTGTCTTCAATCACAATTCCATAGGTAAGAAGAGGTAATGTATTTCACTGGGAAAAGATGCACTGCTTTGGAAAAGCCACCTGTATGTATATTACTGGGGACAGCAGTGCAGCTGTGTTGTTTGCCCCTTGTTTGCAGAAGGATGAGTGCACTGGGAGGCCAATAACAAGTGTCAAGGGTTCCTCCAATCTGCACTGCAGCCTGGCTGCCATTCAGCCCAGAGCTAGGGGATCATTTGTTCCCATGGACCAGTGCTTGCCAGTGGAATGAATTCCTGCACAGCTGGAAGAAGCAATTCTGGATTCAGCTCCAGCTCTTGGTGGGCTATATGATCATTGACAATGCTGCCCATCCAGAAATTATTCTGCAGTTTCCTTTCATAGTCATTTGAAACTTTGAAACTTCACATTTTAATTTGCTTTGCTTTAGGGTAAAACACTTCTGGGCCCAGTGCAAGCTGTAACCTTTTGACAGCAAAATCCTCATGGTTGCCAGCTTCTGTTGTCACACAGTGTCACCTGGCTGCATGTGCTTGCTTAGCTCTGGGTCTAGTCCCAGCCCAGTAAAGCCCAGGCAGGGTGGCACGTTGCAAGGAAAACTGGTCCGTGAGCTTATGGGGTTGTCATCAGCAGCAGAGTGAATGTGCCCTCTGGGGATTCCTCTGGAGACAAATTTAGTGACCTACTCCATGCCACAATATTACCTTAGATCTTTCTGCAATATCCTAGAAAAGGCTGTGAAACTTCACATCTCCTTGCACACCCACTGTTTGAAGAGGGGCATTTTTGTCCCTCCTCAGAGTCATTGCTATTGCATATCAGAAACATGAACATCCACCAACGGGAATGATGCATGGTCCTGCTGCGGCTGCTGCAGAGCACTGGGCAGTGCAGACCTGGGTATTACCAATATGAGCACCTAATTAGCATTTCATGCTCCTTCAAGCTGTCCAGATCCCAGGGCTTTTTTGTTTCAAAGCAGCCACTGCACCATCTCTAGGGAAGAACAGGAAATGGGAAACAGTGACTGCCAGCCTTGCAGGGGTGTGGGGGAAAACCTGAAGTGCCTGCATAAAAAGATGAATGGGAAGAGTGTAATTGCCAAAGCAAATGCTTTGTTAGGATAGCAGGAGCAGTTCTTTACTGCATGCTTGCATGAAAATCATTTGGGATCTCCTTTTTGTATCTCATGCAGAAAAGGAGCTCTTAATAATAGCACGCTACTTAAACCAGCTTGGGATGTAGCTCTGTAGTGGTTCACAATGAAGCAGACTGCCTGCTCTGTCACTGCCAGCCCTGGTGAGCCTGCGAGGGACCATAGTGTATCCCATGCCTGTTTTGCCTCCAAGCAAAGCTTGGTTTTCCTAATTAGTGTGGAGTAAATATAAGAGTAATAAAATGGACAATTAAACTGGCCACGTTGGAGGATATGCTCATGCTTTCACACATCAGTCTTTCACCTCACACTCTCAAGGCTTCATACTCATCATGAAATATTTTAACAAAAAAAACCTCAGCTCCCATGTTACATCTGAATAAAATTGCACAAGATCATCAAGAATTCTGCTGTCAGGAACAAGACAAGAGCCTTCCGACACTCACTTGCAGCTGTCCTGGATTGCTGCAGCCCTTTGTGAAAAGCTGCTGCAGACAGAGCGTTTGGAGTTGGTTTGGGTCTTTATGAAAGATCTGTGGAGCAGTGTGCAGGGCTCTCCTGGCAGGAAACTGTTTGTCCAAGCCCAGGGACACGGTGCCGGCAGGAGCGGAGCGGCCCCGCTCCCAGCCCGAGTCTGTGAGCTGAGCCACGCCGGGGAGAAAAGGCAGCGAGGGGCTCCAGCCCAGCTGCTTCACTGCCCTGCCCGCTCCATGGAGCTCTGCCATGGGAGAAAGCCGGACGAGCCCCCGAGCTTCCATCAGCTGCTGGAACTGCTCCGTGACAGCTCCTGTTCTTCCCAAGAGAGCCCGGCGCCTTCTTGGAACGTGTGTCATGGGGGGATTCTGTTTGTTAATGAACTGTTGGGGTTTTTCCACTTTCATCTATTAGTAATAATTTCCTATTGCTGGAAAGGGATTGTTGGAACACTTTAGAGGAGACGACTTATTGCACAATATCCTGTTTGAAGTTGTCTCAAACTGTGTGAGACAGATGGCTTCACACAGGAGCATCCCCAAGGCTGCTGAGGGGAAGGCACAGAGGAAGACAAACCCAGTATTTCTGAGGGAACTCCTTGACACCAAACCAACCTGAGTTGTCAAACAGCAGACCTGATGTTTCGAGACATGGGCCAAAGGGGAAACCTTTCAGTGTGTTTGGTCCAGGCTGGGTTATGCTCAGGCCAAAGGTGTGTCAGTGTGTTGGATAATACTCTTTTCTTGACCTAGAGATGGGGCAACTGAGAGGTGTTTTAAAAACTTGTATTCAATTTTCAGTCTTCTGAGAAGGGTTAGACAATACAGATGTTATAATTCACGCCATCACAATCAGAAGCCAACTATTTCCTAATTATGATACATTATAATTAGGTGTTTTGGTCTATCAGCCTTTTGCCATGCCATGTTGTGAATGCCTTAAAGCCAATTATTAAAACTGCCCCTCGTGGGTCCCACGACAATGCATCTTTCATAGCTGTTTTTCCAAAATCTTATTTGCAAGGCCATCTTTTGGAACTTTTTTCCAGCTCCATTTCTCTCTCAACAATATCTGTCCTATTCCATGGCATTTTTAGGTTAGCATTTCTTGTCTCAAGGTTTATATACAGATTCATACTCTGTGGGTCTTCTGCTAGGCCCTAAAAGCTTTCTACATATCCATTTCCACATCAGTGCACTTGGCTCCTTCTCTCCTCATTGTGCCTGGCAAGCACAGGAGCCCAGAGCTCCTGCAGAACCCATCCCAGCACTCAGTGGGAGCAAACTTGTGTCCAGTCGTCACCTGGAGCTGTGGTGCCCAGCATTCCACCACATTGGAATGAGGAACTGTTCCTGCTCTTTCAGAAAGAGCTAAGGAGGTTTGGCCTTCAGATCAATTGTCTGCAGGCTCCTGCAGTGCCTGGCGCTGCTCCCTTGCCAGAGGCACCCCAGGCCAGGGGGGCACATCTGGGCTGCTGTGTCTGGCTCTGGGGCTCCCTGTTCTGTGCAGTGGAGGAGGAGCTGCAGAGGCTCTGCAGGACTGACAGGATGGGCTTTGGGGCTGGCAGGAGAAGCTGAGGGACCTGGGCTGCTGAAGCTTCTGAAGAGGAGGCCCAGGGCTCATCCTGTGACTGCTCCAAGGGTGGTTTCATGGAATCCCAGAATCAGCAAGGGTGGAACAGGCCATGGAGATCATCAAGTCCAACCTGTGCCCTGAAACCGCCTTGTCTCCCCTGAGCCTCCTCTCCTCCAGGATAAACAAGCCCAGCTCCCTCAGCTGCTCCTCACAGGACTTGTGCTCCTGACCCATCCCCAGCCTTGTTGCCCTTCTCTGGACACGCTCCAGCCCCTCCATGTCCTCCTTAATTGGGGGCACCAGAACTGCAAACAGCACTTGAGGTGCTGCCCAAGCAGTGCTGAGAACAGGGGAAGAATCCCTGCCCTGCTCCTGCTGGCCACACCATTCCTGAGCCAGGCCAGGAGCCATTGGCCTTCTTGGCCACCTGGGCACACTGCTGCCTCATGTCCAGCCTGCTGTCCATCAGTCCCTGCAGGTCCCTTTCTGCCTGGCTGCTCTCCAGCCCCTCTGGCACCTTGTTGAGGGTGAGAGGCAGGGAGGGAATGGGTCCAGATCCAATCCTTCCTGAAATGTGGTGTTTGCTGGCACTGCCAGTTCCCAGATCTTGATATTTCCCTATTCTGGTACAGCCCAAGTGCAGCAATTTGCTGGCAAAGAAAGTCAAAACCAAGCAAAGACCTGGTACCTACAGCAACTCAATCTCGGGTTTGCTGACACCGCCAGTACCCAGATCAGGACTGTTTCAGATGCCTGCACAGCCTAATTCCAGCAGTTTGCTGGCACAGAAAATTAGCATCTGGAAATTTCTCAGTGCCGGCACATTCCTCACCCAGATCTGGTGTGTGCTGGCACTGTCAGTGCCCACATCTGGCAATTTCCCTCTTCTGGCACCACCCATGTCCAGCAATTTTCTGGCAAAGAAAGCCAAAACCTGGCAATTTCCCCTTGCCAGCACTGCCCAATCTGGAGTTTGCTGGCAGCAGGATCCCAAGAAAGAAGGAAGGAAAGAAGGAAAGAAAAGAGGAAGGCATCCAGATCCAGTCCTTCCTGGAGCCTGGAGCCTGAAATGGGCTGTTTGCTGGCACTGCCAGTGCCCAGATCTGGAAATTTCCCTATTCTGGCACAGCCCAAGGGCAGCAATTTGCTGGCACAGAAATCCAAAACCTGTGGCAGCTTCCTGCTACTGGGTCTGGCTCCACCCACATCTTGTTTTTCATGTAACCAGAACCCAGATTTGGAAATTTCCTGGTGCCAGCAGAGCCCAAATCCAGCAGATTTCTGTCGCTGGCAACGACACCACCCAGATCTGGTGTTTGCTGACAGCACCAGCGCCCAGATCTGAAAACTTCCTGGTGCTGGCACAGCCCAAGTCCAGTGATTTGCTGGCACAGAAAGCCAAAGTTTGGAAATGTGCAGGTTCTGGCTCCAGCACCATCCAGCTCTGGTGTTTGCTGGAACCGCCAGTGCCCAGATTTGGAAATTTCCCGATGCCTTCACAGCCCAGGTCTAGCAATTTGGTTTTAGCTAGCTTAGGAAGAGAAGTTTCTTTGGACTGTGACTTTCCTTTTTCTTGGAACTGTTTAAACCTGCTCTGGACTGAAAACCCAGAAAAACACCGGCAGCTCACACCTGTGGCCCACCGAGTTCTGGGACGCTGCATTCCAGAACCAGAGGGACTTAGAAGAGACCGAGTGAGCCAACTACAACCCACAAAAAGGACTTCCTGAATTTGCCATCTCTTCAGCACTGTCCGAGGTTTTATTTAATATTATTCATTTTTCATGCTTGTGAATACTTTACTTGTTTAATAAACTGGGTTTTTTTCACTTTTCTCCAGGGAAGTATTTTCCTGTACTAGTAGGGGGAGGGGCTGCTTGAACTTGCTTTCTAGACAGACCCCTTTAGGAGGTTTCCTCTCCAAATTTGCCCTAAGCCAGCACAAACTGTCACAATGAAAATTGCACCAGTGGCCTAATTTCCTGGTGGCAAATCTTGTGACAGAAGCTTGACCTCGTTTTCCATGAGAGATTCTTGGGAAGAGCAGACAGTAGAAGATTCCTGGAAAACTGAAACAGCTTTACAGAAGTGAAATGAAAAATGAAAGAAACAATCCAAGATATTTCCCTCTATTTGTTTCTATGCTCTCCTTTTCCATGTTGCATCCCAGTAATTCCAGATGCACCTCACCTCTAGGATCGATGACTTAGTGATTTTTAGACACTCTAAAATACCATGAGCCACACACAGTTTTCCTTCCCCTGTTTTTACAGGAAAGCAACACTGGAGATGTAAGTGCAGTGCTTGGGTCAGGTAGGAATCCTACCCCAAGGGAAGGTGGCCCGGCAGTGTCTGACCCTCAGCAAGGACAATGCACAGCAGCGAGGAAGGAGATCGCTGTGCCAGTGCGCAGGAGTCAGGGCTCTGCATCTGGGCTCAAGGCTGCAAAGTTCCCGTGTTTGGGCAGACGGAGGGGCTGTCCCCGGGGCGCGCGGGGCTCGAACGTGGGGCTCGTGGGGCGAGCGGGGAACGGACACGGGGACGAACGGCCCCGGTGCTTCAGTTGCAGCAGCGGCAGCAGCAGCGGCGGCAGCAGCGGCAGCAGCGGCGGCAGCAGCAGCGGCAGCAGCGGCGGCAGCAGCAGCAGCAGCGACAGCAGCAGCAGCGAACACATAATTTTAAACACTCTTTCTATTTCTCTTTTCCTTTCTCTCTTTCTTTCTTTTTCTCTCCCTTTCCTGCGGTCGGGCACCCTACTCTCGGGGTCCCTTGCCCAGCGTCCCTCTCCTCTCCCCGCCTCCCTCTCCCCTGCCGGGCTGGGCCATGCCCCCGGCCCGCCCCCGGCCCCGGGCGGGGCTGCCCCGTGCCCGGCCCCGGCCGTCCCGCCGCGGTCTCGCCTCCGCTCGGCTCTGGCCGTACTGGCGGTGGCGCTGCCGGGCGGGAATCAGTGCTAGGGGCCGAAACGGCGTCACCGCCCTTCGGCTCCGCCTGGCCCGAGCCCGACCCCGGCCCCGGCCCCGGCCCCGAGGCAGGGTCCAGTCCCGGCCTCGGCCCCGGCTCCTCCCGGGGCCCGCGCAGGAAACAGGCGGCGCTGCCGCTCCCGCCGCCTCCGCTGCGGCTTCCCCGGCCCGAGCTCCGCCGCTCGGCAGCGCGGCCGCCAGCCCCGAGCCTCCCGTGCCGCGTTCCCGGAAGCGAACGCCTGGGCATGGCCGGCCCGGGGCGGGTGAGGGGCGCTCGGGGGCCGTTGCTGGCCCCGGGCCGAGCGCTGACCGCCGCGTCCCGCCCGCAGGTGAGGCGCAGGAGGCCCTGCAGGAGCGGCACCGGCTGCGTTCGGTGCTGGGGCGCGCTCCAGCAACAGCCATGGACCAGAGAGCCCCCAGAGTGCCCAAGCTGGTCGGCGTGGAGGACGAGGAAGAAGGCCCTGGTGCTGTCCCAGCACAGCAGACCGAAGAGGTGGTGCCGTTCCAACCACCGCAGGAGGGTGAGTGGCTGAGCTGGGCTGCAGGGCTGGAGCCTGCAGCTAACTTGGCCCTATGCCATGCCATGCCATCCCATCTCATCCCATCCCCTGGGGAAATGCCCATGGAAAGGACGGAAGAGGGGCCGGGCAGACACCCCGTAGGAGCCGTGCTCCATCCCCCTGGAGCATCCCGGGGCTCTCCCTGCCTGGGGAGTGCAGGGCTGGGCTGTGTTCTCCGGCCTCTCCCGCAGCCCCTCAGCTCTGGCTGCGCTCACTCTTTGCCAGATGCAGCCCTGGAGCGCACACAGCAGCAGGAGCGCAGACGTGGCCGCTTCCGAAGAACAGCGCAGGTACCTGCAGCCACCCACCCCCACCTGGGCTGGGCCTGCTGTCCCTGCTCAGCCCAGCACCATGTGTGGAGCACTCCATGCAACATCCCCGGCTTCTTGCCCATCTGCTACAGATGGTGTGCAAATTCATGAAGAGGATTCGGGAGGAAGAGACCAGCGTCATGGGCACTGTGGTCAGAGTGTACCCTCCCATCTTCAAAACCAACACCAGCGCTGCCCTGCTGGATATGCTTGTGGAGGAGGGTCCTTCCAGTCCAAAGCAAGTAAGCAGCCTGGCATCCATCCTCACAGCAATTGCTTGGCCGCCTGCTGCTCACTGTAAGCCTTGAGGCCATGGCGGTGTGCTGGCAAGGGAAGCACTTCTCTGGGGCAGCTGGGCACATGACTCCCTCTGGCAGCTTTCCAAGTCTCCCCTGCCTCTCCAGGTGCCCGCCATGATCAGGTACATCCACCAGTGGTTCGTGGCAAATGAGTTTCCTGAGTACAACCTGTACAGGCCCCTTCTGGATCTGACAGAGGCACAGCCCGCTGATGTGGTGATGGCTCTCCTGCGTGTGGCCCCATCATGTGACAGGTACAGGGCCCACGGGCCCACAAGGCTCAGGGCTCAGCAGCTCATCACCCTGTAGAGCCTGTCCCAGTGGTCTGACACACAGAGAATTCCAGGGCCCTCTGGCTCCTCCCTTTGCCAGTCCCCAGTGTTCTGCCATGCTTCTTCCCTGCTCCTCAGGGGCCAGTCCCCATGGGGCTGGGCTGCCTGCGTGCTGAGGGCCAGTGGGCAGAGGCAGAGCTGGCAGCCAGCTCAGCTCCCCACTGCCGCCCAGGCCACAGTGCTGTGTCCCAAACCCCCTGAGACAGAGCTCTAACCCCACAGAGCTGCTTTGACCATGTGGAAGACCATCATGTGCTCGTGCAGGACTGCAGAGACGGCCATGCTCGTACTCCTTGACGTTCTGGCCTACTGGCCAGAGCACAGCACGTGCACCTCCGATGGGGACCACACGGCTGTCCTTGCCCTGGCTGTGAGTTTCTGCAACTGGCCTTTGCTCAGCCCAAGCTCACCTCTCCATCAGGTCTCCATCCTCCCTCCACCATGGTGTCTTGCTGCCTCTCCGTACTGGGCTGAAACCTGGCCCAGGGACAGCTTCAGAGCCACCAGGCCCCGTGCTTCCCCTGTGTCTCCACTGGCCTCTCCCTGCCACACGGACACCTCGGCACTGAGCTCGGGCTGCTCTGTCCTTTGCAGGCAACTGTGGTGATGTGGAAGATCCTCCAGATGCCCTGTGTCCCACATGTGGTGACCATTCATTTCCCTCGCCTCTTTGTGTATCTGCTCTTCCAAGTGCTCTTCAGCACCTTGGATATGCCAGAGGCAGCCGATACTTTCTGGAAGGGATGCCAGCAGCAACACGGCCTTGCCACCAGCCCCAACAGGTGCTCCATCCCAGTCCTCGTGTCCCTGTCACGTGCCCAGGGCAGGAGCCAGTGCTCCCAGCGTGACCTGGGCTTTTCTCTGCACACAGCTTTGCAGAGCAGACCCTGAAGGCCCTGCTCTGCCGACTGCACTATGAGGATGTGGTGGTGGCAATGGAAGACAAGCATGGCTGGGACACACTGCTCTGTGCTGACACCCACCACTGTGCTGTGGGCATGCTGGCCAGGTGAGACGCCCTGCTCCCCAACTGCCCCTGGCATTTGTGCCCTGTTCCCGGGGTGCCCCACACAGTGGGGCCCCTTGGTCGTGGGCCACAAGGCCTTGTCACCAAGGGACAGCCAAGGAGACTGCAGAAGGCCGGGAGAGGGGCTCGGCTCCCCCTTGCTGGGTGCTGGAGAAAGGCCAGACCTCTGTGAGTCAGTCCTGGGAGAGCTTTAGCCCTGCTACCTCAGGGTTTTGCTTCCTGTTTCCTCCTACCAGAGAAATGCACCATGCATCTGAAGCCTTGTGTTCCACAATTGCATTCCACCTTCTTGGGCTGCTCTGCAAAGACACGCCATGCCGGGATTTGGCTGCCATGGCGTTCCTTGTGGAGGTGAGGCTGAAGGCCAGCACTGCCTGGCTGAGCTGCCTCCCGGCTCTGTGCCCTCTCGTGGCCGCAGCTGCCCGGGACGGTGCCCGCGCCCTGTGCTGCTGCCTGGGCCTGGCCCTGTGCGGCTCCCCCATCACCAGCCTTGTGCCTTTCAGACCCTGGACTGCCTGGACTTGAGTGAATGCCGTGACAGCATCCTGGAGGTCATGACCAAGAAGCTGCAGAGCGAGTGCAGGGAGATGCGTCGCTTGGCACTCAGAGGCCTCCTGGTGCTTGGCACCAGTGTCTCGGTGAGAAGAGGGCAGCGGCTGAAGCCATGCTGCCAGCATGGGGCTGAGCAAGGCAGTTGCTTGCCCTTGCCTGGCCTTGGGGTGCTGAGGCAGCTGCTCCCAGCTCTCCTGCCTCCCGCTTCAGCTGCTCCAGTGCTTTGGCACAGGCCTTTGGCCTCTGGGCCCTGTGGCAGCAGGATGGCCTTTCACACACTCATGTTCCACGCAGGCCGCAATAAGAATGTGGAGTTTGCGTGAAAGGCTCGTGGAGCTGCTGCAGGAAAATGACAGCAACATGCTTAGGATGACCGTGGTTCTCCTCAGCCGTTTGTTCCTGTGCAATGGTGCCCCGCTAGCCAGCCCCCTCGCCCTGCAGCTGGCTGGGGCGCTCCTGCCGCTCTTTGACAACGTAAGGCTCTGCGCCTCCAGCCATGGCCACTGGCTGCTGCCTGCAAACTTTGTGCCCTGTGCATTTTCAGGCCTGTGCCCAGATGGGTGTGAAGCAGCTGATGCTGAGGTCTCTTCTTTCTTTCATACAGGATGATAGCCAGGTGCAGGTGTGCTCCATGTTCATTTTCAGAGAGATGCTGTATTATTGAAGTGCAGGGGAGAACGACCATCCTGGTAATGCATCGAACTCCAACTTTATTGATCAATCAATCACCTTAAATAACAGTGCTAACGAACGCCATGAATATTCTGTAATCCAATGTCATGATAGGCTAACAGAGAAACTTCTAACCACTCCCTTTGTTTTAGAATACCTACAATTGTTTATTAAAAACAGAAACCAAAACAGAAACCAGAAACTAAAACAGAAACCAGTGTTCCCAAAACTTCTACATCTGTTCTCAGGATGGCAGGCCTTCCCAGAGACGGTGTTCTGCTTATTATGGGAAGACAAGCTGAGAACTTTATTGTTTATAGAATGATGCCTGAGAGAGTCTAATTGTTTACACTAATCAGAAGGCTGAGAGCTGTTAGAAACTGCTTTTACTTTTACCTCTTACTTTTCTCTCAATTGTATGTCTCATGGCCTTTTTCTTTAAGCCATTCCTGAAAAACTCTCCAACATTTCCCCTGTTTTTTTCTTTGAGAGAAAAGAGGTTAGTTTGCCAGGTTCTCCTGTTCACTATCAGGGGCAAAGAAAAGAGAAGGGAACTCATCCACTATGCTTGGCAACACTTTAAACTTCAGAGCAGCTTCATATGGGCCTCGTAACAAACTCCAAAAGTGCAGACCCCACTCTGCCAGGGCTCAGCTGCACCAAAGGCCTGAGGATAAACAGGGCACTCAGTGTCAGAAATGTGATCCTGTGGAGAAGGATCAGAACCAGTGCTCAGAGATGGAATAATGATAACTTGCTTAAATAACAAGATCCACCCTGCGCCTGGGCTGGTATTCCATTCCAGGCTCTATCTCCACAAATTAAAAATATCTTAGGTGTCATAATAGTAGAGCCTTTACACTGGTTATAAAGCTGTTTGGACACTATTTCCAGGTTTAGAGATGAATCCAGAGTAGCCCATGTCTGTTTATGCTGACTCATCCTTTGGAAATTAGAGTAATCAAAGCTGAACTGCAATTATCTAATGCTTGATTGGGATCTCTTCTTATAGGGCCTACAACAGAATGTTGTGTTAAAGGCACCAGTTTTCTACACCTTATTGAGGCTATATATGATGTACTTTGAGCTTTAACCCCTTTTCAAAATACACTGTACCTCCCACTGATAATAAGCTAAGATTTTTGCTCATGAGATTTATAAAGGTCTGAAGCTGAAGCAGTGTTTAGCCCTGTCTCATTCCGTAGTGCCTGCTTCCAATTATGTTCCCAGATGTGCCTATAATTACAGGTGTGGCACCATAAATGAAAAAGTAACAACTGATCACAAAAAAAATCTTATCACAATCCCCACAACACAGTGCAACCCAAGCAGCACAATTTAGGCTGTGACATTCAAGACAGTCCTCTTTTGCCAGTCCTCGTATATGTAAAGATGATAATGATTCAATAATGTCAATCAGTTCTCTGGTCGTCCGGCAACGGCGTGTTACGGCCTTATCAGGCATTGCACAACAGGTGGTAATTGGACTAAGAAAAGAAAGCTGTTAACTGTTTTCATTCATGCGAACCTGGAGAGAAGGTGAAAAAGCCTGAAAATGATTCTTTCTGTCCTTGAAGTTATCACATCCACCTTTTTTCATGAGCTTCCCAGAAATGTTCAAAGTCAGTTTTCAGTTTGTAATCCTTTAGTCATTTGGCTCAAATGGCATCAGCTGGGTGATTCTCAGTCCTTGTTCATTTGGAGTGGTGAAAAAGTAGTATGTATTTAAAGCGCTTAAAATATTTGACTTAACAGACTTATTTGTAAATCATGTAAAATCACTTAAATCTAATTCAAACTTAACAGAATTTAACTTAACTTACTTAATAATACTTAACAAAAATTAATTTTCTTTAAATCTCACACAACTCAAACCTATATATAATTTAAACTTAGCAGACCTCGAACCCAACCGAAAACAAGCTCAACAATTTTAACCTTAACATTTAATGGCACTTAATTGATAACCTAACTTAAACTACTTAATAACAAATAAAACCTACTATAGAAATAAAATATAGCATTTACTATCACTCACTCACAGGCCTGACTCCAAAACACTCAACCAAAACAACCTTTCTCACGTCTTTGCTGCAGCATTTATACCAAAAACACACTCACAACATCTCACTCATACAATCAATCCAACACATCTCAACATTTTTAAACTTTTCAAAGCACAGCTTTAAAGTCTAATGTTCCACCGGCCCAGCCATCCGGGCTTCTGATGTTCAAAGTCTCTGGCAATACAGGTGTTTCCAAGACAGCATAACCAATGCCGAGCCAAATCGGCCTTTACGCTGATTTCTGCTTTACAGTCTGTGCTGGGGAGAACAAAAGATCTTTACTAACTTAGGTGAAAAACATCCTGACAGCAACAGTCCTTGGTGTCGCTTGTTTAGTTTCACTAATCTTTTAATTGCAATAGGAATCTTTTCTTTTGTTGACAAGAGTCACAGTTATTACGGCTGTTAGATCTTAAACTGTAGCTTTTGCCGGCTACGGGGCAGAGGGAGAAACGTTACCGCTCGAAAAAGCACTCTGAAGTCGGAATCCGCTAAGGAGTGTGCAGGACGAAAACTATCAATGCACAGCATGATTGCTCCTCCATCACCTGCTCTCTGATGTCCAGTCACTGTTCCCAAGCAGCAACTGGCCGCCCGTGGACATCTGGCCCCCACTTCACACATGAGGGCGATGCGGCTCCGGTCGCTCCCCCCGCGGCGCTCTTTGTTCACTTCCGGCGCGGCGCTCGGGGTGGCGCGGCTTGGTTTCTGCGGCGGCGGCTCCGTTCTCGGGGCGGCGCGGCCGCTCCCGCGCGGCGGCTCCTGCGGCGGCGGCTTTTGATCTTCCCGCCGCTGCCTCTGGCGCGCCCATGCCGAGTTCGGAGTAGCACAGCACTGCAATTCTACCATAAATCACCGAATTCACACATTTCCGTTAATCCGTAAACCATATGGAAAATCCCTTTACCGTAACTATAAGTCCAAAGTCCTGTTGAATCCTTCTGCTAATTCATCTCTGCTTTGCGCTGCGGGTCACTCCCTTCGCGGCGGTTAGCTTCGCCCGCGGTGGCTCCCTGTGGTGTCGGGTTGAAGGCAGGAAAAGGTACCGATGATGCAGCGATGACTTCTGTTGGTGCTTGGCATTCCCGGCGCAAGCGGCCCGTGCCTTCGCAGCATTTCGTGCGGCCCTCTTTATTTGATGTTGCAAACGCAGCTGACGCGTGAAGAGGCGCAAGAGCGGCTAACACTTGACTCTGAGAGGACCTTGCCTGTTCTTGCAAACCTATTCCTATCTGTTTAAGTGCATCTACCACAAAAGCCTGCTGCCTGGTAGGAATAAGAGCCATCCCCTCTAATGCTTCCTCTACAGTCCAATCCGCACCTAAAGCATTAAGTATGTTTCTAGTAGCAGAATTACAATTTTGAAGGACACACTGCCTGAGTAGGACCTCGCGCAAATATTCTGGCACGCCTGCTCTCTTAATTGCAGCCGCAGCTTTATCAACAAAAGTGCCAAATGTCTCATCTTTGCCTTGCTTAATTCCCATATACACTGGTACCCCTCCTGGTTCCTTTACCTTATCTATCGCGAGTCTGACTAACCGCATTGCCTCCCGGCACTTTTCTTGGCCTATTAAGGCTTGTGCATCAGTACGAAGAAAAGGTCCCAGCCCCATAAGCTCATTAATAGTGATACCATGCAAGGGATCCCCCGGCTGTCTTTGAACTGCCACACATTCATTAGCTAAAGCTTGCCAGTGGGCGTTAAACAGCAATTGTTGATGTTGAGTAAAAATTAATTTAACTATCCCACGACAATCATTAACAAGAAGGATACTGGTGTCAAAAATATAATCGAGCATTTGCTTAGCTGGTTCACTCTTAAAGCCAAACTGACTAACAGTAGCTCGCAACTGAGATAACAGCTTCCAGTCAAGAGCGCTAATTGTGGCTTGAAAACCTCCTCCAGGCTGGGGGTTAAAGACAACCGGACAAGCCAATTCTCGAGCCGAACTTATCAGCTCTTGATCTCCCTTGTCAATTGCATCTTTGGCCAGGGCAGCCCACGCGTCCCGTCTTTCCCTCGCAATCGCCGCCACCAAGCCGATTTCCGACCCAGGGACCGGCTGATCGCTTATCGGGAACGGAGTACACGTATCTGGCCCCAGCTGCTGAGACGCAGCAGGTATGGGAGACTCAGAGGTGCTCTGTGTAGCCTGCGGCAAAGCAGACAACAGGGCACCCCGCGGAGCTTGGCTCGTTAGGGGGGCTGCGACGCGGGTACTAAAGCTGTCTGCGTAGCCTGGTTTGTAGGCTGGCTCGTAGCTGGGCTTGTAGGCTGGCCCGTTAAGGGGGGCTGCGCGGCGGGCAGCGAGGCGGACTGCGCCTGGCTCATAGTGTGACTCATAGCCTGGCTTTCCGAGGGAGGTGGTGAGGCAGGTAATAAAACTGTCCGCGTTTGGGGCCAAGAGGAATTCCCGCGTTCTTATCAAATTCCCTATCTTGATCGCATTCTTTGTTACGATCGTAAGCGGCAGTAGCCTGGTGAGCAACCCTTTTTTCAGCTTGAATCCGCAACAGTTCGGTGTTAACGACCCGCCATAATTTACCCCACTTCTTAGCAGTTTTATCATCATCTAACGTAGCCTGCCACAATAAATCACCAAATCTACGCCACTCCAACAATTCGTGAACTGTGTGAGGATTTATAAAGATCCCCCTTTCTAGGCCATACGCTAAAAGGCCTGGTAACTCTTTCTGTAAATCTATTCCCTTAATTTGCCGTTTTTGCAAAAGGGTAATAAAAAGTTCATATGCGGCTTGCCTTTCCATACCTATGTGCGCACGTTGCAGCTCTTCAAATCAAGGTCGCGGCCGCATGTCTCGGACGAGCCTATCTGTATAGTCGCTCGCAGCGCGGCGCGGGCCGGCGGGTTACCCTCCGCTTTGTCTTCCGCGCTTTTTCGCCATTCCGGCTGCAGTTTCGATCTTACGGAACCCGAACCTGTCTTCACTTCGCGTGGCGTTCGCTTCCCCGTGGTGTTCGCTATCACGTCGGAGGTCACCATATATTGAAGTGAAGGGGAGAACGACCATCCTGGTAATGCATCGAACTCCAACTTTATTGATCAATCAATCACCTTAAATAACAGTGCTAACGAACGCCATGAATATTCTGTAATCCAATGTCATGATAGGCTAACAGAGAAACTTCTAACCACTCCCTTTGTTTTAGAATACCTACAATTGTTTATTAAAAACAGAAACCAAAACAGAAACCAGAAACTAAAACAGAAACCAGTGTTCCCAAAACTTCTACATCTGTTCTCAGGATGGCAGGCCTTCCCAGAGACGGTGTTCTGCTTATTATGGGAAGACAAGCTGAGAACTTTATTGTTTATAGAATGATGCCTGAGAGAGTCTAATTGTTTACACTAATCAGAAGGCTGAGAGCTGTTAGAAACTGCTTTTACTTTTACCTCTTACTTTTCTCTCAATTGTATGTCTCATGGCCTTTTTCTTTAAGCCATTCCTGAAAAACTCTCCAACACTGTATTTTTGGCCAGAAGAGGAAAAAAAGGCCCTGAAGTCACATGTGCGCCAGAGCCTGCTCCCACTGTTCTTCCACTGCCATGACAAGAACCAGCTTGTGGCAGAGGTGAGGACTCAGCGGCTGCTGCCAGCCCCCTGGCAGGGGGGCTTGGCTGCCTCCTGCTCTGTGGCCTCGTGGGCTGCAGCCTCCTCCTGGCTTTGGTGCAGGGACCTGTGCGGGTCCTGGACCCTGGGCTCTGGTGCCATCGCCAGGTCTCTGCTGCTCTCCAGGACTCCCGGGAAACGCTGCATTGTTCAGCCACATTCCTGCACAGAAAGGATCTCCAACACATGCTGCAGCTGGGTCAGACCTGGAGGTTCGGCGAGGCCCTGGTAAGGACGGCCTGCAAGCCCCAGCCTCAGGCTGGAGAAGCCCCCTGACCGCACTGCTCAGTGAGTGCGGCCGGCAGCTGAGCCCCTGCCCAGTGCTGCAGCCAGGGCCGCCAGCCTGCGCCCCGCACGCCGCTGCCTTCCCTGAGCCGCGCGGGCTCTGCTCCCGGCTCCCGTGGGCCAGAGTCAGGTGCCCATGGAGCCCCGGCCCGGCGGGGCTGCGGGCCGGCACTGCGGCTCCCCGGGCAGCAGCCGGCCCGCTGCCCCCTCCCCTCGGGAGCCCTTGGCCAGCGGCTGCTGGCCGCGCCTCAGGGCTGTGCGGCCAGGGGAGGCCGGGGCTGGGCACAGGCAGCGCCCGGCCCAGGGGCTGAGCCCGCACCAACCCTTCCCTCCTGCCGCTCTCTGCAGCTGGCAGAGGACAGGAGCCGAGTGGCCGAGCACCTGCGCCGGGCCCTGTGCTACGTGGAGAGCCCACAGGAGTCCCTGCGAGAGGCGGCCGTCAGGTTCATGGGTGAGTCCCGAGCCCGGGCTGCCCTTCCCCTCCCCGGCCCGCCGCATCTCGGCCCCGACCCCGCCTGCTGCCCCGGCAGTGCCAGCCGGGCCCGGCGCCGTGGAGCCCCGCCTGGCCTGGGCATTGCTGCTGCCGCTCTCTGGCAGCCTGTGCCCTGGGGCGGCAGCGTGCGGCAAGGGCCCGGTCTGAGCCCTGCTGGGCCAGCAGCCCGTGTGGCCACAGCGCCGGCAGCGCCGCTGGCAGGGAGCTGTGCCGCTGGGGCCGTGACAGGCTCTGTGTTCACAGGCATGGCCGGGCGGCGCCTGAGGGGGCAGCAGCAAGAGCTGCAGCTGATCTGCACTGGTGAGTGAGTGAGGGCAGCGGGCTGACAGCAGGGGCTGCTGGGGGGAGCTGCAAGCCCTTCTCCAGCTGCGGAGGGCTCAGCTCCCGTGGGGAGAGCACACGGAGCTTTCAGGGCGACGTGGGCCATTCGTGGCCAGCAGCTTCGGGCTGATTCCCTTGCTCCCTGCTCCCTCCTGGCCATGGCAAGAGCCGGCTGGGATGGCCCTTGCAGGGGCTCTTCTTGGCTCCCCGCAGATCCAGCTCTGACCATAGCTCTGTTCCTCTCTCTTGCAGCCCTGGAATGCCTGATGGAGGACAGGAGCAGTGCCGTGTCACAGCTGGCACTTGAAACACTGCATGTCGTCCTGGCAATACAGCATGGGCGACATTCCACCATCCAGAGGCTGCAAGATCAGCTGCGCAGGGCATGGAGGGCTCGGCCTCGCCTGTCGGGGCTCGGCTGCCTGCTCTGCCGCATGACTTAGGAAGAGAGCTGATCCCGGAGGCTGTCTTTGCTGGGGCAACCTGTGCGAGGGGTAGTTTTCCTTTTCTTTAAGATTTTTCTTTTCTTCATTTCCCAGCTAGGGTCTGGGCTTTGGCCTAGCTGTGTCCCCTGCTGATTGTGAAGTGTGCCATCAGCTGCAGGGCTTTCTGGGCTAAAAATATCATCAAGTCACTTGGACTTGCTCTTTTTGGCCTCTAAAATCTGGATCCAATTTCGGGGCAAATTTGGAGACCTCATCTATGGGTGGATGGAGCAGCTAGGATTTTCCCAGTTGCTGGGAATGGTTCTCCAGGTCCCTGGAATATCCATGGCCCTGGTAAGTTCCAGCTGCACACATGCCTTGGCAATCAGAAGCAAAGGAACCCAGCCCTTTTTGTGTTGCCTATGTCACTGCACCGGGCTCATGGGATGGGAACACGCAGCCCTTGGGCTGGAGCTGAGCTGCTCTGCCCAGCACTGGTGGCCGCCATCCCAGCTGGTTTTGCTTGTCCTGGTTCCCTGACAGCTGGGGCCCTGGGCAGAGCCCTGAGAGCCTGGTCTGCCCCCAGGGAAGGAGAAGGAGCCCCTGGAGAAGCTGTACCGGGTGGGGATGCTGCTGCTGCTGCTGCTGCTGCTGCTGGAGACAGCGAGGATGACATCAAGGATGACAAGCTCTTCCTCAGCCTGGCCACGGGAGGCTGAAGGTGATGGACTTTGATTCTGGCACCTTCTTCAAAGCCAAACTCCACAGGGAATTTGCGGGTGAGTCCCACCCGGGCAAATTCTGCCAGATTTGGGCATGGCCCAGCCTGGTGGGGAACCAAAGGCTCCCCCCTTGCTGGGGGGAGATGCAACTCATTCTTCAGTCACTGCCCAGCTGCTTTTGGCAGGGCTGGGGCATGGGCTGGGGTGGGTACGAAATGGGAGCGGGCTCCTGGCCCTGCCAACAGCCCCCAGCACCCACCGTGCCCTGGGCTGGGGCTGGGGCTGGGGCAGCCAGCCCGACACAAACAAACCCCTATGGTGGGAGCAGAGGTGGGACTCCCGAAACTGTGCACAGCTGCTTTGCTGTGCAGGCAAGGAAAGGCTTGGGCTGCTCCACTGCCCTTGTTTGCTTTGGGGTAAATGTGATTTTTGGCGGCAGTGCAGGAGGGAAGAGAGAAAGTGTGGGCTTCCCTCACCCATGGCTGGGTTTTTCCCTGGCATGTGGGGGTTGGGCCTTCCTCAAGGCCCTGACACAGATAAGAGTTTTTACCGTTTTTCTTGTTTTCCCTTTTTGCATCTAATCTCTTTTCAATAATGTGTTGTTTATTTTTCCAGAGGAAGCATTCAAGGTGGTCCAGTGTGGATGGGGAAGTGCTTGGGAGCAGCTGTGGTGTGGATGGGCCATGCCCTTGGAGAAGGCTGAGGCCGTGGTTTGGGAGCAGCTTTTCTTCCAGCCGTGGCTGGTGTGAGGTGGGTCCCTGTGTGCTTGGCAGGGTGGGATCAGAGCTTTTGGGAGCTGGCAGCGAGCACAGGAGTATCCTGCTCTGGGCAGCTGCTGAGGGCTGGATGTGCCGTGGCTGGCTGCAGGCTGGGAACATGTGCTGCCCTCCTGCTCTGCTGCCAAAGGCACCAGGGATGGGCAGCTCTGGGCACAGCTCTGGGCACAGCTCTGGGCACAGCCAGCATGGCCTGGGCACCGCAGGCCTTGGCACAAGGGCACAGGAGCCCTCAGCTGACGGGTGGTTTCTGCTTTCTCTCCTTGCAGCCGGGCTCTGCGGGTGCTGAGGCTGCTCTGGGCTCTGCCAGGGCTCTGCTGGGCTCAGCCCTAGGCCCAGCTGGGCTGGCTCTGCCCTCACATTGCTCTGACAGCTCTGCGTCAGACGAGCCCGTTGCGAGCACAGTGCCTGAGCTTTCTGCTTTGGCAGGTGAGTGAGACTCTGCTGCAGGCCCAGAGATTGCAGCTGGGGACACACATCCAACTGGCAAGGACCCAAACTCTCCACAGTCCCAGCTGAATGCCTGGATCTGCACAGGGTGTTTTGTCTGTCCCATTCTTCCTTCTTGATTGGCTGGAATTGTGCAATTGCACGTTCTTCCTCCCCTAGAAGTGCCACGAGTGGGCCAAAGCTGGCGAGTGGGCGATGTTCCTGAGGCAGTGCAGTCTGGAGCTGGTGGATGGAGAATTGCCCTTCTGCACTTCCAAACCCGAGCAAAAAGCCGTAAGTGAGACTTTAGGTCTCTAAGAAATCCCTGACAGTTTCAAAAGGAATGTGCAGCTCATTCCCAGGCTGAGAAGGAAGGTGATCTTCTAAAGGATTTGGGCTTTGACAGAGTTTCCATTCCCAGTCCTGCTTGGAGCTGGAAGGGCACAAAGCAATTTCCTCTTGCTTCGACCACAATTTCAAATACCAATATTGGAAACAAAGCCCATAATCTTTTAAGAGGCTGCTGAGGTCAGTAAGATGGATCCATGCCATCAGCACATTTACAATGTAAAGAACTGAGTTCTCTTTTGAAAAAGATCATTTACCTCTTAATGCAAAGAAGGTGTCTTTGCATTTATGTTTTGTTTTTTTTCACTAACATTGTGTTATGTTTTTTCACTAACACTTGGATTTTATTCTTATCTTTTACAATTTACCTAGTTTTTTCCTTTTTCCTTTTTTTCCTTCTAAATAGAAAACATGTCCTACAGAAGAAATGTCCTTTGCTCCTGGTTCCCGCGTGGAGCAGCTCCCTTCCTGCTGGCTGAGCTGCTCAGGCAGAGCCCGGCAGCTCCTGGCCCTGCAGGGCTGAGGCTTTTCCCTGTTTCTGGGCACAGACTGATGGAGCAGCACTGCTGAACACGGGCACACAGAGGGACCAGCAGCAGCTGCCTTTGGCCACCTGAGGCTCCAAGGCCCAAACTCTGAGCAGCCAGGGCTGGAAGAGACTGGCAGGATCTGATCCCTGACTCTGGGCCAGGGCTGCACAAATGACCCCACAGCAGCAGCAGCAGCAGCAGCAGCAGCAGCAGCAGCAGCAGATGGAGCTGACTTTGAGCACAGCCCCTGCCCCTCTTCCCTCCCGTGTGCAGCGGTGTCACAGCAGCCTGAGGCACCTGGGAGCCCCCAGTGCCAGCAGGGACTGGAGATGGCAGCCCTGAGCTCCTGGAGGCTGTGCAGGGAACGGAGCTGGGCACTCCCTGTCCATGGGGAGCTTCCAGATGGAAAAGGCGGCGGTGCCCAGGCAGCTCCAAGGGCACAGAAAGGAGGCTCTGGAGCACTGGATCTGTGCCAGTGCCACAGTCCTGGGCAGCAGCCACCAAGCCCTGGGGAAACAGAGGGCACAGCACGAGGGACAGAACCAGGCAAGGGCAGAGACTGGAGAGAGCCAGGCCTGGGAGCAGGAACAGCTGCTCCATTGCACTCTTGGAGAAAGCTCTTGGCTGGTTCAAAGCGCTGAAAGACGTGAAGGGCAGAGAGGAGGCCACAGCAAACAGTGCTCCTGTTTGCACAGCCTCCCCTCTCTGTGTCCCAGAAGGAATTGCATGGACTGTGTTCTTCTCTCTGATTGGTCTCGTTCAGCATGAGCAGCTCAGCACCAGGAGCTGAAGGAGCTGAAGCCTCAGGCCACAGGAGCTGGGCAAGAGGAGACTTTCTGAGCAAAGTAATGCTGCTAAAATAGCCCCAGCTGAATGCAGTGGATATTAGCATGGAGCCACAGAATCCTTTCTGTTGGAAAAGCCCTCTGAGCTCACCCAGTGCAGCCGCTCACCCAGCAGTGCCAAGCCCAGCACTAAACAATGTCCCTGAAGTGCCAAGGTCTGGACACCAGCCCTGAGTGCGGCCTGAACAGCAGGCCCTGAGCCAAAGGTGGCCTCTGGATGAACCTTCCAAGCAAAGGTTATCTTTGTATTGAAGCCCTAAAGCAGATAGCCTTCCAGAAGTAATGGGTTAAAACATAGAATAAGAAGCATGTAAAGAAGGGCCTGGCACTAGAACACACGGAGAAAGCACAGCACCAGGAAAACAGAGCAATAAATTAGATAAAAGGTAGAGCATCATGACAGGGGAAGAGATAAGTATAGGAGAAACTAATAAGCTGAGCAGGTTTAGAGCCAGCAATGTCAAAACGACCCTATGGGTTTTGCCAAGCCACGGGATCCAAGCCAAATACACCGGGAATTGACCAAATTAGGAAAAGAGTTCAAAAGTTTAAAGAGGAAGACTCATCAGAAAGACCCCGTCTATGATGAAGGCAACAGGAACGACCACCTGAAAATTCCCCAAAAGAGATGTCTCCACCTACGCTCCGCCCACGCTCCGCCTACACCACGCCCCATATGAATATGCATGATTATGTACCTGATCTGATGTAATCCTATACCCAAAATTGTATATAAGACTTGCTTTGCTATGAGAACTTAGAAATCCATTTTGTGATTTCTCCGACGCGTCGCTAATAAAAATACCTCCTGCTTAATTGACTTAAGCTGAGTCTGATTAGGCAGTCACCCTGCCTGTTTGGGGCAAAATTTGGCATCATTTTCTGGCGACCACGAAGGGACGTATGGCACCAGACAGGAGATCCAAGCCTTAAGGGTCCTCCCCCGGGCCCGGGTCTGAGGTCGGGGTCTTCTGGGCGCCTCTGACGGCTTTTCGTCGGGAGAAGCTCCTTCCCTGGACCGGTGCTCTCGGATGGACGCTGGCTGCATCTCCTGCTCAATTAAGAGGTATTTGAATTGCCTATTGGCTTTAAGAGGTATTTGAATTGTTTGTTGGTTTTGGGATAAAGCGCTTTGTTTAGAAAACGAGGGTCAGACGTGACCGCTCGCAGGGTAAGCCGGAGGGACGCCTCGGTAAAAATCCCTGATTTTACGGGTTAAAGTCCCGTAAATACGGGTTAAAGTCCCGTAAATAGAGTACAAAAGGAAACGACTAGGTTATGGTAGAGAAGAGTTGAACTTGGTATCCTTGGTTTGTTTTGCTGTATGGGAGATTGCCTATTATTCTTTGAGAGCGGGAGAAAGATGTGTTAATTGGTGGTTTTATGTGTTTGTCTTATGTGTCCGCTGTAAAATTTTATAGGGGATGCTTTTATTACTTTCTATGTAAACAGATTAGAAATGTATGTGCATGAACTTGGCAAACTGGTATCTCACGGTCTGCAGGCGACCTCTCGTGGCCCTACCTGGTAAACGGTCCGTTCTGATATAGACCATAAGGCAAGAACTGTTTCATAAAGATGTGTGGGTGAGAGTGAATGAGACGCAGCATCGCTGCGAAGCGAGAGGGAGTCCCGCTCCGCATTTCCTGTTCTTCGCGAGAAGCCAGGTCGGAAACAGACAAAGCGATTGGAAATTGTGTGTATGAAGAGTTAAAATCAATTGACATACAGTATTTGCGAAAAGAGACTGTTCCGGTTAAACAGAAAACGCAGACACAGGGAATAGCCATGGGAAGCCAACAGAGTAAAGATATAAATATGAAAACCCCTTTAGGATGTATCTTAAAACACTGGAAGGACCTGGGAGGGATTCCAGGGGGAAACATAAGTAAAAAAACACTTCTTAAGTATTGCACACAATGGTGGCCTCTGTACCGTCTTGATGACGGAGAAAAGTGGCCACCAGAGGGGACAACTAACTATAATACCATTTTACAACTTATGCTCTTCCTCCGACGGCTCAATAAATGGGATGAGGTAATATACGCAGACATGTTTTTCACCCTAAGGAATAAACCTGAGTGGCAAAAGGGATGTGGAATTAATGTAGCCCCTCAAGACCCCCTAGTATTGGCTTTGGAAAGAGATAAGAAAGGTCCGAAGTCAAAGGACCGTTGCTGTGATGCATGCAGTATTGGACAGCAGTGTCTCAAGTTAACAAGGAAGGATAGTGGAAAGGAGAGCGAAATAAGCTTGTGGGAATACCATCCATTCGCTCCAGGGCGAGAAAGACCCCTTCCCGGACCAAAAGAAGAACAAGGGGATCCTAGCCCATTAAAGGAATTGGAGCAGTGGTGGAAATCTAAGTCTAGATGCAGTCCTCAGAAACTAGACAACGGCTGGGAGGAGGGTAGCCCATCAAAATCGGGGATTAGCGAGGGAAAGGGCAGCCCTCAGGAACTAGGTAGCCCACAGGGGTCGGGGAGCTATGTTGACAGCCCACCCAGACTGGAGCTCGAAAGGGAAGAAGGCAGTCCATTGAGAGAAGAGAGCCGGGGGGAGACACGCAGCCCGCCCAAGCTTAGTCCATACGGGGATAGTAACACATCCAGAAATGGGGGTGACTGTAGAATGGAAACTAACACACCAAGGACTGGTGTTTGCAGAATGGAAACCAGCACACCAAAGGCTGGGGACAAGAGCGACTCATGGGGGGGCGACGTCCCTGAATTAAAATATAAGGGGAGTGGTAATGTGACATGCGAAAAGGAGACAGAGAACAACTCGCAGAGATTGAGTATAATAATACAGATAAAAGATAAAAGAGATAGGAAAGCAGCAGAGGATGAGAGGGGTAGTAGCCCGGGGCAAGATAAGGGTCGACAGATATTAGGGGGACGACAGACCCAGGACGAGAGTCGGACGGACTGTGTAATAGAGATAGGAGGTGAAAATGAAGAACTAGACATAGAGGCACAGGAAGAGAACCCCGGGGCAAGGACCAGTCACTCGCATTATACCAGATCTGTGGCACGGGAGGAAACAAAGCAAAGAGAGGAGGGGAACCATACGATAGCTCCTCTCCGACAAATTATGCCAATGGTAGGGGAAAAGACTAGAGTAAAGGTGCCGTTCTCGACAAGTGATTTGAACAATTAGAGAGATGAAGCAAAAAATTTTAAGAGAAATCCGGAGGGAGTAGCAAAGAGATTTGAATTAATGGCGAAGAATTTAGATATTGATTGGGAGGATATAGAAGTGATGCTGTCGGAGCTGACAGATACAGAAAGGGGGCTTGTGTTGGAAACAGGGAGACAACATGCTCAAGTGTTACCAGGGAGAATAGAAGATAATTTTCCCAGCAGTAAACCAGAATGGGACCCAGGTAACGCAGATCATTATCAACGGTTGGTGCAGTATAAGAAACTGATAGCGATGGGCTTGCGTAATGCAATCCCTAAAGCTATCAACTAGTCAGTGCTATATAACATCAGGCAGGGAAAGGATGAGACCCCATCGGAGTTCTTGGACAGACTCAGGGCGGCAATGAGACAATACACACCCCTAGACCCGGCAACAGAAGAAGAGAAACAGCACCTGCTAGGGTTAATGATGGGACAGAGTAACCCAGACATCAAGAAGAAGTTACAAAAGCTTGAGCACCCAGCAAACAAAAACCTAGAGACACTGCTAAATGAGGCATGGAAGGTATATAATAATAGAGAAGCAGAAGAGAAGAAAAAGGAAGACAAGAAGATAGCCCGAGTGGTGGCTGTAGCAGTGGCAGCTCAAAAGACAGGTTACCCGGAACCTGGAACTCGAGGAAGGGGTAGAGGCAACCCAATGGGAAGGGGAGGGAGACTCCAGCCCCACCCCACTAGGGTAGGGCCAAATCAATGTGCGCACTGCCTACAGATGGGGCACTGGAGGCGAGAATGTCCCCAACTGAGGGAAAGATTTATGGCCACTACCACCACCACACATCAAGATAGTGAATGACGGGGACCGGTGGGCCGTACCCTAGCAGACCCACTGGTTAAAATAGAGCTAGGAGAAGGTAAAAAGGAATTGCGATTTTTAATTGATACGAGAGCAACTTTTTCGGTTTTAAATCAGGAATTGGTACCTAAAAGTGATGAATTTGTACAAGTTGTGGGAGCAACAGGCCAACCAGAAAAAGCTTACTTTTTGAAACCCATTAAATACAAAATTGGGAAACAAATGGGAATACATCAGTTCCTGTATTTACCAAATTCGCCAAAGCCCTTATTAGGAAGAGACCTATTGGAAAACCTGGGAGCCATAATAAAGTTCAACAAGGACAAATTGGAATTTCAAGTAAACGATGAACAACTGATTACAGCCCTAAGCCTAACAATCAGTTGTGTGGAACCCAAACCTGAGAACCACAATTTCGAGCAAATCCTGAGCAAGACTTATCCATTAGTATGAGCTACAGATATACCTGGAAAATCAAAACGAGCGACACCGATTGTTGTCGAACTTAAGGTCGGGGCAAGACCGGTGGTAAGAAAACAATACCCTCTGAGGATAGAAGACAGAAAGAGAATTGAGCCCATAATCAAAAGGTTTTTAGAACTAAGGTTATTGGTAGAATGTGAATCGGACTTTAATACACCGATCTTGCCAGTAAAGAAACCTAATGGAACGTATAAGCTCGTTCAAGATCTGAGGGCAGTAAACGAAATAACCAAGACATTACACCCGGTGGTTGCTAATCCATATACGCTTTTAACTAGGCTAAAGGATAGCCTGGCCTGGTTCACCGTATTAGATTTGAAAGACGCATTCTTCTGCCTTCCCTTAGCCCCCGAGAGTCAAAGGATTTTTGCCTTTGAGTGAGAATCAGTAGATAGGGGGAGAAAGACCCAACTTACCTGGACACGGTTGCCCCAAGGCTAGTCTAACTCGCCCACGATCTTTGGGAATCAGTTAGCCAAAGAATTAGAACAATGGGAAGGGCCGCCGGGAGATGGCGCTCTCCTGCAGTACGTAGACGACCTCCTAATAGCGACAGTGACGGAGGAAGAATGCATTGAATGGACTATTTCCTTGTTGAATTTCCTGGGTTTAAGTGGATATCGAGTCTCTCAACAGAAAGCACAACTGGTGCAAAAGGAAGTGGTGTACTTGGGATACGAAATCTCCAGAGGACAGCGATCCCTGGGAGCAGCCAAGAAAGAGGCCATCTGCCAGATGCCCAAACCAGAGACGGTGAGAGACCTGCGCGCCTTTCTGGGGATGACAGGTTGGTGTCGGCTATAGATCTACCAGTATAGGATACTCGCTAAACCATTGTATGATTTGCTAAAAGAAACCAAGAATGTCCTAGTTTGGACTCCCGAGGCGGAAGGGGCCTTTAAGAGGCTGAAGCGGGAGCTGATGAGAGCACCAGCCTTAGGTCTCCCAGATGTGTCAAAACCATTCTGGCTATTTTCCCATGAGCGGCAAGGGATGGCCCTAGGAGTACTGGCACAGCAGTTGAGACCACACAAGAGAGCTGTGGCCTACTTCTCCAAGCGATTGGATGAAGTAAGTAAAGGATGGCCAGGCTGTCTGAGGGCAGTGGCCGCAGTAATAATTAACATAGAAGAGGCCAGGAAGTTTACGCTAGGCCAAAAGGTGACTGTGTTAGTATCCCACACTGTGTCAGCTGTGCTGGAACAGAAAGGCAACCATTAGTTGTCGCCTTCCAGATTTTTAAAGTACCAGGCCATCCTGGCTGAATCAGATGATGTAACCATTCAGGTAACTAATATTGTGAACCCAGCTTCATTCTTAGAAAGAAGAGCTCCAGCAGAACCCATCGAACATGACTGCCTGGAAACAATTGAAGCCGTCTACTCCAGTCGCCCAGATCTCAAGGAAGAGCCGTTCGAAGGCGCAGACAACTGGTTTTCAGATGGCAGCAGCTTCGTGAGGCAAGGAGTAAGAATGGCTAGCTATGCAGTCACCACTACAGAGAGGGTAATTGAGTCAAACCCCCTGCCTGCAAGGACTTCATCTCAAAAAGCAGAGCTGATAGCCCTGACCCGAGCCCTAGAATTAGCAGAGAACATGCAAATTAATATATGGACAGACTCTAAATATGCCTTTTCTGTCGTACATGCTCATGGAGCCATCTGGAAAGAAAGAGGACTGTTGACTACACAAAGAAAAACAGTCAAACATGCAGGAGAGGTTCTGCGACTGCTGGAGGCAGTCCAACTCCCAACACAAGTGGCCATAATGCATTGCAAGGGGCATTTGAAAGGCAATACTATTCCAGAAATAGAGAACAAGAAGGCAGATACAGAAGCTAAATTGGTGGCCATAAGAAATAAAGAAGCAGAAATAGCGGCCCTAATACCAGGGGAGCTGGATATCAATATCCAGCCAGATTACCAAGAATCAGATCATAAGTAGATTCAAAGGAATAAGGGCAAAATACTAGAAAATGGTTGGGGTCGATTAGAAACAGGACAGTTAGTGATACCAGGAAACGTGATGTGGCAGTTTGTGAAGGCAGAACATGAGAAGGCCCATTGAGGCCTAGATTCGCTTTACCAATATTTGCAGACCAGAATAGCAGGACCAAAATTATTTACTACTATAAAACACGTTACGTCCCAGTGTGAACGGTGTCTGAAGAACAACCCAAACACAGGAACCAAAGTACACCTAAGAGCTATAAACCGAGGTAAATTCCCAGGTGAGATATGGCAAATTGATTTTTCTGAACTCCCAAGAAAAGGGGGGTTTCGGTACCTGTTAGTATTAACTGACACATTTTCTGGGTGGCCTGAAGCATTCCCCTGTAAGACAAATAAAGAAAGAGAAGTAACTAGAGTACTATTGAATAAAATTATTCCACGGTTTGGGGTACCGAAGAGCATTTCTTCAAATAGAGGTACACATTTCTGTGCAAAAGTAGTGAAAGCAATAAGCAAAGCATTACAAATCAATTAGCAATTGCACACGCCCTACCGTCCACAGGCCAGTGGGCAAGTAGAAAAGATGAATCATCTTATCAAACAGCAAATTGCTAAAATATGCCAAGAGACTAATTTGCAGTAGTATCAAGCTTTGCCTATTGCTCTGCTGAGATTGAGAGTCAAGCCAAGATCGAAAGAAAAGTTAAGTCCTTTTGAAATTCTATATGGTAGACCTTATGCTATGCAAGCTGTAAATGGGGATGTCATAGACCAGATTAGTAATCAATACATTTACGATTATGTAATTGCAGTGGAGAAACAGTTTGATAAGAATGCTGCTGTGATGATAGAGCACCAACCTAAGCAACCGGATTACAAATTGCATCCGTTTAACCCCGGAGATTGAGTGTATGTTAAGAATCTTTCAGGAAAACCCCTACAAGAAAAGTGGGAGGGACCTTTCCAAGTGCTGCTGACTACCTTCACCGCGGTTCGGATCAAGGAACGACCTACGTAGATCCACTATTCACAGGTCAAGAGAGCTCCGGAAAACCAACAAGAGGAGATTAAACCTGCCCTAAATGTACAGACTTCTGAGTCAGCTGTCTCCACAGGATCACGTGAGAATCCAACATAAACTAACATTGACTTTGCCAAAACCTTTATCTCTCATAGCAGAATTTAATGCCGAAGCTAGAGCTGCATTGCGTAGCACGCCAATACAGTGGATAGGGTGGGTCGAAACGTACAGTCAACAAAGACCTGACCCACAGGGCCCTATTCACGATCGGCCGTGTTTTAGATGTGGGGAAAGAAATTGTGTAAGACTAATTAGATTTCTTTGTGGAAGTTGCGATAGAAAATTTTGAAACGTACAAAGTTGTTTACTGGACCTCCAATGTTATGAGTGTAGCTGCAAAGAAGCAAGAGAAAATGACGACTATTTGGCCTTAGAAAAATTCGCCAACAGACCCATTTTAGAGGCTAAAGAATTGTTTGAAGCTCCCGAACAAATTGTATTAAGGTGGTGCCATTAGAAAGTACACCGCTGGTTACAATATTGTTTGAAACTTAGTCGTTCTAAGGTTTTATCGACCCGTTGCTATTCTTCTGTCCCACGACATCCACTAACAAGTGACCAAATTGGACCCTTTAAAAAACAAAGAGATTTAGACACTGAACTAGAAAAGGCTATTTTACGAGTAGAACAAATTCACATCAAGCAACGAGAACGCCAAAAGAAACAAAATTGACAGCCAGACATTATGACCCCGACTCCACCCCAAACCTTTACAACTCTGATCATTGGACTCTCGATAAGTATAGCTCTTCCCCAAGACTCTTCCCCAATAGACCCATAGTCTCATGCACATCAGTGTATCCACCCGGAATTAAGAATGAGCAGACCCTACTTCGAAGTTTATGCCTTACGTAACAATCAGCCATATGCAAGTAAAGTATGGCATCAGCCCTCCATGATAGCATACAAGGGAGACCAAATCCAAATTAGGTGTCGAGAGCTTGACCCAACAGGAGAAAGAGGAGGAAAAACAAGGCAGCTGGTATTAACAATTCAACCCTCGATGCCAGCCTCTAAACAAAACCTAATTACCTTTAGTCTAGTGAAAATGAGCAAACCCATTGCCTAGACTCAACAAAAGGGCCCAATTTCATGTCAGTAGAGCGACTTCAGAGAAGATCCACCTAGATCACAACCCCAAAACTCAGTGATTTATAGAGCATCTAGTGGTCCTGAGGGAGGAGAAGCACTGTGTGAGATAGTATTTAAATTAAATCAGTCAATGACGTTCACATGTGAAAGGGAGTTAAAAACACTAGGACAGAGTTTTAGCTCCCTCGAGCGTGTTTTCAGGCGTGCTGCCGAATATAAGATACAATTACCAGAAGATGTGATCCCATTGTATCCAGATCTAGACTTGCCTCAAGAAACCACCCTACCAGTAGAGTGTAAAGCAGTACACAACCTAACCTTTATAAGGCCTCAAGTGATAAGAAAATCTAACGAACTAAAATTATTGTTAGACCCCACTTATTCCCTGAAAAAGGTGCAAATGAACATTCACACCGATATTACTTATTTGCAAAAAGATTGTCGACCATTTATACAGCAAAGCCTTAAGAGATAGAATGCATAGCTAGCGACAAGGTCTCATCACAGAAAAACAAAAAGAGATCTAAGTGAGTAGATTGGCACCAGATTTGGCATAGTAAACACAATAGATCAAGAGGTATTAGTAAACAAATTAAGTACCGTCACATCGAGCTTAAGAAAGCTTAAGGTGCCTCTCAGTACATCCATGCTTACATTAGCTGAAACACAATCGCTAGTAGTGAAATTACTAGCCATAGTAGCAAACCATACTGCAGAAGATTTTGTAAAGCTCACTAACTACACAGGGGAACTCAGCAGAGACGTTGCACTCGCTATCCAATGCTCTCAGACGCAACAATGGGTACAATCAGTAGCGGCAAGAATAATGAGAGAAAGAACGTCAAGTATATTACCTCAAGAAATAAGAGAAACAATATTAAAAGACAATCACACTACACAATTTGAGAGGGACCATCAGGCTTGGTGGCAACTAGTGAACTTCACCTATGAGCCTCAACAAGAACACATTGAAGCCTATGTCCTCACCATTAGTGCGGCAGAGGAAAGAGCTATCTTTCCCATCCTCACTCTAGGGACAATACACCAAAAAGTCGTTGTTAGGCCAATAAACCATAACGTCTGGGCCAGTTATGATTACACCAAAAATAGGTGGCAATCAGTTAGCACGGAAGCATGTATCCCTAGAGGACAATTAAGCTATGTTTGCGAAAATGCTGTAGTAGAAGCCGAAGATTTATGCTTAGATGCTGAAAATAGTGTATGTACCTTAGAAATGCTTCCGCATGATAAAACACAATCACAAGTTTACTATATAAGAAATGGGTGTGCTTGCGTAAAGACAGTTTGTGACAACGTCACTATAAATAATTGCCTAGAAGAGACTAACAATACTAACTTTTGTGTATGCAACTTTACCAAGATCATAGGTTGTGATTTTCATTACACTGTCCCAATAACTACCCAACAGCTAATTAACACAAATTTCGACCTATATCAAGAGATACCGAAATTACAAATAGAGATGGACGTCAAAATCCTCAAAGCAATGTTTGCACACCCTGAAGTAAAGAAATTGGTGCAAAAAGTAAATCAAACAACTAAACGAATAGTATAGCAGATAGAACACAATTCAGAAAAGATAAAGAATGTCCTGACCGAAGTAGAACAAGTAAGCCAGCATCACTGGTGGGACATCCTTACAGGATACTCCCCAACAGCTACACAAGTCTTCCATTACCTGGTGCACCCAATGCTAGTAGTAATTGTAGCTTTGTTATTACTAACTCTTACAAACATCTGTTTGTGGTGGAAATTAAGGGGCATAATGAAGAAGACCCAAATGATTTGAGCAATGGTACGAGCCTATCAGCGTCCTGTGGGACCAGAACTTGACGAAAGAATTCGTAAGTTACTAGAAAAAGGGGGGAAATGAAGCCCTAAAGCAGATAGCCTTCCAGAAGTAATGGGTTAAAACATAGAATAAGAAGCATGTAAAGAAGGGCCTGGCACTAGAACACACGGAGAAAGCACAGCACCAGGAAAACAGAGCAATAAATTAGATAAAAGGTAGAGCATCATGACAGGGGAAGAGATAAGTATAGGAGAAACTAATAAGCTGAGCAGGTTTAGAGCCAGCAATGTCAAAACGACCCTATGGGTTTTGCCAAGCCACGGGATCCAAGCCAAATACACCGGGAATTGACCAAATTAGGAAAAGAGTTCAAAAGTTTAAAGAGGAAGACTCATCAGAAAGACCCCGTCTATGATGAAGGCAACAGGAACGACCACCTGAAAATTCCCCAAAAGAGATGTCTCCACCTACGCTCCGCCCACGCTCCGCCTACACCACGCCCCATATGAATATGCATGATTATGTACCTGATCTGATGTAATCCTATACCCAAAATTGTATATAAGACTTGCTTTGCTATGAGAACTTAGAAATCCATTTTGTGATTTCTCCGACGCGTCGCTAATAAAAATACCTCCTGCTTAATTGACTTAAGCTGAGTCTGATTAAGCAGTCACCCTGCCTGTTTGGGGCAAAATTTGGCATCAGTATCTGCTCCCTGATGAAATATGCATGGTCATTAGCACTGAGATAGATGTAGCCACTCATTAGGGAAACACGGATTGACCTTTGTGTATTTAGAAGCCAGACAAGGCCATGAAATCTGACATCTGGCCTTGTTTGGGGCTGTATGGTCAAAGTCAGCTCCCTTGGTTCCTCCTTGAGCCCTGGCCAGGCTTTGGGAGGGACCCAAGAGGTGGATGAAACCAGATGTTGCCACACTAGCAGTGCTGTCAGTTTGTTCCTTCAGCACTGTCAGAGCTGGGCCCTCTCCCAGCGGGGTTGGAGCCTCACCTGGGGCTGGAGGCACCTGCAGGAATTCCCAGTGCCCAGGAGTGGCTCTGCAGCCCTTGGCTGTGACAGCTTCCCCAGCTGCTGTGTGGGTCTGGGGGATGGTAAAGGCTGAGGGTAAATGCTGCTGGATCTTTGTTAATCTCTGCAGGCAATCTTTGGTGGGAATGGTTGGGTGCATTGCTGAGCTGCTCCTTTTGTGATTCTTTGCTGCTCTGAACTGCAGGAAATGACACTGATTCCTTCAGCTGGAGTCTGTGGCTTTGGTGCTGACCCTGCCCACTGGCAAAACAAAACTGGCACAGTCTGTCCAGATCCCAACAAAATGTCACTTGTTCAGGGTAAATGTGAGGAATCAGTGCCATCAGAAATTCCCAGCTGGGAAGCCCTTCCCTGGAGTTCCCTGGCTCTGGAGTGGGCTGAGGTCGGAGCCCCGTGTGAGCAGTGGGGCAGTCGGGTAAAAGAAGCTGCAGCCCTGGATGTCTTCAAATGCATCCAAAAATTGCACATGGAAAAGGAAAAGACCTTGTGGATTTGGGCAGACAAAGATGAATTTTTTGAGAGTACATAGGAAACAGCACCTTCAGAAGGAACAATGATTGTTGGAATGCTCCCACATGGAGCAAGAGAAGAAGGTTTTAATCTTGAACTGATATGCATTTGTGCAAGTGAAATATCTATATACATAATAATTATATATGTATTTATAGTATAATAAGACCTCAATATATCTATTTATATAAATTTATTTATGTCTGTATCTATCTATATTTCTATATCACTATCTATCTATGAAATTATATAATTACCTGAAATAGTGCTGACAATACTAATTTGGTAGCTTTGGCTGCTCAGGGATGTAACACTAAATACCCTACAGAACAGGACTGGCCAGGACCCTCATGTCAGTGGTCAACTTTTTGAGATTGTATACAATGAAAAAGGGAGAAAGGGAGAAAATTGGCTATTTTTGCAGGGGTTGCTGATACTGTGGTGCAGGGTGCTTTGTCTGTTCCTGTGAAAAATACAGTGATTTTGCCTGCAGGGTTTTTCATGTACCAGATTATGCACAAGCTGCAGGATTGGGTGCACGGGTGAAGGGGTTGTTAAAAGAGCAGTTGGAAAAATAAGGAGATGGGAACCTTTGTCCATGGAGAACCCATCTCCCAGATGTGCTCCATGCCCTTCCCAATGGCCCACAGGGGAAATGGAACCCCCTGGCTGTGCACGGCTGCCCCAATTTGCAAATCCAACCATGGGCAGTGAGACTTGGGCTGCCTGGGAAATCGTTCTGGCTGTGATGGCCCCTGGCAGGGCCAGCCCAGAGGCTGCAGGGCTGGGCCTTCATGCATTGGAATTAATTAGGAGAAATTCAAAGCAAATGAGAGCTATCAATTCTGAAACAGGAATTCAGATTCCTCCAGGACACTTTGCTTTGGTTACTGCTGCCTTGGAGCTTGGCCTTGCAAAGTGTTCCTGTCATGGCAGGAGGAAATGATGCAGAATATCAAGGAGAAATTACAGTAATTCTGTAAACAATAGTGACCAGGATTGGATTAGTCAACCCTGTGACAGGGTAGTACAATTATTGATACTGCATTTTTAGGAATGATTGTGAAAAAAGGAGATCCACCTCCAATCACCACTGTTTGTGCAAATAAAGGGTTTGGGTGCAGCAGTCCTAATAATGGAGCCAGAGTGTAGGTCCCGAGGCCAAGTGGCCCTCCCAAGGCAGCTGAAGGAGCAGCTCCTGGGAAAGACAACTCTGAGTCCTGAAACCTGGGCAGGAACAATGGGAATGTGTCCCTGCATCCAAGGATTCTGTGTGAGAACAAGTAGATCTGACAGGATATTGTTTTACACATCCTGCCAGACCAGATCTCCCTGTTTGCCCCAAGGGCCCCTTTGGGAAATGCTCTGATCCATGGGGCTCCCTGTGAAGGCTGCTGTGACACTGAGGGACTTGCACAGGAATTCCATCCAGGAGCCTGGGTGCCCCTCAGGGACTGGGACCCGGCCCCTTCCAGCCAGAGGGGAAAGGGCCCCCCAAGCCTTGTTAGCCACAGACAGCATGGTAAAGCTGAACAGCAAAGAGCCTCAGGGCATTATTCTGGAATTAAAAAGGTGCCAGCTCCATGCACAACAGAATTCTTGTTCCTAATTGGAATGAGATTGAGAAAAAAGAATGAAGAACGGTGTCACTAAAGTACTGCTGATGTCTGTAAGGTGTACCTTGATAGTCAGCCAGAATCTTTGTCTGCCACAAACACCTCTGGTGTTTCACCAAGGGATTGGTCATCAAAATATAATGATGGGTTATGATGGATTGCTGAGCTTCTTTTGTAATTCATTGCTAATGATGATGTGCTTTGCTGAGCTTATCCTTTTGTAAATCTTTGCAGCTGTGCATGATATAAATGACACAATTCCTTCAGTTGGTGTCTGTGTCTTTGGTAGTGACCCTGCCCACTGGTGAAACAGGGCCCCCTCTTGCCTAAGTGTTCCCTGGAAAGGCAAAAGCCCTCCCTCCAAAATTCCCCCCTTCCTCCCTGTTCCCCCCTTCATACCCTGAGCATGATGTGCTCTGGTCTGGGGTATGCCCGGGGTCAGTTGGGGTCCCCTGTCCTGGCTGTGTCCCTGCCCAGCTCCCCCACAGCCCCAGCCCCTCCCCAGCGTGGCTGGACGAGGGGCAGGACAGGCCTTGGCTGTGCTGCAGCTCAGCAAGAACAAAACCATCTCTGCGTGCTCAGCCCTGTGCTCAGCACCCGGCCCAGCAGTGTCTCAGTGCCAGGGGCTGTGCCCTCAGTCCCTGACAGGGGTTTCCATGGCAACCACCAGGACGGGTGACCCAGGTGTGCCCCCAGTGCCCATTGCCATGGAAACAGTGCCCAGTCCTGCCCCTTTCTGTCTGGCTGACCTGGCCTTTGGCCCTGGCAGTGCCATTGGCTGCTGGTTCCTGGTGCCTGAGCGGCCAGCGCGGCACAGGGCAGGTGGCCATGGCACAGCCCCCAGCAAGGGATCCCCTCTGGCTCTGGGCACTGACACCAGCCCTGAGCAAGGGCCCAGGGCAGCTTTCCATGGCCACCAACCATCACAACAGCTCCGACATTGGTTGCCATGGCACCAAACCAAGGAACGGGTCCCCGTGGCCGTTGCCATGGCACCTGGTGGCACCAACGAGTGTCACTGCAATTGTACCTGGAACAGCCCTGGCACCGCTTTGTCCCAGGGCTGCCATGGCCGCTGAGGACAGCAACAGCTCTGCAGGCAAGTGGCCATGGAACCTGGCTGCAGAAATGGCTCCTTGGGCTGGTTTCCAAGGAAACCTGAACTGATGGGTGTTTCCATGGCACCCAAACCCAGCAGTGGGGTCATTGCAGTGTCCATGGCAACAGTCCCTTGCAATGGCACCACTGCATGTTGGGATGATGATCCACCCTCACAGCTGGCCCAGGGCAGGTCTGGAGTGCTCCTGGTGGCAGCTTGGGCTTGGCACACACTTGAGGAGGATGTCTGTTTGCAATGGGGAAACTCAGGAGTTTTAGATTGCTTCAAAAATCAAAGAAGGAAAATCCCTCTTTGGCTGTGTGCAGCCAGTTCTTCAAGCAAAGCAGGTTCCAGGTGAGTGAGGAGAGACACAATGGGCTTGGGGAATGTGGAGCAAGGTTGTCTACACTGGCTCAGAGCTCAAGGCACAGCTTCTCTGAGCAGGCCAGGGCTCCTTAGGAGAGTCCCTGGATCAATATCAGTCACTGAATGCTGCAATCACCTCTTGTGTAATAGGAACAGCAATAAAAGACACCCTTTAAAATAGGACTACATATTTCCTGGAAGCTCTTTGAACTATTTCTCCATAACTGTCAAAGGAAACCGTCCTAATGAACTGCACTGGAGCAGAGGGAAATCAAGGCAGAGCCAGGGTTTGTCAGGACTTGCTTGATCCTTATGAGCCTCACTGTGCATTTGGAGCTGAGCCCTTGAACATCAGGGCCTGGCAGGAGATTGCACAAACCTTGCCAGGAGTCAAAGGCAGAGGAAACACCCCAAGTTTCTCAAGGCATTCATGGCTCCCACTGAGGTCCCTCTCCAACACAGGCTCCTCATGCACTCCTTGCAGGAGAGAATTGGTGGCCAGGATGGCACAAAAACCTCTCAGACACTCAGTGTGGAAAGGAAAATCCAAAGCACCTTCAGCACCTTGAGTGTCTCAAAGCATTAATGAGCCCCACTGAGTGTCAGTACAAAGCTCTCCAGGGACTAATTAACGCAGATAATTGGGCCATGATTGGACAAATATCTCCCAGAGTCTATCCCAAGGGAAACACCAAGTACCTTAAAAGAACTGAAGTACCTTGAAGCATTAATGAGCCCCACTGAGTGGTGTTACTGACAAAGCCTCTCTAAGAACTAACTACAACACATAATTGGAGGCCATGACTGCACAAAGCTGTCAGAGACTCCAAAGCAAAAGCAAAACTCCAAGTCCTTTGAAAAGCCTGAAGTCCCTGCAGGGAGCATTCAGGAGCCCCCAGGGCCATTGCTGAGCAAGGCTCCGCAGGGACTCCTTCCAGCGGATCCTTGAGGCCACTGGGATGTGGGCTAGGGGGAGATGCTGAGGACAGGACAAGGGGGTGACAGTGCCCAGCCTGGCTGGGGCTGTGCCAGGAGGCCCCAGTGCCTCAGGACAAGTTGTCTCCTCACAGCCCTTGGTGACACAGACCCTGCTGCTGTGCCCCAGGGCACCAAGACTTGGCTTATCTTTGTCCGTAGCTGCCATCAAGTGCCTGCAGTTCTCTGCTCTGCCTGGGGCCTGGGGACACTTTCCCTGTCATGTCCCTTACAGGGATCTCTTCAAAGTACAAGAAACTTCAGTGTTTCAATAGAACTGAGTTCTTGAGGGTTCTTGAAGGTTCTGTGACATCCCAGAGCTGGCTGTGACATCACAGAGTAGGGTCTGAGGCCATAGAACACAGTCTGCCATCATAGATGGTGGTGGCTCTGTGGCATCAGAGAGTTGGTTGTGACATCACCTGGTGGCTGTGGAACATCATAGAGCAGGCTGTGACATCACAGAACAGATTGTGACATCAGAGGGTGACTTTGTGACATCAGACTTCTGTGGCATCACAGCACTGCTGTATGACATCGCAAGGTGACATCGAGTTGGCTCTGTGACATCAAAGGGGCAGTGTCACATCACAGAGAAGGCTGTGTGACATAACAGGGGCTCTGTGACATCACAGGGGCAGTGTGACATCACGGGGGCTGTGTGACATCACGGGAGCTGTGTGAGGTCACTGGGAAGGTCACTCTGCCCCGGCCCCCCTCACAGCTCCCCCCAGAGCAGTCCAACCCTGCTCGTGCACAGCGGGGTCCCCTGTCCTCCCGGGTCCCCCCACCCCTGGCCCTGCAGCCTCCCCCAGAGGATGTTCCACGAGATCGACCCCAGAGCCTGACACGGGGATGGGGGCCGGGGCCCTGGGGGTGGCACAGGGGGACAGGGACCTCCCGGCAGTGTCCCTGTGTCCCCCAGAGCCAGAGCCTGGGCCAGGGCTCCTTCACCCTGTTACGAACGAGGGCTTGAGAGCGCTAAAAAAATCCCCAGCAAGGGATCAGCAAAAACCAGATTTAATATTAACCAACAGCAGCACAAAGTTCCTTGGCAAGAGTCGCTCTGCTCCTGACTGGACTCTTCAGGCACACCAGGGAAACAAAGCAACAACAAAACCAAACAGAATCCAGGCAATCAAAGCAGAAATTAACTGAGAACTGTCCCTCTGTGTGTGTGTGTGTGACACAAGGACAGCAAGGGCAAGGATAAAAGGAACACAGCCTGAAACCTTAAAAGAGCTCAAACTTAACCGGACATTACTTATACATTAACCTTAACTGATAGTTTCAACTTCACAATTTAGCAAAAGAGCAGAGCGTAACAGCATGTAACCTAACTTAAACCTATGACTTCACAATTTAACAGAGGAATAACATTTAACAATATTGAACTTAACATAAAACTTATATTAAAGGTAACCACTTAGCAAAAGAAAAACTCTCAGCAGCATTTAATTTAACTTAGGCCTTGTGATTTAACCTTCCCTACAGGCCTGACTGACTCAGCTATCCAAGGCACAACAACCCCTCAGACAGCAGCATTTCTGCCACATTTCCCCAGCACAAGCACTCGTGTGTGCACACAGACACCAAGAGTCAGTGCAAGGCACCTGTGAGAAATTCCCCTGAGGGCAGGCAATGCTCCCTGTGGATCCTTTGGCATCTCCCCAGTGGGTGAAGGGTTGAGCCTGGAGGAGTTGGGGGATCGGCCCAGGCTCTGTCGTTGTTCAGGATCCCCAAGTGCAGCAAACAGGAGAGTTCCCGGCTGGGAGAGGCCCCACTCAGAGGGAGTCGCTGGCCCAGGAGAGCTCCAAGGGCTCCTTTTGGAGCGCTGTTTGCAGGGCCCCAAGAGAGGGGCTTCAGTCCCAGCAATGGTTCATCCTGGCTGCACTTGGCATCAACAGCTTTCTTTGGCAGTGTGAAAACAGGGATGTTGTGCCACTGAGGGAACAAAAACAGTTCCCAGGGCTGCTGCTAAAGGAACCAGGAGCTGGTTGGGCAGCAGCAGTGCCTGGAGCTGACTGTGTTTGTACTGAGCTGCAGAGGAGCTGAGCCCAGGGGCTGTTGGCCAAGGCCGAGGCCCAAGTAGCATTTCTCAGCTGGCAGGGCGGCCTGAGAAGGGGAGGGGGGAATGCAGCAGCACAGGGCCATGGAACCAAGGGAGCATTGTGACACTGTGGAGCCTTGTGAGACCAAGGGACCATTGTGACACTGTGGGGCCCTGTGACACCAAGGGACTATTGTGACACTGTGGGGCCCTGTGAGACCAAGGGACCATTTTGGCAATGTGAGGCCTCATGGTGTCAAGGAGACCACTTTGACATTGCTGGGCCTCATGGAACCAAGGGGACTGTACTGACGCTGTGTGACTCCATGGAATGTAGGGATCATCGTGACATTGAGAGGCCCCATCGGACCAAGGGTTCGTTGTGACACCACCGGGCCTCATGGAACCATGGAGACCATTATGACACTTTGTGGTGTCATGGAACCAGGCAGCCATTGTGACACTGTGGGACTCCATGGAACCAAAGGTTCACTTTGACATTGCAAGGCCTCGTGGAACCATGAAAAGACAATTAAGACACTTTACAGCCTCATGGAACCAAAGGGCTATTGTGACACTGAGGGGCCCATGTAATCACAGAGACCATTGTGACACTCAGGGGACTCATGGAGACCATTGTGACACTATGAGGCCCCATGGAATAAGCAAAGCATTGTGAGACTGTGAAGCCTCATGGAACCAGTGAGACCATTGTGACCCTGGGAGGAGCATTGTGATATTGTGGGGCCGCGTGAAACCAAGACGCCTTTGTGACACTGCAGGGCTGCATGGAACCAAAGGTCCATTGTGACACTGCATGGTCTCATGTCATCAGTGGTCCTTTGTGACACTGGGCAACCAAAGGAGACCATTGTGACACTGCAGGGCTGCATGGAACCAAAGCTCCAGGGCGACACAGAGTGGCCTCCTGTCATCAATGGTCCATTGTGACACTGTGGAGCCAGAGGAGACCATTGTGACACAGCAAAGCCCCAGGGTCCAAAGGTTCATTGAGACATTGCAGACTTCATGGAACAGAGGAGTCACATGACATTGTGGGGCCTGGGGAACCACGGAGACCATTGTGACATTGCAAGGGCTCATGGAATCCTTGGGACCATTGTGACACTGCAGGGTCTTATGACACCTGGGGGCCAGTGACACTGCAGGTCTTCTTGCAATCAAGGGGCCATTGTGACACTGCTGGAACCCATGGAATCAAGTCACCATTATGACACTGCGGGGCCCCATGGATCCAAGGAACCATTGTGACAATATGGAGCCCCATAAAACCAAGGGAAAAAAGAACAGGTCTGGCTGCTTTGGCTTCCAATGGACTTCCTGACTGGTCCAAGTGACCTTTGCATGTTGAGGGTCACTTCTCATCTGCTGCTGAAACACTGGGGCTCTGTGCTTTCCTTCCCAATGGAAAAGAACTATCCTTCTGCTCCAGACACACATGGCCAGAATTGGGATTTCACCTCCAAAGTTCCTTATATCCAGAGATTGTTCCCATAGGCATATTGCCAGGATAAGTCTGGCTGGCAGTAGTTTCACAAGGGTCACCTCTCCTCCGTCCCCAAAACATTGGGAAAGGCTCCATGCTCTCCTTCCTAAGGAAAGAACTGTCCTGCTTCTCCAGGTGCCCATGGCCGAGATTGGGTTTCCACCTGCAAATTCCCAAAATCCAAACTCTGCAATTACTGACAAGTCTAGCTGGCCTTGGCCTACTGCGGCTCTCACCTGCCTTCCAAATCTTGGGGCTCTGTGCTTTCCTTCCCATGGAAAGAACTGTCCTTCTCAGCCAGGTGCCTGTGGGCACAAGTGGGATTTCACCTCCAGCATTGCCTGTTGTGATAGACTGGAGGAGATTGTTGGCTCTAAACCTTTTGTGTGTGGGGGGGGAGGAAGGGGCAGGTCCAGCCTTGCCCTGCCCTGTAAGCACAGCCCTGCCCTGCCCTGCGACCCCAAGGGGCCTCCAGTGGGTTTACGGTTTCTACCTGAACCGCGGCACACTGAACCCCCAGCACCGCCGTTCCACTCTGGGCACTGGGGCCCTCTTGGCTCTACTCAGTGCTGCTGCTGTACTCGGGGCACCCCAAACCCTGGTAGGGACCCGTGTCCCCGCACTCCAGGGATTGTGTGCGACTCACACTGCCCCGATCCTCCACGCACCCAGAGCTCCGTTTGGGGTTTGCGTGCCAATTCACCAATTCATCTGCCACCTTTACTCGAGTTTGGTGCACAGGAAAAACACCAAGCAGATATTCGTAAGAGGTCAAAATGACACAAAATTTTACTGGCAAAGTGCAAAAAATCAAGAACTTTGGAAGAGGATTTAACGCAACATCAAATTACACATAAAACACTTATCATAGCAGTAACTTCATTAAATTAGCCCATTTATCCTGGAAACATTAAAACACGCAAGCTGTTAGGGTATCCAAAAATGTTCCATAGAAAGAGCATTAGAAGGAGAAGAAAGAGAGAGAGACAGAAAGACAGAAGCTCTATGGAAAGACACACATATGACTAACAGCTCCTAGGGTTCCAGTGTGGGTGAGACACAAACCCCAGGAGAAGGCAGAGTCCATGCCAGGGGCTGACCTTGCACTCCATGTTTTTAAGCCTCCAGGCCTTTGTGGGCCTCCCCCCAGGTGGGATTTCTGATCACACAGGCAATCAGGGCTGGGTTAGCACTGTACCCACTGTGTGACTGATTGACAGCTCATCCCAGGGTGTCTCAGGACATTGATCTCATCCATCCTCTGATAGTGACTATGGTGACACTGGGGAACCTCATGGAACCATGGGTCAGTTGTGACCAGGTGTGTCCAAGGACACCATGGTGACATCAGGGAATCTCGTGGGAACAAGTGGCCATTGTGATGCTGTGGATCCCCATGGAACCAAGGGAACATGGAACAGGCTGATGCCTTCAGTTTTAGCTGTCATATTTCCAGATTCTCTACTGCATTAGTCTGTAACTCTGGACTTCATACACAGTGTTAGCAAGTTCTCTTCACAGTGTAGTCAGACAAAACAATCCTTTTCCAGCCCCAGAACTGGACACTGTTGCAGTTTCAGGCACAAAAAGTGCAAATAACAGCAAATTGAGGAAAGCAAACCGGGAGGATGGGACTGCATAATCTGAGGCTGTAACTGGACAACTAACTCCAATATTTAAATGGACCAAACCTTATAAAAGTGTGAAAACTCCTGACCAGTCATCCATTTTGAGTGTAGCCTCAACTGGGCTCTTGTCCTGCTCAAGGTGAATCCTTTGAAGGCCTTTTAATAAATCCCAGCAAGAGGAAGAAGCCATGAGAAAGCTGACAACTCTTTGTGAGAACCGAGTTGTGGAGCAGTGAAAAACAACTTGTTTTTCCTGAGAAAGAGCTCTAGGACTGTGGAAAACAACCTACTTTCCCTGAAAAAGAGCTGTAAGACTGTGATAAACACCAGCCACCCGTATAAACTGTATTTTCCCTCTTAGACAGAAAAATGAAAACTATCTCTCACAAACAACTTTTCTTGCACATACACACCAGGGGTTTGAGTGACCAATCAATACTGGGTAACAACTTGTTGCTGACCAACTGGGGATAGACAGGGGATGTTCTTAAAACCCTACGAAAAGGCCTATAAAAAGACCGTATAAAAATAGCACAGGATCGATCCTTTCTTTTTGCACCATAAAACGTGTCCTGCATCCCTCTATATCGGGCGCTGTTGCAGTGCCCTTTTATTTCATAGCTTTTTGGATGGTCTGTTCCAGTTCACCCCCTGTGTGTTGTCTTTCCCCAAGCTGGGATATTCCCAGGTTATATCCCTCCCCTTTTACCCTTCAATCATTATAATCCCCACCTTGTATTCCAGTGCCTTCCCTATCCATCCCTGTAAACTCTGCCCCTGTTCTGGACCCTTCCCTGTCAGTCTCCTGTAAACCCCTCCCCTGCAGGTTCCGCCCCTCGGGAATTCCCCTCATGGATGATGCCCCATTGGCCCATGTGACCTGCCCTCTCCACCCCCTTATCCCATTGGTCCCTGAGATGTATTCCCCTCCTTTTGCTCCTCCCTCCCTGATTCCCTATTGGCTCAGCGATCATGCCCACCCACAGTTCTAGTGCTCTATAAAATCCTGAGCACACTGGTGCTTGAGGCTCTTTGGTGCCTGTTCCCTCTGATGAGTAAAGTTTCCTCAGAATCTCACACCAAAGGCCTCCCTCTCCTCTTTAGTCTGCTCCCTGACGCTGACACCATTCCAGCTGTGGAGCAGGTGGCTCCAAGGTTCAGCTCTCCCTGTTTCAGGGGAAGCTGTTCCCCACTCATGGCACACGGCACCCCTGAGCCAGCTGTGTAGTCCATCGCGGTGTCAGTCCGGGGCTCCTGCTGGGCTGAGTCTGCCCTCAGGCAGGGCTCAGCTCCCCCACAGCATCTCGGTGTCACCTGTGAGCCCCGAGGAGAAGACACCTTTGTGCCCTCTGCTCAGAATTTCACTGCCAGGACAGCAGGAATGCAACCCAAACCTGCCTTCAATCTGCTGGGGTGGGCAACTCCTGCACCAGCAGCTTTCTGGCCATTCTGGTGCTCATGGCCAAGACATTTTCCCTGCCCCTCTGCCAGGGGAATGCCCTGTGCCAGTTCTGCTGTGAGGCTTCCTTGGGGCGATGCTGGCACCAGTGGTTCCTTCAGTATTGGAACTGGAGTCAGCGAACATGACTGGTGAGCTCTCAGGATGGCCGGGGACAACTGATCCACCTGGCCCACCATAAAATTCACCCAAGTCCTGCTGGAGCCGATGGACCCAGCGGCCAAGAACGACCCAAGAGCCAGGTAGAACCACTCACCCTTTTCCAGGACACTGCGGTGGCTCTACCCCACCGTGGCCAGGCATTACAGGTGACCGTGTAGGGCCCCTCACCCAGGAAACCCCAGAGCCCCACAGTGCCCCGTAGACAGGTAGACCCAGCAGCCCCATCCCGCCAGGAAACCAAATTTCAAGACCAATAAATAATTTCAACATACTTTTGACATAGAAAGATTTTTTTTGGCATTTAAATTCTTTTGAGTAAATCAAGAATTTTGGGGGTGTAATATTCTATTTGCAGGGTTGCCCAACAAAGGCAGGAATGATGCATTTAACTCCATGTTCTCAGAAGGCTAATTTATTACTTTATAATATTATCTTATAATAAAGTATACTATACTATACTATACTATACTATACTATACTATACTGAAGAACAGAGAAAGGATTCTTAGTGAATGTTCAAAAGATAATGATGAAAACTCGTGACTCTTTCCAGAGTCTCGACACAGCTTGGCCATAATTGGCCAATGAGTCAAAATAACTCACACCAGAATCCAGTTAAACAATCACCTGTGGGTAAACAATCTCCAAACACATTCTGCACATGAGCACAACACAGGAAAAGCAAATGAGATAAGAATTGTTTTCCTTTTTCTCTGAGGCTTCTCAGCTTCCCAGGAGAAAAATCCTGGGCAAAGGGATTTTTTCAGAGAATGTGAATGCCACAATGTTTGAGATGAGTAATGAGATGGTTGGCTCTCCCAGTTAAAGGGTGAACATGATAAGTATGTTAAGAGAAGTTGTACAGATGTATAGTTATGTTACTGCAATGTGTCCTCCCCACCCAGCATTGTTATCCCGGGCTGATATTGGTAGTCCAGGCATTTGGGGAGGGGCAGATTGTTCCTAAGAGGCACGGCTTAGCAACACCTGCCCTCCAATGCAGTTCCACGAAAGCAGTCTACACCAATGGACAGTGACCAAGAGTCAACAGACAGCCTTTGGAAGGAGCTAGGGCTGCCTGTTGCAACAGCAAGGATATAAAAGGGAGAGCAGCCATTGTGTGGATGAGCCAGCCACGTGGTTACCAGCCACCAAGTGGGGGAGGCTCCCAGCGCTGTAACTTTTTCCTTATTTAGTCCTTTTGTTGTAAGTTTTATTAAGTTTTTAATAGACCTTTCAAAATATTGAGAAGTAAATGGTGATTTCTCACGGGGAGAAAAAGTTGTAAAAGAAAGTTTCTTTGAAATTACTTCTTTTTCTTTTAAACCCAGGTCATTCCTACCATGCTGACAGTGAACCACTGCCTTTCTCACCACTTGGACATCCACCCCCCCCATCAACCCACTCCCCCTGGACTCTGCACAACTCCCAACACACCATTTGTCTGGGGGAAGGCACAGACTGTGTAAAGGTAGCAAAGCCCAGACCTGGCCTGACTTCCCTGGACCACTGGAAAGGAGGAAATCCAGACCCATGGACACACATGGACACAGAGCAAAGCTTTGCTCAAAGGATTTATTGATTCTTGATGATTGATTCTTCAGGGGAAATGGCCCAGGGCTCAAAGAGTTCAGGGGTTTCCTCCAGCGATGATCATTTCCTCATGCCACTGGAGGAAAAAGTACACTGGTCCTTCACACCCTAAAAGACAAACCCCAGAACGTGACCTCTGGAGCCCACTGGGACATGGATGGGCTTTGTCTCCAGCCCTGTCCCTGCAGGCACGGCTCACCTAGGCATCAAGAGAGGCAGCCAGGCGCTTCTGCCGCAGGAGAGCCCGCAGCTCTTCAGCCACAGGGGGCTGGGGAAAAGGCAGCGTTAGAGACACAATGGGGGCAGCGGGCTGCACTGGGAGGCAGGGGAGAGCAGGGGGGCCTTGGGGAAGGGGCTGTGGCAGCAATGGGGTGCAGGAGCTGCTGTGCTGCTGCCCAGAAGCACTGGGCTCCTGGCCAAGAGCCACAGCTGGGGCAGGGGCTGCGTCCTGGCTCATCCAGGGGGTCCTGGGGTGACAGGGGTGGAATGCAGCAGGGCCCTGGGCAAAGGCTTCACTGGGGAGGAGCCCTGGGGCAGGGCATTGTCTGGGCTGTCAGGAGGGGTGCACTGGGCTGTGCTGGGTCACACTGGGATGGCCTGGGCTGTGGTGGCCATGCAATGGGAGGGTCTGGCACCGGCAGAACTCGTGGTACCCACCAGAGGTGTCTCCAGGACTGCGACATTGTCTAAATCCAACTGCAGAGAGACCAGTAGACCTCGCTGGTCACTGGGATGTCCCCGGTGCCAGCAAGGGATGGGGGGACAGCACTGCCCCCCAATTCCCTGAGGGGATGTCCTCCAATGCCAGCAGCCCACTCACCTCCCGCAGATCATCTTGGGTTCCTTCCAGGAGTGCCTGGAAAGGAGAACAAAGGCTGGGTCCGGACTGGACCTTGTGGGGCTGGGGTGACACACGGGTGCAGGGAGCAGGGTGCAGGCAGAGGGATGAGAATTCAGGGCCTCCAAAAAGATCTGTTTGAGGTGGGGGGAGACCCAAAAACATTGAGAGTCCAAGAGACAGGGCTGGGGGTGTGGAAGGAGCAGCGTGTGAGGTACAGGGGAGGAGAAAGGAATTGAGGTGTAGGGACATGGGAGTGCAAGGGAGGGGTTGGTGGGGACAGGAGAATGAGGACAGGTCGGGACAAAACCAACAGGACTGGGAGATGATGTGGGATTGGGGGGTGAGTCAGGGAATTGTACAAGGGGACCCCTCTGCAGTGGCCAGGAAGAAAGGCGAAGGATTGAGGGGGGACATGAAAGGAAAGGCCTCAGGAATGGTCAGTGGGAGGGCAGCTGGGGACCCTGAATGGGACACAGAGGAGGGACCAAAAAGGTGGGATGGGAGGCCAGAAAGGGCAGGATGTGGGGACAGCGTTTGGCTGGTGCCTTACCTTGGCCTGTGGATGGAGGAGAATGGAGAAGAGCAGGGCCAAGCTGAGTACAGCCACCTTCATCTTCCTCTCGCTCTGGGCAGCGCTGCCTGAGGCTGCAGCAGGTGAGGAGCACCTTTATCCCTGCCGGGACTCCTCCCCGCACCCTCCCTGCCAGCCCCCAGGCCAAAGCCCAGCTTGGCACAGCCCCCAGCCCTGCCCACAAGCCCAGCCCTGGCACAGAGTCCATCCCACCCCACCTGTGGCACAGATCCAGCCCCCTTGCTCGGCATCCCTCCAGCTTCCTGCACGGGGCAGCTGCCCCTGGAAGGGCCCAGGCACCTGGGGGGTCAAGGGGGGCAGGCAGGGAGCCAAAGGCACCTGGGGACCCTGTGGGGACAACCCCCAGTCCAACACAATCCATCCTCCAACAGCCCCCAGTGCCAGATCCCCCATCTCCTGCTGCCCCTCCCCTCCCAGAGCTTTCCCTGGGGGACACCCCAGAGCTGAGCCCGGCCGCAAACCCAACACGTGGGAGAACAAGGGGAACAAGGGACATGTGATCAGATGGCTGATTGGCATCTCAGGCACTGCAGACACTGGGGAGCACTGGGCAATGCTGATCACCTGCAGACAAGGCTGAGGGCTGGGGAATGGCTCAGCAGTGACAATTCCCACATCCACACAACCCGATATCCCTTTCCCCGCAGATGCCAAACCCGACCAAGCTCCATGCCCAGAGCACTGTCCAGAGGAGAATATGCCCTGCCCTGCCCCTCATGCTGTCACACCTGCAGCCACGGAGCCCTCCCAGAGCACCTGGGTCATGGCCCTGGCTCTGGGCCCAGGCCAGCACTGGCCCCGAGCAGGATGTGCCCATCCCAGGCACATGGGGAAGTGGGCGCCTGTCCCCAGGCAGCCACTCGGAGCTAATTGGGGTAACAGAGGTGCCCTGTGAGGAGGAGGGGTGTTGGTGCCCTGCCAGCATCTCTGACAAGCCCTGTTTACCCAGGGCCTGAGGCACCAGGAGGACATTCAGACATCTTGGGCTTCCAGGAAGGAAAATCCAGGGTGAAGTGGTTCTGAAGAGCTGTCTATGGCTGTGATTCCTGTTTGACATTCCAGGGCATTAGTGAAGGGTTCTGCACATCTCTTTCCCCAGGGACAATGTGGATCCATCAGAGAAGTCTTATGACTCAGCTGGGAAAACATTTCAGGCCACTGCCCTGACTGTTTGCTCTGGAACTCACCCAAGGAGGCACAGGGCCCAAGGGGGAAGATTTTCCTAGGGGATTTTGCTGCTTTGTGCCCTTGGAGAAGACATCAGAGTGTCCTCATGGGGGATTCTTGACCAGATGGACAAGAGCTGTGACATCATTGGTGGGTGGGGTCACCTTGGAGAGAAATTGAGGAAGTGTCTGCAGGGCCCTAAATAGTGAATGAATGGATGAAGGAGATTCTCACTGTCCTGACCCACTATCCAGCAAAACCACATCCAAGGGAAGAGGCCTGGTGGAATCAGGGGGGAAGCAGACCTTGTTGAGCCTGGTGCACACTGGGCAGTGTGGGGTGATCCCCTGCTGGTGTCCCAGCTCTCAGTGCAATACCACCGCTCTGATGGACTGGATCCTTAAGAAACAAAAGAAGTGATCAAGCTCAGGGGAGGAGGGGATCTGTTCGCACTTCTCTTGTCTGGGAGTTTCTCTCCGAGGGGGGACATTCCATGAGAATTGGGATGCGGTAAAGGACAGGGCTGAGGGCAGCTGCTCCCTCTCTCTCTGGGCTTCGGAGGAGGACGCTGGGAGCTGCTGCTTGGAAAAAGGAATTGGTTGCTGCGGGTGGCCAGAGCAGCTTCCCCAGGCAGGTGCTGTCAGGTGCCTGCAGCACCGAAAGCGTCTCCACTTGGGGCTGCCTTGACAACTCCCCCAGCCCAGCAGACCCTGAGCCCGGATGGTGCAATCAAAGCCTCAGCAGAGGGACAAGAGGACTCCTCGCAGAGCAGATCCAGCTGGGTTTACTAAGGGAAAATCCAAGGGTCCAGGGGAAGTGAGGGTGCAGAGGGAAACAGGAGCAAGCAGGAACACAACATCTGCTGAAGGGAACCAGAGGCGAAGAGCCAGGAGCAGGACTGGGGCCAGGGTATATAACTGGAGGAAGGCAGGAGGGGTCAGGGTACAAATGATCCAATGGAGAAGGGAGCCAGGGCTGGAGATAAGGTGGGGTGACACAGGATGCACAAATAGGGGAGGAGCAATTTTTTGGAAAAAGAAGACAAAACACAGCAATTTCCTGGTGCCAAGTCTGTCACCACCCAGACCTGGTATTTGATGGCACTGCCCATGCCCAGATCTGGACATTTCCCTGTGCCACCACAGCCCAAGTGCAGCAATTTGCTGGCAAAGAAAGCCAAACCAGGCAAATACCTGGTGCCTACACCAGCCCAATCTTGTGTTTGCTGACACCACCAGTGCCCAGATCTGGAATTTTTCAGATGCCTGCACAGCATAATTCCAGCAGTTTGCTGGCACAGAAAGTTAACATTTGACAATTTCTCAGTGTCAGCACATTCCCTTCCAAGATCTGGTGTGCGCTGGTGTTGAAGATTGCAATGCAAGATGTTTTCCATTACCATCTGTATGGCAGATTACCTTTGTCAAGTAGGCAGTTTGCTTTATCTCTCTCTTTGAGTGACCACATTCACACCTCCCTCGGGAGGGGACATCTGCTGATAACAGACTATTGAATGTCACTGCATGACTGATAAGAACGATAACATCCCATTGTGAGATGTTCCGCCCAGAGGGAGGAGCCAAGCATTGCTACCCAGATATAATCCAGAGGTTTTTGAGACACCGGCACGGCTTTCTCCATGGGATTCCCCAGAGGAACAGCAGCTGTCTCTTCTACCACTGGGTCTTCAGAGGAAGAATACATCCTTCTCTACAGATCCCCCCCCGCTCCAGCAGAAGCACATCTGACGCTTCAGGAGGGCGTCAGCCACATTTCCAATTGGACTGCCACCAACACCCTGACCCACAGGGCGTCAGGTTGGGTTCTGACTCTGTCAGTGTTGTTCTAGTGTACTGCATTGTTTATTTTATCTTTTTTTTTTTTTTTCCTATTAAAGAACTGTTATTTCCTGCTCCCATATTTTTGCCTGAGAGCCCCTTAATTTAAAATTGATAGCAATTAAGAGGAGTGGGGAGGGTTTACATTCTCCATTTCAGGGGAAGCTCTTGCCTTCCTTAGCAGACTCCTGTCTTTCCAAACCAAGACAGATTTTGGCGCCTAACGTGCGGCTGGAGGGCACAGAAACAAAAAAGGAATAACAGTTCTTGAGTAATCTATTTTTTGTGTGTAGCTACAGAAACCTCATTATGCGACGCCATGTGGTCCAGCTGGCCCTGGTTTGGGTGGCACGTGATCATGGCTGTATTTCTCCCATTTATAGGCCCTTATCTAAACATTGGTCCTATAACCAAGGCTACTGTGTCTGTTATCCAGTTTGTTTTATGGGTGAAAAAGGTGAGGAATTAATGGATTTTTAGCTTCCTCTGGAAAGCAGGCACACAGATTCACAGCTATCACACACTAACAGTATGTTTTTGAGGTTACTTTAATAATTCCTGCTATAAGGAAATGACACCAGGTGAAATCTTCTCCCAACCCTTTAGCCATCTCTTTGGGTCCGCCCCACCAGTTTTTGAAGGGTTCAGATCCACTCTAAATATTAATGATATCATACAGTGGCTGGTGTTGCTGATAGGCCTGCTCTATTTAGCATTTAGAGAGAAGGGGTAACTAACCTGGATAACCACCCTGACACCAACCCCAGAATCTAATACACCACCAGAGTCTAGGGATGCTGCTGCCCCAGACCCTGACCCTGCCCCACATCCCACCCCAGATGTGAACTACCCAGATTGGCTGGGGGGTCTGGTGAAGGAGATACGTGAGATGGGCCGGATGCTGAAGGAATACACTTCCCCAGCTGGTGAGAAGCCCTTCCTCTGCCTTGAAGAGGGAAAGTCTAATAGTGTGGCAGCAGAACCCACAGATGTTACAACTGTCCAGGTTCCAGCTGAATTGCAAAGGCAGACACAGCCAGCAGCAGTTGCCCCTCTAGAAACAAAGAGATCTAAGACAAAATCAGAGCACCCAGATAAAAGAAAGTGGCCCTCACAACCCACAGGGGAGCCAGAGGTTGCGATCATCACCGAGTCCCTGACGTACAAAAGTCTCTGTAATCTGTGCAAAGACATTGTATGACAGGGACATACAACCTGGCTACTTCGCATCTGAGATCTTATGAGTACAAGCGTCCAGCTGGATGATGGTGAGGCAAGGAATTTGGGACCCTTGATCCACGACTCAGGTGTCAATCAGATTGTTGTAAAGGAGCCAGGGTCTGTTTCCCTCTGGGAGCGGCTTTTAATGAGTGTCAGAGAGAGGTTTGTCCACAGGGAGAGAATGCAGGACCAGCACCATAGAATGTGCTGGAAGACCCTTGAGGAAGGGATTCAACAGCTGAGAGAAGTGGCAGTATTGGAGGGACTCTTTGGGAGGGATGGACAGCATGATAATGACCCCGACAAAGTCAGGTGCACAGGGCAAATGTTGTGGAGACTGGCAAACCTGGGACCATCCCAATACACCACCTTTATTGCAACAATTAATGCTGATAACAACCAAGAGACAGTGGGTTCTGTAGCTAACAAGCTTAAGAATTATGAAAATATGATCAATGGACTGATGCAGGCTCATGTCTCTGCTGTGATTAAGGATATCAAAGAGGAGATGAGGGAGGTGGTGAGGGAAGAGGTGAGGAGGAGCAATTCCCACATTGCACCGCTGTGAGTCACAGGCCCCAGAGTCAGAGCCCAACGTTCCCCAGCTAGAGAGAGGGGGGGTACACCCCACGGGCTGACCTGTGGTTTTTTCTGCGTGACCTAGGGGAAGACATGGGAAGGTGGGATGGAAAATGCACTTCTGTCCTGGCAGCACGGGTGCGTCAGCTCAAGGAGGGAAACACAAATCAAGGGAACTCCAGTAAAGCGAAGGTAGCCTCAACCTCCCATGACCGAGCTGCTGAGTATGATCTGTCAGATCCCCTGGAAGGTACCTCTACCATGAATACCCAGGGTTAGAGGGATCCTGCCTCCAGCCAGTGAGAGGCACGGGAAAACTGGATTTTCTGGATGGTGTGGATCCGATGGCCGGGCACATCAGAACCACAAAAGTACAATGCTTTAGTTGATACTGGTGCACAGTGTACCCTAATACCATTGGGACATGTGGCGGCAGAACCTATTTCCATTGCCAGGGTGACGGGGGGATCACAGCAATTGACCCTGTTAGAAGCTGAGGTGAGCCTGACTGGGAAAGAGTGGATAAAACATCCTATTGTGACTGGCCCAGAGGCCCCGTGTATTCAGGGCATAGGTTTCCTCCTGAACGGCTATTACAAAGACCAAAGGGACTCAGATGGGCTTTTGGCATAGCTGCTGTGGAGGCAGAAAACACCAAGCAGTTGAACACTTTGCCTGGACTATCAGAAAACCCGTCTGCAGTAGGACTCCTGAAGGTGGAAGAGCAAAGACCACCAATTGCCACCTAGACAGTGCATCGCCGGCAGTATCAGATGAATCAAGATGCCATGATCCCCATCCACAAAATGATCCGTGAGCTGGAGAGCCAAGGGGTGGTCAGCAAGACCCACTCACCCTTCAACAGCGCCACTTGGCCTGTGCACAAGTCTGACAAAGAATGGAGATTGACAGTGGACTATCGTGGCTTGAATGAAGTGACTCCACCACTGAGCGCTGCTGTGCCGGACATGCTGGAACTCCAGTACAAGCTTGAGTCCAAGGCAGCAAAGTGCTTTGCCACCATTGACATTGCTAACACATTTTTCTCCATTCCTTTGGCAGCAGAATGCAGGCCTCAGTTTGCTTTTACATGGAGGGGAGTGCAGTATACCTGGAACCGACTGCCCCAGGGGTGGAAGCACAGCCCCACCATCTGCCATGGACTGATCCAGGCTGCACTGGAAAAGGGTGAGGCTCCAGAGCACCTGCAGTACATCGATGACATCATTGTGTGGGGGAACACGGCAGTGGAAGTATTTGAGAAAGGAGAGAGGATCATCAGGATTCTGCTAGAAGCCAGCTTTGCTATCAAGAAGGACAAAGTCAAGGGACGGGCCTGAGAGACCCAGTTCCTGGGAGTAAAGTGCCAAGACGGACTGCATCAGATTCCCACTGAAGTCATCAACAAAATCACCGCGATGTCTCCACCAACTAGCAAGATGGAAACACAAGCTTTCCTGGGTGCCATAGGTTTTGGAGAATGCACATTCCTGAATACAGTCAGATTGTGAGCCCTCTTTACCTGCAAGAGGAACGAGTTCCACTGGGGTCCTGAACAGCAACAAGCCTTTGCCCAGATCAAGCAGGAGATCGCTCATGTGATTGCCCTTGGCCCAGTCAGGACAGGAGCAGAGGTGAAGAACGTGCTCTACTCTGCAGCTGGGAACCATGGCTTGTCCTGGAGCCTTTGGCAGAAGGTGCCTGGGGAGACTCGAGGCCAACCACTGGGATTTTGGAGTCAAAGATACAGAGGGTCTGAAGCCAACTCCACTCCCACAGAGAAGGAAGTCTTGGCTGCCTATGAAGGAGTCCAGGCTGCCTCAGAGGTGACTGGTACAGAAGCACAACTCCTCCTGGCACCCTGACTACTGGGGCTGGGGTGGATGTTCAAAGGCGAGGTTCCTTCCACCCACCACGCCACTGACACGACATGGAGTAAATGAATTGCTGTTATCACACAGTGCTCCTGTGTTGGAAACCTGAATCGCCCTGGGATTCTGGAAATAATTACAAACTAGCCCAAAGGTGAGAACTTTTGTCTGACTGATGAAGAGGAACAAGGACCAGTGACACGTGCTGAAGAAGCTCCTCCCTAAAACCAACTGCCACAAGAGGAAACACGCTACGCTCTTTTCACTGATGGTTCCTGTCTCATCACAGGCATGAACCAGAAGTGGAAAGCAGCCGTATGGAGCCCCACCCAACAGGTTGCACAAGCTACCAAAGGAGAGGGTGGATCAAGTCAACTTGCAGAACTCAAAGCTCTTCAGCTGGCCCTGGACATTGCTGAGAGAGAGAAATGGCCAAAGCTCTACCTTTATACTGATCCATGGATGGTAGCCAATGCTCTTTGGGGCTGGTTGGAAAGGTGAAAAAAAGCCAACTGGCAGCCTAGGGGAAAACCCATCTGAGCTGCTGATGAGTGGAGAGACGTTGCCGCTCGGTTAGAGAAGCTACCTGTGAAAGTCCACCATGTGGATGCTCATGTTCCCAAGAGTCGGGCTAATGAGGAACACCGAAACAACGAGCAGGTAAATCAGGCAGCAAAGATAGAGGTGTCAAAGATAGACTTAGATTGGCAACATAAGGGGGAGTTGTTCTTAGCTCAATGGGCCCATGATGCCTCAGGTCATCAGGGTAGAGATGCCACCTATATGTGGGCACGAGACCAAGGGGTGGATCTAACCATGGACAGTATTTCCCAGGTTATCCATGACTGAGACGTGTGCTGCCATCAAGCAGGCCAAGCGAGTGAAGCTGCTCTGGTAAGGTGGGCGGTGGTCCAAGTACAAGTATGGGGAGGCCTGGCAGATTGACTCCATCACACTGCCCCAGACACGCCAGGGCAAGCGCTACGTGCTGACCATGATGCAAGCCACCACTGGATGGTTGGAAACCTACCCTGTGCTTCACGCCACTGCCTGGAACACCATCCTGGGCCTGGAAAAGCAAATCCTGTGGAGACATGTCACCCCTGAGTGAATTGAGTCAGAAAATGAGACCCATTTCAAGAATATCCTTATCAATGCTTGGGCCAGGGTACATGGTATTGAATATATCATATTCCCTATCATGCACCAGCTGCCAGGAAAGTTGAACAGTGTAACAGACTACTTCAAACAACCCTGAAGGCACTCGGGGGGGGACTTTTAGAAATTGGGAAATGAACTCAGCAAAAGCCAGCTGGACGGTCAACACCAGAAGCTCCATAAATTGAGCTGGTCCTGCCCAGTCTGAACCCCTGCACACAGTGGATGGAAATAAAGTCCCTGTTGTACACATGAAAGGTATTTTAGGAAGGACTGTTTGGATTGATCCCATCACAGGCAAAGACAAAACCATCCATGGAATTGTTCTTGCTCAATGACCTGTTTACACTTGGTGGGTAATGCAGAAAGATGGAGAAAGCCATTGTGTACAACAGGGAGACCTAGTCTTAAGTGAGAACTGTGTGAAATTTTTTTGTTGTTGTTGTTGTTGTTTTTGTTTTGTTTTTTTTTTTTTTTTTGTGGTGCAGATGGAAATAGAAAAAGGGGTGGATAATGTTGAAGATTGCATGCAAGATGTTTTCCATTACCATCTGTATGGCAGATTACCTTTGTCAAGTGGGCAGTTTGCTTTATCTCTCTCTTTGAGTGACCACATTCACACCTCCCTCGGGAGGGGACATCTGCTGATAACAGACTATTGAATGTCACTGCATGACTGATAAGAACGATAACATCCCATTGTGAGATGTTCCGCCCAGAGGGAGGAGCCAAGCATTGCTACCCAGATATAATCCAGAGGTTTTTGAGACACCGGCATGGCTTTCTCCATGGGATTCCCCAGAGGAACAGCAGCTGTCTCTTCTACCACTGGGTCTTCAGAGGAAGAATACATCCTTCTCTACAGATCCCCCCTGCTCCAGCAGAACCACAAATGATACTTCAGGAAGTCTGCAGCCACATTTTCAATTGGACTGTCACCAACACTGCGACCCACAGGGCGTCAGGTTGGGTTCTGACTCTGTCAGTGTTGTTCTGGTGTACTGCATTGTTTTATTTCATCCTTTAATTTTTTTCTTTTCCCCCTTAAAGAACTGTTATTTCCTGCTCCCATATTTTTGCCTGAGAGCCCCTTAATTTAAAATTGATAGCAATTAAGAGGGGTGGGGAGGGTTTACATTCTCCATTTCAGGGGAGGCTCCTGCCTTCCTTAGCAGACTCCTGTCTTTCCAAACCAAGTCACCAATGAACTCCTACCAAATTTGGTGAAACAAATTCCTTGGTAAAGGCCACCTGGCTTATTGCTTGAAACCTGGCTCCCCGGTTGCAGACGGGGCAAAGAGCTCCGGAGTGGAGTGACCACCCACTCCGTTCTCGCCGTAAATGTGGCCCCAATTCGATGGCTCAAAATCCGGATTTTGTCCTTAGGGGGGCAGGGGTGGGTGGTCTGGGGGCTGCCAGTACGCCTGTCCAGGGTATCGGTGGGCACTCAGACTTAGATCCTAGCCTCCCACGAGACACTGAACCGTTTGTGCTTGGTGAGGGAAGCGGCAAAAAGGTGAGTGAAGGCACACCAGAGGCATTGCCTCCAGTGCCTGGGGAACATGGAGGGCAGTCACCAGATAACATGGTGAAGGTGACTGTTCCTGACAAAAATCCACCTTGTCCCTGTTGTGTGGTACCCGGGTAAACTCTGTGTTAAGCCTGATTGAACATCTAAAGGAGTCGCACTGGAAAAGGAGGGTTTGCTTTCGGTGTGCCAAGTGTGTAAAGGAAAATATTAACTATCATAGTGTTATTTGTCATTTTGCAAAATGCAGAGGTCCAGAAACTGAAAGGGTTCCAGCTGGAGAGTGTATATGTGAAGTATGCGCCAGAGACTTCAGAACCAAAATTGGCCTGGGACAACACAAAAGATTGGCACACCCATTGATAAGAAACCAAGAAAGGATCATTGCTTCCCAACTGAAAGAAACATCAAATCCAGGAGCCCACAAAAGATGCTGGACAAAAGAGGAGGAAGAACTGCTGATAAGACTGGAGGCACAGTTCGAGGGAAACAAAAACATTAATAAACCTATCACCGAACACATAACAACAAAAACAGCTAAGCAAATTACTTACAAAAGAAGATTGCTGCCTAGGAAACCAACAGATGGAGCTGACAGAGGACCTGAGGTGAGTCATCATACCAGGAGAGCAGCTGAGGGCATGGGAATGGAACCTGGGTTGAGTCAGCAATCCCAGGCAAGAACCGTGGACAATGGACCTGGGGAGAACCATCCGCCAGGGAGGCCAGCTGCCAGAGAGAAAACAATGGATAAATTAAGACGACACCCTGATAAGGACAACCGCCGCCAGAAACCAGCAGAGGGCGGGGCAGCTGCAGGCTCATTACCAAAAGACAGTCAAGGAACGCTTATCAGCTGGAGCAATTAACCACTTCCCCAGAGCATTCAAGCAATTGATGGACGGGCAGGAGATGCTGACAATGATTAATCAGGCAGTGCAGGACTGCTTTGGATGCCTAGAATCAATAAGCCAGATAAGAACTGCTACACGTGGTAAAATGGGAAGGAGACCCGGGAGAAGCAACCAAGAAAGCCATTTCAGAAGTGGATGAAGGACAGAGCGATCAAAAAAGGTAATTACCTTTGCTTTCAGCATTTATTCCATCTTGACAGGGGGAAACTAGCAAAAATTATTTTGGATGACGTAGAGTGTTTGTCCTGGGATATATCATCCAGTGAAATTTACTCGGTATTTAAAGCCAGATGGGAAACACCTGGTACTTTTGCTGGCATCAGGGACTTTGAAATTAATGGGAAGGCAGACAACGGCACCTTCAGAGACTTAATCACGGCCAAAGAAATTGAAAGATATGTGCAGGAAATGAGCAAGGGCTCAGCTCCAGGTCCAGATAGGGTTACTCTTGGGGACATCAAAAAGATGGATCCCAGGTATTCCCGGACGGCTGAGCTCTTCAACTTATGGTTAACATCTGGGGAGATCCCAGACATGGTGAGGGGGTGCAGAACTGTTTTGATTCCCAAATCTACAAAACCGGAACATTTAAAGGACATTAATAACTGGAGGCCTATCACAATCAATTCCATCTTGTTGAGACTATTCTCCAGGATTGTAAAAGCAAGGCTGAGCAAAGCGTGCCCCCTCAACCCAAGGCAAAGAGGCTTTATTAGAGCAGCAGGATGCTCTGAAAACCTGAAACTCCTGCAAACTATACTTCAGACTGCCTAAAGTGAACACAGACCACTGGGTGCTGTATTTGTGGACATCGCCAAGGCTTTTGACACCATAAGCCACCATCACATCATACATGCTTTGCAGCTGAGGGGAGTGGATCCCCACATCATTGGCCTGATGAACAATATGTACAAAGACATCAGTATGTATGTCACCACAAAAATGAACACACACACAGACAAAATCCAGATCCAGGTTGGAGTAAAGCAGGGTGATCCGCTGTCACCCCTTTTATTTAACCTGGCAATGGACCCCCTGTTGTGCAAGCTGGAAGAGAGTGGTAAAGGATTCCACCGAGGACAGAGTAGTATAACAGCAGTGGCATTCACCGACGATCTGGTCTTGTTGAGCGACTCCTGGGAAAACATGAAAACAAATATCAAGATATTAGAGACCTTCTGCGATTTCACCGGTCTCAAAACACAAGGGGAAAAGTGCCACGGCTTCTACATCAAGCCCACGAAAGACTCTTACACCTTCAATAACTGCGCTGCATGGACCATCAACAGCGCACCCCTGAACATGATCAACCCCAGGGAATATAAGAAATACCTTGGCCTACACTTTGACCCCTGGACTGGGATAGCAAAAGCCAACCTCCCCACAAAACTAGAATTCTGGCTTGAATGAATTGATCAAGCTCCACTTAAACCTCTGCAAATACTTGATATCCTCAAAACATACACCATCCCTCGACTGACCTACCTGGCTGACCATTCACAAATGAAACAGGGGCCCTTGAAGCCCTTGACCAGAAGATCCGAACAGAGGTCAAGGACTGGCTGCAACTACCTCCGTGCACCTGCAGTGCCATCTTGTACTCGAGCACGAAGGACGGCGGTTTGGGCGTCACCAAATTGGCGGGACTGATCCCCAGTGTACAGGCCCGGAGACTGCACTGGATTGCACAGTCCTCGGATGAAACAATGAAGGAGTTCCTAGAGAAAGATCAAATGGAACAACTGTATAAGAAATTGTGGATTCAAGCTGGAGGGGAAAGCGAGAAGATAACCTCAATTTGGGAAGCACTACCGGCGAATGAACCACCCAACAGTGCAGACACAACCTCGGAGTGGGAAGCACCGACCCTTAAAACTAAATTTCCTAAACCTTGTGATTGGCGGAGAAAAGAATTCAAGAAATGGACCAAATTAGTATCCCAAGGCCGTGGAGTTAAAAGCTTTGAAGGTGATAAAATTAGTAGTGATTGGCTCCAATACTATAGATGCATTCCTCACAGGAAACTTCTCACTACACTACAACTTAGGGACAACTTCTACCCCACAAGAGAATTTCTCTCCTGGGGTAGAGAGGAAAATTACATCAAGGCCTGTAGGCACTGTGATGCGGACAATGAAACCTGTGCCCTAATCCTCGGCTACTGCCCAGTGATTCAGGACGCTCGAATCAAGAGGCACAATCATATCTGTGAAAGGCTTATTGAGGAGGCGACGAAGAGGGACTGGGTAATGTTCAAAGAACCACCCATAAGGGAAACCATCAAGAAGCTGTACAAACCAGATCTGATATCTGTTAAGGACGGACGTGCATTCATCGTGAAAGTGACAGTACGATACGAAGCCTCCAGAACATCTCTGGAAGAAGTGGCTGCAGAGAAAGTTAACAAGTGCAAACATTTGGAAACCAAGGTGCAAAGCCTCACCAACGCAAAGGACGTTGTTTCTATGGGCTTTCCCCTTGGAGCGCGGGGGAAATGGTACAAGGGGAACTTTGAACTTTTGAGTACACTTGGCCTCTCCAAATCGAGGCAAGCGATGGTTGCAAAGACTTTATCCACAGAAGCACTCCTATCGTCTGTGGAGATTGTACATATGTTCACCAGTAGGGCCAGAAGATTACATGATTCAGGGTAGTGAATTTTTGCATTTTTTGTACTTTGTAATGTTTTGTAGATTTTTATTGCTGTTTTAATATGTTGATTTTTGTATGCGATTTTTTTTTTTTGTATCACTTTTACATTTTAATAAACTAGAGAGTAGCTAGGTTCGTAAGGAAGCCACAAGCCAGTTAGGTAGCTCATAGTGAGTAGGGACAAAGACTTTAATTCATAACGCATCAATTACCACCCGATTCAAACCAATTCACTGTATTTGAAACAATTTACCGGATTTGTCCAAGGTGGACGGGCCACCTTTATTTAACCCAGAAAAGGAACATATATTATTTATATGTGTTTGAAAAATAGCCAAATGCCTCGTCATCTAATTAGTGACGTGCATGAATGGATGCACGGATTCCCACTGTCCCTACCTACTATCCAGCGAAACCACAGCAAAGGGAACGGGCTTGGCAGGATCAGCGGGGAAAGAAGACCCTGTTGAGCTTGACTCTAGTCTGGCACTGTGAAGAGACATGAGAGGTGTAGAATAAGTGGGAGGCCGGGCATGCGCACGGCAGTGCGGGGTGACCGCCCGCTGGCGTCCCGGCCGTTGGTGAAATACCACTACTCTGATTGTTTTTTCACTTACCCGGTGAGGCGGGGGGGCAAACCCTGAGAGGGGCTCTCGCTTCTGGCGCCCACCCCCAGGGTGGCTAACGGCCACTCTATTGGATAGTGAACCCCCATCTCCCAGTCGCTCTATCGACTGATCTGCCTGCAGGCACAGGAATGAGGCTGAGCACTCAGACATCTCTTAGTGGGCAGCAGAGGGCACAGCCGCACAGCAGCCAGTCCTTTCAGGAGTCTTGGCAGCCACGGCAGGGCACGGAGGGGCTGCAGGGTGCTCATTTAACACAGCCAGGCTGCTCCGGGCACCTCCACCACTGACTCCAGGGACGGCACACTCAGCTGACGGCGCCCTCCCGCCGGGGGCAGCGGCACGGCCCCAGGTGACCAGGGGACATTCTGCTGGGAAAACACCTCTGCCAAGGGTGACAGCACAGTCCTGAGGGCAGCAGGGCACTCCCTGGGCAGGTCAGTCTCACCTGGGGAGGCTCCACGGCTCTGCCTGGTGGCCTCCTGGTGGGCTGTGCCTTCTGCACTCATCCTCTTCCCTTGCTCATCCAGCACAGCGTCTGCTCTCCCTGCTGCCTTCCCCAGTGCCCTGCTTTCTCCGTTAGCCTTGGTGGAGAGCCAGTGAATGCCCCATCCTTGGAAATATTCCAGCTTGGATGGGCTCTGAGCAACATAATGGAGTGAAAGATGCCTCTGCCCCCACCCCACAGGAGGCCCTGTGGTGTCAGCTACTGGAGTGGTCAGTGTCTCTTGCAGGATGCAATTCCCCCAGAGAGCAGAGAGAACACAAACACCACAGCTGGCAGGAACACCCTCCATGGAGATAGGAATATTCTGGATCAACAGGCTCAGGCTGCTGAGTTTTGCCCCCTTGTAGATGGACACAAGTGTCTGAAGTTACTGAGAGCCAGGAGGCCCCACAGTGTCTCTGAGTCCCCTTGGTTCCCTGCGATCACACAGTGTCCCAGTGTCCCTTTGGTTCCATGAGGCCCCACAATGTCACAAGAATCCAGGGACACAACAAGGTTCTGGGGGATCCCAATGGATTGTTGGTTCCAACTGGCCTCACTGAGTCACAAGGGCCTCAGGATTCCTTGAGACTCCACAGTGCTACCGTGTCCCTTTGGTTCCACAAGCGACAGCTTCACAATGGTTCCTGAGCATCTCTAGGCACCAGAGTCTCAGAGCATCCCCTCAGTTCCATGAACTCCACAGTGTCACAATGTCCCCTTTGTTCCATTTAGTTCTGCAGTGTCACAAGGATTCCTGGAAAGAATGAGGCCCTGAGGTATCACAATGGATGGTTCCATGAAGTCCCAGAGTTTCACAGTCTCCTCTTGCTTCCATGGATTCTACAAGACCCTGGAGTGTCACAGGGCCCCTACAGTCCCATGAGTCTTCACAGTGTGACAATGTCCCCAGGAGACACTGCAGTGTGACAATGTCCCCAGGAGGCAGTGCAGTGTCACAGAGGAGCAGCACTGGAGTGGGCACAGCACCAGGGGAGGTTTGGCAGTGCTTCCATGTCTGTGACACAACAGTGGTGGCAACACCAACGTTCCCATCTCTAAGATAACACAGATGTTCAAGACCGAGCATTCCCCTGTCAGTGACACCCCAGTGGTGGCAACCTCAAAGTTCCCCTGTCTGTGACATGACAGCAGTGGCAATACCAATGTGCCCCTGTCTATGACACCAAAGCAATTGCAAGCCCAGTGTTCCCCTCTCTGTGACACCACAGAGGTGGCACCCGCAGCATTCTCCTCTTTATGACAGCACCACAGTGGCAAGCCCAACATTGCCCTCTCAGTGACACTGCAGGGGTGGCAGCCCCAAATGCTCCCCTGTGACACCACAGCAGTGACTCCCCCAACATTCCCCTCTCTGTGATACCACTGAGTTGGCAGTTCCAGCATTGACTTCTGTAGGACACCACAGGGGCAGCAGCCCCAAGATTACCCTGTCTTTGAGCCCACAAGGATGGCAGCCCCAACATTCCTCTCTCTATGATACCACAGCAGTGGGAGCCCCAGAATTCCCCTGCCTGTGGAACCCTAGCAGTGTAAGCCCCAACATTTCCCTCTCTGTGACATCATAGTTGTGGCAGCCCCAAGTCCCCCTCTCTGTGACACCAGAGCAGTGGAAGGCCCAGAGTTCCCTGTCTGTGACACCACAGCTTTGGCAGCCCCAACATTCTCCTCTCTATGACTCCACAGCAGAGGCAGCCCCAATGTTCTCCTCTCTATGACTCCACAGCAGAGGCAGCCCCCAGCCCCCAGCATTCTCATGTGTATGATACCATTGTGGGGGCAGCCACAACGTTCCTCTCTCTGTGACGCCTCAGTGGTGGCAGCCCCAGTTGTCCCTTCTATGACACTACAGCAGCAGCCACCCCAACATTCCCCTCTCCATGACACCTGAGCTATGGCAGCCCCAGTGTTCCCCTCTCTGTGACACCACAGCTGTGGCAGTCCCGTTGTCCCGGTTTCTGTGACACCACAGCGGTTGCTGCCCGAACGTTCCCCTCTCTGTGACACTGCAGCTGTGGCAGCAGAACTAAAACAGAAGCAGCAGCCGTGGAAGAACAGGGGAGCAGGGGAGGAGCAGAGAAGGAGCAGTGGAACAGTGGTAGATGAGCAGTGTTGGAGCAGCAGTGGAGCAGTGGTGGAGGAGCTGAGGAACCGTGCTGAAACTGCACCACACAGCTTTTGAACAGCAGTGGAGTGAGCATGGAAAAGGAGGAACAGTGGTGGCACAGGAACTACAGCCATGGAACAGTGGTTACACAGGAACTACAGCCATGGAACAGTGGTGGCACAGGAACTGCAGCCGTGGAAAAGTGGTGGCACAGCCCCACAGCTGTGGAGCGGTGCCTGAGATGCTGAAGCTGTGGGACACAGAGCGGCTCCCAGCGCTGTGTCCTGCAGGAGCCGGTCCCGTACACACCAGAGCGATGCCCCTCTGGCTGAGCCAGAGCTGGGGGCACAGGTAGGAATTGCTGCTGGGCTGTGCAAGGCGTGGATCGAGTGCAATTAATGGTGACCTGGGCATTTGATCCTGATTGTTGTGGCTGCTTTTGTGCAGTCAGGACCATTCCAGTTCATCTGAAGTCATGAGTCATGAACTCAGGAGAAACTTGGGACATAAGGAATCAAAGTGCCTTCTGTCCTGCTGTCTTGGTTTGAAAGACAGGTGCCTGCTAAGGAAGGCAGGAGCCTCCCATGAAATGGAGAATGTGAACCCTCCCCCTCTGAATTGCTATAATTTTAAATTAAGGGGCTCTCAGGCAAAAAATAAAAAGTATAGGAGCCGGAAATAACAGTTATTAAATAGGGAAGAAAATAAAAGGATAAAATCAACAATGCAGTACAGTCAAACAACACTGACAGAGTCAGAACACAACCTGACACCCTGTTGGTCAGGCTGTTGATAGCAATCCAATTGGAAATGTGGCTGCAGTCCTCCTGGAGTGGCAGGTGTGGTTCTGTTGGTGCAGGGGCTCCCGTAGAAAAGGGTGTAGTCTTTCTCTGAGGATCCAGTGGAGGAACAGGCAGCTGCTATTCCACTGGGAAATCCAGTGGAGAAGTTGTGCTGCTATTCCAGAATCTCCAGATTCTATCCAGTTAGGAATGCTTGGCTCTTCCCTCTGGGCGGAGAATCTCCCAATGGGATGCTGTAATTCTTATCAGCCATGCAGTGACATTCAATAGGCTGTTATCAGCAGATGCCTTCACCCCTGGAGGGAGGAGTGGTTGTGGAAGAGATAAGGAAAACTGCCATACAGATGGCAAATAAAATCCATTTTGCCTTGCAATCTGGGACACCTCCAGAGGAAGACATCTTGGTAGAAGTTGAATGATTTCTGATTTGGGAACCAAAGTGGGTCAATTATTGGCCTGTGGTTTGTTCTCATCCAGAAAGATAATCCAAAGTACTGCAATTTGGAAATAAAACCAGGAACGTGCTTCTTCATCTGGATATTGCATATGGACTATAGAGCTATTTGTGGTCAATATGATAAGAAAACAACTGGAAATCTTTTCTTGATTTCACTCTTTCTTCCAGTCTCTGGGATTAGGCCTCCAACACTCCCTGCAGGTCTTCTTTCCATAATCTGCTCCTCCGGAGTTGGGATGTGACAAATCAGCAGTGGGAAGAGGGAGGACAATGGACCATTACAACTGCAAACTCCGGTTTTTGTAGTCTTTGGATTTCCAGTGCTTAGAAATTGTCATGTTTTCAACTGTCTGAACAAATCCCACATTTGTCACTTTTTCCGTGGCAGAAAACCTTCCTTTGGCCTTATTTAGGAACCGACCCTGGGAAACACCTCAGTGCAGATGCTTTTTTGTTGGTTTTGCTAAGAGATGACAAGAAAATGAGCACACAGGGCACGGATGAGAGAAAGGGAAGAAACAGTTCCTTTCTTTTCTCTTCCTTGTGGAAACTCTCCTCTAGAGGTTGTGCTCCAGCCGGAGACTTCCTGGGCCAAGGGCTGAGGGAAGCAATTCAGCTGAGGCAGTTGAGGCATCTCCTCACTGGTCTGTAGCCCTGGGGCTGTGAGGGGACAATGGTGCCCCCCTTGCAGCCCTTGCAGCCCCTGGAATGGGGGATTCCTCCTGCCTCTGCCAGGTGCTCCTGGTCCTGGCACTAGCCCTGGCCTGGGTGCTCCTGCTCTGAGCTCCCTGCCATGGTCATTGCTGGTGCTGGAAGCCAGGAGGGAGGGATTCAGTGCAAACCTGGGAGGTGCCGGTGGGCTCAGAGATGGCTGGAGGTGACAGTGACAAGTGACGGGAGGTGCAGATGGACACAGGGGCAAGACAACACCCCAAAGAAAACCTCTTGGAAATTTGGGGGACTTTGAGTGTAAAATACACACGAACACAGACACACAGACAAAGAATACTGCAAAGCATTTCCCAGCTGTCTTAGGTTGGACAGTGGGGGTGTATTCTATTCCTATCTGATGGGGCAGTTATCTTATGTTAATTGGGCAGTTTTCTTTATCTCTTTCACAACCCAACCTCCCTCCCAAGAGATATCTTTTGTTAATGGGCCATTGAGTGCCACTGCATGACTGATAAAATTCCATCATCCCATTGTCAGAAGCTCCCCCCAGAGGGAGGAGCCAAGCATTCCTACCTGGATATAATCAGAGGGCTGGAAGACCAGAGTCAGCCTTTTTCACTGGATTCCCAAAGGAAGACCAGGCCCAACACCACCACCACTGGATCTTCAGAGGAAAACCCCACTGTTCTGCAGGATCCCTGCCACTGCCACTGTGACCCACAGGGTGTCAGGTCGTATTCTGAATCTGTCAGTGTTTTTTCTTTGTACCATTGTGTTTATATTTTAATTTTCCTGCTAAATAGCTGTTATTCCTATTCCCATATCTGTTTCCTTAGAGCCCCATAATTTCAAAATTATAACTGTTCGGAAGGAGGTTGTTTACATTTTCCATTTCAAGGGAGGCTCTTGCCTTCCTTAGCAGACACCTGTCTATTCAAACCGAGACAATGCCCCAGGACACCCAGGCGGGTGAGGAGGAAGTCAGTGCCCCTTTCCCCCTTTCTCCTGCTCCATCTCCCAGCCCAGCACAGCCCCCAGCTGCAGGACAACCTCACTGCCAATGCCGTCCTGCCAGGGAAGCACTGGGGAGATCTCCTTCCCCTTCCTTTTGTCACAGAGGCACATCTCATCCTCTCTTTGTCCTTCCTGCCCCAGACAAGGAGCTGAGGATGGAAACCAGGGCGGACAAATCCCCACAGCAGAACCTCGTGGAAGAGGCTGTTTTGCGCAGCTCCATGGCACAAGAATCCAATGGAGAGGAAAAGCCCTGGAGATCCCACAGGAAGAGGGGCTGCAAACCCAGCCCGGTGTGCTCTGAGGAGGAAAGACCCACCCTGGGCCAGGAAGGTGGACGGAACTTCAGCCAGAGCTCGGAGCTGGTGGTGCATGAGCAGCTTCACAATGGGGAGAATCCCTACAAGTGCTTGGAGTGTGGGAAGAGCTTCAGGCAGAGCAGCACCCTGATCCGCCACCAACGCATCCACACCGGGCAATGGCCCTACAAGTGTGAGGAATGTAAGAAGGGCTTCAGCTGCAGCTCAGAACTCATCAAGAACCAACACATCCACACTGGGGAGAGGCCCTACGAGTGTTCCCATTGTGGGAAGAGGTTTCGGATCAGCTCTCATCTCCTCCTGCATGAGCGGATTCACACTGAGGAGAGGCCCTTCCACTGCCCTGAGTGCGGGGAGGGATTCCAACACAACTCCCACCTCAGCATCCACCAGCGCACCCACACCGGGGAGAGGCCCTACAAATGTCCCCAGCGTGGGAAGAGCTTCTCAAACAGCTCTACCTTGTCCCGACACCAACAGAGGCACCGGTAAGGGAAGCCCTGCGTCTGCTCCAACTACAGGAGGAGCTTTGTGCACTGGCGCAGCTTCATCCCCCATGGGAGGACCCACATTGGTCAGAACACTGGTGACCCACATTCCCAGTGATCCATGTTGGGAGGAGACCTGGCTGGTTATCCTTTTGGCCCTAATTTTCTTCTGATTTGTTTTATCACTTAAAAACACCTGAAACAGGACTAAAATGAAAGTAATTGATCAAGGATGTCTGAAGTCCCACCATTTAACAGGTATTTGAGGTGGAACTTATGGTTTGTGAACATTTGTTCTGTAGGATTTGTAGGTTCTTGGGGGATTTCAGCAAGTGTTCTCCATATCTTTGCACTCCAGAATTCCAGATAGATTGGTCTGTCACCTCAAAATTATTCAATCCCATTGAAAACACCTCAATTTTACCCCAAAATTGATCAATCCATGTCAAAATGCCTTATTCCCACCTAGGAAAAACTCAGTCCCATGACAAATCTACTTGATTCCACAGTGTCCAGGGTGAGAGGGGGTTGGAAGGAGATTGGGAGAACTGACATCCAAATTTGAGGGTGTGGGACTGGGATTGTGTGGGGCTGGGTGTGTGTCCTGTATTTTGATAGTAAATAAAACTTCCAGAATGACTGATTTCTGTCCCATTCATTTTTTGTCAGTTCCAGTTTGTTTTTCAGAGTGCCACCTTCGCAGCTGTTTGTGTTTGTGCCCTTCTTTCTCTCCTGCCTTTCTTTGCCTGCTCTGTTTCTCTCTCAGTGTCTCTCTTGACCCAGGGCAGCTCCCACCAAAGACCCTGCCTTAATTTATTTCCCACTCCCGGAGCTACAACAACCACAGGTGAAGCTATGAAGGCTGGCAGTGAAATGTCACTGTAAGATCGTGCTCCACTTGGAGCATCTTTTCCTGCCTGGGAATGGGAATTCCAGCCCCTGGCAGTGTGTGCCATGGATCCCAGAGGGGCATTCCCAAGGCTCCCAGGGTGCTGCTCCTGCCGTGCCTCCCAAGGAGCTCTGCAGGGCCAGCGGACAAGGTCCAGCAGCTCTGTTGGTTCTGCAGTGCCACAAGGGCCCCTGGGTCCATGAGTGTCCTTACTGCCAACAGCGGTTCCTTGGTTCCCATGATGCCCTGCTGTGTCACCATGGATATTTGGTGCCATGAAGTTCTTCAGTGTCACAATGGCCTCCCTCGCTCCATGAGCTTCCACAGTGTCACAATGGCCTCCTTGGATGGGCAGTGTTACCATGGGCCATTGGCTCCATGCAGCCCCGCTGGGTCACCATGGACTCCTTGGTTCCACGAGGTTCTGGGGGTGTCTCCATTGTCTCCTGGGATCCACAGTGTCACCATGGACCACTGGATCCACGTGGCCCTGCTGTGTCACCATGGCCCCTTGATTCCATGGGACCCCAGGGTCATAATTGACTCCTTGCTTCCACGTCACCTCCTCAGTGCCAAAATGGCCCCTTGGTTCCATGAGGAACAAAAAAGTTTTGTAGAAACTTTGAAAAATCAATACACCTGGGAACATCTGTTTGCATTCAAGACAGAGGTAAAAGGTGAGGATGGCAGGAGCAGCTTCATCTGCAACAGAGATCCAGGGAAACAACAGGGACAGAGAATTCAGGTGCAAGACTCAGACAATTCTGCTCCCAGAGATCATTTCTGCTCACACTGTCCCTTGTAGAAAGGTGACATCATTCCAGGCAGCCTGGACTGAGCAGGTTGTTTCTGAGGTGGGTTTGTTTTTCAGGAAACCCACTCAGGGTTTTCCATTTGTTCTGGTTTGAAAGCAAAACCAGAGAGAGACTCAATGTCAGAAATACAATTTATTAGGAAAAAAAAATCAAAAATCATGCAATAATACATTAAAAAAAAAAAACCACTGATAAAGGCAGAATATAACCTGTCACTCTCTTGGTCAGGGTGCTGATAGCAGTCCAGTTGGAATGGTGGCTGCAGTCCTCCTGGAGTGGCAGATGTGGTTATGTTGGAGCAGTGATCCTGTAGCAGGGTGTAGCCTACCTCTGAAGTTCCAGTGTAAATGGCAGCTGTTGCTCTGGGGAATCCAGTGGAAAGGCAGCTTGTTTTGTCCCAAAGCCCAGATAATATCCAGGGGGGCATGCTTAGCTCTTCCCCCCTGGGTGGAGCATCTCACAATGGGCTGATATCATTCTATGAGTCATGAGGTGGGTCCATTAAACAGAAATGGCTCCTGGAGGGCATTATCTCTGAGTCATGCAGAAAGGCATTGATAGGCCTATTAACAGGAGATAAGGAATAAAACAATACCCCTCCTGTTTCAACAGCTCTTGAGGATGGAAATAGAGTACATCTTTATATTGTAACCTAGGTCATCTCTCACCAATGGAAGGGTGGGACCGAATAACTTCATATTTGGTGTCATTTTGTGCTCTGCTGGGAGTTTCCCGAGGGCTGGTAGTGCTGTTGGCTTCAGGAACAGTTTGGGTAATGGCTGTAGGACTGAGGGTTGGGTAAAAAACCAGAACAGTATTCTTGTATTTATAATCTTTTGTTACATGTCCAGTTTTCCTGCAGTTATAACAGTTTCCACTGCCTTTATTACATTCTGTATTGTGGGGAAGCACGTTTGCTGCAACCAGCATTTCAATTGCACCCTGGCTGGTGGCCTTGGCTAGGCTGGAGTCACGGTCTGAGACCGCTTGGAATATGCAAGCATCAACCATCTGAGCAATGGTAGGCTCAGGGTCAAGGGGGAGGCTGTGAAGAACCTTTCTGCAGTCAATACTGGCATTATAGAAAGCTAATTTGCTAATAAGATCATCCTGGACCTTTTGATCATCTACCTGTTTTTCCAGGGCTTTCATAAGGTGCTTTATGAACTTGATATAGCTCTCATCCAGGCCCTGGTGAATGTCAGTGAAGTCAGTGTGGGGTGTAGAATTATCAGGTGTTTGGAGGAGGGTGGACCATGCAGCGCCTTTGAGATCTTCCAGTATTGACTGGGGGAAGACTTCAGCCTTATACTGCAGTCTAGTATAGTCTCCTTCCCTGGTAATGCGGTCCATTGTGAGGTGTTGTCGCCCTTCTTCCTCAACATAACCTTTTGGTAACTCATGAACTTTTTTTATCCAAACTCCTTTCCAGAAAATAAATTCATCGGGTGACAATATAATTTTCATACATCGTTTTAAATTTTGTGATACCATTGTGTGGGCAGTAAATGGCACGTCCAGCAAATTGTTGAAATAGGGAGAACCCCTCCCATAATCCTTGGCAGCCTTTACTAAGTGATTCATTTCCCTATGGAGGTAGGGAATCCAAGATTCAGGTGGCACCTGTGCAGTATAAGCAGGGGCCAAAACCTAAATGGGAATCTATTCCCTATGGATTCCCATTTAGGTTTTGGCCCCTGCTTATACTGCACACCACCTGAATCTTGGATACGACCTCCCAGTCCCCCTCCTTTGCAGCTTTTCTCCGCATCCTCTGCCAAGAATCCTTGGGCTCATCCTCACTCTCAGATAAGCTATCACTCTTTTCCTCTGTAGAGGAGGCAGGTCTGCTGGCAGAGGCGCAGGCCTTTCTGCCAACCAGCAATGCCTGGCGTTGAAGGCCTTTGGTAGCCCAAATGGCTTCCTTCCAGTTGGCCCCATGTCCGGTTCCAGTGATGTGGGAACTGGAAGAAGCTGGACTGGAGAAGGGGTCTGGAAGTGGAGAGGTGGAGCCTGCGCCGGGGAGGAGCTTTCTGATGACAGGGGAGGGACCCAATGCAGCGGTGGAATTCAACATTAAGGTGAGACCCGTCACAGAGGAGGCACCTGAAGCAAAGGTGGGAAATGGGGATGAAGGTGGGAGGGAATCTAAAATGGCGGTCGCTCTAACAGGAGTATTGCCGTCTTGTGATTTATAGGAAGGAGGATTAGAACTAGGGAATGAAGGAATGTGGGTGAGGGAATATGTCAAGGCAGTATGGCCACTACCACCCTGAGGAGAGGACAGAAAAGGAGGGGAGATGGCAGACAGCAGATGGCTTGTCTGTGCCAAAGGGCGGGCGCCATCTCCCATCCTGTTCTCAGGGAACCTGGGTTCAGGAACGTGAAGGGCGGGTTGAATAAACCAGGGAAAAGGGTTGGAACCATGAACTCCTTAAATGATCCTATAAATTGAATGAAACAACAGATAAAATTTCCCAACTTTTAAAACCCCTTGTGTTTGTAAAATATAAAACTTTTCCCCGACAGCATCCCAAAACAATAACTGATAGACAGAATCAACAGAGATATCAGGAAGCTCCTCAAATAACCATGAACAATCCCTTTTAAACTCCCTTCAGAAATATAACTCCCCTCTAAATTTAAAACTCTCCAAAACTTAACAAAAACATCCTTTTCAGCTTGGGAATGAGTATTTCCCGTAGCTGCCCCCAATGGAAGAGGGAATGCACACCCACAGGAACAGAAAATCAGACGCCCAAACCCCTGGGAGCTCACTGCCACTCAGTCACTCACTCTCAGTCTCACAGGCACAATCTCCAGCCAACGTGGGGCTTGTGGGGAGCACCAGAGACAGCTTTCCCTTGCTTGTCCCCACCTGGCATCACTGCCTGCAGGGTTCTGTTCTAGCTGGAACCTGGGGACACTTTCTCAGCTGTGTCCCTGACAGGGATCTCTTCAAAGTACAAGAAACTTCAGGGTTTCAACAGAACTGAGTTCTTGAGGGTTCTGTGACATCACTGAGGGGATGGTGACATCACAGAGCTGGCTGTAACATCCCAGAGCTGGCTGTGACATCCCAGAGTAGGATGTGAAGCCATAGAGCAGAGTCTGCCATGAGAGAGGGTGGCTCTGTGGCATCAGGGAGTGGGTTGTGACATCACCGGGTAGCTGTGTAACATCACAGAGAAGGCTGTGACATCACAGAACAGATTGTGACATCACAGGGTGACTTTGTGACATCAGACTTCTGTGGCATCACAGCACTGCTGTATGACATCACAAGGGGACATAGAGTTGGTTCTGTGACATCACAGGGTCAGTGTGACATCACAGGGTCAGTGTGACATCACAAGGGCTGTGTGACATCACAGGGGCTGTGTGACATCACAGGGCCTGTGTGAGGTCACTGGGAAGGTCACTCTGCCCTGGCTCCCCTCACAGCTCCCCCCAGCGCAGTCCAACTCTGCTCGTGCACAGCAGGGTCCCCTGTCCCCCCGGGTCCCCTGCCCCCGGCCCCACAGCCTCCCCCAGAGGATGTTCCACGAGATCGACCCCCGAGCCTGACACGGGGACGGGGGGCCGGGGCCCTGGGGGTGGCACAGGGGGACAGGGACCCCCCGGCAGTGTCCCTGTGTCGTCCAGGGCCAGAGCCTGGGCCAGGGCTCCTTCACCCTGTTACGAACGAGGGCTTGAGAGCGCTGAAAAAATCCCCAGCAAGGGATCAGCAAAAACCAGATTGAATATTAACAACCAGCAGCACAAAGTTCCTTGGCAAGAGTCACTCTGCTCCTGACTGGACACTTCAGGCACACCAGGGAAACAAAGCAACAACAAAACCAAACAGAATCCAGGCAATCAAAGCAGAAATTAACCCAGAACTGTCCCTCTGTGTGTGTGTGTGACACAAGGACAGTGAGGGCAAGGATCAAAGGAATATGGCCTAAAAGCTTAACAGAGCTCAAACTTAACAGGACTTAACTTATATCTTAACCTTAACTGATACTTTCAACTTCACAATTTAGCAAAAGAGCAGAGCGTAACAGCATTCAACCTAAATAAAACCTTTTGACTTTGCAATTTTACAAAGGAATAAAACTTTACAATATTTTGCTTAGTTTATAACTTACACTAAAGGTAGCAACTTAGCAAAAGAACACCTTAGCAAAAGAACAACTCTTAGCAGCAATTAACTTCACTTAGGCCTTGTGATTTAACCTTTCCTACAGGCCTGACTGACTCAGCTATCCAAGGCACTCAAACTCCTCAGAGAGCAGCATTTCTGCCACATTTCCCCAGCACAAGCACTCCTGTGTGCACACAGACACCAAGAGTCAGTGCAAGGCACCTGTGAGAAATTCCCCTGAGGGCAGGAAATGCTCACTGAGGATGCTTTGGCATCTTCCCAGTGGGCAGAGTGCCGAGCCTGGAGGAGTGGGGGGATCGGCCCAGGCTCTGTCATTGTTCAGGATCCCCGAGTGCAGCAAACAGGAGAGTTCCCGGCTGGGAAAGGCCCCACCCAGAGGGAGTCGCTGGCCAGGAGAGCTCCAAGGGCTCCTTTTGGAGCGCTGTTTGCAGGGCCCCAAGAGAGGGGCTTCAGTCCCAGCAATGGTTCATCCTGGCTGCACTTGGCATCAACAGCTTTCTTTGGCAGTGTGAGAACAGGGATGTTGTGCCACTGAGGGAACAAAAACAGTTCCCAGGGCTGCTGCTAAAGGAACCAGGAGCTGGTTGGGCAGCAGCAGTGGCTGGAGCAGTGTTTGTGATGAGCTGCAGAGGAGCTGAGCCCAGGGGCTGTTGGCCAAGGTTGAGGCCCACGGAGCATTTCTCAGCTGGCAGGGCGGCCTGAGAAGGGGAGGGGGGAATGCAGCAGCACAGGGCCCATGGAACCAAGGGAGCATTGTGACACTGTGGAGCCTTGTGACACCAAGGGACCATTGTGACACTGTGGGACCCTGTGACAACAAGGGACCATTGTGACACTGTGGGGCCTCATGGAATCATGGAGAGCACTGTGACATTGCTGGGCCTCATGGATCCAAGGGGACTGTACTGACGCTGTGTGGCTCCATGGAATGTAGGGATCATTGTCACACTGAGAGGCCTCATCAAAACAAGGGGCCATTTTGACAGCGTGGGGCTGCATGGAACCATGGAGACCATTTGGACACTTTGGGGTGTTATGGAACCAAGGGGCCATGGTGACACTGAGGGGCACCATGGAAACACAGAGACCATTGTGACACGCCGGGGACTCATGGAAATATGGAGACCATTGTGACAGCGTGGGGCTGCATGGAACCATGGAGACCATTCGGACACTTTGGGGTGTTATGGAACCAAGGGGCCATGGTGACACTGAGGGGCACCATGGAAACACAGAGACCATTGTGACACTCAGGGGACTCATGGAAACATGGAGACCATTGTGACGCTGTGAGGCCTCATGGAATCAGTGAGACCATTGTGATCCTGGGAGGACCATTGTGATATTGTGGAGCCTCATGAAACCAAGAGGCCTTTGTGACACTGCAGGGCTGCATGGAACCAAAGGTCCATTGTGACACTGCAAGGCCTCCTGTCATCAGTGGTCCATAGTGACACTGTGGATCCAAAGGAGACCATTGTGACACGGCAAAACCCCAGGGTCCAAAGGTCCATTGTGACATTCCAGACCTCATGGAACAGAGGAGTCCTGTGACATTGTGGGGCCTGGGGAGCCACAGAGACCATTGTGACACTGCAAGGGCTCATGGAATCCTTGGGACCATTGTGACACTGCAGGGCCTTATGACACCTAGGGGCCACTGTGACATTGTGGGACCCAATGGAACCTAGGGGCCAGTGTGACACTGCAAGTCTTCTTGTAATCAAGGGGCCATTGTGACACTGCTGGAACCCATGGAATCAGGTCACCATTATGACACTGCGGGGTCCCATGGATCCAAGGAACCATTGTGACAATATGGAGCCCCACAAAACCAAGGGAACACAGAACAAGTCTGGCTGCTTTGGCCTCCCATAGACTGCCTGACTGGTCCAACTGACCTTTGCATGTTGAGTGTCACTTCTCATCTGCTGCTGAAACACTGAGGCTCTCTGTTTTCCTTCCCAATGGAAAAGAACTGTCCTTCTGCTCCAGGCGCCCATGGCCAGAATTGGGATTTCACCTCCAAAGGTCCTTATATCCAGGGATTCTTCCCATAGGAATATTGCCAGGACAAGTCTGGCAGGCAGTGGTTTCACAAGGGTCACCTCTCATCCGTCCCCAAAACATTGGGAAAGGCTCCATGCTCTCCTTCCTAAGGAAAGAACTGTCCTGCTTCTCCAGGTGCCCATGGCTGAGATTGGGTTTCCACCTCCAAAATTCCCTAAATCCAAACTCTGCAATTACTAAGTCTAGCTGGCCTTGGCCTGCTGAGGCTCTCACTTGCCTTCCAAACCTTGAGGCTCTGTGCTTTCCTTCCCATGGAAAAGAACTGTCCTTCTCAGCCAGGTGCCCATGGGCACAATTGGGATTTCACCTCCAACACTGCCTGTTGTGACAGACTGGAGGAGATCGTCTGCTCTAAACATTTTGTGTGTGGGGGGGGAGGAAGGGGCAGGTCCAGCCTTGCCCTGCCCTGTAAGCACAGCCCTTCCCTGCCCTGTGACCCCAAGGGGCCTCCAGTGGGTTTATGGTTTCTACCTGAACCGCGGCACACTGAACCCCCAGCACCGCCGTTCCACCCTGGGCACTGGGGCCCTCTTGGCTCTACTCAGTGCTGCTGCTGTACTCGGGGCACCCTAAACCCCGCTAGGGACCCGTGTCCCCGCACTCCAGGGATTGTGTGCGACTCACACTGCCCCGATCTTCCACGCACCCAGAGCTCCGTTTGGGGTTTGCGTGCCAATTCACCAATTCATCTGCCACCTTTACTCGAGTTTGGTGCACAGGAAAAACACCAAGCAGATATTCGTAAGAGGTCAAAATGACACAAAATTCTACTGGCAAAGTGCAAAAAATCAAGAACTTTGGAAGAGGATTTAACGCAACATCAAATTACACATAAAACACTTATCATAGCAGTAACTTCATTAACTTAGCCAATTTATCCTGGAAACATTAAAACACGCAAGCTGTTAGGGTATCCAAAACTGTTCCATAGAAAGAGCATTAGAAGGAGAAGAAAGAGAGAGAGACAGAAAGACAGAAGCTCTATAGAAAGACACACATATGACTAACAGCTCCTAGGGTTCCAGTGTGGGTGAGACACAAACCCCAGGAGAAGGCAGAGTCCATATCAGGGGCTCACCTTGTGCTCTATGTTTTTAAGCCCCCGGGCCCTTGTGAGCCTCCCCCAGGTGGGATTTCTGATCACACAGGCAATCAGGGCTGGGTTAGCACTGTACCCACTGTGTGACTGATTGACAGCTCATCCCAGGGTGTCTCAGGACATTGATCTCATCCAGCCTCTGACAGTGACCATGGTGACACAGGGGAACCTCATGGAACCGTGGGTCAGTTGTGACAATGTGGGTCCAAGGACACCACGGGAGATGTCATAGACAGGTAGAATAATGATAAAAGAAAAGCCTTTTGAAATGAAGCCTTGTTCAGCCATATCAATAGCTGGCCTATCATCTCTTCTGTGTGCAACTAAGCAATTACAAGTTCCCATGTGAAGCTATTTTGAGAATGAGACTTTGTGACCATTCTGTTCTGAGGGTGAAAAACAAATGCACCTGCAATAACAAGTAATTTGTCCCATGAGAATCAGTGAAGAGGTAAACAATACAATAGAGAGATTTGATGCACAAGTAAAATCTATTTTATTAACCAATAATCAACTAACTGATAAGAAATCTTTGAACGAACTAAAGGTGCACACAAGGTCTGTTAAACTGTGTAAAATGAGTTGTATGAATAAAGACTAAAGAGTTCTTCTCCATCTTAGCTTAGTCCTTTGGGATTTCAGTTCCCCCCTTCTTGGCGGCTTTGGGTTCTCCCTTCTTTCGAGCTTTGGGTTCCGCCTTCTTTGGGTCTTTGTCTTCCTTCTTCTCTGGGATTTTGGTTTCCTTCCTCTCTGATGCTTTGTTGTCCTTCTTCTCTGATGCTTTGATTTTCTTCCCTTCTGATGCTTTGCTTTCCTTCCTCTCTGGGATTTTGATTTCCTTCCTCTCTGGGATATTGGTTTCCTTTTTTGGGATTTTGGTTTCCTTATTCTCTCGGGTCTTGGTTTTCCCCTTTGCTGGTATTGGAGGTTGCTTGCCAACAGAGACACTCTTCTTTCCCTTCTTCTGCCTCTCTTCCTCCTTCCTCCTCTCTTCCTCCTCTAAGGCTTTTGCCTCCTCCTGCTCAAGCTTTTGAGCTGGCTCCTTCAGCTCCCTTCTGCAGACAAAACAGAAAACATGGCTGAGAGTCCCACCAGAACCTTAGGCTCCCTAGTCCTGACTGGCCCTGCACTTCATTCCTTGACCCTGAGGCCATTTCCGTGAATTCTCCTCAACCCACATAGGTTGGGAACATCCCAAGTGAGGGCATGGGTGGAAGGGGACCTCCAGGACCAGCCAAACCTGAGCTTTGCCATCATAAGGTGTTGACTGTGCCAGCTCCCTCTGAAGGCACAGCCAGACCCCTCCAGCCCCTGCCAAAGGCTGATCCAACAGCTCTCTGCGCTGGTGCCTGGAAATGCCCTTTGTCTCTTGGCTTCCCAGTTTAAAGCAGAGCACAAATTGCTGACATCTGCTTAGCTCTCCTACAGTTCTTACTCAGCTCATTCAGCCCCCTTCTCCCTGGGCATAGCTGAAGCATGATTTTAAAGAGTTCAGATTTCAGCTGAGGGTTAGAAGCAATTCCCATTCATCAGGATGTAGGTTAGATAGGCAGACCATAGGTTAATGATTATGAGATGCTTAAGCTGGAGCTGATTGTGCTATTGTTTACCATTAGGAGCTTCTTTCTAGAGGGAAGTGGAGGAAGTGAACTGTTATAAGAACATCTTGAAACCAGTAGAACGATGGTTAGCACCTGGGCTTGATGTCAATCAATCACTAAGCAGGGGACCTTGGATGGTGCCAGAGGGTCACAGAGACCTGATGAAGACATTCCTGACTTCATCCCTTAAGACCATTGACCCAATTCGAGACCACCAACCCAATTCAAGGGAAGAATTGCACAGGAGTGAAGGACCAATGACCTCATTTGAATACAGAGCAGGGATGGGAGGTGCTGGGGTTGTGCAGATGTATTGTATGTAAGATCTTGGGAAATAAAGAGAGGGCAAAGAACCTTGGACAACGCGGGCACGCCTTTTAGGGACGGCTCTGGTGCCGCCCACCGGTGTTAATAAACATCCCACTAACTTTAATTAGTTAGAGAGTCTCTGTCCGTGATCTTTGGTTTTAACGACTCCTAGCCTGCTCCTTCATGAGAACAATCCTATCAGTCAGAAAGCAAAGGCTGCAGGAACTCCTCTCCTGCAAGACAGGCTCGTGTCAGGCAGATTTCCTGCTGGAACCCAGCTGGGACCAAGCACCAAGCAAACCAGTGCTGGCTGCCATGGAAACCATTGGAAGCAGCCTCATCCGTCTCCTCCCCATGAAACCAACTTCAGCCTGGCCTGAAGAAGTCCTGCTGCACAGGCTTGCTTTAAGCACCTCCACTCCCAGCTCCACACTTGTGCCTGTGTGTCCTGAGCTGGGCTGCCTTGCTGGAGCTGAGCTTCTCCTGTGCTTGCCTACGGCTGCAGCTGCAGGGGAGCCTAAAGGACAGGAGCTTTTCTGGCTGCTGCGCCACCATAAGGAGAACCCTGGCAGATCAGCAGTGCAAGGACTTCATCTGTGGCAGAAGCAGGACCCAAACCAAGGTTTGCTCTGTGCCCCACGCCTGCCCATACTACAATCCCACTGTTCTGGTGAAGAAGGCAGATGATGAAGAAGATGCCACTCAACACCATGGACTTCAAGACACCTCTAGATGCGGTGCCAAGGCAAGCCCAGAGCCCAGCTCCCTGCAGGCAGCAGCTAAGCCAGCAGGGCTCAGAACTCAAATAGAGAAGAAGAGGTACTGTCTCAACAGAAGAAGGTCCTTCCTCTCTTGGCAGCCAGGGAGCTCAGAGTAGCCATCCCTGTGTTGCTGCTGGCCTTTGCTCTGCAGCTCCTCTGAGCTCAGAGGCCTTGGAGCAGGGAAGCCCTGCAGGGACAATAACCCATGGCAGAGCAGGAACCCACGGAAGGCTGACTCACCTGTCCCTGAGAGGGGCCTGTGAGCCACAGTTGATCTCCTGGGGGCTCAGGGAGGAGCTGACACGTGAGGCCGCCCTGGGCACCAGCACCTCGGAGGTGGAGCCTCCCTCCATGTGGCACAGCTCCGGGACATTGCAGGTGGTGGTGAGGTGGGCAGAGAAGGTGGAGGAGACCTGCTGGCTCTCTCCTGGCTGCAACACACCTGGCAGTGGCAGGATATTGAAAGCCTGGATGGAAGACAGGAGAGATTGAGGTGTTGAGCATGGAAATGGATCCAATGGAGCATCTTGGAGCAAAGTGCAGCTGTAGCCAGAGGGGCCTATTCCCCAAACACTGCCAGAATCACCCTCACCTCATCCTGCATCCATGCCATTGACCAGTGCAGGGACCATGGGGAAAATCTTCTCCCATACTCACGGGTCAATGCATTAATTAGTACATGACATGAAAGTGAACTGGGATGGCTCCTGGCAGTAGAAATTCTCTCTGATGCCCAACTTGCCTTTAAAAAGTTTCAAAACTTCCTGCTTTTAGAAAAGGAGGAGACTCAGAGTGAGAGCTCTTGGAGCTGAGGGAAGGAGTCCAGCCCAGCTCATCTGACTCCTGAGGCTCTTCCCCTCTCTCTCTGATTTAAATGCTTCTTTCTCAAGGTGCTACAGCAAAAGCTCCTGCAAAAATTTCCTATGGAGCACCTGAGGAGTTCCAGGGGGAGCAGTGCCCTCCACAGGTGCCGCACAGCGTCCTTGGGCAGCCCTGCAACGTGTCCTGCACGGCCTCTCCAACAAGCAGCTGCTCCGGCAGCACTTTGTGATGGGCCTGCAGGGATGGGAGGCCCCTCTGTGGCCAATGCTGAGGGCCCCCAGTGGCACTGGCAGCTCCAGCCCTGCTTGCCACACTGACAATGGGCACGGGAGACAGATTCCCTCTTGCCTTCTCTGCTCCCAGGGGAGTGTGCGCCACGTCCAGGGAGCACCTGAATCCCTCCAAGCCTCGAGGGAGGTGAGGATGCTCAGCAGTTGGTGCTGGCACCCAAAAAACAAGCCATTTTCTATGCTGGGAGGAAGAGACAGCCCCCCTGCAAAGTCTCCCTTTGTCAGACAGCTCCAGGGCCAGCAGTGCAATAGCAGCTCTGGGTGAAAGCAGAGCCCTGCAAACAGGGAGTCTGGCTGCCTTGGGAAGAGGCTCCATGGAGATCAGGATCACCCCAGCTTGCTCTGGGAGGGAAGCTGGAGGTGTTACCATGATGATGCAGAGAAAAGCCTCATCTTACATTGGGAAGGAAACAAGGCAAAAAATCCCACACTCAGCACAGGCCTGTAGGATCTGAGTCAGCTTCTCCAAGGAAAACTGTCCTATTTCTCCCTCCCCCTCAGCCCATGTCCAGCCACTGGCCCTGCTGCCCAGCCCACTGTCAGGGCACAGCACAGCAGGGCAGCAAAAAGGGAGCTCAGCACGAGCAGGACTTGGTGCTGGCAGGCTGGGGAGGCAAAGCAAGCAGTAGGTGCACAAGAAAATCTACCTCTGCTCCTGAAGAGTGGCTAAAATCCTGCACTTCTTTCAGGGCTCTGGCTGCCTCCTCCTGTCCAGTCCTGAAGTGCCTCCATTGAGTTGCTGCACAATCCAGACTGGTTCTCCTCTCCTTCGGTGGCTGGGGTTTGAATTTAGGTGGGTGGAGCTCATCTCTGGAAAATAAATAACTATGAACAGGGACCTGCAGTGGGAGGGAGGGAGGGACACCTGCACGAGCAGCTCCCGGCCAGGATGCAGCCCCTGGCTGAGTGCTCGCACGTTGAACTGAGAAATGGTTTGATCCAGCCCTTCCCAATCCAGGCTGGGGCAGGTCTGTTCTAAAGGCAGCCCAGGGATGACACTGAGGTGCTGCAGCAGCTGCAACTGCTTGCATTGAGCAACTACAGAGGACAGGCATTAACACCTGGTGGGGATGCAAAAAGCACAGTGGGAGAGGAAAAGACAGAGAAGGCAGCAAAAAGGTGAGATTTGAGACACCGAGGGGCAGACCCAGCCAGTGCCCAGCCAGCACAGCCCACCCAGTGCCCAAGGCCAGAAACTCGGCAGCTCCACCAGGGATTTATCAGGAATGTTCCCGTGACACTGCTGGTGGGTTGGTTGACATTTTCCAACACTCCCAGGTGACTCAGGTCGCATTCCCCATCCATCCATCCTTCCATCCATCCATCCATCCATCCATCCATCCATCCTTCCATCCATACATACACAGGCTGTGGTGCTGGGATCCTGCCAAGCTCTGCCAGCCTTGGGCTTGGGGAGATTTCTGCCAGCTGTCCTGAGCTCCATAATTGTGCCCTCTGTTCCAGGAAGCAAGCAAGAAAGATTTTAAAAAACCCAAAACAAACCACAACAGACAAACCTAAAAAAGCTTCAACAGCTCAACCCTGCTCAAGTTTTTTCTTTAGGGACAGCTACCACTCTCCAGCTGAAATGCTGGGCTTTTGGGGAAAAAGAAAATTACATGTTCACCTCCAAATCAAAAAGGATTAAGGTAAGAGAACCTTTTGCAACTAAAAATTATTGGCCCAAAGCTTTTATTTTTGCAAGAAATCTCTAGGTAAGACCAGCCTGACAGTTAAACAACTGGTTCTTCTGGTGGGGAGAAACCCTCCTCTTTAAGGAAAGCAGCCTGATAGTTGAAAGCAACTGTTTGGTCAAACTTCAGGCTCCCTGGCACAGCCTGCATTGCCTTTCCTACCTGTTCACTGATTTACAGGCAGTGCCACGATGGCCCAGGTTCAGATGTTTGGTGCCATCCAGGGAATTTGGCATTGCCATTTCCATATGTTTTAATTGAAGTTTCAGTCCTTGCAAACACTCTTCAAATGCCAGCTTTCCTTTCTTTTACAGAAAGCTCAAGGTTCCTAGAAGACTTTTGACATCCTCTTTTGTGCTCAGAGAGATGACATTTTCCAACAGATGCTTCCAAAGTTAACAGCATTTGAAAGAATAATGAACTCAAATCCCCCTGGATTCCAGCTTCGCCCAACTCCATTCTGTGTCAGACACTGAGATTCCCACCTCTAAGGCAGGAGCTGTTTGTGCCCCCATCCCTCCTGTCCTTCTCCCCAGCAGCCTGTGCCTGTTTTCCCCGGCAGAATCCCTGTCCCTGTGCACCCTGCCAGGAGCAGCTGCACACAGGCTCACATCTCCCCTTGCCCTCACCAGGGGGTTTCTCTCATCCCCGAACACGCCGATGAGAACGTTGGTGCGATGAGTGCCCAGGGCCTGCACTGCCACCACAACTGGGATCTCTGCTGTGCTCTGGGGCTGCACAATCCCACAGGGCTTGGGGCTGGAGTAGAGCACAGCAGAGTCCTCCTTGCGTTTCTGGAAGGGACACAATGAAACGCAGATTCAGAGGGAACTCTCAAGAAACTTTAGGCTCCTTAACATCCACCACAACAGACACTTACACACACCTTTAAAACTCCCCAGGACAAAGGTCAAAGGCACAAACAAGATGCAAGAATTGTAGGGTAAGCACTCCCAGGGCATCCTGCAAGGAGGCTGCCAGCACAGGCACTGGTGTCTGTGGGTGCAGCAGCTTTTCACAACCCTCTAAGATCTCCCACAGGAAAACACCCTGAGGACTAGAACATCAACTGTTTCCTCAGGAGCTTAAACTGCCTCCTAAAGTTTACAGTAGGGTAGGATCCTGTTCTCAGCAGATCTTTAGGACTGATTAGAAACCAGCAAGGTCTTATCCAAACCCTTTTTCCCCTAATAATCTCCTCAGGAATATTTGACAGGAGGAGGTGGATGTGATGCCAAACCTGGGGAATTAGCCCGTAGCAGCCAGGAAGGTGGCTGGGATTCCTAATGAGGATCTTCCTCTCATAGGGCACCTTCAGGTGGCACTCATCACACAGCAGCACTTGGGGGGACACTTGGAGCTCAGGAACGAGACATCTGGGCAAAGAGATGACCCCAGAACAATCAGAGATACTGAGAGAATGGAGAATGCCTACCCCCAAAGATTGCGAAATGGAGCAGAACACATTGGTCACTGTCAAATGCACATTGAAGAGCCCTACAGGGATAAATTGCCTTCTACCTCTTCCCACTCCAACATGTCTTGTCAAGGAGGGGCAAACCCTGAGAGGCAGCACCCAGAGGCTGCCAAGTGCCCCAGGCAGAGCACTTTGCCCCACAGCTGCCTCAGCCCCTCCTTTACCCAGGAAGGCTGGCAAGGACTCCTGGAAGAGTCCCAGTGACCCACGAGCTCTGGGGGAGCCTTGCCAACAAGGATCAGTGCTCCCTAAGGCTCAAGGAACACACAGCTCCAGGGTCTCAGTAAAAATGACTCCCTTCTCTGCCATGGTGCTGTTGCCCTGCCTGAGAACTCAGCTCTTTGCCCCAGCCCTGGAGGGCACGAGACAGCAGCTGCCCCACAGAGGGGCTGATCAGCCCCTGCCAGGCCCTGCAGCTCCCTGGCTCCTTCACTGCACAGCTCCAGGCACTGCCTGGCCCCAGCTCCACCTGCTGTACACAATGGCAGCCCAGGCACTGCCTGGATGGCTCTGCCTGGCACAGCGAACAGCACCAGGGAGCTGCATCCCTCTGGGCATCACACTGACACCCACAGCAGCACAGCAGCATGGAATTCTGCTGCAGCAACGACGACTTTTGCTCTCAACTCTGACAACATTAAAGCTCAAAATGGGAAGCAGAGGGAAGGACAAAAACTGGAGCTGACCTGCCACATCAAGGGCTGCTTTCCCCTTGTCAGACCTTGCCCTCCCCACTCTTGCTGGGAGCCACTTCCCCCCTGCCATGTGCCCTCACGGACAGAGCCAGAGCCTGACTCTCAGCAGCTGCTTGCTGTGGCCCAAACCAGTGCACGGTGCTCACAACCAGCACAACCCCACCTCTTGCAGCCAGAAGGAGAGGAGGCCCTTGGGAAATTTGTTCCACCTCAAGCACCAAAAACAAGGCCAATCAATGATATCATTCCTGGTGCCTTTAGAAGAGGGCCCAGGACCATGCTGGGCTGTGAGCAAACGTGCTTTTCACCACGGGCTGCTGCCCAAGCACTGCTGTTCTCGTGTCCAGCTGGCACAACATGAGGGCATTCAGCAGCACTTCTCCTTGGCAGCTGCAGCCAGCACAGCCTGGGCAAGGCAGTGCCTGCGGGAGGCCAGGCAAGGGCTGGTACCTGGCTGTGATGATCAGGGCTGCCACTCCCTTGCCAATACCCTCCAGGTCCACCAGCAATCTCCGGTAGAACTCCATCACTGTGTTGGAGCACAGGGTCACCTGGTGGAAGAGAAGAACAGTCAATTCTTCCTTCCAAAAGCTCATTACCCACGGGTGATATCCTCCAGTTCCTGAGGGAGGATTTGCCCTTCATTCTTCTGCTGCTCCATGTGTAGAGCACAGTCTCAGAGTAACAAAAGCCTTCTGGCAATACCAGATTTGTTAAACACACCTTGCTATCAGGGCACGGGTCAGCTACATTAAAACATTAGACTACAGCTCCATGCACCACTGCATTCAAATTAAGGGGCCAATTGCTCATCTGACTACAAAGACATCCATGCAGAGGAAATCTGACTTGACCACAATGAGTTCAGCTTTGCAGCAGGAGGCTGAGGGCAAAGTGTGGCCCAGCAGGTGCTGGGCAGTTCATGGCTGCCCTGGGACCCCGAGCCCAGGCTGGCTCTGAGAACTCCAGCCCCACGCCAGGAGTGGGGAACTGCACCAGGGTGGGCATTGACCAGAGGCAGAATCCTCAGAAATGCCCCAGGGTGGGCATTGACCACAGGCAGAACCCTCAGAGCCTCTTGCTCAACACCGCAAGAGACAAGCCACCAACGGGACCAGGCAGAGGAGAAAGGAGGAGGATCTCTGTCTTGAAGTTCCACAAGGAAGGGTTTATTCCAAGCAAAAGGATCAGAGCCAAAAGAGCCCTGCACACTCCTGTGCAAGGAATTTTGTACAGACACAAAGCAGGGGGTGGATACAAACAGCAAACCAAAAGAGAATCCTCAGCAGAGCACTGAGGGGATTACATCAAGTGTCTGGGGCCACTTTGGATAGGAGGGTGGGGAGGATGGCTCACATGGGCCAATGGGGCCTCCAGGAATAGGGGAATTCCAAAGGGGTGTTGCAGACAGGGATTGGCTCCAGGTTAAATTGGCAAAGAAGGTTGGGGAACAAAAGGGGCTGGGTTTGACAGGAAGGGAGAGAGCTGGAACAAGGGGCAGGGAATGGCATGAGGGACAGCTTTGTGGGAGGGTAAAACCCAGGGGTAAACCAACTCGGGGAGAACACGGGATGCAACAAAACAAACCACTTAACAAGGAATCAATACAATAAATTTGAACCGCTACACATGGCTGCAGATTTTTTGTCTCCACTGGAGCTTCCTGCAGTGAACACAAATCATTCTGCTCTCCAGGAGGGGGGAAATGAGACCAATGACATCTCTCTAACAGTCACCTTCTGCCCTCATCCTTGATCTGCCCCGTTGCAATCAAATCAATCGCTCTCAAAAACACAAGAATGGCTTCAGGCCTTGGCCATAAGGTCTGTGAGCTCAGCATACGATTTTGGAAAGCAAACAGTGCTCCCTGAGGAACATCCCGAGTAAGCCAGCTAGCAGAGGCCCCCAGCAGTGCAGATCTCTCAGTGCCAGGATGCTCCAAGCTGGCACCAGAGCTAAAGCCCTCCCACCCTGCAGTGCAGCTCCAGCCCTGGTGCTGCAGCGGCTGTGGCTGGGCTCTTGCCGTACCTCGATGTCCTGGTGTCCCTGGGGGAGGATGGTGCCTTGGCTGGGATTCATGGTGAACTCCCTGGGCTCCACATGGAAATGGATTCCCTTCCTCCAGGCCGGGTCGGTGTCCCTGCGGATCTGATCCACGCTGTCCACAGCCGGCTGCGTGCCATCGTCCGACATGCGGAGCTGGAACGCCAGGGGCACCGCGGAACTGTTGGTGAGGCGGCAGCGCTGCGTGTAGGGAAAGCCTGGGCAAGGACACAAATATCCATTCAGGCACCCAACAGGGCATGATCCTGGGGGCAAGATACTACAGCTCACCTAGAAGCTGCATGAGGAATTAATCGTCACTTAGTTCCCTTTGACACAGATTCCAGACTGCAGCCTTGAAAATGCCCACTCCTAGCCCTGCTGAACACTGCAAGCTTCTCTCTTTGGGATGGGGACCAGCTCCCTCACCTGCCCCAAACCAGCACCAGTTCTCTCTCAGTGATGAGTGTGCACCCAGACCCAGCATTTACTCTGAGAATTCAAGCTGTCCAATTCCGTGCTCAGCCTGCCAACACTCCCACCTTTTTCAAGACATATAAACAGTGAGTTGTCAGTGAGAAGAAGCTACAGCGAAAGAAAGTAAGGATGGAATCAGGAACTAGAACGTGATGCAAAGCACCCTAATGCAGCTTCTCTCTGCAGGATCCTTAAGGCATCTCTTGCTTTGGGCCAAACAGACTGAGCACGTGACAGCTCAGAGCCCACTCAACTGGGGACACAGCCAAGCCTTGCTTTGAGATTAGCAATTAGGAACCAGGTCCCACCTCAGCCCACAAACAGGGACATCACAGCCATGCTGCTCACTGAGAGTGCTGCCTGCAAGGCTTCACCCCACTTTGGCTCTGAGATTTGCTTTCCATCCTGCAAAGCCAGAGATACAGCCACTCATGGTGGGGATGTCCTGCAGAGCGCGCAGAGCAGCCACAGCCTGCTCTGCACTGCACATCTGGCTGGGCTGACCAGCTCTGTGGGGAGGAGACTTCTCCCCAGGCCTGCTCACCAAGAGTCACTGGGACACAGATGGGGAGAAAAAACAACTGCAGCTGCAGCCCAGAGCTTCTCTGTGCCCATCCAAGTGACCACTGCCAGCTCCAGCAGGGACTCCAGCAGGGAGGCAAGAGAGGCACAAAAAGGACAAACCCAGATGTCAAAACCTCCAATGAGACTGAGGCCAGCACATGCAGACAACAGTCAACAGTTACAAAGAAGCAAAGATACAACAGCTGCCTTCAGCCAAAGAGCCCTTAGGAATGAAATTGGATTCAGCAGGATCTGAATCTCCTGCTTCAGACCCATATTTCCATCTCTTGCCTTTCGTGTTTCATTCCTTCCAAAGGCAACTTGACAAGCGCCTCCATGGTGATGCAGGCTGGGGAAGAAGCAGCTCAAAAAAGGCAATGAGTTTCCTTCAGAAGTTCATGAACTTCATTGTTCTGGGTTTAGGCTTGGCAGTGAATGTTGCCCTTGGTCTGGGAAGGGGGATAGCAGTTCTGGGGGGTTCTGGGGGGGTTTGGCCCTGGGCTGGGCTTTTCCCTTGGGGTTTTTTGGGAGTTGTGGCGTGATGCCGTGGGCGGCTGTGCAGTGGGAGCTGAGGCTGGGCAGGGAGCGGAGCTTCCCTTCCTCCCGCTCGGGGGTCGCAGCTCGGCCGCTGCTGCTGCGGGAGGTTTGTGCTTGGCCCGGGGCTGCCCTGGCTGCAGCTCAGCGCTGGCACTGACCCTGCCTGCCTGCCCCGCTGCTGCTGCTGCTGGGCACTGCCCACATCCCCCTGCCCTCTGGGGCTGTGCAAAAGGAGCATTTCCTCCTTCCCTTCCCTTCCCTTCCCTTCCCTTCCCTTCCCTTCCCTTCCCTTCCCGCACCGGCTGGGGGGGGACCACTGCCCTGCCAGAGCCCACAGCTCCTCCTGCTGTGACCAGAACTCCACCAAAGGGGAAAAACAGGACTTGGCATCTGGGAAATGTCTGTTCTTGTCTTGTCTGTGCTCTCCTGAGATAGTCTAGCAAAGAACTGTTATTCCTTTTCCCACAGTTTTGCCTGGGAGCCCTGTCATTTCAAAGGGATAATCATTTGGAGGGAGGGGCTCATCTTTCCATTGCAGCAAGATTCCCACCTTCCTTGGCAGACATCTGTCTTTTAAAGCAGCACAGAGACACCAGAAAATACTGCCTTTCTATTCCTTGCTTCCATTGGATCTCACAATGGCAAAATGCCCCCTGAGGCAGCAGCAGCAGCAGCAGCCCTGCAGTTCACAGCCTGAAGAGGCTGCTGGGGCAGAGCAGGAGTGAGGGATGCTTTTCTGTTGGAAGGCACAGAGCCCTGAGGCTGTGTCCCAGCCCAGGGAACACTCACCAAAGGAGATGTCCCCGAAGTCGAGCTCAGCCAGGTCGAAGTGTAAACTCGGTGCAGTGACGCTGCCCCTGGAGGCCGAGGACAGAGCAGGCAATGGCTCGGTTAAAGGCACAAGACTCTGTGCTTTGATGCTCAGGGACAGCTCAGGGGAAATGTGCTTCTGCCCAGCAGCTGCTGGGCTTTGTGCCCTTCTACAGCCCCAGTGAGGAAACAAAAGTTCCTGGCCTTGGTGCTTTGTTGCTGGTCAATCTGTCACTTCAAATGTGTTCTGGGGACTTTGCTGATGAATGCATCACACACAAAAACAAAGAGAACATCTGCCAAGCTGAACTTTGTTCATGTCAGTAGTAACAGCTGATGAACTCACTTCAGGTTCTGCTCATTAAGGACCTCTTGCTGTAATTATGGGCTGACCTGTTCCCATTGCCACTGGTGAGAACATCACTGCTGGCTGATGGAGAAGCCTTGGGCCAGCAATGTTCATGTGCTGGACGTGCGACTTTGGAGGCAGGGGAGGAAAGACAAGGCCCCAGCAGCCCCACAGCCAGATCAGTGCTCGTGCTCCTGCATCTGCCCCGGGGCTGATGCCAGCACGGCTGCAGCTCTGCTGGGGCTGGGGGGATCAGGGCCTGCTGGGGGCAAGGCACAGCATTCTGTTCTTAGTCTTTGGCCAGAAATTTCACCACAATAGAGAAGCTGCCAGTTAGGGGAATCCCTGGCCACGCTTCAGCACTACCTTCCATTCCATTCCCTTCCCACTCCTGCCCCATGTTACATGCTCCTGCCTTCAGGTGGCAGGATGGGAATAACATTCCAGGGATGACTTCAGGGCTTGCCTGAGAAAGAAGGTGTCTTCTTCTTTTCAAATTATCAGGAGAAGAGGATCCAGCCAAGTTCAGGACTCAGCTGTCAGCACTGAAAAACTGAGTGCAAATCAGCCCCCGCATCTCTTCAATCCCTGGGCGGTACCCACCAGACTCCTCTGTTCCTGCTGTAGCACTCATCTCTCACACACACCTGGCTCCCCAAGACCCGAAGACACAAGCTCTACAAGTCTACAGCTAAACATAACTCCTCTGAATTTCAGCCAACACCACTAAATTGTTCCCTGAGCCCACAGCTAGAAGAGCTGTGAAGGAGACATCCCTGACACTGTAAGAACCAAAGGAAAATCACTGCCAAGAGATAGGCCTGGAAAGCTAAATTTTGGGCTTTTCTCTGTTAATTGTGAGCTGCTCCTTAAGACACTTCTCATCCTGTTAGATCCATCCTCTCAATGAATCACTGCTGCACCTGACAGGCAGAAAAGATAAGGTATGGAGGGGTTTTAAAAAGGTTGTTTTCTTCTGCTTTTATAACTAGGTCCATTGACATGTTTGTTTTCTTGTATGGCATCTAAAGACAGGTCCATGTCTCCCAATGGCACCTTGCAACCCCCAGACACTGCTCTTGCTTTGAGCAGTGTGTTTGCTCAGATGATTTCCAGAGGTCCCCTCCAGGACCACTGCAAAGCCACGTGCCTGTGGCCTCCCAGAGAATGGCTCTGTTTGGCTGACAGTGCTGAGGAAGCATTTCAGAAGCTGCTTGTGCTCAGCAGGGTGCAAGCCAGCTCCCAACATGTTCCAGCAGCCTCCAGGAAATCTGGGACACAGAAAGCTCCAAGGCCACTGAAAGCAAGAGCAGATGCCTTCCATCCTGCTCACTTCCAGCCAGGCTGCAGGGCAGCAGATCCGATGCTTGGTTCCTTCTGTAGCTCTTTCCCAACTCTGCTCTCACCCAAAGGTGTTTGCACAGTGACAGATGAGCTGCCTCACCTCTGGGTGCTCAGCTGGTACCGAGCTGCCCGGGCACCGACACTGCGCACCAGCCGAGTCTGCTGGGCGCTGACCTTGACTGGACACTTGGAGAAGTCCAGCTGGGCAGGGAAGTCCAGCACAGCTCGGGCACCAATGGCCCGAATTGGCACAACAATCCTTTCCCTTGCAGTGAGGATCACAAGCTCGTGGCAATAATCCTGCAGGAAAAGAGACTGGCTCAGCACAGGACATTTAGTGCCATCCCCATGGCAGAAGAAAAACCATTTCCTATACCCCTTCAAGGGCATCCATTTACCTATTGCACCCTCAAATGAACACGAAGTTCTACTACTATGTCACATTTTAAAGGCACCAGTGCACTTTGCAAAATCTGTCTCAGTGGCATTCAGCTCTTGTGTCACTTGGCTCATAGAGATAACAGCCCTAGGCCACCATCATTTTTACTCTAAACTTTAATGATGTTAAAGAATTCCTAAGCCCCTTCTAAGCAACATGGAGCTGGGGAACACAGGACATTGCTCTTTAAGCTTCTATATTCCCACTGTCTGAGAATAGGACAAAGTGTTCAACTGACTCTAAGCAGCAAAAGGAAGAGGAGAAAACAGCTGCACCCAAAGACATCCTGCACCTCTGGCTTGGTGCAGAAACATCAGTTGGCTCACAACTCCCCTCTAACTTTGCCTGTCCAACCAAGTCAGGAGAAGAACCGTGCTAAGAGGTAGCAGGATGCTGTTGGAAAGGGCCTCTCTTTGTTTCCCTGCCAGGCTTCCTCCCTTCCATGCCATGCCCTCAACCCTTCTGTATGAACAAGCCTCCAGATCAGAACATGAACCCTCCAGATCCCAGCACTGAGATCAGACTTGCCAGGGCCTCAGCACTGCTGTTCAAACCTCCCCACAAAAGCACCTTTGGCACGGAATGGGTGCCAGCTGACAGAGCAAGCACAGCGACAGGCATGAAGACAGAGCCCCAGCAGTGTCACTGCCACGGGCTCTGGGCTCACAGCTCTGCCTGCAGCTTGTACCTGCCCTACACCAGCTCCTTCAGGCAGGTGTTCAAGTCCCCTGCAGCTCAGCAATCTCCTGCTGACCAAGAGCACCCAGAGCCCAGTGTGCCTGTGCCAGGCCGGGCTCACAGGCACAGCACATCCTCTGCCCTGTCCCTGCAGCTGTGCCATGCTCATTTGTGCTCTGGGACAGCACAGCTGCAAGGCTGCACAACAGAGGGAGTGAAAAAGCACCGGCTTTGCTCCAGCCCAGGGACAGGCAGGGAAGCTGTTGGCAGTCCAGGAAGGAGGAAAGCTCTCTGACCTCTTTGTTCCTCTGGTGTTTTCCATCAGAATGAAACCCCTTCCACTGCACCTAGAGATGGCCCAACATCTATCAGCAGCCCTCTGTCATTTTCATCCTGTTTCCTGTGCATCTTCCCTTGGCAATGCTCAGCAATGTGCACGGAGGGGAAGCAGAGCCTCTCAGGCCTGGCTGCAGTGCCTGCCAGCAGTGCCAAGGTGTGACTGGCTGCAGGCTGCCTGCCCACGCCTGGAGCCCAGCTCACAGCATGCAATGGGCTGGAGCCAGAGTGCAGGGAAAACAATGGCTGTGGAGATCATTGTGTACTGTGGCTCCTCCAGCCTCACCTTGTTCTTGCTGGGGGTGAAGCGGATGTGCACAGGGGCAGAGGCGCCCGGCGGCACGGCACGGTACACATCGCTGGAGCTCACCAGCTGGAAGTAAGGTGAGCTCTCCATGGAGACCTTCACCACGTGAAGAAACTGCAGCAAAGACATGAAATTTGATTTTGCCACTTGTGGAAACAGGACGAGAGGAGACCTGTCCATGCCCTGCTACCATCCCTCCCTTGCCCCTTTTCCAAAGCACTTTCCGCTGAGCAGGCACAGGCACATCATTCACAAGGCTGAACTTGAATCCCTTCTCTCTGGCTCCCGCATTTTGGCCAGGGGCAGTAGGGCAGTGCCTGCTGGGAAGGAAGGGCTGAGCAGGTCAGCACCAGCAGGATGGAGACACAGCATCTGAACCAAGTCACCTGCGTATTCAACAAGGCCAAAAAAACCTGCTGGCTTCTGCCTGCACACAGCCATGAAGTTGTCATGTTCCAGAGGGGGAATGTGCTACCTAAAAGCAAACCAGCACATTACTGTGGGGCAAGGAAGAAATTCCCTTCCAGCAGATCAGGTTTGGGTAGGGACCTTCTGGGGATACAGTCAGGCAGGCAGAGCAGCAAGACAGGAGACCAAACACTGGGGTCTTACTGGGAATAAAAGCAAACCTGAAAAGCAAAAGAAGGAATGAACACAGCAAGACAATCCCTAAAACAAGGAGATGGCAAAGAGAATTTAAATGGGCAGTAAAGCAGCAAGGAAGAATCATAAAACCATGAGAGCAACCAGCTTGCCAAAAGTAACAGAAACACAGACAGGCGGTGTCTATTGACCATGGGGCTTCAGAGGCATTTTCTGCCTGGAGAAACAGGACCAGCACTGACTGACAGTGTGGTTCCAGTATGAAAAGCCAATCTTGGCTCTCCAGGGCTTCCTGCTGCCTGTGAAGGCAAGCTGGGCTGCTGGGCATTCCTGCCTGCAGCCAGGAGGCCAGGTTCTGCCCTCTGGGGTACCCATGCACAGCACACATGCATTTTCTAACACACTGATATCATCAACCCCTGAGCACCAAAATGCTCTCCAAAAGTCTAAACCAGATGATTTGGACTCCCTCCTGTCTCCTCCCACCAGCCCACTCTTGGCACAAGCCTCACTTGAGAAAATGTTTCCCTGACTGAAATTCAAATGGTCTCAAGTTTTCCTCTTTACAGTGGAACACAACTGACAGTTTTCAACTGTTTCCCTCTCAGCTCTCTTGGGAAACTGCAAAACAATCCCAATTTCTTCAGCTGAAGGTGGAAACCTCCAGGAGCACATGGCTTTGGATGTGCTGTGCTTCTGCAAAGGGAAAGCAGAGCACTGTGTTGCTTTTGGAAAAGCTGAGCAGAGCTGGATGAAGCTGAGCAGGAGCCTCAAGTGGCACCTAAAGGCCTCTCACTGCTTCTGCTCCATCACTCTGATTGCAGGGCTCTTGCAGAACACGGTTCCTGCAGGGCCAATGCCATTAGTGACAAGTGATTCCAGCATAAAGTGCAGAAGGCTCAGCCCCTGAGCTTTGCCTGTGAGCTGCACAAAGGGAGCCAAACTGGCTGAGAGAGGCAGAGATTCCTACCAGGAGCCAAGAATAACCAAGGAGACACAGGGTGTGCTATAGACCCAAGGCCAAGCATGAGAGCAGGTAAGAACTGTACAGCCCTCAACATTCCTGTCAATCCAGAGCTTTCAAGAGAAGGAAACTCCTTTGGGATAGACACCATCAACGCCTGGCCAAAATCTGGGGACAGTTCCCAGCAGGAAGATTTCCACCATCTTGTAGAAGAAGGTGCTGAGACATTTTCTTCTGCATGTGCTGCAGCAGATAACTTGCTTTGCTGTACACTGAGGGAATGACAGCACTCTCCTCTTCCAGCACAGCGTTAAAGCTTCACGTGCCAGCACTTACCTTGTCCTTATTCATGAGAGACAGCACCATTTCAGAGACCTCCCGAGCGACGAAGTTCTGAAATACCAGCTCTGGTGGGGAAACCCCAAACCAGCTCTGTTTCGGAGCAGCTGACGGCAGCTGGAGAGGAGAGAGAGCAGGGAGAGCTTCAGCTGCTGGGAGGAAGGTTCATGCAGGAGAATCTTCCACTGATCCCCAGTGAAGTACAGACTCTGGGGGAGCACTTCTGCCCAGCCCACACTGGGCAAACAGTGGCTCACCCACCTCTGCTCTGAGCTGATCCACAGCTGCTGGGCCACACAGAGCAGGCTCAAGCCAAGCTGCTCTTCTGGCATGGATTTCTCCAGGTCTCTTTCTCCAGAATGCCAGGCAGCACTTTCCTAAAACACAGCCCTGTGCCCATGTGGTCACAGAGCTCTGGGGCACTGACTGAGCACTCAAGGAGTAAGTAAAACCCATGAATTTACAGGAGACTCCATAGGAAAGAATTTGGGATGTCTTTTACTCTGAGACAGGGAAACCGAGGCCCACACAACTGCAAATATCTTTTTTGCTCTACAACTTAGACATCTGTAAGAAGAGCACAGGACCAGAGGTGGTGTGAGAGATGAGGTGACACTTGGCTGAAGCCAAAAGGTTATTAAGCAAAAGAATGGAATTTGTTGGTTCTGTGTGTTATTTCTGGTTTGCATTTGTTCAGGTTGGTTTGTTGAGTGTCACAGTGAGAGGGACAGGGTTGAAGACCTGACCAAAAGGAAGGAGGACGAGAAGGGAGGGCACAGAAAAGTTGGTGCTCAGTAGAGAATGGAAGCTCCTGAGTACCCATCCAATGGCAAAGGGCACAGGGACCGCCCCAGCCGGGTACAAAGGGGATACAAAGATTGCCATTTTCTCAGAGGGTGTGTGTGTGCGCTTGGCTCTCAGGGAGGGAGACATCCCCAGCTCAGCTGAATCGTTACTAAAAAACACTTTTCTTTTGCTGTGATGATTTTTTTCCTTTTCATTGTATTTAAAAGTTAGTGTGTTCCAAAGAGAGGAAAAGGCAAAAATAAAAAGACAAATGAGCTGAAAATAAAAAGACAAGTGAGGTGAATGCTGAATGAGGATAAGGTTCAGTTATTTTCTCAGCAACTTGGGTAAAAGTAGAGTTGGTATCTCCTTTTTCAATGGCCTTTAAATGGGTGCTTTCTTGTCACTACTGCGATCCAATTTCATGCCACTCTAGAGGCACGTCTGGAATGACACAACAACAGCAAATGCTTCTGGAGCAGAGACATTGCTTGGAGAAAACTCTGCCCTGCTTTCTCTGCCTTCTCCAGCCACACTGCTGTCACTGCAGAGACACAAGCAGCTCTCCTCTGTGACTTCACAGCAGACACATTCCGCTGAAGGGAGTGGCTGCAGCACACTGTCCCTTAGCTGTGCCCTTCCCTGAGGTGTTCCCAAGGCTCCTCTCCAGGACAATCCTTTACCTGGATTGTGTCTCTTGCTGCCAATTTCCTGCTCAACAGCCCACCTCAGTCACCTACCCGTTTGGACTGTGCTTTATACCGAGCTAGTCCTGCCAGAAAGGCAGCTTTAAACACACCTCTGAGAAGGCACTGATCCAGACAAAGCACATCCATTCCCCTCTGCCCAGGGCCAGTCCCCTGTACATCTGGCAGCCTGCAAAATCTAACACCCCGTCAGGGTCCAACACATTGTTCCAGCCCAAAGCAGAAATGCAATTTGTTGTGTTCAATCTGAAGTAATTCCTGCACATCCTTGGCCTTCAAAGGCCAACGCTGCCACTCTGCAGCGAATCCTGTGACCCCGAGCATTTGATGGTGACCACACCAAAGCAAGAGGTGGCTCCTTCAGCAGGAGAATGGCAAAGGGCAATTTTGGGTCTCTGTGTCCCCAGCCTTCCTCCCCTTGTTTTAGCAATGGCAGCTGCACTCCAGCACACCCCAGCAGCTTCAGCAGAGGGTATTTGTGTTGGCTTAGTGCAGATCAGGACTCCCAGTCCACCACTCCCAGCACCTTGCAATGACAGCAGGACCTGGACACTGAGGTATTTTGCTGGAGGCAATCCTGTCACAAACACACACCCTCTTCAAACTTCATGTGAAACAGAAAGGAAAAGAGCAGGAAAAGGCTACCTTTGGGCGAGTCTCACTCCTGTCTAGAAATGGGCCAATTCTGGGCAGAATACTCCCCCCAGTGCTGGCCTCCTTCTTCCTGCTGAGAAACTTCTCCCTCTGGAACTTAGAGGGAAGCAGCTGAAAGGCAAAAGTAAACCAGCTAGAGCCTCAGAGTTGTGCTTGTTCAGAAAGGCTTTTCGTGAACAAGTGGCACTGGTGAATAACTTGTGATCACAGCCACTAGGACAGCCCTGGGAGCCCTGGGAATTTCCGGCTGAAATACTTAGCATCAGTGAATTAATAATAAAGAGTGGAACACACATACTCCAGCCATATGGCTCTGTCCCATTGGCTTCTCCATGATTGCATGGGACATGGTTGGGGATTTCTGCTCTTTGGGCATTTGTTTTCTCTTATGTTTCGTTGGATTGAGGCAGTGACCTTTCCAGAGAATGGGGAGGAGCTCTCAGAACTGCCTGAACTCCATCCCTGCACAACGCTCAGAACTCACAGCAAGGAGATATCGCTGCTGGATGAGTCCAAGAGATGCAAGAAAGGAACACTGTACCAAGAGTGAGGTGCACAGGAATGTGTCCAGGTTTTAGTTCTCCCTGTTAATTGTTTTCTCTGTCTGGGCTGACAGAGCCCTCCACACAAGAAAACAGAGGCATCTCCTTGACAGAGCCTCAGCAGTGGGGCATCTTCAGCCAAGTGAGCTTTGTGGCCCTGGCTCCAGCGCTGCCTGCAGGGCTGCATCTGTGCCCACACAGGAGCTGGGAGAGAACAGCTGCTTTGGAAGCTCTTCCAGCTGGGACCAGCCGTGGCTCTCAAGACTTTGGGCAGAGTTTGAGCTTCCCCCCTCTCCATGCCCAGGTGCCCAAGGGCAGGATGGTCAGAGCAGCACAGGTGAGTGCCCAGCCTGACAGAAGGAATTCCTGTGGCAAAGGGAAAGGGACAGAACACATGCTCAGGCCTTCAGCTGTACATTGGTTTCACTTGGCTCTGCTGGCACAGACAGGCAAGACACAGCTGAAGCATCCCACAGTGTTCCCTATTGCACCAGGACAGCCCCAGCAACAGCAGCACAGCACAAAGGGCTGGGCAGGGGCTCTGCAGCTTCACAGCACTGCTGGACAACAGGGGCAGGGAGAGCAGGGACACCAGGGCAGTGCCAGCCTTAACACAGCCCCAGTGGGTACTCACAGTATTAGGCTTCAGCCCTTCCCTGGACAAAAGACGAGGTGTTGTTGGTGTCTTCTTTGGCAATCCAGACGCCATTTCCAAGGGACGATGTCGCAGGTTAGCGACAATGCCTCAACAAAACTGGAAGGAGCAACAATGGAACTCTGAAAATCCACAACCCAATTCATGGCAGATTCAAGGCTTATTCTGCTGCTAAAAGGGTTACATTACTTGAAAGTAGCTAAGTGCTTGTTTGGTGTAAGTAGCTAGTATAGTTAGGCCGTTAGTTGAACTTTATTTGAACTATATGGCTACCTTGTGCAATTCAAAGTTAGATCATACTGAAACCTGGTGCTAAAAATCTGAACATTTTTAACAGTTTGAACAGACAAAGCTGTAGCTTAAATATTACTCAAAAATAGCTAGAGTGGGCCTCCTCTTCTTTAGGCTAAAGCACCCTTGCTCTATCAGCTGCTTCTCACACCTGAGACACTAATGAGAGACTGGAATGTTATGGCTAATGGCTTAAATATCATTATAAAGGACTTTCTGCCCATTGTGACAAAACTGTATAAAGAAGCTGCGACCACCCAAGCCCACCCTTCCCTGAAAATGCCTCCTGACTGGAACATGGCACTGTGAGTTAAGCTGCCTAAGGGAACTTGAGACAAGATCAAGGTGACACTATTGTCCCATTAGCTCAGGTCTGGGGAGAAGTAAACAAGGCTGAGGAGAAAAACCTATCCACAACAAAGCCAAACCCAGCAGCTGTCGTGAAAATCACCTCTTTCTGGGTTCAGGCTAGGGAAGTCATAGCCACAGACTCTTCTGCTGAGGCCAGGTTTGCACACAAACCTCCCAGCTAAGACCTCCACAGTGCCTCCAGACCCATTCCGGAGGCCTTGCACCAGACGACTGCAGGGCATGCAAAGCAACACAACAAATCTGAAAATCCAGAACCCAACTCATGGCAGACTCAAAGGATATACGGGTGCTAAAGATTTTGTATTTTATGAAAGTAGCAAGAGACAGAGTCCAACTTGCCCCCCCCTGGGAGGTACCTGGGCAAGGTATCATCTTGCCCAAATCTCCATTAATCCATTGGAGTCTTACATTTTGCCAGACCTCACCACAGAGAAGACCACAAGAGGATTTAATGGTAGACCAATGGGATCCATGGAATGGTGATATTTTCTGCTAAATCTCTCTGTCACTCTCTTTCTCCTCCCCCCCTTCCCAACCTCCACCCCCCTCCCACTTTTCTTTCTCTCTCTTTCTCCCTCACATTTACTGTTCCATAAAATCCAGACCATTGACTTTGGCATATGGTCTCGTTTGCACCTCAACACAGAGGCATCTCCCTAAAAATTTTAAAACCCAGATGATAAAAACCCACTGAAACTTGAAGAGAACTCATTCACCTTTAAGCAGTTTAAGCAGTTACTATAGGACAAAAATGTATAGACTACTATCTTTGGAAAATGTTGCATTTCTTCAGTAAAAAAAGCACTATCAGTAGTCCATTTATTGTTCATCCTCTCAGGTGTACATGTCACTGAACTACTGCGCCAGAAGACTGGCATGATCACATCCTCTATTTCCCTTTGGCATTCTCTTTCAGAGTACAGATGAAACAAAACCAAAAAGTTCAACTTTAGTCGGTCTTTACCTTCAAATGAAATTCAGGACTCCCTAGCAGACACCAGTGTTCTGCACAGAGGCCAATGCTCTGCACCTTTAGCAATTCTCTACGCCGATAGTTCCCCTGGCGAATGGCCCGGTGCAGCCGCCTGCAGGAGCCCAGGCTGCGCACACCCAGCCAGGGCCGCGCTCTCAGGCAACTGAGGCCGCGCCGCTGTCACAGACGCTGAGGGCCCGGGCGCGGTTACCGGGCAACCGCGGCACCGAGTGCGGGGCCGGGTGGGGCCGCAGGGATTTGCAAAGGAGATTGGCACTGCAGCGACGGACTGCAGTTTGGGGCTTCCCAAGAGTCTTTCTGTAACTAATGAAAGGTTAAAATGTGCGGATAAAGGCACCTATGCCAGGTCTGTACAGTGCTCTTTGCAGCACTAGTATCCGACTCTGGCTGGAACAGCAGGAGGGGCTGAGGCAGCAGGGAAGGGGGCTCAGCATCGAGAAAAGGAGGCTCAGGGGGGACCTTCTGGCTCTGCACAACTCCCTGAAAGGAGGGGACAAGAGGCTGCTGCAAGTTCAGGCAGCGCCGGAGCCGCCTGGCTCCCCCTCTCCTCCCCCGCTCCGCCTCTTCCTCCCTCCCTCCTCCTCCTCCTCCTCTCCCGCAGCCCTCGCAGCCCCCGGGAGGGGCGGGGATGGAGCCGGGACAGGTCGGAACGCAGAGAGGCCTGGGGGGATGCCAGGACTGGGAGTGACTGGGCTGTACTGGGATCATCCTGGGAGCAGCTCCTGGGTGACTGAGTTCTACTGGGATCATCCTGGGATCACACTGGCAGTGAGGAGGAGCAGCGCGATGGCTCCAGCCCTGGGGCTGAGGGCGCTCCTCTGGGGCCAGGGGCGAGTGGGACCCCCAGCACTGGGACCCTGAACCGCCACTGCCAGCACCGGGACCCCCCTGCTCCCCTTAGCCTGCACAGGGGCCCCCTGAATTCCCCTGTTGTGGACATCAGGACCCTCTGCTCCCTTTTTCCCGGGCATCCCATGGCTCCCAGCCTCCAGACTTGGCGTGGGCTTGACTCTGGGACAACGTGGAACGCCTTGGTCTCCCATTCCTGCCTTTCCCAGGCACACCTTTCTGCAAAACCAGAGACCCCCTGAACTCCCCCTTTCCGAACATCCCGTGTGTCCCCACTCTGGTCCCCCCTTTTTGGGAAACCCTGGACTCCCCTTTCCTGGGCTCAAGGACCCCCTGGAACTCCATTCTACCTCTCCACGTCCCTGCCCTCCCCCCCTCATTTTCATGACCCTGAGATCCCCCTGGCACCCCCATTCCTGAGAACCCAGACCCCCCTGCATCTCTTCATCAAGCACTAACGCAACCTTTTCCCGGCCCCCCCCCCTGCCTCTCCCAGCCCCCAGCCCCACCCTTTTCTCTGGCCTGGGACCAGAAGTGCAACTGACTGGAAACAAATGTGACAGAAAGCAATAATTTTGCGCCTTTTATTTACTATTGAAATACAATTTCCTCCCTTTCTCACAAATCTCCTCCCAGTGTCATTCAGCAGGGCTGTCAGAAAGTCCTTAATTCTGAGTGGGTGTTCCAATCTGCAGCCACAAGGAAACAGGGAATGGGGATTTTCCTGCTCCTGGGAAGTTTGACATCCTCAGCTGAGGAGAGGAGGCACCAGAAGGAAAGGGCAGCTGGGCTTCATCTTTCCACAGGGAAGAGGAGGGGAAAATCTCTCATCCTGTCTGCAGCTTCTCCCACAGGGATGTGAGGGCTGATCCCAGAGCCCTAAGGATCACAGTCAGGGCTGCCCTCAGGGAATGCTTGCCTGGTATGGTGGGGCAGTGTGCGAGCACCTGGATCTTGGGGCACCCAGCTGCCCCTCATGTTTGGAGGTGCCTGAGGAGGGCTGGGATGATGCCTGGGACATCCTGCAGTGACATCCCCTCTGTCCCGCTCTGGGTGAGCTCAGTCCCAAACCGGACCCTGATCCTGGTCTCAATCTCACTCCACGTTTAGACAAACTCACAGTTCTGTATTTAATCACATCCCAATTCCAAACTTGTCTAGCCCCAGACCACAACCCAACCCCAGCCCAAAGCCAATCCCATGTCTAGCCTTAACCCCAATCCCAGCTCTAATCCAAATCTCAGCCCCAACTCCAACTCAGCCCCAATTCCAGCCCCTTCCTAAATCCTCAACCCCAAATCAAACCCCAGTTCTGCCGTTCTGGGGGTTTGGGGGTGTCTCTGTCCCTCTGACCCCGATGATGTTTGGGTGGGGTCACACCAGGGCTGAGAGGGACAGAGACTGCCCCGACCTCCGCAGGTGTGAGAAGGTCGGAGAGCCCCCCCAGCCCCAAGCACCCTCATCCGTGAGCAGCACCCCTGCCGTGTCCTTTCTCTGGTGACAGCACAGACATTCCTTTATGCCCAGGTCTGTGCCAGCCCCGCACACAGCACTGCTCTGCGGCAATGGGGACACGGGAAACGGTGCCCGTCGTGTGTCCCCTTTGTGTTGCCGTGTGTCCCCCCATGTCTGGCTGTGTTCCCCCGGCCAGGGAGCTGCTATGGCCCGGGATGGCCGGGCCCAGCCGCCGGGCCTCGCCGGCAGCGGGAAGGAGCCGGCCCGGGCTGTGGGACACAGCGGGGCTGCCATGCTGGAAAGCAGCTCTGGCTCCCGCCAGGGAGCTGTGGGCAAGGGGCTGCCGGCTGTGTGGGAGGAAAGCCGCTGGGCTGGCCCCTAACTCTGCCCCGCAGAAAGGAAAGGGAGGAGGGAGCTCAGAATGTGGCAGTGCAGAGATGAAGGGACAAGTGCCCTTGGGGGCCGCGGGTCGGGGCCAGCCCTCGGGCACGGCTCTGAGCGTCTCCTGAGCCGGCATGAGGGCTGTCTGTAAGGATTGCAGGCGGCAGCCGAGAGCAGCAGCGCCGGCAGTGCCAGCCGGGCCCCATGGCCATCTGCCCGTGCCTTCGCAGCCCGTGAGGGCCGCGGGCTCTGCAGCGCAGCTCCTGCTCCCACAGCCGGCCTGGAGCCTCAGGGCTGCCCCGCAGGCTGCGCGGGAGCAGCAGCGGCCTCAGGGCCTGGCCCGGGGCTCGATCTGCTCAGCCCGGGGGCAGAGCCACAGCAGGAGGGAAGGAGCTGAAGGAGCACCAGGGAGCCCGGGGAGAGACAGGCTTTGAGACAAGGCTCTGCCCGTAATTTTAACAGTTTTTATTAACCTAATAACTATATACAACTAACTTAGTTATTATATACAAGTAAAAAGTCAAGTTCCTTATGACAGTTGTCACAGGTGTTTCTCGCTTCGGACAAGATGTCCCAGGTTGAGCATTGGGCACTGAGTCCTTTCCAGCTGGCCGGGGGCTGTTGATGTCTGGCGGGGCTGGAGAGGCTGCTCGAGCCCTGGGGCCCATGAGAGCTGTCGAGGAGCTGTGCCCGTCCGGTGCTGTCCTGAGGCGGCAGGGCCTGGGCGGTGAAGGACAAGGGTGAGCCGCCACAGGTGCTGGCCCCAGCGCACCAGGACTCAAGGTCTTGTCCCACACTGGGCATGGCCATTCTCTCACGTAACTCCAGCTCCAAGCTCAGTTGCCCCATGTGCCAGTCCTCCTGCTCCATTCTGCCCCTTCCTTCTTACCCCAGACGCAAAATACCCATGCCACATTACCCAGCTCACTACACAGAGCCCCACTCATCCCCCAGCTAGCACCCTGCAGATAATCAGCCCCCTGTCGTCACTGACCCCCTTGCCCTGACAGGGCCATATCTGACGCATCCTGTGTCCTGATCGCCGTGCGATGCTGGTCATTACGGCCCCTCGAGATGTGTCCATCACCGTGCAGCAGGGTCACACTAGGCTGAGGAGGAGAGGGCAGCTGGCTGCAATGCAGGGCCCAATCCAGCACCCCCCAATAATCCTCCCAACCCAGGTCTCCCTGGGGACTGAAGGCACAGATTCCTCCTGGATAGTCAGCAATGCTTAAAGCCTCAGTCACCATTCTGTGTCTCTACCTTCATCACACCTACCTTGTTGTGGTGTACCAGGAGACGCTGCAGCTGTGCACTTGTATGTGGGGAAGCCTTGATGTTCTGCATCGTGAAACTGCTGCTTTGATGGTCCCCAGAGATCTGAGGCATACGGGGGACACTGGCACAGACCAGCGGCCTCCTGTGGGATGGGACAGAGGAGGCTCAGTGCCCAGCCCTGTGGCATGCAGGGCATCACCCTGCTGTGCCAGGGAGGGCACTAGCAGTGCTGCTTGCAGGGGCATGTCCCTGCCAGCTCCTGTCCACCTGCTGCAGGAGCCCCAAGCCCATCCCACCAGGCTTGATCTGCTGGCTCTGTCCCCACAGCAAGGTGTGCTGGCCATGGCCATGGCAGGTCCCTGTGCACAGGACACCAGCTGGCAGGGATTGGTTTTGGGAACTCCTTTCACAGGAGGCACACAATTCCCCACCAAGCCTGAGCTCAGACTGAAAACAGACACAGCTCATCAGATGTGCTTTCAGCAACCTTGGGACAGAGAAGTGGGCCAGACAGAGCAGTGCAAGGCAAGGAATGCAAAAGCCCCCAGCCCTGGGGCAAGCACTGGCCCTCCACAGCTGCCTTCTGCTCCCCTACCCTGCCCCGTCCCCCCAGGCTCCTCTGCCCCAGCCCAGGTGCAGAGCCCTCCTTGCTGTGTCAGGGCTACCCTGCACCCCAGGCACGGGGAATGTGTCCTCAGAGCCCTTACCTTTGGCTGGGCGGTGGCTCCTTGCTAGGGGGCATCGGCTGCAAATACAGGAGTTTTTTGGGGTACCTGGGGAGGGCAGGGGTCACAGGTGTGTGGCAGGGGACAACGAACCTGTTCCTGTTGGAGGCAGCACCCCCGAAGCCATGGGATTGTAGCCCATGGCATCTCGCTGCCTGTAGCCCTTGGGATGAGCCCCCATAGGCCCTGCTGAAGGGCAGGGCTGCAGAGGGGGCTCCCCACATCAGCCCCTCCCAAGCAGACACTGTCACCCCTGTGCCCAGCGCAGCGGGTCACTGCTGGCACCCATCTCCCCCATGCCAGCCCTGCTGCCCTCGATGCACTGGTGCTACTCACTGGCCAGGAACCTGCACGCTGAGCATGCGGTCACACGACAGACACATGAAAGGGACTGGCAGCTGCCTAAGGAGGGTGAGGGAAGAGGGCCGGCTGAGCTCCTGAGGCCACAGGCCTGCAGCACACAGGCAGCAGCTCCCTGCAGCAGCCAGCTGCTGGGCAGGTCACTGCACAGGCTCACAGCCATTGCAGGGTGAACCGTGGCCTGTTGAGCCTGTTTCTCCCCATCCCCAAGGTGCTGGCTGATGCCAGGTGAAGGGCACAGGCACCCATGCCACCATCTCAAGCAGCCCCTGCAGTGCTTTCAGCCCCTCTCTGGCACCAAAGTCCCCCCGTGTGCATGGCCAGGAGGGCAGGACACGGCCCAGCTCAGGGGCATGGTGTGTGACAGCCCTGCCTGGGAGGAGCAGTTGCCATCTCTGTTCCCAAAGCCATCAGAATCTCCATTGCACTCACTTCTTAATCCCAGCGGCGTTTTCACGCAACAGCCTATCCTCGAGTTCCTCCATGTTCCTGTTCCAGGAGTCCTCCAGGTGTTTACAGAAAGTCTTCAGCTCCAGGCGATCCAGCTGTGAACAGGTGCACAGCCTCAGCCAGCTGCTCCAGGATGTGACATGGAGCTCTCCAGGGAAAAGCCTGGAGGGGGATCCTCAGAGGGATGCTGCCGCAGGCTGTCAAGTCCCAAAGGTGCCAGTTCCTCATGGTGGGGACGAAATACCCCTCACCTTGTCTTCAATTGCATTGCTGAACTGCTGCTGCATGTTGTTCCAGTGCTGCTCCTGGCCTGAAATCTGGCTCTGCAACTCCTGAATCCTCCCATCCAGCTCCTCTATGTTCTCTTCAAACTGGCTGCAATCGACTTTGCTGTCCAAGGCAGCTTTGTCCGCCTTCTAGCAGAGGGGAACGGCAGGAGAGCGGCAGGGAAAGGGATGAGGAATGCCAGGCAGGGCCAGCGTGTGAGGGGCAGAGGGAGGAGTGCTTCCTCCAGGCCATCACGCCCCTTTCAGGGTGCTGTGGCCCCATTTGCCCCATCACCCTGGTGAGCTTGGTCCCACCATGTGAAGGGTGAGGGACCCCATGAGCTCAGGAAATTCCCCCTCCCAAGGGGACAATTTCTGCCACCCAGCCCCCAAGGGACAAGGGGCATTTGTCACCCTGCCCGGGAAGCCCTGGGCTGGCACAGAGGCCCCTTAGACTGTACCATGTCCATTGCAGCCATCATGTCCCGTGGATCTGCTTTCTCCTTCTGCAGCTTCTCCAGAGGCTGGGACAGCATCTTTCAGCACAGAAAGGAACCCATGACACCACAGCAAGGCTGGGGCACACCCCAGGATGTAGGAGCACACTCCTCTCCCCCTTGTCTGCACACACTCTGTCCTTGATTTGTCACAAGCCTTCTGCCCAGTTGGGTCTGTTAGAGACGAGCAAAATGGACGACAAACAGGGTGAACAAAAGGGTTGATAGAAGCAATGAGCAAAGCAATGATAAAAATGATGAGCAGCCAGCAGGCTCCTTCTCCTTCCGAATCCCTTGCAGGACTGAGGCCCTCCTCAACACAACTCCTGTTGCCAGGCAACGCATCCCACTCCACTCCTGGGAGCCAGTGGGTCCCATTAAGTCATAGATAATGGAGTCTTGGAATGGCATGGGCTGGAAGGGACCTAAAAGATCATCTCGTTTCACCCCCTGTCAGGGACAGGTAAAGGAACATTTTCCACTAGACCTGGTTGCAGCAAGATCCCATCTAAGCTGGTCTTGGATGCTTCCAGGAATGGGGCAGGCTCTGTTAAGGCATCACCATGCTCACAGGGAAGAATTTCTTCCCAATATCCCACCTATCTTTCCCCTCTGTCATTGTGACGCCATTTCCATGCCAAGCCCTTGTACAAAGTCCACCTCCAGCCCTTTTATAGTCTTTTTAATTCCTATAAAGTGCTCCAAGTTCTCCCAGGAGAGTACAGCCTCATTGTTTTTCTTTTGATCAGTTTAAGATGTGCATCACATCTGAGACAGTTCCCCCACTGCTGCAAACCCTCAGCCTGGTTTGGAGCATCCATTGGGATCAGCCTTTGCCAGGGGGGCTGTGCATGAGCCCCTGGCTGAGCTATGGGGTTGTTGGGGCACAGAATCCTTTCTTCTCAGGAGTTCAGGGCAAAAAGTCTCTGTGGGTGAAGCCTTTGGACATTTTCCTCCAAGTCAGGTTTTATGTCAGCTTGACAGTCCATAAAGAAGACAATGACATAATTGCTCCTGCCAATGTCCCCAAGACTGTTGGGGAAGACAAATCAAGTTCTTCCCTTCGATACCTGCCATTTACTAGATGTTCTACTTTAGGTGTCCACAGAGCCCCATAATTACCTTGGGCCGCCTTGATTTGTTACCAAGTTCTCAAGGTAGCACTGACTGTTCCATTAACTGCCACTTTTGCAAAATTTGCTACAGTTTCAGTGAGGTTTTATTGTCCCCTGGGGAATGGCTTGGGGTGACAGGGACAGGGACAACCCTCCCAAGCCCCTCCCAAGCATCCCCCAGGGCGAGAGGCACAGAGACCCCTTGAGCATCTCCTGGGCACTGGACAAAATAAACTTGACAGAAATCAAACTGAACTCTGCATAAATCACTTTGAAGAATATTTGCTCTTCCCACAAGTAACTTGTGATGGAAATGCAAACAAATCCCAAATATGAATAAACCGACAATCCAAGCAGTGATGTGGCAATTCCAAGTTTCATTGGTTCCTGCACAGCTTTAGCTCAGCTTCTGGCAGGTTCTGATAGAAGAAAAGAGAAAATTTGGCCCAATACAGATTATTAAAAGGAAGGGGAAGCTCTGTGTAGCTGTCACAAAGGTGACAGGGATCAAGAGAAAAATGATTCTCACATTTGGCAAAGAACCCAAGCCTGGGAATTCAGGAGATATTCAGGAATTTAGGTACTTGAGCTGGGCTTCTTGTAGGACTTTCAGCAGCCTTATGTTCCTCACTGTGGGGTGAATGAACCTTGTCAGTCTCGCTGGTAACATTTGCTCCCTTTCCTCCAATGATTTTAACACACTTTTCAAGGAAGGACAACAAAATATTTTCTTTTCACTGGCCACCCACAACAGCCATTTTCCTCATCAGTTCTCCTGTAAGTTGCTCAGAGGAAGCTGTGTCCAAGTTTCCAAGAGTTCCTCCAGAGAGAACCACAACCTCCTCAGAGGACAGGAACCGTGCTGTTGTCAAAGGCACTTGGGGACAGACAACAGTGCCCTGAACTCACTGTGCCAAAATCATGTCGCAATCTGGTTAAGAAAATTGTCAGAGAGATGCCTCAGCCCCAATTAAGGCGCTAACAAGACCAAATCCAAAGTGGATTTTATTGAACAGTAAATGTGAGGTAGAGAGAGAGATGGAAAGAAAGAGAAAAGGGGGGGAGAGCAAGGGAGTGACAGGGACAGAGACCTCCCCTTGAGCAGGTGTAAGAGTCTGTCCAAATTTTCCCTCACCTGCCTCACGATCGTCATTTGAGGACCACTGAAGAGAAGATCCCCCTGTCTCCTCTGTAGGAGAAAGTCATATGCCACAAGGCCCTGAGACCTGAGAGCATTGCTAAGCTACTGTTTCCACAGGTGTTGTTTGCTGTATGCTACACTGAGCCCAATGAGAAGAAGAGGGCACCGTGCCCTTTTTGCAACAACAGCCTTGGAAGCTGCCCCACCTCTCGGTCTGGCTGGACTTCTCCTGAGTGGTGGAACCCTGCAGAAGACCCCTCTCACTCATTTGCAACCACCGTGACACACAGACTGAGATGTAAGAAGCCTCTTCATCAAGAGACCGAGACATCAAACCCCCATGTGAGAAGGCCCCCTCTTATACTTTCCAAGGACTGGGACTGAGACCCCCAACCCGGGGGAGGTGTGTGGGGAGAGGCAAGCTGACCAAAGCAAGATGGATGTTGCAGGTGTGAGCATTGGACCACAAAAACAATGGCTCATGCCCACTGCCGAACATGGACTGTGTGTACCCTTTCAAAACACCATTCTTTCCCCAAAACTACCTTTGATTCAGTTGCAAAATTCATTCTCCCTTCCCCCATTGAAAAAGAGTATAATTGGGGTCCAGATGAACTGTGCCTCTGAGATCTCCCTGACGTAACAGGCGGATCCTCAACTGGACTGGACCAAAGGACTTCATCTTTACGTTTGGTAGCTATACCCCCCTCTCTCTCTCTCTTTTCTCTCTCTTTCTCTGTATTTTTCTCTCCCTTAATCCCTCTATCGCATTTTGCTGTGGTCATTCAATAAAGGTGCATTTGTTTTGATTATTACTGCAAATCCCCCTGTACTGTGTCGGCTTTTTGCACCCTGAGATCAATCCATGAACAATCACGAAACCCGTTCATAAGGATGGATTGTGACACTGGGGTTACTGGGAGCTACCAGGCCCATGCTGGGAGCTCTCTGTGCACACAGTGGGAGGAACTGGGAGCAACTGGGAATGACAGGATGCATGCTAGTGACAACTGGGATGTCCTGGCAGTGACTGGGATAAAACTGGGGGCAGCTGAACCATGCTGAGGTAACTGGGAGTGCCTGGCAATGACTACGAGAATGTTCAGGGCAGCTGGGATATACTGGGAGTGCCTGAGACCATGCAGGCAATGACTGGGACTGGACTAGGAGCGACTGGGAGCCACTGGGAGCGTGCTGCGGGGAACTGGGACCATGCTGGGGGCAACTGGGGGCAAGTGTGAATGACTGCGGCCCTGCTGGGAGAGACTGGCATCATACTGGGAGTTACTTGGGGCTACACTAGGGGTAACTGGGAGAACTGGGAACACACTGGATCAAAGAGGGAGCAACTGAGACCAACTGGAACTGTGCCAGGGGCAAATTGCATCATAATAAAGAATGACTGGGAGCAACTGGGATCATACTAGGAGCAGCTCCTGGGTGACTGAGTTCTACTGGGATCATCCTGGGAGTGAGGAGGAGCAGCGCGATGGCTCCAGCGCTGGGGCTGGGGGCGCTCCTGGGGGCCCAGGGGGGAGTGGGACCCCCGGCACCGGGACCCCCCTGCTCCTCTTATCCTGCACAGGGACCCCCTGAATCCCCCATTCTGGACATCAGGACCCCCTGCTCCCCTTTTCCTGGCCATCCCATGGCTCCCAACCTCCAGACTTGCCATGGGCGTCACCCTAGGATGCCCTGGAGCACCTTGGATCCCCATTCCTGCCTTTCCCAGCCCCCAGCCCCACCTTTCTGCAAAAACAGAGACCCTCTAAACTCCCCCTTCCCGAACATCCCATCCCGAGTGTTCCCACCCTGGTCCCCCCTTTTTGGGAAACCCTGGACTCCCATTTCCTGGGCTCAAGGACCCCCTGGAATTCCCTTCTACCTCTCCACGTCCCTGCCCCTGTCTCCTGTCCCTCAGCTGTCCCCTGTCCCTCGGCTCTGTGAGGCCAGGGACAGCAGCAGGACGCAGGGCAGCCCAAGGGGAGAACAACCCTCAGCCCCAGCTGGGCCAGTTCCCCCAGTTCCCCCCAGGTCACTCCCAGCATGGGCCCTGTGGCTCCCAGTCACTTCCAGTTACACTCAGTGTGATCCCAGTATCATCCCAGTCACTCCCAGTATGATCCCAGTATGATCCCAGCATGGTCCCAGCACAGTCCCAGCTGTTCCCATTCACCCCTACCATAGCTCCAGGCACTCCCAGTATGGTTCCAGTCCTTCCCAGTATGATTCCAATATGAACCCAGTCACTCTCAGTACAGTGCCATTTGCCCCCAGTATGATTCCAGTCACTCCCAGATACTCCCAGTATTATTCCAGTAACTTTAAGCTTCCTCTGTGATCCCAGTCACTCCTGGTCTCCCCCAGTATATCCCAGTTGTCCTTAATGTGTTTCCACTCACTCCCAGTTGCTCCCAGTAGTTTCTAGCATTATTCCAATTGCTCATAACCACTCCCAGTAACCTCCAACATGATTCCTGTCACTTCCTGTATATCCCAGTTGCCCCAGCATGGTCCCAGTTGCCCTCAGCCTGTTCCCAATCACTTCCAGTATGATTCCAGAAGGATCCCAGTCACCCTCAGTGTGGTGCCAGTTGCTCCCAGTATGATCCCATTGGTCCCCAGCATGTCCCCATTTCCTCCCAGTGTGATCCCAGTTGCCTCTAGCACAGACCCAGTCCCTCTCAATATGATCCTTCTCTGATGCCATGATGATCCCAGTTGCTCCTAGTATGGTCCTGGTTGCTCCCAGTTGCTCCCAGTCCGATCCCAGTTGCTCCCAGCGGCCCTGTGTTATGCTTTGGAGTGGGAGGAAATTTAGGGAAGTGATGCAAAGTTTTTTGTGTATCTGACAGTCTGTTGAGCTACTGAAAGCTAGACACGCTTTTGTGAAACACACATGGTAAAGATGAAAAAATTCAGAAACTTTTTTTCTTTGTTGGTCAGCAGGGAGCTGCTGGGTTTTGGCTTCTGCTCTGTGTCTGGGCTGGGCTGGGCAGTCTTGCTGCAGGCTGAGCTTCTTTTCTATTTTCTGGGCTGCTTGCTGGCTTCTCTCTCCATGGGCTCTGGTTTGGCCGCGCTGGGCCTCAGCAGCTGCTGGGCAAGGAGACAGGGGAGGCTGCGGAGCTTTAGCCAGAGCAGGGCTGGCTGTGGCTGTGAAGATCTCGCTGTCAGGCTGCTTCTTCTTCTTCTTAGCGTGGCTGAGACCAGAGACTTCTGTGGCTGGTGTAGAAAACTAAACACTAACTATAAAGCTGATCTGAACACAACTGAGCCACAGCTTTCTGTTAGTAGTAATTGGTGGGTTAGGTAGGCCTCATGCGTGATGTTAAGTTTTTCAGTACTTCAGTCTTCTTCTGAGTGAGAGAAAAGAACAAAATGCAAGTATATAAAAAACAACATGAAGACACTAAAGTCAATAAAGAAGAAGTTAAGTCTTAGATGAGAGGGCTGAGAAGATGCTTTGTTTTTAGAGCTGAAATCTTCTTGTAAGCTGTAAAGGAGAGGAATAGTGGATTTGTTTTTACTAACAATTTGTGGGTCTGCTCGTAGATAAAACCAGCTCTGGAAGATAAAAGAAACAATGGGAAGGATTCCACTGATTGATGATTGGAAAAAGATATTTGCTTTTACAAATACACTTTATGTTTGCAGATAAACAAAATAAGCCATTGAGAAATGAAAGAAACAATGGGGAAGAAAAACCCCTAAACTCCGTAAGAATTAAAAACTAAAAGGGAGGGTTATACATTAGAGGGAAATCTTTGGGAAATCTTCGGTGTCAGGCATATCAGGGCATCTGTACCTCTCAAGCACCTCAGCCAAGGGGAAAGAGAGAAGGGAAATGTGGCCAGGAAATTAGGATAAAAAGAAGGTTGCATCCTCCAAAATTTCAAGAGATCCCAGGGGAATGCCCCATGGCCTCTCCCTTTATTGGAATAAAGCCAGAAAGGACTCCTCTGTCTCCTTTGTGAACATAAACCTCTGGTGTTTCTGGATTAATTTTCCCAACAAGAAAATACTCCCCCCAGGAGCGCCCTCAGCCCCAGGGCTGGAGCCATCGCGCTGCTCCTCCTCACTGCCAGTGTGATCCCAGGATGATCCCAGTAGAACTCAGTCACCCAGGAGCTGCTCCCAGGATGATCCCAGTACAGCCCAGTCACTCCCAGTCCTGGCATCCCCCCAGGCCTCTCTGCGTTCCGACCTGTCCCGGCTCCATCCCCGCCCCTCCCGGGGGCTGCGAGGGCTGCGGGAGCGGAGGAGGAGGAGGAGGAGGGAGGAAGAGGCGGAGCGGGGGAGGAGAGGGGGAGCCAGGCGGCTCCGGCGCTGCCTGAACTTGCAGCAGCCTCTTGTTCCCTCCTGTCAGGGAGTTGCGCAGAGCCAGAAGGTCCCCCCTGAGCCTCCTTTCCTCCAGGCTGAGCCCACTTCCCTGTTGCCTCAGCCCCTCCTGCTGTTCCAGCCAGAGTCGGATACTAGTGCTGCAAAGAGCAATGTACAGACCTGGCATAGGTGCCTTCGTCACCACATTTTAACCTTTCATTAGTTACAGAAAGACTCTTGGGAAGCCCCAAACTGCAGTCCGTCGCTGCAGTGCCAATCTCCTTTGCAAATTCCTGCGGCCCGGCCCGGCCCCACCCGGCCCCGCACTCGGTGCCGCGGTTGCCCGGTAACCGCGCCCGGGCCCTCAGCGTCTGTGACAGCGGCGCGGCCTCAGTTGCCTGAGAGCGCGGCCCTGGCTGGGTGTGCGCAGCCTGGGCTCCTGCAGGCGGCTGCACCGGGCCATTCGCCAGGGGAACTATCGGCGTAGAGAATTGCTAAAGGTGCAGAGCATTGGCCTCTGCGAAAAGCTCCGCAGCGTGCAGAACACTGGTGTCTGCTAGGGAGTCCTGAATTTCATTTGAAGGTAAAGACCGACTAAAGTTGAACTTTTTGGTTTTGTTTCATCTGTGCTCTGAAAGAGAATGCCAAAGGGATACAGAGAATGTGATCATGCCAGTCTTCTGGCGCAGTAGTTCAGTGACATGTACACCTGAGAGGATGAACAATAAATGGACTACTGATTGTGCTTTTTTTACTGAAGAAGTGCAACATTTTCTAAAGATAGTAGTCTATACATTTTTTCCCTATAGTAACTGCTTAAACTGCTTAAAGGTGAATGAGTTCTCTTCAAGTTTCAGTGGGTTTTTATCATCTGGGTTTTAAAATTTTTAGGGAGATGCCTCTGTGTTGAGGTGCAGACGAGACCATATGCCAAAGCCAATGGTCTGGATTTTATGGAACAGTAAATGTGAGGGAGAAAGAGAGAGAAAGAAAAGAAAAAGTGGGAGTGGAATGGAGGTTGGGAAGGGGGGGAGGAGAAAGAGAGTGACAGAGAGATTTAGTAGAAAATATCACCATTCCATGGATCCCATTGGCCTACCATTAAATCCTCTTGTGGTCTTCTCTGTGGTGAGGTCTGGCAAAATGTAAGACTCCACTGGGTTAATGCAGATTTGGGCAAGGTGATACTTTGCCCAGGTACCTCCCAGGGGTGGGGCAAGTTGGAATCTGTCTCTTGCTACTTTCAAATAATATAAAATCTTTAGCACCCATATATCCTTTGAGTCTGCCATGAGTTGGGTTCTGGATTTTCAGATTTGTTGTGTTGCTTTGCATGCCCTGCAGTCGTCTGGTGCAAGGCCTCAGGAATGGGTCTGGAGGCACTGTGGAGGTCTTAGCTGGGAGGTTTGTGTGCAAACCTGGCCTCAGCAGAAGAGTCTGTGGCTATGACTTCCCCAGCCTGAACCCAGACAGAGCTGATTTTCAGGACAGCTGCTGGGTTTGGCTTTGTTGTGGATAGGTTTTTCTCCTCAGCCTTGTTTACTTCTCCCCAGACCTGAGCTAATGGGACAATAGTGTCACCTTGATCTTGTCTCAAGTTCCCTTAGGCAGCTTAACTCACAGTGCCAAGTTCCAGTCAGGAGGGGTGGGCTTGGGTGGTCGCAGCTTCTTTATACAGTTTTGTCACAATGGGCAGAAAGTCCTTTATTATGATATTTAAGCCATTAGCCATAACATTCCAGTCTCTCATTAGTCTCTCAGCTGTGAGAAGCAGTTGATAGAGCAAGGGTGCTTTAGCCTAAAGAAGAGGAGGCCCACTCTAGCTATTTTTGAGTAATATTTAGGCTACAGTTTTGTCTCTTCGAACTGTTATTAATGTTCAGATTTTTAGCTCCAGGTTTCAGTATGATCTAACTTTGAATTGCACAAGGTAGCCATATAGTTCAAATAAAGTCCAACTAGTGGCCTAACTATACTAGCTACTTACACCAAACAAGCACTTAGCTACTTTCAAGTAATGTACCATTTTTAGCACCAGAATATGCCTTGAAGCTGCCATGAATTGGGTTGTGGATTTTCAGAGTTCCATTGTTGCTCCTTCCAGTTTTGTTGAGGCATTGTCGCTAACCTGCGACATCGTCCCTTGGAAATGGCGTCTGGATTGCCAAAGAAGACACCAACACCTCGTCTTTTGTCCAGGGAAGGGCTGAAGCCTCATACTGTGAGTACCCACTGTGGCTGTGTTAAGGCTGGCACTGCCCTGGTGTCCCTGCTCTCCCTGCCCCTGTTGTCCAGCAGTGCTGTGAAGCTGCAGAGCCCCTGCCCAGCCCTTTGTGCTGTGCTGCTGTTGCTGGGGCTGTCCTGGTGCAATAGGGAACACTGTGGGATGCTTCAGCTGTGTCTTGCCTGGCTGTGCCAGCAGAGCCAAGTGAAACCAATGCACAGCTGAAGGCCTGAGCATGTGTTCTGTCCCTTTCCCTTTGCCACAGGAATTCCTTCTGTCAGGCTGGGCACTCACCTGTGCTGCTCTGACCATCCTGCCCTTGGGCACCTGGGCATGTGGTGGGGGGAAGCTCAAACTCTGCCCAAAGCCTTGAGAGCCACGGCTGGTCCCAGCTGGAAGAGCTTCCAAAGCAGCTGTTCTCTCCCAGCTCCTGTGTGGGCACAGATGCAGCCCTGCAGGCAGCGCTGGAGCCAGGGCCACAAAGCTCACTTGGCTGAAGATGCCCCACTGCTGAGGCTCTGTCAAGGAGATGCCTCTGTTTTCTTCTGTGGAGGGCTCTGTCAGCCCAGACAGAGAAAACAATTAACAGGGAGAACTAAAACCTGGACACATTCCTGTGCACCTCACTCTTGGTACAGTGTTCCCTTCTTGCATCTCTTGGACTCATCCAGCAGCGATATCTCCTTGCTGTGAGTTCTGAGCGTTGTGCAGGGATGGAGTTCAGGCAGTTCTGAGAGCTCCTCCCCATTCTCTGGAAAGGTCACTGCCTCAATCCAACGAAACATAAGAGGAAACAAATGCCCAAAGAGCAGAAATCCCCAACCATGTCCCATGCAATCATGGAGAAGCCAATGGGACAGAGCCATATGGCTGGAGTATGTGTGTTCCACTCTTTATTATTAATTCACTGATGCTAAGTATTTCAGCCGGAAATTCCCAGGGCTCCCAGGGCTGTCCTAGTGGCTGTGATCACAAGTTATTCACCAGTGCCACTTGTTCAAGAAAAGCCTTTCTGAACAAGCACAACTCTGAGGCTCTAGCTGGTTTACTTTTGCCTTTCAGCTGCTTCCCTCTAAGTTCCAGAGGGAGAAGTTTCTCAGCAGGAAGAAGGAGGCCAGCACTGGGGGGAGTATTCTGCCCAGAATTGGCCCATTTCTAGACAGGAGTGAGACTCGCCCAAAGGTAGCCTTTTCCTGCTCTTTTCCTTTCTGTTTCACATGAAGTTTGAAGAGGGTGTGTGTTTGTGACAGGCTTGCCTCCAGCAAAATACCTCAGTGTCCAGGTCCTGCTGTCATTGCAAAGTGCTGGGAGTGGTGGACTGGGAGTCCTGATCTGCACTAAGCCAACACAAATACCCTCTGCTGAAGCTGCTGGGGTGTGCTGGAGTGCAGCTGCCATTGCTAAAACAATGGGAGGAAGGCTGGGGACACAGAGACCCAAAATTGCCCTTTGCCATTCTCCTGCTGAAGGAGCCACCTCTTGCTTTGGTGTGGTCACCATCAAATGCTCGGGGTCACAGGATTCGCTGCAGAGTGGCAGCGTTGGCCTTTGAAGGCCAAGGATCTGCAGGAATTACTTCAGATTGAACACAACAAATTGCATTTCTGCTTTGGGCTGGAACAATGTGTTGGACCCTGACGGGGTGTTAGATTTTGCAGGCTGCCAGATGTACAGGGGACTGGCTCTGGGCAGAGGGGAATGGATGTGCTTTGTCTGGATCAGTGCCTTCTCAGAGGTGTGTTTAAAGCTGCTTTTCTGGCAGGACTAGTTTGGTATAAAGCACAGTCCAAACGGGTAGGTGACTGAGGTGGGCTGTTGAGTAGGAAATTGGAAGCAAGAGACATGGAACACAATCCAGGTAAAGGATTGTCCTGGAGAGGGGCCTTGGGAACACCTCAGGGAAGGGCACAGCTAAGGGACAGTGTGCTGCAGCCACTCCCTTCAGCAGAATGTGTCTGCTGTGAAGTCACAGAGGAGACCTGCTTGTGTCTCTGCAGTGACAGCAGTGTGGCTGGAGAAGGCAGACAAAGCAGGGCAGAGTTTTCTCCAAGCAATGTCTCTGCTCCAGAAGCATTTGCTGTTGTCGTGTCATTCCAGACGTGCCTCTGCAATGGCATGAAATAAGATCGCAGTAATGACAAGAAAGCACCCATTTAAAGGCCACTGAAAAAGGAGATACCAACTCTACTTTTACCCAAGTTGCTGAGAAAATAACTGAAACTTATCCTCATTCAGCATTCACCTCACTTGTCTTTTTATTTTCAGCTCATTTGTCTTTTTATTTTTGCCTTTTCCTCTCTTTGGAACACACTAACTTTTAAATACAATGAAAAGGAACAAAATCATCAAAGCAAAGGAAAAGTGTTTCTTAGTAAGGATTCAGCTGAGCCGGGGATGTCTCCCTCCCTGAGAGCCAAGCGCACACACACACCCTCTGAGAAAATGGCAATCTTTGTATCCCCTTTGTACCCGGCTGGGGCGGTCCCTGTGCCCTTTGCCATTGGATGGCTACTCAGGAGCTTCCATTCTCTACTGAGCACCAACTTTTCTGTGCCCTCCCTTCTCGTCCTCCTTCCTTTTGGTCAGGTCTTCAACCCTGTCCCTCTCGCTGTGACACTCAACAAACCAACCTGAACAAATGCAAACCAGAAATAACACACAGAACCAACAAATTCCATTCTTTTGCTTAATAACCTTTTGGCTTCAGCCAAGTGTCACCTCATCTCTCAAACCTTCTCTGGTCCTGTGCTCTTCTTACTGATGTCTAAGTTGTAGAGCAGAAAAGATATTTGCAGTTGTGTGGGCCTCGGTTTCCCTGTCTCAGAGTAAAAGACATCCCAAATCCTTTCCTATGGAGTCTCCTGTAAATTCATGGGTTTTACTTACTCCATGAGTGCTCAGTCAGTGCCCCAGAGCTCTGTGACGACGTGGGCACAGGGCTGTGTTTTAGCAAAGTGCTGCCTGGCATTCTGGAGAAAGAAACCTGGAGAAATCCATGCCAGAAGGGCAGCTTGGCTTGAGCCTGCTCTGTGTGGCCCAGCAGCTGTGGATCAGCTCAGAGCAGAGGTGGGTGAGCCACTGTTTGCCCAGTGTGGGCTGGGCAGACGTGCTCCCCCAGAGTCTGTACTTCACTGGGGATCAGTGGAAGATTCTCCTGCATGAACCTTCCTCCCAGCAGCTGAAGCTCTCCCTGCTCTCTCTCCTCTCCAGCTGCCATCAGCTGCCCCGAAACAGAGCTGGTTTGGGGTTTCCCCACCAGAGCTGGTATTTCAGAACTTCGTCGCTCGGGAGGTCTCTGAAATGGTGCTGTCTCTCATGAATAAGGACAAGGTAAGTGCTGGCACGTGAAGCTTTAACGCTGTGCTGGAAGAGGAGAGTGCTGTCATTCCCTCAGTGTAGAGCAAAGCAAGTTATCTGCTGCAGCACATGCAGAAGAAAATGTCTCAGCACCTTCTTCTACAAGATGGTGGAAATCTTCCTGTGCTGGGAATTGTGCCCAGATTTTGGCCAGGCGTTGATGGTGTCTATCCCAAAGGAGTTTCCTTCTCTCGAAAGCTCTGGATTGACAGGAATGTTGAGGGCTGTACAGTTCTTACCTGCTCTCATGCTTTGCCTTGGGTCTATAGCACACCCTGTGTGTCCTTGGTTATTCTTGGCTCCTGGTAGGAATCTCTGCCTCTCTCAACCAGTTTGGCTCCCTTTATGCAGTTCACAGGCAAAGCTCAGGGGCTGAGCCTCCTGCACTTTATGCTGGAATCACTTCTCATTAATGGCATTGGCCCTGCAGGAACCGTGTTCTGCAAGAGCCCTGCAATCAGAGTGATGGAGCAGAAGCAGTGAGAGGCCTTTAGGTGCCACTTGAGGCTCCTGCTCAGCTTCATCCAGCTCTGCTCAGCTTTTCCAAAAGCAACACGGTGCTCTGCTTTCCCTTTGCAGAAGCACAGCACATCCAAAGCCATGTGCTCCTGGAGGTTTCCACCTTCACCTGAAGAAATTGGGATTGTTTTGCAGTTTCCCAAGAGAGCTGAGAGGGGAAAAGTTGAAAAATGTCAGTTATGTTCCACTGTAAAGAGGAAAACTTGAGACCATTTGAATTTCAGTCAGGGAAACATTTTCTCAAGTGAGGCTTGTGCCAAGGGTGGGCTGGTGGGAGGAGACAGGAGGGAGTCCAAATCATCTGGTTTAGACTTTTGGAGAGCATTTTGGTGCTCAGGGGTTGATGATATCAGTGTGTTAGAAAATGCATGTGTGCTGTGCATGGGTACCCCAGAGGGCAGAACCTGGCCTCCTGGCTGCAGGCAGGAATGCCCAGCAGCCCAGCTTGCCTTCACAGGCAGCAGGAAGCCCTGGAGAGCCAAGATTGGCTTTTCATACTGGAACCACACTGTCAGTCAGTGCTGGTCCTGTTTCTCCAGGCAGAAAATGCCTCTGAAGCCCCATGGTCAATAGACACCGCCTGTCTGTGTTTCTGTTACTTTTGGCAAGCTGATTGCTCTCATGGTTTTATGATTCTTCCTTGCTGCTTTACTGCCCATTTAAGTTCTCTTTGCCATCTCCTTGTTTTAGGGATTGTCTTGCTGTGTTCATTCCTTCTTTTGCTTTTCAGGTTTGCTTTTATTCCCAGTAAGACCACAGTGTTTGGTCTCCTGTCTTGCTGCTCTGCCTGCCTGACTGTATCCCCAGAAGGTCCCTACCCAAACCTGATCTGCTGGAAGGGAATTTCTTCCTTGCCCCACAGTAATGTGCTGGTTTGCTTTTAGGTAGCACATTCCCCCTCTGGAACATGACAACTTCATGGCTGTGTGCAGGCAGAAGCCAGCAGGTTTTTTTGGCCTTGTTGAATACGCAGGTGACTTGGTTCAGATGCTGTGTCTCCATCCTGCTGGTGCTGACCTGCTCAGCCCTTCCTTCCCAGCAGGCACTGCCCTACTGCCCCTGGCCAAAATGCGGGAGCCAGAGAGAAGGGATTCAAGTTCAGCCTTGTGAATGATGTGCCTGTGCCTGCTCAGCGGAAAGTGCTTTGGAAAAGGGGCAAGGGAGGGATGGTAGCAGGGCATGGACAGGTCTCCTCTCGTCCTGTTTCCACAAGTGGCAAAATCAAATTTCATGTCTTTGCTGCAGTTTCTTCACGTGGTGAAGGTCTCCATGGAGAGCTCACCTTACTTCCAGCTGGTGAGCTCCAGCGATGTGTACCGTGCCGTGCCGCCGGGCGCCTCTGCCCCTGTGCACATCCGCTTCACCCCCAGCAAGAACAAGGTGAGGCTGGAGGAGCCACAGTACACAATGATCTCCACAGCCATTGTTTTCCCTGCACTCTGGCTCCAGCCCATTGCATGCTGTGAGCTGGGCTCCAGGCGTGGGCAGGCAGCCTGCAGCCAGTCACACCTTGGCACTGCTGGCAGGCACTGCAGCCAGGCCTGAGAGGCTCTGCTTCCCCTCCGTGCACATTGCTGAGCATTGCCAAGGGAAGATGCACAGGAAACAGGATGAAAATGACAGAGGGCTGCTGATAGATGTTGGGCCATCTCTAGGTGCAGTGGAAGGGGTTTCATTCTGATGGAAAACACCAGAGGAACAAAGAGGTCAGAGAGATTTCCTCCTTCCTGGACTGCCAACAGCTTCCCTGCCTGCCCCTGGGCTGGAGCAAAGCCGGTGCTTTTTCACTCCCTCTGTTGTGCAGCCTTGCAGCTGTGCTGTCCCAGAGCACAAATGAGCATGGCACAGCTGCAGGGCCAGGGCAGAGGATGTGCTGTGCCTGTGAGCCCGGCCTGGCACAGGCACACTGGGCTCTGGGTGCCCTTGGTCAGCAGGAGATTGCTGAGCTGCAGGGGACTTGGACACCTGCCTGAAGGAGCTGGTGTAGGGCAGGTACAAGCTGCAGGCAGAGCTGTGGGCCCAGTGCCCGTGGCAGTGACACTGCTGGGGCTCTGTCTTCATGCCTGTCGCTGTGCTTGCTCTGTCAGCTGGCACCCATTCCGTGCCAAAGGTGCTTTTTGTGGGGAGGTTTGAACAGCAGTGCTGAGGCCCTGGCAAGTCTGATCTCAGTGCTGGGATCTGGAGGGTTCATGTTCTGATCTGGAGGCTTGTTCATACAGAAGGGTTGAGGGCATGGCATGGAAGGGAGGAAGCCTGGCAGGGAAACAAAGAGAGGCCCTTTCCAACAGCATCCTGCTACCTCTTAGCACTGTTCTTCTCCTGACTTGGTTGGACAGGCAAAGTTAGAGGGGAGTTGTGAGCCAACTGATGTTTCTGCACCAGGCCAGAGGTGCAGGATGTCTTTGGGTGCAGCTGTTTTCTCCTCTTCCTTTTGCTGCTTAGAGTCAGTTGAACACTTTGTCCTATTCTCAGACAGTGGGAATAAAGAAGCCTAAAGAGCAATGTCCTGTGTTCCCCAGCTCCATGTTGCTTAGAAGGGGCTTAGGAATTCTTTAACATCATTAAAGTTTAGAGTAGGAATGATGGTGGCCTAGGGCTGTTATCTCTATGAGCCAAGTGACACAAGAGCTGAATGCCACTGAGACAGATTTTGCAAAGTGCACTGGTGCCTTTAAAATGTGACATAGTAGTAGAACTTCGTGTTCATTTGAGGGTGCAATAGGTAAATGGATGCCCTTGAAGGGGTATAGGAAATGGTTTTTCTTCTGCCATGGGGATGGCACTAAATGTCCTGTGCTGAGCCAGTTTCTTTTCCTGCAGGATTATTGCCACGAGCTGGTGTGCCTCACTGCAAGGGAAAGGATCGTTGTGCCAATTCGGGCCATTGGTGCCCGAGCTGTGCTGGACTTCCCTGCCCAGCTGGACTTCTCCAAGTGTCCAGTCAAGGTCAGCGCCCAGCAGACTCGGCTGGTGCGCAGTGTCGGTGCCCGGGCAGCTCGGTACCAGCTGAGCACCCAGAGGTGAGGCAGCTCATCTGTCACTGTGCAAACACCTTTGGGTGAGAGCAGAGTTGGGAAAGAGCTATAGAAGGAACCAAGCATCGGATCTGCTGCCCTGCAGCCTGGCTGGAAGTGAGCAGGATGGATGGCATCTGCTCTTGCTTTCAGTGGCCTTGGAGCTTTCTGTGTCCCAGATTCCCTGGAGGCTGCTGGAACATGTTGGGAGCTGGCTTGCACCCTGCTGAGCACAAGCAGCTTCTGAAATGCTTCCTCAGCACTGTCAGCCAAACAGAGCCATTCTCTGGGAGGCCACAGGCACGTGGCTTTGCAGTGGTCCTGGAGGGGGCCTCTGGAAATCATCTGAGCAAACACACTGCTCAAAGCAAGAGCAGTGTCTGGGGGTTGCAAGGTGCCATTGGGAGACATGGACCTGTCTTTAGATGCCATACAAGAAAACAAACATGTCAATGGACCTAGTTATAAAAGCAGAAGAAAACAACCTTTTTAAAACCCCTCCATACCTTATATTTTCTGCCTGTCAGGTGCAGCAGTGATTCATTGAGAGGATGGATCTAACAGGATGAGAAGTGTCTTAAGGAGCAGCTCACAATTAACAGAGAAAAGCCCAAAATTTAGCTTTCCAGGCCTATCTCTTGGCAGTGATTTTCATTTGGTTCTTACAGTGTCAGGGATGTCTCCTTCACAGCTCTTCTAGCTGTGGGCTCAGGGAACAATTTAGTGGTGTTGGCTGAAATTCAGAGGAGTTACGTTTAGCTGTAGACTTGTAGAGCTTGTGTCTTTGGGTCTTGGGGAGCCAGGTGTGTGTGAGAGATGACTGCTACAGCAGAAACGGAGGAGTCTGGTGGGTACCGCCCAGGGATTGAAGAGATGTGCAGGCTGATTTGCACTCAGTTTTTCAGTGCTGACAGCTGAGTCCTGAACTTGGCTGGATCCTCTTCTCCTGATAATTTGAAAAGTAGAAGACACCCTCTTTCTCAGGCAAGCCCTGAAGTCATCCCTGGAATGTTATTCCCATCCTGCCACCTGAAGGCAGGAGCATGTAACATGGGGCAGGAGTGGGAAGGGAATGGAATGGAAGGTAGTGCTGAAGCTTGGCCAGGGATTCCCCTAACTGGCAGCTTCTCTATTGTGGTGAAATTTCTGGCCAAAGACTAAGAACAGAATGCTGTGCCTTGCCCCCAGCAGGCCCTGATCCCCCCAGCCCCAGCAGAGCTGCAGCCGTGCTGGCATCAGCCCCGGGGCAGATGCAGGAGCACGAGCACTGATCTGGCTGTGGGGCTGCTGGGGCCTTGTCTTTCCTCCCCTCCCTCCAAAGTCTCACGTCCAGCACATGAACATTGCTGGCCCAAGGCTTCTCCATCAGCCAGCAGTGATGTTCTCACCAGTGGCAATGGGAACAGGTCAGCCCATAATTACAGCAAGAGGTCCTTAATGAGCAGAACCTGAAGCGAGTTCATCAGCTGTTACTACTGACATGAACAAAGTTCAGCTTGGCAGATGTTCTCTTTGTTTCTGTGTGTGATGCATTCATCAACAAAGTCCCCAGAACACATTTGAAGTGACAGATTGACCAGCAACAAAGCACCAGGGCCAGGAACTTTTGTTTCCTCACTGGGGCTGTAGAAGGGCACAAAGCCCAGCAGCTGCTGGGCAGAAGCACATTTCCCATGAGCTGTCCCTGAGCATCAAAGCACAGAGTCTTGTGCCTTTAACTGAGCCATTGCCTGCTCTGTCCTCGGCCTCCAGGGGCAGCGTCACTGCACCGAGTTTACACTTCGACCTGGCTGAGCTCGACTTCGGGGACATCTCTTTTGGTGAGTGTTCCCTGGGCTGGGACACAGCCTCAGGGCTCTGTGCCTTCCAACAGAAAAGCATCCCTCACTCCTGCTCTGCCCCAGCAGCCTCTTCAGGCTGTGAACTGCAGGGCTGCTGCTGCTGCTGCTGCCTCAGGGGGCATTTTGCATTGTGAGATCCAATGGAAGCAAGGAATAGAAAGGCAGTATTTTCTGGTGTCTCTGTGCTGCTTTAAAAGACAGATGTCTGCCAAGGAAGGTGGGAATCTTGCTGCAATGGAAAGATGAGCCCCTCCCCCCAAATGATTATCCCTTTGAAATGACAGGGCTCCCAGGCAAAACTGTGGGAAAAGGAATAACAGTTCTTTGCTAGACTATCTCAGGAGAGCACAGACAAGACAAGAACAGACATCTCCCAGATGCCAAGTCCTGTTTTTCCCCTTTGGTGGAGTTGTGGTCACAGCAGGAGGAGCTGTGGGCTCTGGCAGGGCAGTGATCCCCCCCCAGCCGGTGCAGAAAGGGAAGGGAAGGAGGAAATGCTCCTTTTGCACAGCCCCAGAGGGCACGGGGATGTGGGCAGTGCCCAGCAGCAGCAGTAGCTGCGGGGCAGGCAGGCAGGGTCGGTGCCAGCGCTGAGCTGCAGCCAGGGCAGCCCCGGGCCAAGCACAAACCTCCCGCAGCAGCAGCGGCCGAGCTGCGACCCCCGAGCGGGAGGAAGGGAAGCTCCGCTCCCTGCCCAGCCTCAGCTCCCACTGCACAGCCGCCCACGGCATCACGCCACAACTGCCAAAAAACCCCAAGGGAAAAGCCCAGCCCAGGGCCAAACCCCCCCAGAACCCCCCAGAACTGCTATCCCCCTTCCCAGACCAAGGGCAACATTCACTGCCAAGCCTAAACCCAGAACAATGAAGTTCATGAACTTCTGAAGGAAACTCATTGCCTTTTTTGAGCTGCTTCTTCCCCAGCCTGCATCACCACGGAGGCGCTTGTCAAGTTGCCTTTGGAAGGAATGAAACACGAAAGGCAAGCGATGGAAATATGGGTCTGAAGCAGGAGATTCAGATCCTGCTGAATCCAATTTCATTCCTAAGGGCTCTTTGGCTGAAGGCAGCTGTTGTATCTTTGCTTCTTTGTAACTGTTGACTGTTGTCTGCGTGTGCTGGCCTCAGTCTCATTGGAGGTTTTGACATCTGGGTTTGTCCTTTTTGTGCCTCTCTTGCCTCCCTGCTGGAGTCCCTTCTGGAGCTGGCAGTGGTCACTTGGATGGGCACAGAGAAGCTCTGGGCTGCAGCTGCAGTTGTTTTTTCTCCCCATCTGTGTCCCAGTGACTCTTGGTGAGCAGGCCTGGGGAGAAGTATCCCCGCTACAGAGCTGGTCAGCCCAGCCAGATGTGCAGTGCAGAGCAGGGTGTGGCTGCTCTGCGCGCTCTGCAGGACATCCCCACCATGAGTGGCTGTATCTCTGGCTTTGCAGGATGGAAAGCAAATCTCAGAGCCTAGGTGGGGTAAACCCTTGCAGGCAGCACTCTCAGTGAGCAGCATGGCTGTGATGTCCCTGTTTGTGGGCTGAGGTGGGACCTGGTTCCTAATTGCTAATCTCAAAGCAAGCCTTGGCTGTGTCCCCAGTTGAGTGGGCTCTGAGCTGTCATGTGCTCAGTCTGTTTGGCCCAAAGCAAGAGATGCCTTAAGGGTCCTGCAGAGAGAAGCTGCATTAGGGTGCTTTGCATCACGTTCTAGTTCCTGATTCCATCCTCACTTTCTTTCGCTGTAGCTTCTTCTCACTGACAACTCACTGTTTATATGTCTTGAAAAAGGTGGGAGTGTTGGCAGGCTGAGCAGGGAATTGGACAGCTTGAATTCTCAGAGTAAATGCTGGGTCTGGGTGCACACTCATCACTGAGAGAGAACTGGTGCTGGTTTGGGGCAGGTGAGGGAGCTGGTTCCCATCCCAAAGAGAGAAGCTTGCAGTGTTCAGCAGGGCTAGGAGTGGGCATTTTCAAGGCTGCAGTCTGGAATCTGTGTCAAAGGGAACTAAGTGACGATTAGTTCCTTATGCAGCTTCTAGGTGAGCTGTAGTATCTTGCCCCCAGGATCATGCCCTGCTGGGTGCCTGAATGGATATTTGTGTCCTTGCCAAGGCTTTCCCTACACGCAGCGCTGCCGCCTCACCAACAGCTCCGCGGTGCCCCTGGCGTTCCAGCTCCGCATGTCGGACGATGGCACGCAGCCGGCTGTGGACAGCGTGGATCAGATCCGCAGGGACACCGACCCGGCCTGGAGGAAGGGAATCCATTTCCATGTGGAGCCCAGGGAGTTCACCATGAATCCCAGCCAAGGCACCATCCTCCCCCAGGGACACCAGGACATCGAGGTACGGCAAGAGCCCAGCCACTGACACCGCAGCACCAGGGCTGGAGCTGCACTGCAGGGTGGGAGGGCTTTAGCTCTGGTGCCAGCTTGGAGCATCCTGGCACTGAGAGATCTGCACTGCTGGGAGGCCTCTGCTAGCTGGCTTACTCGGGATGTTCCTCAGGGAGCACTGTTTGCTTTCCAAAATCATATGCTGAGCTCACAGACCTTATGGCCAAGGCCTGAAGCCATTCTTGTGTTTTTGAGAGCGACTGATTTGATTGCAACGGGGCAGAGCAAGGATGAGGGCAGAAGGTGGCTGTTAGAGAGATGTCATTGTATAAAGCAGTTAGCTTTTCTTCGTGGTGTCATTTCCCTCCTCCTGGGGAGCAGAATGATTTGTGTTCACTGCAGGAAGCTCCAGTGGAGACAAAAAAATCTGCAGCCATGTGTAGCGGTTCAAATTTATTGTATTGATTCCTTGTTAAGTGGTTTGTTCTGTTGTACCCCGTGTTCTCCCCGAGTTGGTTTACCCCTGGGTTTTACCCTCCCACAAAGCTGTCCCTCATGCCATTCCCTGCCCCTTGTTCCAGCTCTCTTCCTTCCTGTCAAACCCAGCCCCTTTTGTTCCCCAACCTTCTTTGCCAATTTAACCTGGAGCCAATCCCTGTCTGCAACACCCCTTTGGAATTCCCCTATTCCTGGAGGCCCCATTGGCCCATGTGAGCCATCCTCCCCACCCACCTATCCAAAGTGGCCCCAGACACTTGATGTAATCCCCTCAGTGCTCTGCTGAGGATTCTCTTTTGGTTTGCTGTTTGTATCCACCCCCTGATTTGTATCTCTACAAAATTCCTTGCACCGGAGTGTGCAGGGCTCTTTTGGCTCTGATCCATTTGCTTGGAATAAACCCTTCCTTGTGGAACTTCAAGATAGAGATCCTTCTCCTTTCTTCTCTGCCTGGTCCCGTTGGTGGCTTGTCTCTTGCGGTGTTGAGCAAGAGGCTCTGAGGGTTCTGCCTGTGGTCAATGCCCAGCCTGGGGCAGTTCTGAGGGTTCTGCCTCTGGTCAATGCCCACCCCAGCACAGTTCCCCACTCCTGGCTTGGGGCTGGAGTTCTCAGAGCCAGCCTGGGCTCGGGGTCCCAGGGCAGCCATGAACTGCCCAGCACCTGCTGGGCCACACTTTGCCCTCAGCCTCCTGCTGTAAAGCTGAACTCATTGTGGTCAAGTCAGATTTCCTCTGCATGGATGTCTTTGTAGTCAGATGAGCAATTGGCCCCTTAATTTGAATGCAGTGGTGCATGGAGCTGTAGTCTAATGTTTTAATGTAGCTGACCTGCTCCCTGATAGCAAGGTGTGTTAAACAAATCTGGTATTGCCAGAAGGCTTTTGTTACTCTGAGACTGTGCTCTACATATGGAGCAGCAGAAGAATGAAGGGCAAATCCTCCCTCAGGAACTGGAGGATATCACCCGTGGGTAATGAGCTTTTGGAAGGAAGAATTGACTGCTCTTCTCTTCCACCAGGTGACCCTGTGCTCCAACACGGTGATGGAGTTCTACCGGAGATTGCTGGTGGACCTGGAGGGTATTGGCAAGGGAGTGGCAGCCCTGATCATCACAGCCAGGTACCAGCCCTTGCCTGGCCTCCCGCAGGCACTGCCTTGCCCAGGCTGTGCTGGCTGCAGCTGCCAAGGAGAAGTGCTGCTGAATGCCCTCATGTTGTGCCAGCTGGACACGAGAACAGCAGTGCTTGGGCAGCAGCCCGTGGTGAAAAGCACGTTTGCTCACAGCTCAGCATGGTCCTGGGCCCTCTTCTAAAGGCACCAGGAATGATATCATTGATTGGCCTTGTTTTTGGTGCTTGAGGTGGAACAAATTTCCTGAGGGCCTCCTCTCCTTCTGGCTGCAAGAGGTGGGGTTGTGCTGGTTGTGAGCACCGTGCACTGGTTTGGGCCACAGCAAGCAGCTGCTGAGAGTCAGGCTCTGGCTCTGTCCGTGAGGGCACATGGCAGGGGGGAAGTGGCTCCCAGCAAGAGTGGGGAGGGCAAGGTCTGACAAGGGGAAAGCAGCCCTTGATGTGGCAGGTCAGCTCCAGTTTTTGTCCTTCCCTCTGCTTCCCATTTTGAGCTTTAATGTTGTCAGAGTTGAGAGCAAAAGTCGTCGTTGCTGCAGCAGAATTCCATGCTGCTGTGCTGCTGTGGGTGTCAGTGTGATGCCCAGAGGGATGCAGCTCCCTGGTGCTGTTCGCTGTGCCAGGCAGAGCCATCCAGGCAGTGCCTGGGCTGCCATTGTGTACAGCAGGTGGAGCTGGGGCCAGGCAGTGCCTGGAGCTGTGCAGTGAAGGAGCCAGGGAGCTGCAGGGCCTGGCAGGGGCTGATCAGCCCCTCTGTGGGGCAGCTGCTGTCTCGTGCCCTCCAGGGCTGGGGCAAAGAGCTGAGTTCTCAGGCAGGGCAACAGCACCATGGCAGAGAAGGGAGTCATTTTTACTGAGACCCTGGAGCTGTGTGTTCCTTGAGCCTTAGGGAGCACTGATCCTTGTTGGGAAGGCTCCCCCAGAGCTCGTGGGTCACTGGGACTCTTCCAGGAGTCCTTGCAAGCCTTCTTGTGTAAAGGAGGGGCTGAGGCAGCTGTGGGGCAAAGTGCTCTGCCTGGGGCACTTGGCAGCCTCTGGGTGCTGCCTCTCAGGGTTTGCCCCTCCTTGACAAGACATGTTGGAGTGGGAAGAGGTAGAAGGCAATTTATCCCTGTAGGGCTCTTCAATGTGCATTTGACAGTGACCAACGTGTTCTGCTCCATTTCACAATCTTTGGGGGTAGGCATTCTCCATTCTCTCAGTATCTCTGATTGTCCTGGGGTCATCTCTTTGCCCAGATGTCTCGTTCCTGAGCTCCAAGTGTCCCCCCAAGTGCTGCTGTGTGATGAGTGCCACCTGAAGGTGCCCTATGAGAGGAAGATCTTCATTAGGAATCCCAGCCACCTTCCTGGCTGCTACGGGCTTATTCCCCAGGTTTGGCATCACATCCACCTCCTCCTGTCAAATAATCCTGAGGAGATTGTTAAGGGAAAAAAGGGTTTGGATAAGACCTTGCTGGTTTCTAATCAGTCCTAAAGATCTGCTGAGAACAGGATCCTACCCTACTGTAAACTTTAGGAGGCAGTTTAAGCTCCTGAGGAAACAGTTGATGTTCCAGTCCTCAGGGCGTTTTCCTGTGGGAGATCTTAGAGGGTTGTGAAAAGCTGCTGCACCCACAGACACCAGTGCCTGTGCTGGCAGCCTCCTTGCAGGATGCCCTGGGAGCGGTAAACCTACAATTCTTGCATCTTGTTTGTGCCTTTGACCTTTGTCCTGGGGAGTTTTAAAGGTGTGTGTAAGTGTCTGTTGTGGTGGATGTTAAGGAGCCTAAAGTTTCTTGAGAGGTCCCTCTGAATCTGCATTTCATTGTGTCCCTTCCAGAAACGCAAGGAGGACTCTGCTGTGCTCTACTCCAGCCCCAGGCCCTGTGGGATTGTGCAGCCCCAGAGCACAGCAGAGATCCCAGTTGTGGTGGAAGTGCAGGCCCTGGGCACTCATCGCACCAACGTTCTCATCGGCGTGTTCGGGGATGAGAGAAACCCCCTGGTGAGGGCAAGGGGAGATGTGAGCCTGTGTGCAGCTGCTCCTGGCAGGGTGCACAGGGACAGGGATTGTGCTGGGGAAAACAGGCACAGGCTGCTGGGGAGAAGGACAGGAGGGATGGGGGCACAAACAGCTCCTGCCTTAGAGGTGGGAATCTCAGTGTCTGACACAGAATGGAGTTGGGCGAAGCTGGAATCCAGGGGGATTTGAGTTCATTATTCTTTCAAATGCTGTTAACTTTGGAAACATCTGTTTGAAAATGTCATCTCTCTGAGCACAAAAGAGGATGTCAGGAGTCTTCTAGGAACCTTGAGCTTTCTGTAAAAGAAAGGAAAGCTGGCATTTGAAGACTGGTTGAAAGGATTGAAACTTCGATTAAAACATATGGAAATGGCAATGCCAAATTCCTTGGATGGCACCAAACATCTGAACCTGGGCCATCGTGGCACTGCCTGTAAATCAGTGAACAGGTAGGAAAGGCAATGCAGGCTGTGCCAGGGAGCCTGAAGTTTGACCAAACAGTTGCTTTCAACTATCAGGCTGCTTCCCTTAAAGAGGAGGGTTTCTCCCCACCAGAAGAACCAGTTGTTTAACTGTCAGCCTGGTCTTCATTAGAGATTTCTTGGAAAGATAAAAGCTTTGGGCCAATAATTTTTAGTTGGAAAGGTTCTCTTACCTTAATCCTTTTCCATTTGGAGGTGAACATGTAATTTTCTTTTTCCCCAAAAGCCCAGCATTTCAGCTGGAGAGTGGTAGCTGTCCCTAAAGAAAAAACTTGAGCAGGGTTGAGCTGCTGAAGCTTTTTTAGGTTTATCTGTTGTGGTTTGTTTTGGGTTTTTTAAAATCTTTCTTGCTTGCTTCCTGGAACAGAGGGCACAATTATGGAGCTCAGGACGGCTGGCAGAAATCTCCCCAAGCCCAAGGCTGGCAGAGCTTGGCAGGGTCCCCGCACCACAGCCTGTGTATGTATGGATGGAAGGATGGATGGATGGATGGGGAATGCGACCTGAGTCACCTGGGAGTGTTGGAAAATGTCAACCAATCCCCCAGCGGTGTCAGGGGAACATTCCTGATAAATCCCAGGTGGAGCTGCCGAGTTTCTGGCCTTGGGCACTGGGTGGGCTGTGCTGGCTTGGCACTGGCTGGGTCTGCCCCTCGGTGTCTCAAATCTCACCTTTTTGCTGCCTTCTCTGTCTTTTCCTCTCCCACTGTGCTTTTTGCATCCCCACCAGGTGTTAATGCCTGTCCTCTGTAGTTGCTCAATGCAAGCAGGTACAGCTGCTGCAGCACCTCAGTGTCACCCCTGGGCTGCCTTTAGAACAGACCTGCCCCAGCCTGGATTGGGAAGGGCTGGATCAAACCATTTCTCAGTTCAACGTGCGAGCACTCAGCCAGGGGCTGCATCCTGGCTGGGAGCTGCTCGTGCAGGTGTCCCTCCCTCCCTCCCACTGCAGGTCCCTGTTCATAGTTATTTATTTTCCAGAGATGAGCTCCACCCACCTAAATTCAAACCCCAGCCACCGAAAGAGAGAAGAACCAGTCTGGATTGTGCAGCAACTCAATGGAGGCACTTCAGGACTGGACAGGAGGAGGCAGCCAGAGCCCTGAAAGAAGTGCAGGATTTTAGCCAATCTTCAGGAGCAGAGGTAGATTTTCTTGTACACCTACTGCTTGCTTTGCCTCCCCAGCCTGCCAGCACCAAGTCCTGCTCATGCTGAGCTCCCTTTTTGCTGCCCTGCTGTGCTGTGCCCTGACAGTGGGCTGGGCAGCAGGGCCAGTGGCTGGACATGGGCTGAGGGGGAGGGAGAAATAGGAGAGTTTTCCTTGGAGAAGCTGACTCAGATCCTACAGGCCTGTGCTGAGTGTGGGATTTTTTGCCTTGTTTCCTTCCCAATGTAAGATGAGGCTTTTCTCTGCATTATAATGGTAACACCTCCAGCTTCCCTCTCAGAGCAAGCTGGGTTGATCCTGATCTCCATGGAGCCTCTTCCCAAAGCAGCCAGACTGCCTGTTTGCAGGGCTCTGCTTTCACCCAGAGCTGCTATTGCACTGCTGGCCCTGGAGCTGTCTGACAAAGGGAGACTTTGCAGGGGGGCTGTCTCTTCCTCCCAGCATAGAAAATGGCTTGTTTTTTGGGTGCCAGCACCAACTGCTGAGCACCCTCACCTCCCTCGAGGCTTGGAGGGATTCAGGTGCTCCCTGGACGTGGCGCACACTGCCTTGGGAGCAGAGAAGGCAAGAGGGAATCTGTCTCCCGTGCCCATTGTCAGTGTGGCAAGCAGGGCTGGAGCTGCCAGTGCCACTGGGGGCCCTCAGCATTGGCCACAGAGGGGCCTCCCATCCCTGCAGGCCCATCACAAAGTGCTGCCAGAGCAGCTGCTTGTTGGAGAGGCCGTGCAGGACACGTTGCAGGGCTTTCCAAGGACGCTGTGCGGCACCTGTGGAGGGCACTGCTCCCCCTGGAACTCCTCAGGTGCTCCATAGGAAATTTTTGCAGGAGCTTTTGCTGTAGCACCTTGAGAAAGAAGCATTTAAATCAGAGAGAGAGGGGAAGAGCCTCAGGAGTCAGATGAGCTGGGCTGGACTCCTTCCCTCAGCTCCAAGAGCTCTCACTCTGAGTCTCCTCCTTTTCTAAAAGCAGGAAGTTTTGAAACTTTTTAAAGGCAAGTTGGGCATCAGAGAGAATTTCTACTGCCAGGAGCCATCCCAGTTCACTTTCATGTCATGTACTAATTAATGCATTGACCCGTGAGTATGGGAGAAGATTTTCCCCATGGTCCCTGCACTGGTCAGTGGCATGGATGCAGGATGAGGTGAGGGTGATTCTGGCAGTGTTTGGGGAATAAGCCCCTCTGGCTACAGCTGCACTTTGCTCCAAGATGCTCTTCTGCCTCCATTTCCATGCTCAACACCTCAATCTCTCCTGTCTTCCATCCAGGCTTTCAGTATCCTGCCACTGCCAGGTGTGCTGCAGCCAGGAGAGAGCCAGCAGGTCTCCTCCACCTTCTCTGGCAACCTAAACATCACCTGCAATGTCCCGGAGCTGTGCCACATGGAGGGAGGCTCCACCTCCGAGGTGCTGGTGCCCAGGGCGGCCTCACATGTCAGCTCCTCCCTGAGCCCCCAGGAGATCAACTGTGGCTCACAGGCCCCTCTCAGGGACAGGTGAGTCAGCCTTCCGTGGGTTCCTGCTCTGCCATGGGTTATTGTCCCTGCAGGGCTTCCCTGCTCCAAGGCCTCTGAGCTCAGAGGAGCTGCAGAGCAAAGGCCAGCAGCAACACAGGGATGGCCACTCTGAGCTCCCTGGCTGCCAAGAGAGGAAGGACCTTCTTCTGTTGAGACAGTACCTCTTCTTCTCTATTTGAGTTCTGAGCCCTCCTGGCTTAGCTGCTGCCTGCAGGGAGCTGGGCTCTGGGCTTGCCTTGGCACCGCATCTAGAGGTGTCTTGAAGTCCATGGTGTTGAGTGGCATCTTCTTCATCATCTGCCTTCTTCACCAGAACAGTGGGATTGTGGTATGGGCAGGCGTGGGGCACAGAGCAAACCTTGCTTTAGGTCCTGCTCCTGCCACAGATGAAGTCCTTGCACTGCTGATCTGCCAGGGTTCTCCTTATGGTGGCAGAGCAGCCAGAAAAGCTCCTGTCCTTTAGGCTCCCCTGCAGCTGCAGCCGTAGGCAAGCACAGGAGAAGCTCAGCTCCAGCAAGGCAGCCCAGCTCAGGACACACAGGCACAAGTGTGGAGCTGGGAGTGGAGGCTGCTTAAAGCAAGCCTGTGCATCAGGACTTCTTCAGGCCAGGCTGAAGTTGGTTTCATGGGGAGGAGATGGATGAGGCTGCTTCCAATGGTTTCCATGGCAGCCAGCACTGGTTTGCTTGGTCCCAGCTGGGTTCCAGCAGGAAATCTGCCTGACAAGAGCCTGTCTTGCAGGAGAGGAGTTCCTGCAGCCTTTGCTTTCTGACTGATAGGATTGTTCTCATGAAGGAGCAGGCTAGGAGTCGTTAAAACCGAAGATCACGGACAGAGACTCTCTAACTAATTAAAGTTAGACAGTGGGATGTTTATTAACACCGGTGGGCAGCACCAGAGTTGTCCATAAAAGGCATGACCACGCTGTCCAAGGTTCTTTGCCCTCTCCTTATTTCCCAAGATCTTACATACAATACATCTGCACAACCCCAGCACCTCCCATCCCTGCTCTGTATTCAAATGAGGTCATTGGTCCTTCACTCCTGTGCAATTCTTCCCTTGAATTGGGTTGGTGGTCTCGAATTGGGTCAGTGGTCTTAAGGGATGAAGTCAGGAATATCTTCATCAGATCTCTGTGACCCTCTGGCACCATCCAAGGTCCCCAACTTAGTGATTGATTGACATCAAGCCCAGGTGCTAACCATTGTTCTACTGGTTTCAAGATGTTCTTATAACAGTTCACTTCCTCCACTTCCCTCTAGAAAGAAGCTCCTAATGGTATACAATAGCACAATCAGCTCCAGCTTAAGCATCTCATAATCATTAACCTATGGTCTGCCTATCTAACCTACATCCTGATCAATGGGAATTGCTTCTAACCCTCAGCTGAAATCTGAACTCTTTAAAATCATGCTTCAGCTATGCCCAGGGAGAAGGGGGCTGAATGAGCTGAGTAAGAACTGTAGGAGAGCTAAGCAGATGTCAGCAATCTGTGCTCTGCTTTAAACTGGGAAGCCAAGAGACAAAGGGCGTTTCCAGGCACCAGCACAGAGAGCTGCTGGATCAGCCTTTGGCAGGGGCTGGAGGGGTCTGGCTGTGCCTTCAGAGGGAGCTTGCACAGTCAACACCTTATGATGGCAAAGCTCAGGTTTGGCTGGTCCTGGAGGTCCCCTTCCACCCATGCCCTCACTTGGGATGTTCCCAACCTCTGTGGGTTGAGGAGAATTCATGGAAATGGCCTCAGGGTCAAGGAATGAAGTGCAGGGCCAGCCAGGACTAGGGAGCCCAAGTTTCTGGTGGGACTCGCAGCCATGTTTTCTGTTTTGTCTGCAGAAGGGAGCTGAAGGAGCCAGCTCAAAAGGTCGAGGAGGAGGCAAAAGCCTTAGAGGAGCAAGGGAGGTGGAAGGAGGAAGAGAGGCAGAAGAAGGAAAAGAAGAGTGTCTCTGTTGGGAAGCAAGCTCCAAGACCAGCGAAGGGGAAAACCAAGACCCGGGAGAAGAAAGAAGCCCATGCAAAAGCATCACAGAGGAAGGAAAGCAGAATCCCAGAGAAGAAGGAAAGCAAAATCCCAGAAAAGAAGGAAACCAAATTCCCAGAGAGGAAGGAAACCAAAATCCCAGAGAAGGAAACCAGAGCGCCAGAAAAGAAGGAAACCAAAGCCCTAAAGAAGAAGGAACCCAAATCTCCAGAGAAGAGCGAAACCAAAGCCCTAAGGAGTGCGAAAGGAAAGCCCTAAAGAAGGGGGGAACTGCAATCCCAGAAGACCCAGCTGAGCTGGAGAACTCTTTACTCTTTATTCACAAAATTCGTTTTACACAGTTTGACAGACCTCGTGTGCAACATTAGTTAGTTCATAGATTTCCTAGCAGTTCTTCTGTTATTGGTTAATAAATTAGATTTTACTTGTGCATCAAATCTCTCTATTGTATTGTTTACCTGTTCTCTTCACCGAGTCTCATGGGACTAATCCCTTGTTGTTGCAGGTGCATTTTTGCAGTTTTTCACCCTCAGAATAGATTGTTCACAAAGTCTCATTCTCCAAATAGCTTCACATGGGAACTTGTAACTGCTTAGCTGCACTCAGAAGAGATGACAGGCCAGCTATTAATATGGCAGAAGAAGGCCTGATTTCAAAAGGCCTTTCTTTTATCATTATTCTACTGGTCTATGACATCTCCCCCTTTTCGTTCATTTAAAAAAGGCTCCTATGTTCTGATGTTGAAACAGCTCACTCTTGTGAGGGTATTATCTCATCACAGTTGTCCCTGGTTATCTATTAGATATGGGATAAGATAGATAAATGACCAATTACAATCAACAAAACTTACCAAATTCTATCAAGTCATTGACACAGGGTTTTGCAGCATGAGAAAACAAAAGAAAAATGTCCAATGTCTCTTAGGGAAATGAAAAGAAATGACCATTGTTTCCAATTAGTTGAGAAGGATGAGAAAGTCTGTGAGCTGGAAATGCTGATCTTTGACATCACTGAATGTCCTCCTGGGCACTGGAACAGGGAATAACTGCAGAAGGTTCGTAGGAGCACTGTACCATGAGGATGCCATGAGGCTTTTGTTGGCAAATTGCCTCTGTCAGTTTCCACCCACAGCCATGTCTTGGCAGTGCTCCTTCTGCTCCTGCTCTGGCCACAAAGGCTGCAAGGTGATGAGGTTATTTCTCCTTTCACTGGGCCTCGTTTTTTCAGAACTGATCAGTATCTGATGGAATGAACAGGTGACTGCTTTGAGCTGCTGATGATAAAACACAGGCACATCTTCTCCTGAAGTTAATGAATTAATTAGGCTTCACTGTGATAGAGCCTATTGGGATTTAGATGTGATGATCTTTTTTCCAAATTTCTCATGTAAATATTGCATTATTCAAAATGATTAGTTGTCCAAATTTCTCATGTACATATTGCATTACTTGAATGTTCATAAGGCGTTCATTCCTCTTCTTTTTTGTTTTTTAAGAATGAGATGCATGTCTTTTTTTATAAGTATGATGAAACATCATAGCAAAATAATACATGCAGTGAACAAGAAACTTACAGCAATTAGGAATAATTTGGATCCAACAATCAGGAATATTTCAAATAGCAGAAAAAGCTAACAACATAGGTTTCTTTCACCCACCAGAACCAAAAGGAAGTTTTCTTGGCAGTTCTCTGCTTTTAACCCCCTGTGTTCTCAGAGGCGTATCCATGTCCTCAGTGGCCACACCACGTGCCAATATTCAAATCTGGGCACCTATTGGTTTAACTACAGCATCCCAAAAAACTCACTTGCTTTTCAAACCAGGACAGAGGGTCTCTTTACCTTCTGGCTGGCAAAGAGTTAACAAGGCCGACCCGGCCCCCATCTCAGCCAGGCCGGGCCGGGCGGCTCCTGCCGTGGGGCCGGGCCCATTCCCAGGGACCCCGCCAGGCCCCATCGGCTGCTGGGCAGGGCAGGGGAGGCCGTGGGGTCGAGGCCCGGCCGGGCCATGGCTGCAGTTGTGACCATCTGGGCTCTGCTGAGCCCTGCCCCGCCGCCAGCCCAGGCTGAGCCATGATCCACCGGGCCCCAGGAGCAGCCCCGGGCCGGGCCGGCTCGGCCAAGATTCTGCCACTGTTGGGGTTCAGCCGCAAGCCCCAGGCAGGGGGAGGAGAAGCCATCGGCCCCGGCCATGCTGCTGCTGCTGAGTTCTGGCCTGGCTGCTGAGATCCTGGCCCTGCCCCAGCACGGCCCATCCTGACACAGTCCCAGTGCAGCTGCTGCAGAAACCTCCATCATAAAACAGCTCCGGCCACAAGCACCGAGCCCGGCTGGGGTCACAGAACCATCTGCAGGCCCCGGGTGAGATATGAACTCTTTCAGTGCTTCCATCCTCCCTCGAGGGAGAGAAAAGGACAAAGTGCAGATACATACATGAGCAGCACAAAGACATGGGGGTCAGTGAAGTGGAAGCTGAGTCCCAGATAGGAGGGATGAGGAGATGTCTTGATCTTGGAGCTGAAATCCTCTTGTAAAGCAATGGAGAAGGATGTCATTGATACATCAGACTCTCTTTTTCCCTATAAGGCATTGAAAAGCATGGGAAGATGACTTGTTCAGCAAAAACCTCCATGCTAAAGTAAGCAAACCTTGAAGTAGCTATGATCCCATGAGAAATTTGAACAGAGAAAGAGAGACGAGTGATGAGACCCTGTGCCTCATGAAGAGAAGACCTCTGTTTGTAGACATGAAGATGATTTCAGAAATAGATGAAGAGAACCTTTGTTCCTAAACAGCTTATCTTTAAACTAATACCCCATAAACTAACATGGCCCATAAACACAGATGTGGCAAAAGATGTGAAAAAATGGGAGGGACTTCACGATTGCAGATTTTCTGGGAGGCTGATATTCATGGGAATTGAGAGCCACGAGAAATATGTTTTCTTGTAAAGCTTCCATAACATGAAAGAGAGACTCCTTTCCCTACGTGAATTGAAGAAAAACTATTCTAGAGGTGGCAAAGTGACTGAAAATTTTAGGTTTTGTCTCTTTCATTGTCAGTAAGAAAGAAAAGCTTGCAGGGAGAGGAGAAGTGTTCCAAAAGTTTTTTTCGCATTCATATTACTCTTTCTTCTAGTTACTGGTAATAAACTTTTTTTTATACCCTTTTGAAGTTTTGAGGCTACTTTGCCTTTCTCCTAATCCTACCTCACAGCAGGAAATAAGTACGTATAATCTAGTGAGTGTACTGGTATATAGCCAACACTGAACCCATCACAAACATTGCTGCATTCTCCAAGAAATCTCAAATTAGTGAACAAAAACCACTACAGACAGCTTCCTGATGAGCTCCATGAGAGCAGAGGGAAATCAAGGCAGAGCCATGGTTTGTCAGGATTTGCTTGATCCTCATGCGCCTCACTGTGCATTTGGAGCTGAGCCTTTGAACCTTAGGGCCTGAGAGGAGATTGCACAAACCTTTCCAGGAGTCAAAGTCAGAAGAAAACCGCAAAGTGTCTCAAGGCATTCATGGCTCCCACTGAGGTCCATCCCCAACACAGGCTCCTCGTGGACTCCTTGGAGGACAGAATTGAAGGCCAGAATGGCACAAAAACCTCACAGAGACTCAGTGTGGAAAGGAAATTCCAAAGTACCTTAAAAACCTTGAGTATCTCAAAGTATTAATGAGCCCCACTGAGTGTCAGTACAAAGCTCCCAAGGGACTTGTTAAAGTAGATAATTGGGGTCATGATTGCACAAACCTCTCACAGAGTCTGTATCAAAACGGAAACACCAAGTACCTTAAAAGAACTGAAGTACCTTGAAGCATTAATGAGCCCCACTGAGTGTTGTTACTGACAAAGCCTCTCCAGGGACTAATTACAGCAGATAATTAGAGGCCATCATTGCACAAAGCTCTCAGAGACTCCAAGGCAAAAGCCAAACTCAAAGTCCTTTGAAAAACCTGAAGTCCCTGCAGGGAGCATTCAGGAGTCCCCATTCCTGAGCAAGGCTCCCCAGGGACTCCTTCTAGCAGATCCTTGAGGCCACTGGGATGTGGGCTAGGGGGGGATGCTGAGGGCAGGACAAGGGGCTGACAGTGCCCAGCCTGTCTGGGGCTGTGCCAGGAGGCCCCAGGGCCTCAGGACAAGGTGTCTCCTCACAGCCCTTGGTGGCACAGACCCTGCTCTTGTGCCCCAGGGCACCAAGACTTGGCTTCTCTTTGTCCCCACCTTTCATCACTGCCTCCAGTTCTCTGCTCTGCCTGGGGCCTGGGGACACTTTCTCAGTCGTGTCCCTCAGTAGGACCCATTACAAGTCCAAGAAACTTTGGAGTTGGATTCTGACTTGGAGTTCTGGAGAGGTTTCTTCAGCTCCTTCTCAGGGACTGATGTTCAGGGCCTGAGCACAAAGCCCCAGAGGCTCATTAAAGTCCTTGTGCCGTGTCTGTGCTGCTGAACTGGCCTGGGCTCCTGGCACAGAGGCAGCTCCTGGTAACCAAGAAGAGCTTCAAAAGCACATTTATCTTGATGAGCAGCTCTTCTGCCAGCCCAGCAGGGCTGAGGCACTGCCTGCAGCCACCCCGGGCACAGCACAGAGGCACAGAGAGCTTCAATCAGTCAGGGCTGGGAAGGTGCTAAGAAGTACCTGGGGAGGAGTCACTGCCAGCCCTTGGCACAGGAACCTCTGGCTGCAGGACAATGCAGTTGCAGCTCCTGGAGTGATCTCCTAAAGCTGGAACATCCCAACATCCCTACAGACCCTGTGAGTACATTCTCTGATTGTGTCTGGTGCAGAGCAGCCAGGGGTACCCAGGGCTGTCCTGCAGAGCAGGGTCCTGCAGCCCAGGTCGCTGTGCTGGGGCAGGGACTCTGCTGCCTGCCAGGGACAACTCTCAGCCAGCCCTGGCAGCTGCTCCCAGCACTGGGGGACAAGGTCTGGGTTGGGAGAGACAGCTAGTAAGGCTTGGAATTGTTCTCCTTGTGTGGAGAGGATGCTGCATTGTTCAGGACTGCTCCCAGCATGGCATTTAACCGCACAGTATTTCTGAGTTCATTATACAGGGAGCACAACAAGGCCAGGGGCTTCATAAAAGGGAAAATCATGCTTTTTTAGTTTACTGCTCTAGGTTGCCTGAATGGGAAATTGCCCATAGATATTCATTTTTCAATTCAGTTGGAGCAAAAAAAAAAAAAAAAAATTCTCTTAAACCTAAATAAACCAGGCTGTGACAGTAATCACCACAGGACCCCTTGGAGGCAGCATCAGTGTCACTTTTCCAGCCTCCTCAGGGTTGCTCTGACTTTGCCATCAGAGCTTGAAGAGCTAGAGCTGTCCCTGGGCAGTGCCAGGGCTGGGAGGGGTCTGCAGTGCTGATCTGAGCCCCCAGGGCTGGGCTGGGCTCTGTCAGCACTGGCAGGGCCCAGCCCTGGGCACAGGGAAGCAGCTGCTGGCAGGGACAGCTCCAGGCAGCAGAGCTTTGGGCAGGCAGGGGAAAAGTGCCCCCAAGCTGTGCTGGGATGTTTAAAGTCCTCTCCAAACACAACTATTCCATGATTACTTTTTTTACAGATCCCCTAGCTAAGGCAGCACAAATGTCCAACAGCAGCTCCATCAGGCACTTCCTCCTGCTGGCATTGACAGACATGCAGCAGCTGCAGCTCCTGCATTTCTGCCTCTTGCTGGGCATCTCCCTGGCTGCCCTCCTGGGCAATGGCCTCATCATCAGAGCCGTAGCCTGCGGCCACCACCTGCACACGCCCATGTTCTTCTTCCTGCTCAACCTGGCCCTCAGCGACCTGAGCTCCATCTGCACCACTGTCCCCAAAGCCATGCACAATTCCCTCTGAGAAACCAGGAACATCTCCTACAAAGGATGTGCTGCACAGGTCTTTTTTGTTTTCTGCGCGACTACAGAGTTTTTCCTCCTGGCCATCATGTGCTATGACCGCTACGTGTCCATCTGCAAACCCCTGCACTACGGGACCCTCCTGGGCAGCAGAGCTTGTGCCTACATGGCAGCAGCTGCCTGGGCCAGTGGCTTTCTCTATTCACTGCTGCACACAACCAATACATTTTCCCTGCTCCTGTGCCATGGCAATGTCTTGGGCCAGTTCTTCTGTGAAATCCCACAGATCCTCAAGCTCTCCTGCTCAAATTCCTACCTCAGGGAACATGGGCTAATTGCTGTTAGTGCCTGTTTGCTATTTGTTTTCTTTTTGTCATTTTCTCCTATGTGCACATCTTCAGGGCTGTGCTGGGGATCCTCTCTGAGCAGGGACGGCACAAAGCCTTTTCCACCTGCCTCCCTCACCTGGCCGTGGTCTCCTTGTTTATCAGCACTGGCACATTTGCACACCTGAAACCCCCCTTCATCTCCTCCCCATCCCTAGATCTGGTCCTGTCAATTCTGTACTCAGTGATGCCTCCAGCCCTGAACCCCCTCATCTACAGCCTGAGGAACCAGGAGCTCAAGGCTGACGTGTGGAGAGTGATGACTGGATGGTTTCAGAAGCATTAAACTGCTGGGCAGGGTTTGCAAATCACATGCAATAAGACTCATCTTTCATACTTCTTTTTTATTTCATCTTTGAAGGTCTTGTTTTTGGTTTAACTTTTTTCATATTGTCCATAAAAAAATATCATTGTTTGTGCCATTTCTCATTGTGTTTCTCTCCACCTTCCCTGTGGCCACAGACTGTGTCAATGAGGAGCTGTGCTCTTGGTGGCTTTAAAGGAACAAAAGCATCTCCCAGCAGTTTTCTGCAGAGATACCCTTTTGTTGCCTTCTCTGGAGCTGCAGCAGCAATGTCTGTGTGCAGAGCTGGGGGCAGATCAGTGCTGGCCCAGCAGCTATTCCCAGCAGCAGCAGCAGCACTTTGTGCTGCCAGTGCTGCTGCCGTGGCCCTGCCCCGGTGCCCTGGTGGCCCTGGTGTTGCTGCAGGGCCTGAGTGCTCTCGGGGCTGGGCACAGCCCTGGGGGTGGCAGTGCCGGGGCTGCAGCAGGGACAGGCCAGGTAATATAAATCAGCTTTGGTAATTCTTTTGGGTTTGGTTGTGGATTTGTTCTTTTTTACCCGGTGTTTCAGTTTTTTAATATTGTCCACAAAAATAAGCCATCGGTTTTGCCTTTTCTCATTTTGTTTCTCTCAATCTTCCCTTTGGCCACAGAATGTGTCTGTGAGGGGCTGTGCTTTTGGTGGCTTTAAAAGAACTAAGGGATCTCCCAGCAAAGTTTTTTCCAGAGATCCCCTTGTGTTCCCTTCTCTGAAGCTGCAGCAGCAATGTCCATGTGCAGAGCTGTGGGGCAGATCAGTGCTGGCACACTAGAAGCTCTGCTCCTGCTGGCCACACCATTCCGGATCCAGGCCAGGAGCCATTGGCCTCCTTGTCCACCTGGGCACACTTCTGCCTCATGTCCACTTGCTGTCCATCAGTCCCTGCAGGTCCCTTTCTGCATGGCTTCTGTCCAGCCACTCATCCCCAGCCTGTAGTGCTGCAGGGGTTGTTGTGGCCAAAGTGCAGGACACGGTACTTGGACTTGTTAAACCTTGTTGGATTTGGGCCCTGGATCCAGCCTGCCCAGGGCCCTGTGCAGGGCCCTCCTACCCTCCAGCAGATCAACACTCCCAGCCAACTTGGTGTCACGAGGGTTCCATGAGGCCTCAGAGTGTCCCAATTGTCTCCATGATTGCATGAGGCCTCCCAGTGTCACAATGTCCCTTTGGTTCCATGGGACCCCTGGGTGTCACAAAGTCCCTGGGATCCTTGGGCCCTGCAGTGTCACAATGGCCCCTTGGTCCCCCAAGGCCCTGCAGTGTCACAGTGAATCCTTGATTCCGTGAGGTCTGGCAGTGCAGCAATGCTCTCCTTGGTTCCACAGTGTCACAATGGCCTCTTGGTCCCAACAGCCACCATGGTGTCAAACATGTTTCCTTCATTCCAGGAGTCCCTGAGGAGCAGCACTGGCCCCTTGGTTCCATGGGGCCCTGCAGTGTCACAATGGCCCCATCATGACACCAGGTCCTGCTCTATCACAATGCTCTGCATGGTCCCACAAGGCCCTGCAGGGTCACAGTGGCTTCTGTGGTTCCATGAGGCCTCAGATTACCACAATGAATTCCTTGGTGCTGCAGTGTCACAATGCAGCCCTGGTGACACAAGATCTGACCGTGTCACCAGGGACCCTTGGTTCCATGGGGCACCACAGTGTCACAATTGTTCCCTCAGTTCCCAAAGTCCTTGCAATGGAGCAATGGCCCCTTGATTCCACTGTCCCCAGGCTCTCCCAAGGGTCTCCTTGGTTCCACAGCAGCGCAATGGCCCCTTGGTTCCACAAGGCCCTGCAGAGTCACAGTGGCCTCTGTGTTTGCAGCAGGACCCAGACTGTCACCATGGACTCCTTGCTTCCATTCAGCCCCACAGTGTCACAATGGCCCCTTGGCTCTGTGCTGCCATGTCGTACACAGTGTCACCATGGTCCTCTTAGTGCCATCAGGCCCCACAGTGTCACAACGGCCCCTTGCTTCCCCAGGGCCCTGCAGTGTCACAATCATCAGAGAATCAACCAGGCTGGAAAAGATCTTGGAGAGCATCAAGGCCAACCTGGGACCCAACACCACCTTGTCACCCAGACCATGGCACTCAGTGCCACATCCAGTCTTTCCTTAAACACTTCCAGGGATGGTGACTCACCCACCTCCCTGAGCAGCCCTTTCCAATGCCCAATCACCCTTTAGTGTGAAGAATATTTCTTAATGTCCAGCCTAAATATCCCCTGGTGCAGCTGAAGGCTGTGTCCTGCTGTCCTGTCCCAGTTCCCTGGGAAAAGAGCTAGACCCCCACATGGCTGCACACTCCTGTCAGGGAGTTGTAGAGAGTGATGAGGTCTCCCCTGAGCCTCCTCTTCTCCAGGATAAACAATCCCAGCTCCCTCAGCCACTCCTCACAGGACTTGTGCTCTAGAGTCCGCCCCAGCCTTGTTGCCCTTCTCTGAAGATGCTGCAGCCTCTCCATGTCCTTCCGAAATTGGGGGGCCCAGAAGTGGACACAGCACTCGAGGTGCTGCCCAACCAGTGCCCAGCACAGGGGAAGAATCACAGCCCTGGTCCTGCTGGCGACACCATTCCTGATCCATAGGAGAGCCAGGGGTTGGATGAGGGAAATGGTGGGGAGGGAGTGGGGACAAAGTGTGATTGATTGTCAGCTGTGAAGGGTCTTGATTTTCATATCTGTTCAGACTGCATTAGAAGGAATTGGGGGTCAATATCAATTGGACATTGCTGATAACCTTCTATAACAGGAAAAGAAAACAGGACAAAACAGTTCTCTCTGCATTGTTTTCAATACAATATATTCACATTAAATAAACTACTGAAATCTCTTCAATTAACCAGCGAAGAATTGAAAATTTAAATTATTCCCAGGGGTTTTTTTTTGCTCAGGTATTTTGAACACATATATATGAGCCTTTTTCAGTGAATTCCTGAACTGAATAGCTCCAGAAAGAATAGGCCTCTGGAATAGTAAAATTCATCAGCAACCTCCAAGAGGCTGAGGATTCAGCCCCATCAGAGCAGCAATGAACAGAAATGGGCACAGCTTTGTGACTGTCCAGCTTTGGCATGGGCCCTGGGCCTGGAGCAGGAGCAGCTCTTGAGGGCCCCAAGGCCACGGCTCCTGTGCTGCCCTGGGCAGATGGGATGGCACCAGGGGCTGCAGAGCTCTCAGCACCTCAGCCCGAGGGCAGCCAGGGAGCCTCCTTTGGCCTTGGCCAAGCGCCTTCCCCCATGGCTCGGGCTGAGTCCTGTGGCAGCTGCAGCTGCTGCTGTGCCCTTGCCAGGGGCTGAGTCCATGGGGCCAGTGCCCAGAGCAGCCTGGCCTGAGCAGAGCTGTTGTCGTGGTTTGACCGGAAATGGGACATCTGGGATATGTTGTTTTGCTGTGGTTACCAATGGGTAATTGGAATTTAAGATGGGCACCTAGTTTGACCAGTGGGACATTTGGATCCGCCTCTTGAGACTACGAACTCAAGGGGTTAAAAGCAGGGCTCTTGGCCTTCGGAGTCCTCTTGGGATTTCCGGCGTGAAGAAGTCTCTCCCCCGGCCCAGTTGCTGGCTGGGCTGGGGGAGGGGAAAGCCACGTGGCCCATCTATGGTAGGCCCGGGTTCGGAGGAAGGGTGGCGGGCCCTTGAGCGACCTGTTTATTCCCCCCCCAGAGAATGCAGCCCGTGCTCGAACTGTATATCTTGAAACTTGATATCATGTGCCGGCAGGCAGCACGGCTGGGAGGAGAAAGAGGGGGGGCAGCGGGCAGTCCGGCCGCCTGGGAGAGCTGTTAACCCTTTGGGGAATGAAGGCTTCGCAGAACATTGCCTTTCCTGGGAAAGGGACAAGAGTGGAAGATGAAGGAAGAGAATCAGGCCAGTAAGGAGGGTCTGGCAAAGGGAGAAGGGAGATGTTGAAGGAATGGAGGAAGATGGAGTGGCAGTTTTTGCTGGACTCTTTTTTGTTGTATATCCATGGACTCTCCTGGTGATGCAGAGGCTGTATTGCAGGGGGAAGCGGAGGCTCGGCGTCAAGAGAGTTTGGTTTTGAGACCCCTCGGCCCCAGGGGGTATAGAAGATATGGGGGGGGGACAGAGGTCCCAGGGATGTGACTGTACTCTACTTGGAACGAGACGAGGCATTCTTAAAAGGCCCTGAAGGCAGGCCCCTGCCCCATCCCATGCCAGGTGGTGAGAGCACCTCGGCATGGAAAGGAGATGTCACGAGATAGCAAGATACCGGGCGGATTGCTGATTGTGACAAGAAGTCCGTGGCACAAGGAAGGACTCCGTCTATCCCTTATGAGCTGAAGATTTGATTTTTTTTTCCAAAGGGTGGTGCCAGACCGAGTGTGGATAATTTTTGGGAAATGTAAATGTGTTTGGGAATTTGGTGGGAGGAGGATAAGGAAGTGTTTCTGTGTAGTTTTCATTCTCCTTGTTTTTTTCCCTGTGTGTGTGTAGTTTAGTAATTGTGTGTGTAGTTTAGTTAATAAACTTCTCTTTATGTTTAAGTTGGAGCCTGCTTTGCTTATTCCCTGGCCACATCTCACAGCAGATATCAGGTAAAAGGTATATTTATGGGGGCCCTGGCTTTGCCAGGCCCAAACCATAACATTTATTTGGTTCCCTGACTGGGAATCGAACCCGGGCCGCGGCGGTGAGAGCGCTGAATCCTAACCACTAGTGTCATGGGATGACCGCTTTTATCCCAATATCGTGTATTATGTCTGGCAGCTGTGTTTTTTTCTCTCTCTCTCTCTCTTTTAACCCCCCCCCCCCCCCCGGCTGTCTTGCCGCGGCGGGGCGGGGAGGGAGGAGGGAGGGGGACTGGGTGTACTTTGGCTTTTTGCTTTTGGCTTTTGGCTGCTTGGTTGGCTGGCCTGCTTGCTTCTGCTTGCTACTTCGCTTGCTTGCTACTGCCTTAGCCCTAGCTGATAGCTGCCTTTTTTCCCTTTGCTGCTTTCTGCGCTGTTTTTTTTTTCCCTTTTCTTTCGTCCTCTCTTTCTTACCCTCCCCTGAAGATACTGGACCGGCTCCGGACCTGACCTGGGACGTCCGGCGGGATCTCCGGAGCCTGCGAGAGACGCTCGGCACCCTCCACAACACTGACTGGTTTTCTTTTCTTTTCTTGTGTTGGGGAGTGTTCTTTTGTTATTTGCCAATAAATAGGTTTTGTTTTCCACTTTGCTCCTCCAAGGAATTCCTTCCCGAACCCGGTATTGGGGGGGGAGGGGTGGTTGGAGGTTTGTTTTTTTGGGGGGGGACTCCCTTTTGGAGATTTCCCCTAATTTGTCCTAAACCAGGACAGCTGTGGAGCCAGAGCCGGCTGGGCTGGGGAGAGGCCCTTGGTACTGCCCAGAGCTCAGGCAGCTGGCAGAGCTTGCAGGGAGCTGGGCTCAGAGAGCCTGGCCCAGAAACCATCAGTGTCCATCTCAGCCTGGCTGAGTGTGCAGGGGCAGGACTCAGGCCAGGCCTTGTGGGGCAGGGCCAGCGCCTGTGCAAGGCATTGCAAACAGGCATGTGGCCCAGAGAGGAGGCTGCTCTGTGCCCTTGGTGGCGTGGACAGAGCAGGGAAGGGGCCGAGGACATTTGTCAGCACCAGTCTCTGTGCCCAGCCCTTGGCAGCCCTGGCTGCTGAGCCCAGATTGGCCTGGGCTGAGTTTGGCTGTGGCCCAGCTCCATCCTCCTGCGGGGCTCAGGGCCTGTTCCCGGCCATGGCCAGCCCTGGCCGGCCTCTCTGCTGCCGCAGAGGCCGGCAGAGCCCAGGGCAGAGCTGTCTGTGCAGCCCCACAGGTGCCGGGGCTCTGCAGGAGCTGGCAGAGGCTTCCCAGCAGGGAGGCCATGTGGCACAGCGCCCCAAGGCTGCCATGGGCACCACGGCACAAGGGCCGTTCCCAGCCCCAGTGCTCCTGGCCTGGGCTGGGCCTGCACAGGGGCTGGGCCACCATGGCTGGGCCAGCACAGGGCCACAAAGGGGCCACGCAGCCGCTGCCGGGGCTGACAGCAAGGCCAGGGTCACACAAGCAATTGCTAAGCATGGCCTGCGCTGGCCAGGCCTGACTGTGCCAAAGGCAGAGCTCAGCTGCCCTTGGGGGCTGCAGCAACACTCCAGAGCCCCAAGAGCCTCCATGGCTGTGCTGGAGACTAAGGCTGCAGCAGGGAAATGCAGGGCTGCTGTGGGATGGGGAGGGCATTGAATTCCAGCACACACCTCAACTCTCTGATGATCCTGGCACCATGCTGGGCCCTGTTTCAGACTGGAGCAGAGCAGATGTTGATGGGACAGGAGCCCTGCGGGGCTGTCAGGGACCTGCAGCTTGCAAGGTGCTCTGCTCTCCCTCAGGTGCTCTTGGAGAGATCCAATCCCAGCTGGGCACCTGAGGGCACAAGTGGCACTGCCTGTTCATGGGCACACAACTGATGTCTGCCTGGACAGGGGCACAGGTTTTAGTGCCTGTTAGTTTCACATAATATACAAGAAAATCTTTATTATATGGGTCATTTGAGTACTTTTAAGAAATTACAGAATTTTCTGACTCAGAATGGGGATATCCTGAAGATCTACTACATTCTTATGCTGATGGCAGAAGAAATAATGATCTTCCTTTCTGCCTTTGCCACCAACACTTAGTCTAATATTTCATTATCTTCTTCCTTTGGGTGTTTCCAGCTCTCCTGTTTAAATGGCCATGTCTAAGGATGTCTCTTCATTTAGAGCAGCTGGATCTATGTCCTTGCTGCTGCTCCCAGATTTCCTTCTGCAGCTGTTCTCTGATCATTCCAATGCATCTCCCTTAACAGGCTTCATGCTTTGAGCATCAGGGAGTTGCCCAATCTTTCAGAAGTTTAAATAACTCCTTAGTCAGCACCTTTGTTGTAGTTTTATTTTTATATCACCTCTTTTTTGGTCTGTGCCAAAATCCTTCCTGTATGGCAATCACTTGTGGATGGTGGACATGTCAGATGTTGCTGACATGTTACAAGCAGCTCAGAGAAGTGTTTTGATGTTTATTAAAATTTATCATGTTCACATTTTTTATGTTGGCCATGAAGAGAATCCTTTCTGTGCCTCTGAGTCTCAGCAGTTCCTGGTCCCTCAAAAGACACAAACCAGATGAGTTGTGGTTCCCACTACAGTGGATGCACTTGGACTTCCCTCCATAGCCAGAGCAGTGCTCTCTTGTCCCACAAAGTCTCTGGCAAAGGAGGGATGAAGGAAACAAGACAGGCTGTGGGGATCAGAGGCAGAGCAGAGCCAGGGAGAAGAATGACTTTTGCATTTGATGGAGCTGTGCCTTCCCTTGGGTTTGTTAGATGACAATGAATGAACATCCCTCTGTGTCTCGGGCAGTTCCTTCTCCAAGGAAAGGCAGGTGGGAGTTGGAGCCAAGGAGCTGAAAGCTGCAGGTGCAGCCTGGGCTGGAGGCAGCTCAGATTTGCACAAGGCTGCTCTGAGTGCCAGGGCTTGGATGGGGGGAATGGTGGGGTGGGGGTAGGGACAGAGTCTGATTGATTGTCAGCCATGAAGAGTCTTGATTTTCATATCTATTCTGACTGTGTGAGGAGGTACTTGGATTCAGTGTCAATTGGAGATTGCACATAGCAATGAATTAACAGGAAAACAAAACTAAACAGGACCAAAAAATGTTTTCTGACTGTCTTTTTAAATATCATGTATTCACTTTGAATACACTACTGAGATCTAATTAAACGCAAAGGATTTGAAAATTAAAATCAAATTATTCCCAGAGGCTTGACTTGTTCAGTTGTTCTGAATGTTAATGAGCCCTGGGACACTGAATTCCTGCACTGAAGAGCTGAAGGCTGAACAAGCCTCTGGAGCAGGAAAATTCAGCAGCAGCCTCCAAGGTGCTGAGGATGTCAGCAGCCCCCACTGAGGCCATCCCTGCCCAGAGACCGTGGGGGAATGGGCAGACAAGGAGAGCGTCCCTGGGACTAGGGCAGCACAACTCAGAGACACCAGAGGCTCCAGCTGGGCAATGGAGTGTGGAATGTGGCTGGGAAAGCCCTGCCTGGGCTGTGCCAAGCAGGACACACAAGCCCTGACTCCCATCTCCCAGACAACTCTCTCGAAGAGAGATTTAAAAGGAATTACAATTGTTTGTGTCCTCTGAGTTGGACTCCCTGGAAAATAACAACAAGAGATTCTCAGGCACTCAAAACAACCAAACAGCCTTTACTGGCAACTTTAGAAATTCAGAGAAACTTTGGCAAAATATTTATTACAATATTGTAGTGGTTTTGGTTTGTTAATTTAAGATTTTTCTAATCTTGAGATTTCTTAACTAATGTATTGATGAGTGTTGTGGGTTTTAGTGTCAATTAATTATTTCTGTATTTATTTTATTGTGAGACAGGATTACGAGAAAGGTAAAGTAGTCTTAAAATTTTAAAAGGGTATAAAGAAAATTTTATTAAAAATAAATTAAAAAAGAAGAAAGTAGTAAGGAATTAAAATAAACTCTTTAGTACACTTTTTTTCTTCCAAATTTTTCTGACAATGTGAAGTAACTAAATTTAAAATTTCTAGTTAGTTTACTCTTTCCAGAATAGCCTTTTTTTTAGAACACTTTGGGAGAGAAATTTTTCATGTTAAACTTATGGAGTTTTTTTACAGGAGGAAAAAATAGTTTTTTTGTGGTTATTAATTTTGTCATGAATACAGTTGTCTGGGGAACTTGGGTATTGTGAAGTTCCTTTTATTGCTATAAGCCATTTTACTGCTTGTTGATGGGCCATGCTGACTTATGAGGTATTGTTTTAAAGATGAGTTTTTTAAAGGTAAAAGGTTTTATTATTTACTTTTTAAATTATTTTTATCTTCCGGAATAGAGTTCTTCTCTTGAAGGTATTGGATTATGGTTTTTTTTCTTTTACTTTTTAAACTTTTAATAAAATTACAGTAATTTTAACATTTGTTTATTTTAGTATGTAGGTTTTTGTTTGATAATTATTTGAATATTTTTTTATAATTTTATGTGCTATAAAAAAGAGGGTTTTTTCATACTTTATAGGAGGATTTAGGATTTAAGAATAAGGTATTTTTTCTTTTTTGTTTTTATTTGGGATTGCATTTCTTTTTTACTGACTTTGAGGAGTGTTTTTTAATATGTGTGCGTTTTGTTTTTTCTTTTACTCAATGGAGGATTGATGTATTGAAAGGATTAACACCTGACCTGCCAGTAACTTGTGGTGGGAGTTGGTTTTGGGTTGTGTTAGGATTGGTTTTATGGTTGGGGTTTTGGGGTTTTTTTTTGTGTTTAATTTTAGTTGTAGGGTTATTTTTTATGCGTTACAGGTTGTAGGGGTTTTTGGTTTGAGTTAGGTTGGGGGGGGGGGGACAACGACTTGATGATAAGATTTTAATAGCTGTGGCTGGCTTTGTTCTGTTTGGGGTTTTGTAGCCACTTTTGTTTTCCTGTTTGGTAGTTGTTGGGGTTTGGTTTGGTTAGAATGGATCTGATGGGGAGGGGCAGCCTGGGGAGGGGGAGGGGCTCAGCCCATGCCAGGGCTGCTTGGTTTGGTTTGGTTTGGTTTGGTTTGGTTTGGTTTGGTTTGGTTGAGATGGGGCCTTGGGCAGGGGCCCACTGCTTCTTTGTTGACTGGAAAAGAAAGAGGAGGTTCCTGGGCTTTTTCATCTTTAACATTTGTGTTTCACAGAAATGTGTTCAGTCTCTTAGTGGTTTAACAGATTGTCAGTTACACAAAAAGTTTTGTATTACTTTTTAAAATTCTTCTCATGTCAAACGATGACAGATATTCAGTCAACAAAAAACACTTCTCAAAGTGTTGACTTGGCCCATTCAACCTCACAAACTCTAAGTCTGTTCAATTTTAAGTTAATCAAAATTTGCAGGAGCACAGAAACTGAAGAAAAAGACATAGAAAGCAAGAAAGACATAAAAGATACAGAGAAGAACACACAGCTACCAACTCCTGGATTCCAGCAGTGTTCAGATAGAAATTCCAACAGGAGGTAGGGTCAAGATGTGTGCTTGCCTTGTGGTCAGCCTTCAATACCCCTTGGTCTCCCTGGGCCCTTCCCCCAGGTGGGACTTGGGCTCATTTGGTCCCTCAGGAGCTGGGCTGGGGGCTGCAGAGGTGGCTGTGGAGCATTGCCTGTGCTGTGCCAGGGACTGGCAGACACTGCTGGGCTGGGATAGAGGCTCTGGGGGCATTGGGGTTACTGGGCAGGGCAAGGCTGGACCTGCCTTTTCATCCCCCACACATGAAATGTTTTCAGCCAACAGTCTCCTCCAGTCTCTCACAAAAGGCAATGTTGGAGGTCAAATCCCAATTCTGGCCATGGGCACCTGGAGAAGAAGACAGTTCTTTTCCATAGCAAGGAAATCACAGAGCCGCCGTGTTTCAATAGCAGATGAGAAGAGACCCTCAACATGCCATGGTCAGCTGGACCAGTGAGGGGGAAGAGGAGGTCAAACCAGCCAGACCTGTTCCACGTTCCCTTAGTTTTATGGTGCCCTATAGTGTCACAACGACACCTTGGTTCCATGAGGCCTTGCAGTGTCACAATGGTCTGTTGTTCCCCAGGCCCCACAATGTCATGCAGCTCCTCTGTTACATGAGGCCTGCAATGTCACAATGGACCTTTGGACCCTGGAGGTTTGCAGTGCTACAATGATCTCCTTTGGCTCCACAGGAGTGCCTGTGCTGGGGAAATGTGGCAGAAATGCTGCTCTCTGAGGGGTTTGAGTGCCTTGGATAGCTGAGTCAGTCAGATATCCAGATAGCTGTAAGTAATGTAAAGTCATGAGGTCTAAGCTAACTTCAATTCTATTAAGAGTTGTTCTTTTGCAAAATTTTTATGTTTAATTTAAGTTGTTAGCTAAATTAAATATTGTTAGGTGTTATTCCTCTGTTAAATTGCTAAGTCATAGGCTATAAGTAAAGTTAAATACTGTTTAGTGCTGTTGTTTTGCTAAACTTTGATGTTTAAGGTATCGGTACATTTAAGGTGTAAGTTAAGTCCTGTTAAGCGTGAGGCCTGTTAAGCTTTAGGCTATATTCCTTTTATCCTTGCCCTCACTGTGCATGTGTCATACACACACACAGGGACAGTTCTCAGTTCATTTCTGGTTTGATTGCCTGGATTTTGTTTGGTGTTGTTGCTTTGTTTCCTTGGTGTGCCTCAAGTTTCCAGTCAGGAGCAGAGTGACTCTTGCCAAGGAACTTTGTGCTGCTGTCCCTTAATATTAAATCTGGTTTTTGCTGATCCCTTGCCATAGATTTTTTCAGCGCTCTCAAGGCCTCATTGGTAATAGGGTGAAGGAGCCCTGGCCCAGGCTCTGGCCCTGGGGGACATGGGGACGCTGCCAGGGGGTCCCTGTCCCCCTGTGCCACCCCCAGGGCCCTGTCCCCCCATCCCCGTGTCAGGTTCTGGGGTCGATCTCGTGGAACATCCTCTGGGGGAGGTTGCGGGGCCGGGGGCGGGGGGACCTGGGGGGACAGGGGACCCTGCTGTGCACGAGCAGGGTTGGACTGCTCTGGGGGGAGCTGTGAGGGGAGCCGGGGCAGAGTGACCTCCCCAGTGACCTCACACAGCTCCCGTGATGTCACACAGCCCCTGGGATGTCACACTGCCCTTTGATGTCACAATGCCCCTGTGATGTCACACTGCCCCTTTGATATCACACAGCCATCTCTGTGATGTCACACTGCCCCTGTGATGTCACACTGACCCTGTGATGTCACAGGGCCAACTCTATGTCACCCTGTGATTTCATACAGCAATGCTGTGACATCACAGAAGACTGATGTCACAAAGTCACCCTGTGATGTCACAATCTGTTCTGTGATGTCATAGCCTCCTCTATGATGTTACACAGTCACCAGGTGATGTCACAACCCACTCTCTGATGCCTCAGAGCCACCCTCTATGATGGCACACTCTGCTCTATGGCCTCACACTCTGGTCTGTGATGTCACAGCCAGCTCTGTGATGTCACCACCAGCTCTGTGATGTCACAGAACCCTCAAGAACCCTCAAGAACTCAATTCCATTGAAACACTGAAGTTTCTTGTACTTTGAAGACATCCCTGTCAGGGACACGACTGAGAAAGTGTCCCCAGGCCCCAGGCACAGCAGAGAACTGGAGGAAGTGACAACAGGTGGGGACAAAGAGAAGCCAAGTCTTGGTGCCCTGGGGCACTATTGAAGTGAAGGGGAGAACGACCATCCTGGTAATGCATCGAACTCCAACTTTATTGATCAATCAATCACCTTAAATAACAAAGTTAACGAACTTCATGCATATTCTGTAATCCAATGTCATGATAGGCTAACAGAGAAATTTCTAACCACTCCCTTTGTTTTAGAATACCTACAATTGTTTATTAAAAACAGAAACCAAAACAGAAACCAGAAACTAAAACAGAAACCAGTGTTCCCAAAACTTTTACATCTGTTCTCAGGATGGCAGGCCTTCCCAGAGACGGTGTTCTGCTTGTTATGGGAAGACAATCTGAGAACTCCATTGTTTATAGAATGATGCCTGAGAGAGTCTAATTGTTTATACAAATCAGAAGGCTGAGAACTGTTAGAAACTGCTTTTACTTTTCCCCTATACTTTTCTCTCAATTGTATGTCTCATGGCCTTTTCTTTAAGTCATTCTCTGACAGGGCACAGCAGGGTCTGTGCCACCAAGGGCTGTGAGGAGACACCTTGTCCTGAGGCCCTGGGGCCTCCTGGCACAGCCCCAGCCAGGCTGGGCACTGTCAGCCCCTTGTCCTGCCCTCAGCATCCTCCCCTAGCCCACATCCCAGGGGCCTCAATTAATGCTTTGAGACACTTCAATGTGTTGAAGGTACTTTGGATTTTCCTTTCCACACTGAGTGTCTGAGAGGGTTCTGTGCCATCCTGGCCACCAATTCTTTCCTCCAAGGAGTCCATGAGGAGCCTGTGTTGGAGAGGGACCTCAGTGGGAGCCATGAATGCCTGGAGACACTCTGGGTGTTTCCTCTGCCTTTGACTCCTGGCAAGGTTTGTGCAATCTCCTCCCAGGCCCTGATGTTCAAGGGCTCAGCTCCAAATGCACAGTGAGGCTCATGAGGATCAAGCAAGTCCTGACAAACCCTGGCTCTGCCTTGATTTCCCTCTGCTCCAGTGTAGTTCATTAGGAGGTTTTCCTTTGACAGTTATGGAGAAATAGTTCCAAGACCTTCCAGGAAATATGTAGTCCTATTTTAAAGGGTGTCTTTTATTGCTGTTCCTATTACACAAGAGGTGATTGCAGCATTCAGTGACTGATATTGATCCAGGGACTCTCCTAAGGAGCCCTGGCCTGCTCACAGAAGCTGTGTCTTGAGCTCTGAGCCAGTGTAGACAAACTTGCTCCACATTCCCCAAGCCCATTGTGTCCCTCCTCACTCACCTGGGACCTGCTTTGCTTGAAGAACTGGCTGCACACAGCCAAAGAGGGATTTTTCTTCATTTCTTTTTGAAGCAATCTAAAACTCCTGAGTTTCCCCACTGCAAACAGACATCCTCCTCAAGTGTGTGCCAAGCCCAAGGTGCCACCCAGAGCACTCCAGACCTGTCCTGGGCCAGCTGTGAGGGTGGATCATCATCCCAACATGCAGTGGTGCCATTGCAAGGGACTATTGCCATGGACACTGCAAGGACCCCACTGCTGGGTTTGGGTGCCATGGCAACCCCCATCAGTTCAGGTTTCCTTGGAAACCAGCCCAAGGAGCCATTTCTGCAGCCAGGTTCCATGGCCACTTGCCTGCAGAGCTGTTGCTGCCCTCGGTTGCCATGGCAACCCTGGGACAAAGCGTTGCCAGGGCTGTTCCAGGTACAATTGCAGTGACACTCGTTGGTGCCACCAGGTGCCATGGCAATGGCCATGAGGAACCATTCCTTGGCTGGGTGCCATGGCAACCAATGCCTGGCCCCCTTGTGATGGTTGGTGGCCATGGAAAGCTGTCCTGGCCCCTTGCTCAGGGCTGGTGTCAGTGCCCAGAGCCAGAGGGGATCCCTTGCTGGGGGCTGTGCCATGGCCACCTGCCCTGTGCCGCGCTGGCCGCTCAGGCACCAGGAACCAGCAGCCAACGGCACTGCCAGGGCCAAAGGCCAGGTCAGCCAGACAGAAAGGGGCAGGGCTGGGCACTGTTTCCATGGCAACCGGCACTGGGGGGGACACCTGGTCACCTGGCCTGGCAGTTGCCATGGAAACCCCTGGCAGGGACTGAGGGCACAGCCCCTGGCACTGAGACACTGCTGGGCCGAGTGCTGAGCACAGGGCTGAGCACGCAGAGATGGTTTTGTTCTTGCTGAGCTGCAGCACAGCCAAGGCCTGTCCTGCCCCTCGTCCAGCCACGCTGGGGAAGGGCTGGGGCTGCGGGGGAGCTGGGCAGGGACACAGCCAGGACAGGGGACCCCAACTGACCCCGGGCATAGCCCAGACCAGAGCACATCATGCTCAGGGTATGAAGGGGGGGACAGGGAGGAAGGGGGGAATTTTGGAGGGAGGGCTTTTGCCTTCCCAGGGAACACCTAGGCAAGAGGGGGCCCTGTTTCACCAGTGGGCAGGGTCACTACCAAAGACACAGACACCAACTTAAGGAATTGTGTCATTTATATAGAGCACAGCTGCCAAGATTTACAAAAGGATAAGCTCAGCAAAGCACATCATCATTAGCAAAGAATTACAAAAGAAGCTCAGCAATCCATCATAAGCCATCATTACATTTTGATGACCAATCCCTTGGTGAAACACCAGAGGTGTTTGTGGCAGACAAAGATTCTGGCTGACTATCAAGGTACTCCTTACAGACATCAGCTGTACTTTAGTGACACTGTTCTTCATTCTTTTTTCTCAATCTCATTCCAATTAGGAACAAGAATTCTGTTGTCCATGGAGCTGCCACCATGTTAATTCCAGAATAATGCCCTGAGGCTCTTTGCTGTTCAGCTTTACCATGCTGTCTGTGGCTAACAAGGCTTGGGGGCTCCTTTCCCCTCTGGCTGGAAAGGGGCCGGGTCCCAGTCCCTGAGGGGCACCCAGCCTCCTGGATGGAATTCCTGTGCAAGTCCCTCAGTGTCACAGCAGCCTTCACATGGAGCCCCGTGGATCAGAGCATTTTCCAAAGGGGTCCTTGGGGCAAAAGGAGAAGATCTGGATTGGCAGGATGTGTAAAACAATATCCTGTCAGATCTACTTGTTCTCACACACAATCCTTGGCTGCAGGGACACATTCCCATTGTTCCTGCCCAGGTTTCAGGACTCAGAGTTGTCTTTCCTAGGAGCTGCTCCTTCAGCTGCCTCGGGAGGGCCATTTGGCCTCTGGACCAACACTGGCTCCATTATTAGGGCTGCTGGATCCAAACCCTTTATCTCCACAAACGGTGGTGATTGGAGCTGGATCTCTTTTTTTCAAAATCATTCTTAAAATTGCAAGATCAATAATTGTGCTACCCTGTCATGGGGTTGAATAATCCAGTCTTGTTCATTATTGTTTAACAGAATTACTGTAATTTCTCCTGGATATTCTGCATCAATTCCTCCTGCCATGACAGGAACACTTTGCAAGGCCAAGCTCCAAGGGAGCAGTTACCAAAGCAAAGTGTCCTGGAGGAATCTGAATTCCTGTTTCAGTATTGACAGCTCTCATTTGCTTTGAATTTCTCCTAATTAATTCCAATGCATGAAGGCCCAGCCCTGCAGCCTCTGGGCTGGCCCTGCCAGGGGCCATCACAGCCAGAACGATTTCCCAGGCAGCCCAAGTCTCACTGCCCATGGCTGGATTTGCAAATTGGGGGCAGCCGTGCACAGCCAGGGGGTTTCATTTCCCCCATGGGCCATTGTGAAGGGCATGGAGCACATCTGGGAGATGGGTTCTCCATGGGCAACGGTTCCCATCTCCTCATCTTTCCAACTGCTCTTTTAACAACCCCTTCACCCTTTCAACCAATCCTGCAGCTTGTGCATAGTCTGGTACATGAAAAACCCTGCAGGAAAAATCACTGTATTTTTCACAGGAACAGGCAAAGCACTCTGCATCACAGTATCAGCACACCCTGTAAAAATCACCAATTTCCTCCCTTCCTCATTTTTCCATTGTATACAATCTCACAAAGTTGACCACTGACATTAGGGTCCTGGCCAATCCTGTTCTGTAGGGTATTTAGTGTTACATCCCTGAGCAGCCAAAGATACCAAATTAGTATTGTCAGCACTATTTCACATTATTATTATATGTACATATTTATATATAAATACAGATATAGACATGTAGATATAGACATATATACACAAAAATCTATAAATATAAACAGGAAGGTCTTATTATACTATAAATATGTATATAGTTATTTGTTATATTGATATTTCACTTGCACAAGGGCATCTGAGCTCAAGATGAAAACCTTCTTTTGTTGCTCCATGTGGGAGCATTCCAACAATGATTGTTCCTTCTGAAGGTGCTGTTTCCTATGTACTCTCAACAAATTCATCTTTGTCTGCCCAAATCCATTTTCCATATGCAATTTCTGGATGCATTTGAAGCCATCCAGGGGTGCAGCTTCTTTTACCCAACAGTCTCACTGCTCACACGGGGCTCCAACCTCAGCCCACTCCAGAGCAAGGGAACTCCAGGGAAGGGCTTCCCAGCTGGGAATTTCTGATGGGACTGATTCCTCACACTGACACTGAACAAGTGACATTTTGTTGGGATCTGGCCAGACTGTGCCAGTTTTGTTTTACCAGTGGCCAAAGTCAGCACCAGAGACACAGACTCCAACTGAAGGAATCAGTGTCATTCACTGCAGTTCAGAGCAGCAAAGAATCACAAAAGGAGCAGCTCAGCAATGCACCCAACCATTCCCACCAAAGATTGCCTGCAGAGATTAACAAAGATCCAGCAGCATTTACCCTCAGGCTTTACCATCCCCCGGACCCACACAGCAGCTGGGGAAGCTGTCACAGCCAAGGGCTGCAGAGCCACTCCTGGGCACTGGGAATTCCTGCAGGTGCCTCCAACCCCAGGTGAGGCTCCAACCCCGCTGGGAGAGGGCCCAGCTCTGACAGTGCTGAATGAACAAACTGACAGCACTGCTAGTGTGGCAACATCTGCTTTCATGCTCCTCTTGGGTCCCTCCCAAAGCCTGGCCAGGGATCAAGGAGGAACCAAGGGAGGTGACTTTGACCATACAGCCCCAAACAAGGACAGATGTCAGATTTCATGGCCTTGTCTGGTTTCTAAATACACAAAGGTCAATCCATGTCTCACTAATGAGTGGCTACATCTATCTCAGTGCTAATGACCATGCACATTTCATGAGGGAGCAGATACAAAGACAACCTTTGCTTGGAAGGTTCATCCAGAGGCCACCTTTGGCTCAGGGCACGCTGTCCAGGCCTCACTCAGGGCTGGTGTCCAGGCCTTGGCACTTCAGGGATGTGGTTTAGTGCTGGGCTTGGCACTGCTGGGTGAGCGGCTGCACTGGCTGAGCTCAGAGGGCTTTTCCAACAGAAAGGATTCTGTGATTCCATTATTCTATCCACTGCATTCAGCTGGGTCTATTTTAGCAGCATTACTTTGCTCCAAAAGTTCCCTCTTGCCCAGCTCCTGTGGCCTGAGGCTTCAGCTCCTTCAGCTCCTGGTGCTGAGCTGCTCCTGCTGAACGAGACGAATCGGAGAGAAGAACACAGTCCATGCAATTCCTTCTGGGACACGGAGAGGGGAGGCTGTGCAAACAGGAGCATTGTTTGCTGTGGCCTCCTCTCTGCCCTTTATGCCTTTCAGCACTTTGAACCAGCCAAGAGCTTTCTCCAAGAGTGCAATGGAGCAGCTGCTCCTGCTCCCGGGCCTGGCTCTCTCCAGTCTCTGCCCTTGCCTGGTTCTGTCCCTTGTGCTGTGCCCTCTGTTCCCCCAGGGCTCAGTGGCTGCTGCTCAGGACTGTGGCACTGGCACAGATCCAGTGCTCCAGAGCCTCCTTTCTGTGCCCTTGGAGCTGCCTGGGCACAGCAGCCTTTTCCATCTGGAAGCTCCCCATGGACAGGGAGTGCCCAGCTCCGTTCCCTGCACAGCCTCCAGGAGCCCAGGGCTGCCATCTCCAGTCCCTGCTGGCAGTGGGGGCTCCCAGGTGCCTCAGGCTGCTGTGACACCGCTGCACACGGGAGGGAAGAGGGGCAGGGGCTGTGCTCAAAGTCAGCTCCATCTGCTGCTGCTGCTGCTGCTGCTGCTGTGGGGTCTTTTGTGCAGCCCTGGCCCAGAGTCAGGGATCAGATCCTGCCAGTCTCTTCCAGCCCTGGCTGCTCAGAGTTTGGGCCTTGGAGCCTCAGGTGGCCAAAGGCAGCTGCTGCTGCTCCCTCTGTGTGCCCGTGTTCAGCAGTGCTGCTCCATCAGTCTGTGCCCAGCAACGGGGAAAAGCTTCAGCCCTGCAGGGCTAGGAGCTGCCGGGCTCTGCCTGAGCAGCTCAGCCAGCAGGAAGGGAGCTGCTCCACACGGGAATCAGGAGCAAAGGACATCCTTTGATAGGACATGTTTTCTATTTAAAGGAAAAAAAAGGAAAAAAGAAAAAAAAATTGTAAAAGATAAGAATAAAATCCAAGTGTTAGTGAAAAAAAACCCATACAGTTAATGAAAAAAACAAAACATAAATGCCAAATTACATTCTTTGCATTAAGAGGTAAATGATCTTTTTCAAAAGAGAACTCAGTTATTTACATTGTAAATGTGCTGATGGCAGGGATCCATCTTTGTGACCTCAAAAGCCTCTTAAAAGATTTTGGGCTTTGTTTTCAATATTGGTATTTGAAATTGTGGTCGAAGCAAGAGGAAATTGCTTTGTGCCCTTCCAGCTCCAAGCAGGACTGGGAATGGAAACTCTGTCAAAGCCAAAATCCTTCAGAAGATCACCTTCCTTCTCAGCCTGGGAATGAGCTGCACATTCCTTTTGAAACTGTCAGGGATTTCTTAGAGACATAAAGTCTCACTTACGGCTTTTTGCTCAGGTTTGGAAGTGCAGAAGGGCAATTCTCCATCCACCAGCTCCAGACTGCACTGCCTCAGGAGCACGGCCCACTCGCCAGCTTTGGCCCACCCATGGCACTTCTAGAGGAGGAAGAAAGTGCAATTGCACAATTCCAGCCAATCAAGAAGGAAGAATGGGACAGACAAAACACCCTGTACAGATCCAGGCATTCAGCTGGGACTGTGGAGAGTTTGGGTCCTTGCCAGTTGGATGTGTGTCCCCAGCTGCAATCTCTGGGCCTGCAGCAGAGTCTCACTCACCTGCCAAAGCAGAAAGCTCAGGCGCTGTGCTCGCAACGGGCTCGTCTGATGCAGAGCTGTCAGAGCAATGTGAGGGCAGAGCCAGCCCAGCTGGGCCCAGGGCTGAGCCCAGCAGAGCCCTGGCAGAGCCCAGAGCAGCCTCAGCACCCGCAGAGCCCGGCTGCAAGGAGAGAAAGCAGAAACCGCCCGTCAGCTGAGGGCTCCTGTGCCCTTGTGCCAAGGCCTGCGGTGCCCAGGCCATGCTGGCTGTGCCCAGAGCTGTGCCCAGAGCTGCCCATTCCTGCTGCCTTTGGCAGCAGAGCAGAAGGGCAGCACATGTGCCCAGCCTGCAGCCAGCCACGGCACATCCAGCCCTCAGCAGCTGCCCAGAGCAGGATGCTCCTGTGCTCGCTGCCAGCTCCCAAAAGCTCTGATCCCACCCTGCCAAGCACACAGGGACCCACCTCACGCCAGCCACGGCTGCAAGAAAAGCTGCTCCCAAACCACGGCCTCAGCCTTCTCCAAGGGCATGGCCCATCCACACCACAGCTGCTCCCAAGCACTTCCCCATCCACACTGGACCACCTTGAATGCTTCCTCTGGAAAAATAAACAACACATTATTGAAAAGAGATTAGATGCAAAAAGGGAAAACAAGAAAAACGGTAAAAACTCTTATCTGTGTCAGGGCCTTGAGGAAGGCCCAACCCTCACGTGCCAGGGAAAAACCCAGCCATGGGTGAGGGAAGCCCACACTTTCTCTCTTCCCCTCTGCACTGCCCCCCAAAATCACAGTGACCCCAAAGCAAACAAGGGCAGTGGAGCAGCCCAAGCCCTTCCTTGCCTGCACAGCAAAGCAGCTGTGCACAGGTTCTGGAGTCCCACCTCTGCTCCCACCATGGGGCTTTGTTTGTGTCGGGCTGGCTGCCCCAGCCCCAGCCCCAGCCCGGGGCACGGTGGGTGCTGGGGGCTGTTGGCAGGGCCAGGAGCCCGCTCCCATTTCGTACCCACCCCAGCCCATGCCCCAGCCCTGCCAAAAGCAGCTGGGCAGTGACTGAAGAATGAGCTGCATCTGCCCCAGCAAGGGGGGAGCCTTTGGTTCCCCACCAGGCTGGGCCATGCCCAAATCTGGCAGAATTTGCCCGGGTGGGACTCACCCGCAAATTCCCTGTGGAGTTTGGCTTTGAAGAAGGTGCCAGAATCAAAGTCCATCACCTTCAGCCTCCCGTGGCCAGGCTGAGGAAGAGCTTGTCATCCTTGATGTCATCCTCGCTGTCTCCAGCAGCAGCAGCAGCAGCAGCAGCATCCCCACCCGGTACAGCTTCTCCAGGGGCTCCTTCTCCTTCACTGGGGGCAGACCAGGCTCTCAGGGCTCTGCCCAGGGCCCCAGCTGTCAGGGAACCAGGACAAGCAAAACCAGCTGGGATGGCGGCCACCAGTGCTGGGCAGAGCAGCTCAGCTCCAGCCCAAGGGCTGCGTGTTCCCATCCCATGAGCCTGGTGCAGTGACATAGGCAACACAAAATGGGCTGGGTTCCTTTGCTTCTGATTGCCAAGGCATGTGTGCAGCTGGAACTTACCAGGGCCATGGATATTCCAGGGACCTGGAGAACCATTCCCAGCAACTGGGAAAGTCCTAGGGGCTCCATCCACCCATAGATGAGGTCTCCAAATTTGCCCCGAAATTGGATCCAGATTTTAGAGGCCAAAAAGAGCAAGTCCAAGTGACTTGATGATATTTTTAGCCCAGAAAGCCCTGCAGCTGATGGCACACTTCACAATCAGCAGGGGACACAGCTAGGCCAAAGCCCAGACCCTAGCTGGGAAATGAAGAAAAGAAAAATCTTAAAGAAAAGGAAAATTACCCCTCGCACAGGTTGCCCCAGCAAAGACAGCCTCCGGGATCAGCTCTCTTCCTAAGTCATGCGGCAGAGCAGGCAGTCGAGCCCCAACAGGCGAGGCCGAGCCCTCCATGTCCTGCGCAGCTGATCTTGCAGCCTCTGGATGGTGGAATATCGCCCATGCTGTATTGCCAGGACGACATGCAGTGTTTCAAGTGCCAGCTGTGACACGGCACTGCTCCTGTCCTCCATCAGGCATTCCAGGGCTGCAAGAGAGAGGAACAGAGGCAAGGTCAGAGCTGGATCTGCGGGGAGCCAAGAAGAGCCCCTGCAAGGGCCATCCCAGCCGGCTCTTGCCATGGCCAGGAGGGAGCAGGGAGCAAGGGAATCAGCCCGAAGCTGCTGGCCACGAATGGCCCACGTCGCCCTGAAAGCTCCGTGTGCTCTGCCCACGGGAGCTGAGCCCTCCGCAGCTGGAGCAGGGCTTGCAGCTCCCCCCAGCAGCCCCCGCTGTCAGCCCGCTGCCCTCACTCACCAGTGCAGATCAGCTGCAGCTCTTGCTGCTGCCCCCTCAGGCGCCGCCCGGCCATGCCTGTGAACACAGAGCCTGTCACGGCCCCAGCGGCACAGCTCCCTGCCAGTGGCGCTGCCGGCGCTGTGGCCACACGGGCTGCTGGCCCAGCAGGGCTCAGCCCGGCCCTTGCTGCACACTGCCGCCCCAGGGCACAGCTGCCAGAGGGCGGCAGCAGCAATGCCCGGGCCAGGCGGGGCTCCACGGCGCCGGGCCCGGCTGGCACTGCTGGGGCAGCAGGCGGGGCCGGGGCCGAGATGCGGCGGGCCGGGGAGGGGAGGGGCAGCCCGGGCTCGGGACTCACCCATGAACCTGACGGCCGCCTCTCGCAGGGACTCCTGTGGGCTCTCCACGTAGCACAGGGCCCGGCGCAGGTGCTCGGCCACTCGGCTCCTGTCCTCTGCCAGCTGCAGAGAGCGGCAGGAGGGAAGGGTTGGTGCGGGCTCAGCCCCTGGGCCGGGCGCTGCCTGTGCCCAGCCCCGGCCTCCCCTGCCCGCACAGCCCTGAGGCGCGGCCAGCAGCCGCTGGCCAAGGGCTCCCGAGGGGAGGGGGCAGCGGGCCGGCTGCTGCCCGGGGAGCCGCAGTGCCGGCCCGCAGCCCCCCCGGGCCGGGGCTCCATGGGCACCTGGCTCTGGCCCACCGGAGCCGGGAGCAGAGCCCGCGTGGCTCAGGGAAGGCAGCGGCGTGTGGGGCGCAGGCTGGCGGCCCTGGCTGCAGCACTGGGCAGGGGCTCAGCTGCCGGCCGCACTCACTGAGCAGTGCGGTTAGGGGGCTTCTCCAGCCTGAGGCTGGGGCTTGCAGGCCGTCCTTACCAGGGCCTCGCCGAACCTCCAGGTCTGACCCAGCTGCAGCATGTGTTGGAGATCCTTTCTGTGCAGGAATGTGGCTGAACAATGCAGCGTTTCCCGGGAGTCCTGGAGAGCAGCAGAGACCTGGAGATGGCACCAGAGCCCAGGGCCCAGGACCCGCACAGGTCCCTGTACCAATGCCAGGAGGAGGCTGCAGCCCACGAGGCCACAGAGCAGGAGGCAGCCAAGCCCCCCTGCCAGGGGGCCGGCAGCAGCCGCTGAGTCCTCACCTCTGCCACAAGCTGGTTCTTGTCATGGCAGTGGAAGAACAGTGGGAGCAGGCTCTGGCGCACATGTGACTTCAGGGCCTTTTTTTCCTCTTCTGGCCAAAAATACAGCATCTCTCTGAAAATGAACATGGAGCACACCTGCACCTGGCTATCATCCTGTATGAAAGAAAGAAGAGACCTCAGCATCGGCTGCTTCACACCCATCTGGGCACAGGCCTGAAAATGCACAGAGCACAAAGTTTGCAGGCAGCAGCCAGTGGCCATGGCTGGAGGCGCAGAGCCTTACGTTGTCAAAGAGCGGCAGGAGCGCCCCAGCCAGCTGCAGGGCGAGGGGGCTGGCTAGCGGGGCACCATTGCACAGGAACAAATGGCTGAGGAGAACCATGGTCATCCTAAGCATGTTGCTGTCATTTTCCTGCAGCAGCTCCACGAGCCTTTCACGCAAACTCCACATTCTTATTGCGGCCTGCGTGGAACATGAGTGTGTGAAAGGCCATCCTGCTGCCACAGGGCCCAGAGGCCAAAGGCCTGTGCCAAAGCACTGGAGCAGCTGAAGCAGGAGGCAGGAGAGCTGGGAGCAGCTGCCTCAGCACCCCAAGGCCAGGCAAGGGCAAGCGACTGCCTTGCTCAGCCCCACGCTGGCAGCATGGCTTCAGCCGCTGCCCTCTTCTCACCGAGACACTGGTGCCGAGCACCAGGAGGCCTCTGAGTGCCAAGCGACGCATCTCCCTGCACTCGTTCTGCAGCTTCTTGGACATGACCTCCAGGATGCTGTCACGGCATTCACTCAAGTCCAGGCAGTCCAGGGTCTGAAAGGCACAAGGCTGGTGATGGGGGAGCCGCACAGGGCCAGGCCCAGGCAGCAGCACAGGGCGCGGGCACCGTCCCGGGCAGCTGCGGCCACGAGAGGGCACAGAGCCGGGAGGCAGCTCAGCCAGGCAGTGCTGGCCTTCAGCCTCACCTCCGCAAGGAACGCCATGGCAGCCAAATCCCGGCATGGCGTGTCTTTGCAGAGCAGCCCAAGCAGGTGGAATGCAATTGTGGAACACAAGGCTTCAGATGCATGGTGCATTTCTCTGGTAGGAGGAAACAGGAAGCAAAACCCTGAGGTAGCAGGGCTAAAGCTCTCCCAGGACTGACTCACAGAGGTCTGGCCTTTCTCCAGCACCCAGCAAGGGGGAGCCGAGCCCCTCTCCCGGCCTTCTGCAGTCTCCTTGGCTGTCCCTTGGTGACAAGGCCTTGTGGCCCACGACCAAGGGGCCCCACTGTGTGGGGCACCCCGGGAACAGGGCACAAATGCCAGGGGCAGTTGGGGAGCAGGGCGTCTCACCTGGCCAGCATGCCCACAGCACAGTGGTGGGTGTCAGCACAGAGCAGTGTGTCCCAGCCATGCTTGTCTTCCATTGCCACCACCACATCCTCATAGTGCAGTCGGCAGAGCAGGGCCTTCAGGGTCTGCTCTGCAAAGCTGTGTGCAGAGAAAAGCCCAGGTCACGCTGGGAGCACTGGCTCCTGCCCTGGGCACGTGACAGGGACACGAGGACTGGGATGGAGCACCTGTTGGGGCTGGTGGCAAGGCCGTGTTGCTGCTGGCATCCCTTCCAGAAGGTATCGGCTGCCTCTGGCATATCCAAGGTGCTGAAGAGCACTTGGAAGAGCAGATACACAAAGAGGCGAGGGAAATGAATGGTCACCACATGTGGGACACAGGGCATCTGGAGGATCTTCCACATCACCACAGTTGCCTGCAAAGGACAGAGCAGCCCGAGCTCAGTGCCGAGGTGTCCGTGTGGCAGGGAGAGGCCAGTGGAGACACAGGGGAAGCACGGGGCCTGGTGGCTCTGAAGCTGCCCCTGGGCCAGGTTTCAGCCCAGCAGGGAGAGGCAGCAAGACACCATGGTGGAGGGAGGATGGAGACCTGATGGAGAGGTGAGCTTGGGCTGAGCAAAGGCCAGTTGCAGAAACTCACAGCCAGGGCAAGGACAGCCGTGTGGTCCCCATCGGAGGTGCACGTGCTGTGCTCTGGCCAGTAGGCCAGAACGTCAAGGAGTACGAGCATGGCCGTCTCTGCAGTCCTGCACGAGCACATGATGGTCTTCCACATGGTCAAAGCAGCTCTCTGGGGTTAGAGCTCTGTCTCAGGGGGTTTGGGACACAGCACTGTGGCCTGGGCCGCAGTGGGGAGCTGAGCTGGCTGCCAGCTCTGCCTCTGCCCACTGGCCCTCAGCACGCAGGCAGCCCAGCCCCATGGGGACTGGCCCCTGAAGAGCAGGGAAGAAGCATGGCAGAACACTGGGGACTGGCAAAGGGAGGAGCCAGAGGGCCCTGGAATTCTCTGTGTGTCAGACCACTGGGACAGGCTCTACAGGGTGATGAGCTGCTGAGCCCTGAGCCTTGTGGGCCCGTGGGCCCTGTACCTGTCACATGATGGGGCCAAACGCAGGAGAGCCATCACCACATCAGCAGGCTGTGCCTCTGTCAGATCCAGAAGGGGCCTGTACAGGTTGTACTCAGGAAACTCATTTGCCACGAACCACTGGTGGATGTACCTGATCATGGCGGGCACCTGGAGAGGCAGGGGAGACTTGGAAAGCTGCCAGAGGGAGTCATGTGCCCAGCTGCCCCAGAGAAGTGCTTCCCTTGCCAGCACACCACCATGGCCTCAAGGCTTACAGTGAGCAGCAGGCGTGGCTTGGGAGGCCAAGCAATTGCTGTGAGGATGGATGCCAGGCCACAGGCTGCTTACTTGCTTTGGACTGGAAGGACCCTCCTCCACAAGCATATCCAGCAGGGCAGCACTGGTGTTGCTTTTGAAGATGGGAGGGTACACTCTGACCACAGTGCCCATGACGCTGGTCTCTTCCTCCCGAATCCTCTTCATGAATTTGCACACCATCTGTAGCAGATGGGCAAGAAGCCGGGGATGTTGCATGGAGTGCTCCACACACGGTGCTGGGCTGAGCAGGGACAGCAGGCCCAGCCCAGGTGGGGGTGGCTGCAGGTACCTGCGCTGTTCTTCGGAAGGGGCCACGTCTGCGCTCCTGCTGCTGTGTGTGCTCCAGGGCTGCATCTGGCAAAGAGTGAGCGCAGCCAGAGCTGAGGGGCTGCGGGAGAGGCCGGAGAACACAGCCCAGCCCTGCGCTCCCCAGGCAGGGAGAGCCCCGGGATGCTCCAGGGGGATGGAGCACGGCTCCTACGGGGTGTCTGCCCGGCCCCTCTTCCGTCCTGCCCATGGGCATTTCCCCAGGGGATGGGATGGGATGGCATGGCATGGCATAGGGCCAAGTTAGCTGCAGGCTCCAGCCCTGCAGCCCAGCTCTGCTACTCACCCTCCTGCGGTGGTTGGAATGGCACCACCTCTTCGGTCTGCTGTGCTGGGACAGCACCAGGGCCTTCTTCCTCGTCCTCCACGCCGACCAGCTTGGGCACTCTCGGGGCTCTCTGCTCCATGGCTGTTGTTGGAGCACGCCCCAGCAGCGAGCCCAGCCGGTGCCGCTCCTGCAGGGCCTCCTGCGCCTCACCTGCGGGCGGGACGCGGCGGTCAGCGCTCGGCCCGGGGCCAGCAATGGCCCCCGAGCGCCCCTCACCCGCCCCGGGCCGGCCATGCCCAGGCGTTCCATCTTCGGAACGCGGCACGGGAGGCTCGGGGCCGGCGGCCGCGCTGCCGAGCGGCGGAGCTCGGGCCGGGGAAGCCGCAGCGGAGGCGGCGGGAGCGGCTGCGCCGGGTGTGTCCTCCGCGGGCCCCGGGAGGAGCCGGGGCCGGGACCGGGGCCGGGACTGGAGCCTTCCTCGGGGCCGGGGCCGGGCTCGGGCCAGGCGGAGCCGAAGGGCGGCGATGCCGCCCCGGCCCCCGGCACCGATGCCCGCCCGGCAGCGCAACCGCCACCACGGCCAGAGCCGGGCGGAGGCGAGACCGCGGCGGGACGGCCGGGGCCGGGCTCGGGGCAGCCCCGCCCGGGGCCGGGGGCGGGCCGGGGGCATGGCCCGGCCCATCAAGGGGAGGGGGGAGGCGGGGAGGGGAGAGGGACGCCGGGCAAGGGACCCCGAGAGAAGGGTGCCCGATAGCGGGAAAGGGAAAGAGAGAGAAAGAAAGAGAATAAGAGAAAGAAAGAGAGAAAACGAATCTGTTTTTTGCTGCTTCTTCCGCTGCTGCTGCCGCTGCTGCCGCTGCTGCAACTGAAGCACCGGGGCCGTTCGTCCCCGTGTCCGTTCCCCGCTCGCCCCACGAGCCCCACGTTCGAGCCCCGCGCGCCCCGGGGACAGCCCCTCCGTCTGCCCAAACACGGGAACTTTGCAGCCTTGAGCCCGGATGCAGAGCCCTGACTCCTGCGCACTGGCACAGCGATCCCCTCGCCTGCTGCTGTGCATTGTCCCTGCTGAGGGTCAAACACTGTCGGGCCACCTTCCCTTGGGGTAGGATTCCTACCTGAGCCCAGCACTGCACTTACACCTCCAGTGTTGGTTTCCAGTAAAAACAGGGGAAGGAAAACTGTGTGTGGCTCATGGTATTTTAGACCACCTAAAAATCAATAAGTCACTGATCTGAGAGGTGAGGTGCAGTTGGAATTACTGGGATGGAGAAGTAGTGCAACATGGAAAAGGAGAGCATAGAAATTAACAGAGGAAAACATCTTGGATTGTTTCCTTCATTTTCATTTCCCTTCTGGAAAGCTGTTTCAGTTTTCCAGGAATCTTCTCCTGTCTGCTCTTCCCAAGAATCTCTCATGGAGAGCAAGGTCGAGCTTCAGTCACAAGACTTTCCACCAGGAAATTACACCACTGGTGAAATTTTCATTGTGACTGTTTGTGCTGGTTTAGGGCAAATTTTGGGAGGAAACCTCCAAAAGGGGTCCATCTAGAAAGCAAGTTCAAGCGGCCTCTCCCCCTACTAGTTCAGGAAAAGATTTGCCTTGAGAAAAGTGAAAAAACCCCAGTTTATTTCACAAGTAAAGTATTCACAAGCATGAAAAATGAACAATATTAACTCAAACCTCTGACAGTGCTGAAGAGATGGCAAATTCAGAAAGTCCTTTTTGTGGGTTGCAGTTGGCTCACTCGGTCTCTCCTGAGTCCTTCTGGTGCTGGAATGCAGCGTCCCAGAGCTCAGGGGGCCACAGGTGTGAGCTGCTGCCGGTGTTTTTCTGGGTTTTCAGTCCAGAGCAGGTTTAAACAATTCCAAGAAAAAGGAAAGTCACAGTCCAAAGGAACTTCTCTGCCTAAGCTAGCTAAAACCAAATTGCTAGACCTGGGCTGTGAAGGCATCGGGAAATTTCCAAATCTGGGCGCTGGCGGTCCCAGCAAACACCAGAGCTGGATGATGCTGGAGCCAGAACCTGCAAAGTTCAAAATTATGGCTTTCTGTGCCAGCAAATCACTGGACTTGGGCTGTGCTGGCACCAGGTATTTTCCAAATCTGGGTACTGGGGCAGCAAACACAAGATGTGGTCGGTGCCAGACCCAGTAGCAGAAAGTTGCCGGGTTTTGGCTTTCTGTGCCAGCAAATTGCTGCACTTGGGCAATTTCCCAGCACTGGGAAATTTCCAGATCTGGGCACTTGCGCAGCAAACACCAGACCTGGGTGGTGCTGGTGGCAGCACTGGGAAGCTGCTGGGTTCTGGCTTTCTTTGCCAGAAAATTGCTGCATTTGGGTTGTGCTGGCACTGAGAAATTGCCAAATATTAACTTTCTGTGCCTGGAAATTGCTAGAATTATGCTCTACAGGCATCTGAAAAATTCCGGATCTGGGCACTGACGGAGTCAGCAAACACGAGATCAGAGTAGTGTGGGCACCAGGTATTTGCCTGGTTTTGCTTTCTTTGCCAGCAAATTGCTGCACTTGGGCTGTGGCAGCACAGGGAAATGTCCAGATCTGGGCATGGGCGGTGCCATCAAACACCAGGTCTGGGTGGTGACAGTCTTGGCACCAGGAAATTGCTGCCTTTTGTCTTCTTTTTCCAAAGAATTGCTGCACTTGGGCTGTGTTGGAATAAGAAATGTCCAGACTGGGGTACGGGCAGTGGCAGCAAACACCAGATCTTGGCATTGCTCGTGCCGGCAGCAGAAATTGCCAGATTTTGGCTTTCTTTACCAGAAAATTGCTGGATTTGGCTCTGCCAGAACAAGGGAATTTCCAGATCTGGGCACTGGTGGTGACAGCAAACACCAGACTGGGCGGTGCCAGACCCAGCAAAGTTGGAAATGAATTTGTAAAGAATTTTTAAGGTTTGATAGAAGGTTTCTATAGTAGGTATACAAGTGTCACGATCCATCCTTACGAACGGATTTTGTGGTAGTTTGTGGGTTGATCTCAGAGTGCAAAAAAAACCGACACGGTACAGAGAGTTGCTGCTATAACCAAAACAAATGTACCTTTATTGAATAACCACAGCAAAATGCATTGAGGAGGAACTGGGGGAAAAGGGAAAAATAAGGAAAAAGAGGGAGGAAGAGAAAGGAAGGTATAGAGCTACCAACTCTAGGCCGGGACTAGACTCAGGGCTAAGCAAACTCAGGCAGCCAGGTGACATTCTGTAAAATCAGAAGCTGGCAATCATGAGCACTTTGCTGTCAGAAGGTTACAGTTTGCACTGGGCCCAGAAGTGTTTTTCCCTAAGGCAAAGCAAATTGAAATGTGAAGTTTCAAAGCTTCAAATGACTATGAAAGGAAACTGCAGAATAATTTCTGGAAGGGCAGCATTGTCAATGATCATGCGGCCCACCAAGAGCTGGAGCTGAATCCAGAATTGCTTCTTCCAGCTGTGCAGGAATTCATTCCACTGGCAAGCACTGGTCCATGGGAACAAATGATCCCCTAGCTCTGGGCTGAATGGCACCCAGGCTGCAGTGCAGATTGGAGGAACCCTTGTCACTTGTTATTGGCCGCCCAGTGCACTCATCCTTCTGCAAACAAGGTGCAAACAACACAGCTGCACTGCTGTCCCGGGCAAATATACATACAGGTGATGTTGCCAAAGCAGTGCATCGTTTCCCAGTGAAATACATGACCTCTTCTTACCTATGGAATTGTGATTGAAGACACCTGTGAGCCAGAGCCGTGGGAGATTGCAAAGGAGCAAAGCTTTGGGATTTGGGCACACTTCTCTTGGTTTCTTTGCTCAGGCCTTTGGTGAGCACAGAACACACCTAGGTAGAAAACCTTTGACTAGATAGGATCTTTTGGATCCATTGTCCCCCAAACTGGTCAACAGGTGACTCTGTTGTAATGCCAAGTAACAAAGAGCAGCACAAATGACACAAAGAAACCATGGCCAAAGAGGAAGAGGAGAGGCCCAATGAGGAAAGGATGTGGTGAGACACTGGCAAACTGAATGAGCTGCACTCCCATAATCTCTAGGCTAGCAGGTCCTGGTCTCACATTCTCCTCTTGGTTTATTTAAATTTTATTTTTTTAATTTATTTTTTTCATCATCAAAATAAAATATATCCAATTAAAAATATGTCACCAAATTTTAAAGATACAATCAAAACACAATAATTCAAAACTACATCTAAAGATCAGAACATATGTACAGCTGTAACTATCAAGCCTAACGCATCAGTCCTATTCTTCAAACACTCCTCACACAGGCGGCAGCTTCTTCCTGAGCTTGGAGGAAAGAGAGCTCTTCTGGACGGGAGGCGAGGACTTTGTGGGTGAGGGAACTTGGGAAGTGTCCGGAGAAAACTTCTCAGTAAGACTGTAACCAGTCAGCTCTGCAAAATGGAGACACAAAGTTTAACAGAGGCCACCATGTAAACCTAAAGCAATCTGAAGCTCCATATTTCCTGGGACACATTTCCTGGAAATGTCTATACAGCTGCACAGGGAAACATGCTCCTGCTGGCAGACACTGAGGCAGGCCGGGGCAAACCCTGAGCCACTTGCCCAGAGCTGGCACAGGCACAGCCTGGCCCCTGGGCTGCCCTGGGACAGCAGGGAGCCCAGAGCCCTGTGCTCTACAGGAATGGCTCAGCTGCACATGCACCCTCCTGCTCCTCTGCCTGCCCCACAGCTCAGCAGCCCTACAGCTCCAGGGGCACTGGCAGCAGCACAGCTCATTGCAGGGGCACATGCAGGGCACAGCTGTTCCCTGGCACTGTGCACAGCCTCTCTGGGCTGCCACAAGACCCTTCCTCCCAGCAGGGATTGGCCCAGCTCCCCCCTCACCTCTGTGTGAGGCTGAGCCATGACTGCCCTTCATCTTGTCCTCCATCTGGAGCTGCTTCAGGCCCCCCATGCCATGACTAGGAAGGGCAATGGAGAGAGCGGGGGCAGATGCACACCCTTCCTTAGGATTTTGTCATTTTTGGCACAGCACAAAAGGCAAATCCAGAGGTGTCCAACTCAGCGCTTCCTCAGCCTTCTGGAGAACATCTTGCCTTCACCAGCCCAGCATTTTGGAGAGGTTTTCCTGCACATGTGGAGGCTTGCTGGCAGCACATTTCTTCAGCTGGGTGCCCATCACCTTGCAGAGGGCAGAGGCGAGCTTGGTGGCCACGGTGCGGACGTTGGCGCTCCGCACAGGCAGCGCCTTGTTCCCCAGGCAGGACCAGAGCACGGGCAGGGCGTCGTGCTGGACGACTTCAGGGCTCCTGGCATGAACCCCCTGCACAAGCACTGCCGGGACAGAGACACAGCTCCTTACCCACCAGCCTCACTGCAAACAAGGATCTGCCTCTGCTTCTGCTTCTTGCCAGCCTCTCTGGCCAAGAGCAGCAAAATAGCACCCAGAGCCCCTTGGTCCAGAAACGGGCAAAGCAGCTGAGCATCCTGGAAACAGAACCACCAACCCCTCAGCACTAATTGCTCCAACCAGAGCCTTGTCCCTGTGGCAGACTTCCTACCTTTCCTAAATTATTTCACAATCTCCGCATGAACAATGAATGAAATGTCCAATTGCCTTTGATTTCCATTAAGAAGTTGTCTAAACCCACACTGAAGATTTGGAAATGTACCATAGAGAGGAAATGGAGAGATTTCTAATAAAAGGGATGATTCCATTTTTGTAACTTTGATGTCAAGTGCCAGATGCCTAATCTGGCTCTTCCCTGTGCTCAGTGGCACACAGCAAAGGGCAGGATTAGAACTCACCTCAAAACTCAAGCCCACCAGAGATGGCTGCTGCCTGACAGCTGGATGAGAAACATCAGTGACCAGCTGGTGTCTTTGGCAGAATGCTTTTGGGGCTTCCAACAAAGAGCTGTTTCAAACCTCAGGGCATCTCTAGAGAATTACCCATACCCCATTGCCTTGGCATTTGGGCATCTCTACATTTTATTGCCATTTCCCCTCCCAATGTTAATGGCATTTTTTCTTATATGTCCACTGAAATAGGGGCATAGAGAAAGAAAAATGCTACACATGGGACTGAAATGTAACCAAAACACAAGTGTTTTCTCATATTGTCTCTGAAATCTCTCTGCCCATTTTCTGAACTGAACTGTATCAAACACGGACAAAGGTTTAGTAGCAACAGGCTCCTTGCAACAGGCACATTTGGCTAAGAGATGAAAACCTGAAATGCTCTGCAGACCATTCTTATTTTCTGATCGGACAAAATGTTATTTAGCAGCAATTTAATATTCTGTGGCGGAAGAGACTTCATTTTCTCTATGCTGTTAATCCACCAGCAGACATCAACATTGAAAGAGCTCCTGCAAGTACCCAAAACCAATTCTGCTAAGCAGGAAAGGGTTATGGTACCCATTTTAAAATAGGAATTCATTTGAATTTAAATGCAATTAAAGACATCAGTGACTACTGAATGTGAGGAACAGCTGTCTGGTCCTGCTAAATCTCAGAGAGAACATCTGCTTTTTCTAAAGTAGTCCTAATTTATGGTTAATTCCTTTATTTGTAAAAGAGATCAAAAGAAGTGCTAAACTAAATGCCCTATTGCTGGAGATCTATATTTTTCAAATGCTCTTTAAAGGGCCTTTGACATTCCCAATCGCTGAACATGCCCTTTTCAGATTCCTAATAAAGACACAAAGTGTATTAAACCTTGCATTCAAAGATGTTGGCATAATTAGCAGTGGATTTAGCCCCAGTTAAAACAAGGCTATCAATCATCTTCTCTGCTATATATTGAGATTATCCTTTTTCCATTCCTTGGCTATTGCTGACACAGCAAGCTCCTCTGAGGAATCAATTATCAGCTGCATTTGCAGCATTTTGCACAGCGCTGACACAGGCAGACACTGTTTGCACACCCTGAAAGGCTCAGTCCAAGGCCACTGTGGCAGCACAGGCAGGGAGCCTCAGCACTCTGCTTCTGTCCCTGTGCCCCAGAGGTGCCTTGCACTAAACCCGTGCCTCTGATACCTCTGTTGAGTTCTGGCCTAAGCTGTGACCCCCAGGCCCTGCACAGTTCAGCCTCAAAACTTTCCAAGAGAAAAACAAGAATTCTGTGAGGACAAAACAAACTGATGCCCTGAAACAGCATTGGCCACCATTTCCCCTCAAAGATCACAGATGTCCCTGAGCTTCCCAGAGAGGAGCCAGCTGGGGCATTTTTAGCCCTCCCTTTGCTGGAGGTGGTTCTGAGATGCCCCAGTGAGAGCTCAGCCCCAGGCCGAGCGCTGCCCCCATCTCAGGTGTTGCCCAGCTCTGCAGCAGCCAGGGAAAACCTGCCAAACCCACCTGCCTTGGCTCTGGGGCAGCAGGGGCACGCTCAGCACCTCCTGGTTTGGAGGAGCTGCTCTGCTGTCTGCTCACAGGCATTCCCTGTAAATGCTCCCTGGGAAGAGCTCTTGGCTCAGAAGGGGAGGCCGTACCTGTGATACGCTCGGTGACATCCAGCAGGGCTTGGCCACTCAGGTGATTCCATTGGTGGCTGAACTCTTTCAGCAGTGACACTTTATCTACAAGGGAAACACACGTTTCTGCTCACTTTCCTCAGGTCATAGGAGAAAGGGCAGGGCCAACCCCATTTAATAAAATCAAGCACATTTCTGCAGATGTTTGAATCCTATTCTTCTGTCCTTCCAGCATACTTGGCAGGGTTTTAAATTCCAAAAGAAAAGCTCTCCTTTCACATTTGTAAATCCAAACTTGTCTGCTGTAGCAGGAGCTGTGTTAAAACATTTCACATCAGGGACCTCAAGAGTTCAGTCACATGGAAGCAGTGGAAAGGTTTTGCATCCCAGAGCAAAAAGGAAGAGCCCCATACTTGGGTCACAGAAAGGCACTGAGTCAGGCAGTTCCTGAGATCACAAAGCAGCTGGGGAGGAGAAAGTGGAAACTCCTCTTGAAGACCTGCCTCTTCAACACTCCTTTGTTCAGGCATATTCCACCAGTACGGAATTTTCAGAGCTGACATAAATGTGTGTGGCAAAGGAATTTGGACCAGCCCTTGCCTATGCAGTTAATTGCTGTGGCCACCTTGCCCCATGCAAAACAACAGGTGGAACAAGGCATCCTTGACAGCTGGGTGTATACCTCTTTGTTCTAAAGAAATGAACTTGGTGAATCACAAGTTCCCCTTTGAAAATAGAAGAAAAGAAGAAAAGTGGAAAATAGGCAGCTAATGCCTCTAATGTAGAGCCTCCCAGGTGGCTGCTCTGCAGAAGCTCTGATGGGTCAGTGTCCCTTCATGCCAACAGCAAAGCTGTTCATTTGGGAAGTCAGACGGGGCCTAAGCAAACTCCAAACCCCCTTTGCCTCTGAACTGTAGCAGAGCTGTAGCCCAGGACTTGCTCTTCAGACAAGCAGCACAGAGCCAAGGGCTCCTGGGACTGTTGGGAAATGCCGATCCCATTCCAGCCTGTTGGGGATGGTGCATAAGGACTGCACCTGCACAGCCTCTGGTGGGTGTCAGCTGCAGTGTTCCACAGACAAGAGCAGCTGTCAAGGCACTCAGCGCTCTCTTGTGCAGGAGAGACAGAGACGAAGCTGAGGAGAGTCCCTGCCAGGGCTCAGCCTTACCCAAATGAGCAATGGATTCTTCCAGTGCTTTCACAGCTGCCCCACGAACCCTGGCATCTTTTGAGTTCAGGTTCTTTGTTATTCCTTCCACCAAACCAACGATCACCGGGTTCAAGGCATCTTTCAGGGCTCCTGTGATTTCAGCCAGCACGTCCAGCGCCCTCTGCTTCACTTTCTTGTGGCTGTCAGATATTCTCAGGACAAAATATTCAAAAATCTGTGAAGAGAACAAGCAACGTGAAAGCTGGATTCAAATGTCCTTGTTTGAAGAGTGGCTGTAGCAGTCAGCAATGTCAAAGATGAAAGTGATTTTCTGTCAGGTCAGCACTCGCTTGCACAATTTCTCTGTTTTCCTGGGGGCAACTCACTGGAATGGTGGCACAACCTCATGCTGGTTGAAAGATTTTCTTCTGTCTTTAAGAGGTTTGGCTGGGGACAGAATAGTTCCTATGGTATTTCTCTCCATCTATAAATCATTAAATTAATTCCATTTATTAATGCTAAAGAGTACCTTTGCTTTGAATGGAAGCAGATGTTTACAATGCCCGGTTTTCTATACAGTTGCCTCAAGTACTGAGGGCAGTTATGATTTTGCCAAAACTATGGCTGGAGGAGATCTAAGTTTTCTTTTGTTTGTCTCAGAGCCAGTGTCTGGAGCAGTGCAGGGCTATGATCAACTCTTCCAGGATCCGGACCATTTCTCTAAGTAACAAGTAGACTTCTGAAATGTCATGTGCTGTACAGCTCTCATTAGAGCAGGTTCAGTCCCTTGACAGCCTCATTATCAGGCACCTTTTCCTGGAAAAAGGGAAAAAGCAGCTACTGGGAGGAGAAGGCAGAGATGAGTCCTTATCTGTTTTCCTCCTTTTCCAAAGAGAAAAACAGACCCCCAAGAAGGGAGAGCACTGTCTTTACCAAGAGGAATAGGAACAAGGAGGGAAATGAGTAGCCAGAGCTGTGCCTGTGAAAGACAAGATGGAGTATATAGAAGTGTTCTTAAAAAAAGCAACTGGGTTTAAACCAACCCAGCCTGATACTTCTCTTCCCTATGCAAACCCATTTTTGGACTAGAGAACAATTGCCACGCTTTCAGGGGCTGGATTCCCTTCACTTCACCCAGCTGGGAGTAGGAGAGAGCAGCAGTTACATCAGCAGAAAATTCTGCCCTCATCTGATGAACAGCATCAATAGGCACCCGCCAGACAAATGCAGCTGGACTGAAATAACTTGTCCTGAAGCCTGGACCTGAATTAAATTTTTTCTGGGTAAGAGGGACCAGAGTGTCCCAAACAGCCCGGACAGAGTGCCAAGACACACTGAATTAACTTTGCTGCTACAGGCTCAGGAAAGGAGCTAAATGAAAGGAGCAGTGAAGATACCCTACATACTTGGGCAATGTTAGTGGAGATGAGCTGGGAGCTGGTTTTGCACAGGTCTAGGAGGAGTTCCACTCCTTCCATCCTTGTCTGAAACCCCTTGGCTTCCAGGAGATGGTAAAGCTTCTGGAGCAGCTCCGTTTCTTCCACAGCTGGAGGTGACGTGACCTGGGCTTTTGCACAGTGTAGGAGGTGTCCATCAGAGGGAGATTTCACCCTGGAAAATAAAAACAAATGAGGACCTGGTGGTGTTAATTATCGCAGCATGGCATCCCTGTCGAGGAAATAATTAGCATTGACTCCGTGATTCCAGAAGGCTGATCAATCACTTTATTATACTATACTATACTATACTATACTATACTATACTATACTATACTATACTATACTATACTGAAACTCATCACCCTTACAGACACTCTGATACACACAGACCAGATTGGTCAATTGAATCCAAAAGACCATCACCAGTGGCCAATTAAGAAATTACCCTTTTGTAAACAAATCTCCATACCACATTCCACATGTTCACAATAACAGGTGCAGCAAGTGAAGATAAGAATTGTTTCTCATTATTTTCTCTGATCTTCTAACATCCTTCCCCAGGACAATGCCTGGCAAAGTTGTGCCTGCTGCTCTCTATGGAGAGAGCTGCAGCCACAGACAATACCTTCAGTTAATTGTGAGCAAAACATCTTGAGCAGCTTCCCTAATCATGTGATTTCAAGCTGGAAAATCATGAGGCTCTGAAGAACAACGTGGACTTCATGTTAATCGTTATGGCAGACAATCTGCAAGTGACATTCTCACCAGTGCTCACTCAGGAAAACCAAGGATGAGATGCATCTGATCTATCTTCAGATAGCTGCCAGGGCACACAGGTCACAATGGGTGTCTTTTTGTCTCTCCATTTTTGTGGAAACCCCTCCAGAGAAGTTGTGTTCAGCACAATGCAGAAGTAGACATTTTTTATCCTAGAGCATATCTAGAGTGGGGAAAGGAAACAATCTGTGGCACTGGTCATCTCTGCCAGAAAGTTTTTCCTGAGGAAGAGACATGTAAAGCTTGCCATGTGCTTTGTCACATCTAAGAAAAGTGCTCAGTACCGTTTGCTAGCAGAGAATGGGGCCTGGGGCTTCTTTGAGCCATCGTTCCTCTCCTTCACCGGCTCCTTGACAGATGGGCCTTCAGCCTTCTGGTGTTCCATCCCCTACAAAGACACAGAGAAACCCCATCAATCTTTAGAATATAAAACAGGAAATTCCCTGTTTAAAGCACAAGTTAGAACCAGGATCACTGCTACCAAGGCTTAGGGAAACATTTCCTAACCTACAGATGGAAACAGACCAGAGATTCAGTGATGCCAACTCTTTGTTTTCAATAGCCCAAGGCAGGTTATGGGTGCTACCAGACTGAGCAGCAGTCTAAAATCCCAAATTCCTTAGTCTTGAGCATAAATGGGAATAATGCAAACTGGTAGGCAACAAGTGTTTGTAAAGGAATCAACGGAAAAAATTGGACTCTTTTGGGGGTTGGCCCGTTGTGTTGGAAGTCGATTTGGTTCAACACTCACTCTCCCTCTGCCTGCACAAAGGCAGGCTCCCTTCTTTAATGTCGATTTAAAAAAATATAAAATCCTCCCCCAAACAAACAAAGGATTTTTCACTCAATGCTGCTGAATTCACCAAGCTTCTTCCAACTCCACAGGGCTGGACAGCAGGGCAGTATTCACAAAAGACAGACAGTAATTGTAGTAACTAGGATTGACTTGGACATCTTTTGTAAATTTGGGAATTTTCTTGGCACTACTACTTCCAGTGTCCTTTGCAAAGACTCTGTTGTCTTCAGAAGCACAATTCTCACTTAATTGCTTTACAGGGGGCAGAGTAGGGAGAGCATGGTGGGGGCTTACACTTAAATGTAAACCCATTTTCTCCTCTTTCCCTTTCCTCTTTGTGACCGATATTGAAAATATTCAAAACCCCACTTTTCCCTAATAATATCAGTTCCTTTGTGGTCTGCAGATGAACAGGCTCAGGATTAACAGCTCATTCCCAGGAGCAAAATGATTCAGCAGAACAGGAATGAGCTAAAGACAGATTGGGTATCTTTGATTTCATATTAGCAGAGGCAATACTTGCCCAAAGGAGACATTTCTCCTGCCAAGCACTTACTTTCTTCTGAGTTCTTGTCAGAATATCTTCCAGGTCATGGGGGAAAAGAGATTGTTCCAAAAGCATTTTAAATTGTTGATGATTGAGCAACATCTTCACCATCTCCTGTCCATAATGCCTAAGGAAGGAAGGCAGGAAGGAAGGAAAGAAGCAAAACAAAAGTGAACAAACAAAGGAAGAGTGTTAACAGAAGAGGCTGATCCCTTAAACTCATCAGGTGCAATCCCTGCACGAGAAGGCATTACCTACTCAGCAAAGAGGGAGATTTACCTCACTTGACACTGCACAGTGCTGTCAGCTGAACACAAGAGGCAAGAGGAGAATATGGGGCAACAGAAAATACCATTTCCCTCTGAAACTGGGGGTGTGCTTCTGTGGCATCAAAGGATCCCAGGGAACAAGCAAAACACATCTGCTTTGTTGTCAGAGCCTATGAGCAGTGTCTTGCTGCCATTGCACAGTAATTTGCCTTTCTTTAACTGGCAGGGAAGCCAGGACGAAACACCTCATGCATCCTATTGATTATTCTATACTATGGGTATGCACAGGGACAGCTAGTTGCTCTGCTAGTTGCTCTTGGCAGCGATTCATGGGAATTTCATCACCAAAGGAAGGGAATTTTGGTGGTTGGGGTTGATTTTGCTACAAGGAAATCACAGTTTTCTTCAAGAAGAAACGTGGAGCTCACTGAGCCACAGATAACAGCATTCTAGAAATCTGCAGAACAGATTTAGAAAGACTGAATATGTTGGCTAAAGACGCCTGAAATATTTCTAGGATAGTCTGAAGCTAATGAGAAATGGATGTTTGGGATGCTTCAGTGATGAACATTAGCCAACATTTTGGCTTTGTGTTGTGCACCTGAGGCCAAACAAAAGTGTTGGACTGGCTGATCTGAGCTCTTTTGATCTCAGTAAAGAATCCTTCAAGCCACAGGAAAAAGGTGGCTATGCTCCTTTTTTCTGGCCACCCTCAGGTTTCCCAGTACAGCCATTTGCCCAGGCAACCCAGAGCAGTGGTCACAGTGCCAAGGCTGACAGAGCTCAAGAAGAGTTTGGACAATGCTCTCAAGCACATGGAGTGACTCTTGGGGTCACTGCACATGGCCAGGGGATGGACTCGATGATCCTGATGGGCCCTTCCAACTCAGCATATTCCATGATTCTATGACCCTTATTCACACCGTGAGGTAACTTCATATTCTCTTTAGTTTCCACTCTTCTATTGTTTCACCTTTACAGCCAGACACAAAACGGTTTTCCTGTTTTGGGAGGTGAAATGAAGATCATTACCTTGTGTCCTTGTGGCAGTCCTGAGCAAGCTTCCCTGCCACGTGTGGCAGCCTCTCAGCCCTGGCTGTGCCTGCGAGCTGGGTGACTCCAATTCTCTCCATCAGGGACAGGAGGAGCTGGGCCGCACACTCGCGCACCGGGGCGGGGCGGCTGCTGGGGAGGAGAGAGCAAACCCTGGGTACAGGGACAAGGAGCAGCAGCAGCGCCGGCCTTGGCCAGAGCTGCTCCCTGTCCTTGCTGGGGGAAGGAGCCTGGGCTCTCCCTGCACCTTCAGGCACCTGCAGAAGGTTCTGGCCTCAGCTAAACACAAAGGTAGCATTGTACACAAGGCCTGCCTGCACGGAAGAGGGAGAATTCAGTCCCCCTGCACTGTCTGATACTCAATTTCTTTCACAGTATTTACTCTGAGAAAGATTAAGGAAATAGATGACATATGAATAATTTAGAAATTAAGAACAATTGATGCTGACCCATCAGAGAGCACTCACTTTACAGAGCTGCAGCAGGATTGAGGCTCTTTCCAGCCATTTATCCCCAAATCTGCAGAACTTTGGAAAACAACAAATGCAGGGAAAACACGTTGTGGGCCATGAAGTTGCAGAATATCCAGCAATGCAGCCTGTTTCTTCTGTGAGGCTTGGCAATGGATCCATCTGAATCTTTTACCCTATTGCAAAGCTGAGGAAAGGGTGGCAGGCAGTTTAGCCAGGCTGTCCTGTTCTAGAGAGTGTCTCTTGGGAACTATCAGGCCCAGCACCAACATTTAAAGCAGCATTTGCTCCAACTGTCCCATGGCAGTCAGCCTGTGGAGGTGCCTGTAAAGTGATTCATCATCTCAAGGCTAACATGAAACATCACTTTGAATGGAAAGTAGAGCTCTAAGGCCAGTACAGTCATACAAGACTCCTTTGGCAGGAGCTGCACCTGCAGTGCAGGCTGTGCCACACCCAGCAGATTGTCCCCCATGTGCTCCACGCCCCAGCAAGGACCCTCTTCATTTCTCAAGTTAATGGCATCATGAGGAGACATGGTTTTCCCAGGGCCTCTCTGGTTAGCACTGTGAAATACCAAACACTGGTCACAGTTGCAATTGCAATTGTCCCTCTGCCCACAAAAGCACAAGGCTCTATCCTTGGCCTTTGCAGGCACTTTCCCTTCCCCACTGATCATCACATCTAGGAAAATCTGACAGACTGGGAGAACTCCAGGAAGCAGCAGGAAGCTGAGTCAGAGGAGCTTTAGTTTGGACATCAGGAAAAAAGGTTTTTCACCCAGAGGGTGGCTGGGCACTGGAACAGGCTCCCCAGGGCAGTGGTCACAGAACCAAGCCTGACAGGGTTTAAGGAGCATTTGGACAACAATCTCAGGCACTTGGTGTGACCCTTGGGCTGTTCTGGGCAAGGCCAGGAGCTGGACTCGATGGTCCTGATGGGCCCATCCAACTCCCCATATTCTCCAGTTCTGTGATTCTGAGAACTAATAGGCTGCAGGAGGGCAGAAATAGGTGACAAGAGGAAAGAAGTGAGGTTGGTTGGAGAATCAAGTCACTGAGTTCACAGGAGATGCAGGATACAGGACCCTTCCCTCCCACCATTCCCATTCTCTGTCTCATCCCTTCTCCCTCCCACACACACAAAGGTGAAGAATATCACTAAAAGAAAAGGAACCTACTTGACTCCCATGTCCATGGGAGCAGTCACTGCTCGTGCAGGAGTCGCATTCTCCACCATGATCCCCAGGCTCTGACTGGCTGCTTTCTGAACAAATTCTGGGGAGCTGGACACCATCTGGAGAAGGACCAGAGCAAGCAACCTCATCCACCTCAGAGTCCATGTCCTTCTTCAAGGTCACAAAGACCTCTCCCAGAGTGACAATGGCAGAGCAGGACACCTTGGAACGGAGGTTGGTCACCTGGGGAAGCCATGAGGGGAAACATAAGAATCACCTTGGAAAGAAAACCAGTTGCCTTCAACAGAAGTCCCAGAAAATGACAACACGTCCTACTGTGTCCAGAGGGACATAAAATTACAGGAAGAGCAGGAGAGCACAAGCACAGAAAGGCACTTACTCTGGCACCAATTTCTGGCCTCAGACCTGCTCACTGCAGGCCTAAAATAAAAATTTTCATTCAGTGTTCTACTTAACGCTTCTAAAATATCCACAGCTTTGATTTTAGGCCCTTTTACTAAAAAATAAATCAAGGGCTGCTTTCAAATCATAAATGCACAGGTGATAAAGATAAAAGAGTCAGGTGCTCCTGTTCAAAAAACCCACACCAGCAGCTGAAGCACTCAGCCAGGAAACAGAAAACACAGGCTCAGGTCTACAGAATAATTTGCAGTGTTGAATTACAGCTTGGACAGAGACTGGGACTCTGGCAAATAACGTCATTAGTGTCTCCGTTTCTGCATTTGCACATTGCATTATAAAGGCACCACACTCAAAGATGAGTGTCAGATACCCAACCTGCCAGTAGTTACAGCTGCATGTGCCCACAGATCCTACAGATAGCTGACAGACATTAGAAATCTCAGGTCTAAAACCAGAAATGAAGGCTGACCCTGAGCACACATGGAGATGAACAAGCACATACCTACTCTACACACTGTGTATGAAGTATGGGGCACAATTCCGAACAATGTTCTCTCCTCGCTGGTAACTGCCAAGCAAACCTCACCAAGTCTACAAAGCAGGAGCTCTGAATGGGACCCAGCCAGGTGTTTGATGCTGAAGAGTCCCTTCTCCTTCAGCTCCCTGGAAGGCAGAAGATTGATTTTTCTCTCCACCAAGGCAGCACCCTCTGAAATGACCAGGCTGGCAGCTCAGTTGAACAATGGGAGGTGCTTTTCAAGGAGCGCTTAATGAAATCGTGGAACACGTTGCCCCAGGATGCTGTGGCTGTCAAAAGCATTCAGAAACCCAAGAGGCAAAGAGAGGGGTTTCAGAGTGGCCTTTTGAGACGACAGCCTTTCTGAAATCTCTGGCACATGAGGCCCCTCTGTCACTGCTTCCTAGGAGCTGTGAGACCGGGCCATGCTGCTGTTTGTTGTCACCTCCCTGTACCTGTCCCTGAGACACAGTGCCACCAGGCTGTTATTGGGGCCTTTTCCTTCTTTGCCAGCCCCAGCAGGCATTCAGCAGGGAGAGTCTGCACTGGCTCTCTGGAGCTGAGTTTCCACTCTATGATCTCGGCCTCTCTGTCACCCCCTCCACTCCCCCTCACACATTCCCCAAAAAAGCAGCAGGATGTCTGCTGGGACCCCCTCAGCCTGCAGGAAGGCCAGGTGGGTCCTGGCCTCTCCTGACGCACAGCACAGCTTTCTTTCATCCCAGCATGGAAATATAAAAACTGTATTATCACATCACACAGAGGGCCAGGAGCTTTTTATTTTGGCTGCAAGTGTCCACAGGGCATTGGGGAAGAGGAGAAAAAGAGTGTTTTGCAGCAAGCAACCCAGCTGCTCAGGCAGGATGGTAGGAAAAGTGTCTGGAAGCTGGTTTTTAGGACTTTGGTTGTTCTGCTGAAGCTTCTGACAGAGCTGATGGGCAGATCCCAGAGCTGTGGAGAGTTCCTGGGAAATTTGTCCTTGGATCTGTCTACGAATGCTCTCCCAGCCATGAACTGCCATCTGTGTCCTGTCCATATGTTACCGCCTTGACTGTTGAGTGTCTGAGGTGTCTCTTGAGGCTGCTATGGACCTCCTTCACCAAGGAATGGATTGTGATACAACATCCCTTCCTGCTTCTATTTGGGCACTGACAGAGCCTGGACCACTGTGGCTCGAGCTTGGGCTCTGGCCAAGCAAGATTGCAAATGAGAGCAGCTCATGGTCCTCAGCTCTTCCCTGCTGCTGGGACAGACAGACATGGCCATGGGGACAGAATGGAGCTGCCCCATCTGCCAGGGCACTAAGAAGGATGTGAATTTTTCTCTGCCCTGTCACCACCAGTTCTGCCTGGGCTGCATCCTGCAGTGGGCAAAGAGAAATCCAGCATGCCCACTCTGCAGAAGAATGATAGAAGCTGTCAGGTTTTCTGAGTAGGATGAACAGGACTACATACAATGTGCCATCGGCTCCCCCAAACAATTGCTAGAGTCCAGCAGGGAGAAAGCCTGGCCCCCTTGCTGAAAGCAGCCCTCCAGACCCTGTGATGGCTGCTCCATCTTCCCCACAGGGAACACTGTCCCCAGCTGAGCAGGGGCTGCAGGACCAGAGCCTGTGGATGGCCTCCTGCCCAAGGTGTGGGCCGAATTTTTCAAATAACAATGTCATCTGCTGGACCAAAGGTGTCCCTGGCTGCACCAGAAGCTGGAGGGAATATGCCAGCACCAGAGATGGCTGGTTAAGGAATTCATAGAGCAGCATCCTGCACGCCTTCTGTGCCTATGGTCAAGTTGCCAAAATCTTGGTGCCAGTACTGCAGCTTCTCCTCTGGAGCAGTCTGAATTGCTGCTAGCATAGCCCAGGGTAAAGAAGCAAAAAGGACCTTTGCTTAATCTCCACAGATGTTTTATTCAGCCGTGCAGGGAGATGTTCAGGTCCCAGCACCCACACACAGAGGGTCTCACTTTGTCTCCACAGGGGCCTGGGGGCTGACCCTGATCTCGGGGCAGTACAAAGATAAGGGAGGCAATCAGGGAATAGGGAAGGTGTGGCTCAGGAACACAGGAACAGACACAGGAACAGGGGAAGTAGCCAATGGGGTCTAACAGCTTTTTGAGGGAAGCTTCTTGTGTCTCCATGGACCAGGCAATGCCCCCCCAGGGTCTTCCCCATGTTTTATATTATTAGGAAAGCTTCTCTGAAGGATCAACTGAATCAACAAAAAATGACAAAAACAATCAAAAGCACTCATAAGACAATTGTTCAAAATGCAAACAATTCTGAGTTCCCAATGTGCCAACAGATTTCTTGGAGTGTCTTAGATCTGTCAGGAGGGATGCAGGGTTTTCTCAGCACAGTTTATCAGGAAACTGAGTCACACATACTGAACCTGTGGTCCATGGCCTCCTCACTGCCATTGTGCAGCAAGGAGGCCCAGAGGCTGCTGTGCTCTGCTCCTGTCAGGGATGAACACAGCGGCGCTGTGGCCAGTGCCAGCTCCAGCTCCAGCAGCTCACAAGAGGAGACTCCTTCCAGAAGCTCTGCTGGCTCCAGTGTGGCAGACCAGCAGAGCCCACTGGAAGCCACCCTCCATTGCAGCCATGCCCAGCTGCGCCCATCATCACTGCAGAGCAGGAGCTGCCCCAGAGGAGCCGCGGCAGGAGCTCATGGCAGTGGCAGGTCCCTGTGCCCAGGGCAGAGCCACAGAACCTCTGCTCCTGCCTGGGACAGGGGCTGCTCACCCTGGTGTCCCACCAAGAGGAGGGATCCTGGGCCCCAAACTCCGCCCAGCCCTGCAAAAGGCCACCCCGCCAGCAGTGCCAGCAAGGTTCCTGCAGCCATTCAGCCAAATCAGAGGAAACAAATGTCTCTTTAGCTGACACAATCTCTGCACACAGCTTTCTCCCCCTTCTCCTGGTGCCTTTCCCTGACTCCAGCAAGAGCTGCAGGAAATGCTGTGTGAGCCATGATGATGGAAGAGCTACTGATAAACACACTGGGGTGATGCTTTCAGAGGAGTCATGAATGGAAGACTGACCAACCTTCCAGCCAATGGTATGCCAAAAGTTTCCATTCTTTAAATAATAGACTGCAATAAATTAGTAAAAAGAAAGATACAGAAACAAATTAAATCTCCCACAGCTGCTGGCTTTCCTCAGGCCCCATGGCCTATGTATTGCTAGACTTACTTCATTTAGGCGGAATATTACCTGCCCTGACTTGCTGGAGACTGACCACAAGGTCTCATCTGTGGTGGGCAGTCACTAAAATTAGCTCAGCAGAGGCATCTTCAGCTGTCCTAGTGTAGCAGAAATACAAATTCTCTGCTTCATGGCTGTGTGGCAGCAGCTGCTGGTGTGGGTTTGTCAGCGTTACTTCATGGATTACTCCTGGGAAGGAATTGTGTGCACAGGCACAGTGTGATGGCTTCGATCTCCTCTAATTACTCCAATCGGATGATGGCCAGAACTTTTAGGCAAAAAGCATCATGACAGAATAATTTACAATATTCTCCAAACTACTCCTGTGCTTTTGATTTTCTTACTGATTAGGTTCAGAGTCTGGCCTCAAGAAATCAGTCCAGAAAGAACAGGCAAACCTCAGCTTGCAAGTTAGTGTGCAAGTCTTTAATCTGCCATTTTTGCAGCATTTATAAACTGCTTTTCAACATATTTGCAAAAAAATCTCTTAGTTCTTGCTATACCTGTCCAGAACCTGACTCTCTCCTTGTTTTATTTTGATTTGAGATCTCAGCATGATGTTTGTCTGGACAGGCAAGTAAGAACCAGCTGCAAATACAGACTACAAGTGTGAATCTGTACTGCAGGAACTAAGCTGTAGCTTGGAATTAAAGGCAGGAAGTGATGCCATGGTAAATGTGAACATTTAGTGCTGGCATAGGAGCCTTCTGCAATGATCCACCAACCTATGGTTCACATTGCTACAAACTCTCTTTCCGATGTTACAAAGAGTGTTGAAGAGCTGACTGTAAGTAAACAAAATAGCCAGAGTGTCAATTTTTGTTAATATGGCGAACAATGACCATCTAATAATTCAGAGCTCATAGAAGTGAGTATTCAGATTTCCACTTAGTACGTGCTGGCAGTTTTAATTTGAAATCAACATGTTTATCCAAATCAAGTTATCCATAGGAATTAATTTGCTCTATGATCTGACTAAAAATGCCTCATTGTCTGATAAGTTTAGTATAAATTTGCAAAGTCAACAGTCCACAGATTTTCATTTCTTGTTTAGTGGCTATTCTGCAGGAAAGCTTTTACAGACGAATCAGTTTGGATGCAATTAAAATGCCAGTACATTTCATCTGGCCATTTTGGTATTAGAACAAAACCATATGACTGCACGGCCTTTAAAAAAATATTTTAAAATCAATTTTCAAATCAAGAGTCTGAGTAGGACTCAGAATAAAAACTCTACCAAGCTTCAACTCCATTGGAAGATTCCCTTGTCACACTGTGAATCAACTCTACATTCAGAAGATTAAAAGTCCCAATGATGGTGATTTTGGTATGGTTAGGAATTGGGGAAGGGTCTTCTTCCTTCTCAGCTCCATGCTGCAGTGCCTTTGGGATGTGGCCTGCTGGCCGTTGTGTGTGCAGCCCTGGTATTTCTCCATGAGGCAGAAAGTGCAATTGCATTTCCAGCCCAGAGCCCGTGAGGAGTGGGGCGTGCAGAGCTGTGCCAGACACAGGCCAGCAGCTGTGCCGCCAGAGGGTTTTGGTTCCTGCCCAGGGCAGCTGGTGCATCTCTGCCGTGAGTGCCTCCCCTTGCCAGGTGCCCATGGACAGCAGGTGCAGGGTTCTGCAAGGGGCATGGAACAGGGTGGGGATGTCTGCTGGCAACAGAGTGCAGCGGAGAGCAAACAGTCCAGGATGTTCCTGGAGTGTGTGACAGAGAACTCCTGACACAGCTGGTGACTGAGCCAGTGAGGGAAGGCACTGCTGGGCCTGCTGTTTGTGAGGAGAGAAGGGCTGCTGGGTGACAGGAGGGTTGGAGGTGGCCTTGGGCTCAGTGATCACAAAATGCTTGTGTTTGGTTCCCAGAGAAGGAATGAGAGACGTTGGGGAAGAGTTGACCTGCAACAAATTGTGAATTTGTTAAGCTTTACCAGGCAGTGATTAGTCGTACCTTCCCTCACAGCAGTGGGTAATGTGTGCAAGTGGATGTCTTAGCCTTGAGAATAAAGACAGTGGGCCTACTGAGGAGGTAGCTGCAATGAATTCAAGGAGAAGAAGGCTCCTAACCATGGGAGGAGCATTTGAGGAATGGGATGTTCACCACATGACCAGCAGAGACCCGCAAGAGACCCCTACTCTAAATGTCAGTAATTTTGGGGAAGTGATTTAAACATGTCAAATACTTTGTGAGAATGTTTAGCCTGCGAGTTTAAGCAAAGTAATGAATAAAAGTAATGAAAGTAATGTCTTATTTCTATGGACACTAACACGTGGGTGTGCATGTTTCAGGGCAGGGATTCCTCACACACCCAGCACTGAAATAAAGTAATGCCTCTTTTCTCACACTGAGCTGGCAGTGTGGATCGGCCCTGCTCGGCAACTTTCATTTTGGCCATTTCTATTGAAGCATAAAGAATGGTTGAAATGAAATCTTTTCCAGCTGTTTCCCTTTGATTTATCTGTTTGAGGGTTAAGATTCTGTGCTGCAGGTGTGCTGGGTGTGTGCAGAGCAGTGCAGCCCCAGAAACGCCTTGGCTTGCCCACAAGTTGTCATGCTTTGTTGCCAGCTGTGCCCAGCTGTGGCAGGAGAAGGAGCCCGCAGCGCAGTGGGCACCGTGCCCTGCCCAGTCGGGGCTCTCTGGCACAGAGCAGCAGCAGCGCCAGCACCGTTCAACCCGCTCCTGCCTTGGCTTCCCCTGGCACACAGAAGCCTCTGGAAATCAGCACCGCCAGTGGCGTTCCCAGCTTGGAGCAGCTGCTGCTGGCGGGCAGATGCTGCCAGTTCCACTGCTGCCAAAGGGGAAGAAAGAGCACAGGAAGAGATGTACATACACAGCAGCCGTGGGAACATCCTATAAACATGCAGATATATGGGGTGATTTGTTAGGAATTACTTCACCTGCTATGCCAATGGTGCTTTCTCTCCTGGTTCTGTACAATGCTTTGGGCCATTTTCTTGGTCTGGTTTCCTTTGCTTGTGTCCCATCTGAGTGCTCAGCTGGGGTACAGGCTGTAGGTGCTTGGGGCACTCTTGGAGTTCCTCTTGGATCCCTGAACAACAGGGTTTGGCCCATGGAGGGAGTTTGTGCTGCTTTGTGTCAGAGGAGAACTTCCGAGGCCATTTTGTGTTTGCTGTAGGAAAGGCTGGTTATTGCTTTGCATAAATTCAGAGACTAATATGCTTTGTGATGCTTTGCTTTGTCATACTTTGCTTTGTGATATCAGGGCATGGTTGCCACATCGTCGTGGTGACATCAGAAGGTTGCCTTGGTGCACGGAAGGCCTCAGTGCCAGAGCAGTCCTAGGGGTTGCTCAGATCAGGAGCATCCTCCTGATTGTGGCATTTGTCCGTGTGTAGCTGCACACTGACAGGAGTCTTGGTTGGAGTAAACTTGAAGCACAGTGCTACAATGATTGAGCAACTTGCTGCTGCAGTTTGCACCATGTATGGCACTGTTTATTCCGCCTACTTCATTACCAGCCTGGCAAGTAAGTAGAGGTTTCAACTCTATTTAGGCTAGGGTGTAACCTAACCTGGCTTTTGCATGTCTTCTTGCTCTTTCTTAGTGGCTGAGTTGATTTTGAAAGAGAAAGAACATTAGGATGCCTCTGGTTTGGTAAAGCTCCTGCCAAGAGGTTCAGCTAAAAAGGGGGTGTCTGTAGCCACAGGGGCAGCATTTGCAGGGGAACCTGCAGGGCTTCCGTTCCCTCCACGGGAGAGTCTGTGGCAGCAGAGTCTGTCATTTACTCAGTTTGCTGGGACAGGCAGGACAACTTCCAAAATGCAGACTGGGAGGCCCTCTCAGAAGGCCTTCTAAAGACTTTGTAATTCTCCCCAGAACTCAGGGAAAGCTTCTTTTATTCTAAATTTTGTAATGAAAGGATTTGACTGTCCATTTTGACCCTTGACTGAGTGCTAAAAGAGCGATTCCCTTTGCAGTGAAGTGCAACTGCCAAAGCAGTGAGTGTCTGCTCCTGAGCCCTGGAGCTGCTGCTGTGCTGTTTCACAATAGAACTGCCAGAGCTCAGGGGGATTTGGGGCAAGCTTTTCTGGGTGACTGTTTTCAGCAACTTAATGGGAATTAGTGCATGCAACTTCTTTTTTGAAAAAAGTACCTGAAAGACAAGAGAACAAAAGCTGCTTTATCTGTTGGACAGAACAGAAGCATTGTGTGTTGAAGAACAATTTGCATTTTCTTGATCATGTTTGTATTCATTTACTGACTAGACAGGCCAAAGTGTAGGCACAACCAAGATTATTGTCCTGATCTCTTGCTGGCTGTGTGAAAGAACTATGTCACGTGGAGGGATGTTGATAAAGAAAAATACTCTCTGTTTGGGTTGACCTCTTCTGTTGGATTCACAGCCCAGGCAGTTTTCTCACAGCACTTGTTCATTTTCCCTTGCCCACTGCAGGTCACCTGAAGCGTGTATTCAGAGGTGCTGATCCTGAGGTGAGTGAGAAAGGAACATTTCATGTTCCTGGTGCTTAGGAATTGAAGAGCAAGCTGTGAGCTTGGTCTGTGGCACTAGAGTGTAGAGGGCCAGCTGGGTAGGCTGAAAGAAAATCCATTTCCATGTCTGCAGCAGCAATAACAAAGGCATCGCTGGCTATTTCCTCATTTTCCATTTCAGAACTTTCAAGGAATGAAAAGCTCATGTTGCAGAGAGAATGTTGCTTCTTGATAGTAGCCAGGGCATAATGTCTAATTCAGAACTATTAGCAATTCTGTTGAATTAGCCCATTTAAATTTAGTTGCAGTGACTTAGAATCCCATTGTTACCAAAGTTTCTGATTTGTCCTTAGCAGAGCTGGTTGTAGAAATAGAGGTGAATAGAATAAAGTGCTGAATAGAAATAAGGTTATCAATGATAGGTAACTTTCTGTCCCTCACACTGCTGTCTGTCCACAGATCCCAGAACCAACAGCAGTCTCTCCTCTGGCTCCCTCTGCTCATGGAGAGGAGGCCGAAGAGGAGGCAAATGAGGTGGATGAGCGCCAGCCTCCAGCTGTGCTCACACCACAGCCTGAACATTCTGAGCCAGTAAGTGCCAGCTGTGTGTGCTGCTGTCTTTAGTGCAGGGCAGAGCTGCAAGTTTCTGACCAGCCAGCACTTGCTGCTGCTGGCTGAGGATGCTGAGTGCTGGAGTCCTGCCAGGGCCTGGTGATTGCCCCCAGCCTGTGACAGCTGGACAATGGGCTTTGGTCTGTCACGTTTAGGCACCAGCATCCTGGCATTTTGATAGGGGCCAGCCTGAAGCACGAAGGCTCCCTGTTCCCAGAGCAGGGAGCATGTCACAGACACTATGCTCAGCCTTGTTGGATACACAGGGGACACTGTGGTGTTGAGAGACCTGTCCCCCTGCACAGACTGGCCAAGTTGCTGCAGGCACTAAAAAATGTTGATCTGACCACAAAAGCTCTTGGTGGTGCTTTGTCCTCACAAACTTCTTGGGTGTGCTTACTTGGGAGTATTTCAGAGACACACTGGGGATGTAGAGTTTCTGTTTGAAGTCAGGGATTTTGGTGCCTTTGTTGCCAGGTTGCTCTTTTCCCCTTCAGGCAGAGCAGCCGGTAGCAGAGCAGATAGGTGCTCTGAGTCTGCCTGTTTCTTGGTCTTTGATAAGCTGCAAGGAGATGACTGTGTTGTCCATGAAGCTGTGGGGGACCATTCTTGTCTAGTGTGGCAAAAGAAACAAAGGGAGTAGTTCTGAACCCTTCTTCTGAGGCAAAAACCAGACACTGCATGTGTCTGTTGATACCTTCTATTGTGTAGTTTGCTTTGAAAATTACATTGGAGCCTAGAATGGGAGCAAAGCTGCAAGTCCTTGACTGCTGTCTTGTAGTGATAAAACCAGGGTGTACACCTTGCAATGGTGCCTGCTGTATCTGAAGTGCAATGGGCACCTTTGTGGCTGGGGAGCTGCGTGGGCCCAAAGGACGCAGGGCTGGCGGCCCTGAGCAGCTGCAGATGAGGCAGCGTGGGGCCAGGGGGCCAAGAAGGCCAAGGGCACGGTGGCTGTGCCAGCAGCAGTGGGGCAGCAGGAGCAGGGCAGGGAGCGTGGCCTGTGCTGGGCAGCGCTGCGGCCACAGCTGGAGTGCTGTGTGCAGCTGTGGGCCCTGGGAAGCAGAAAGTCATGGAGGGGCTGCAGCGAGTGCACAGAAGGACAGGGGAGCTGGGCAAGGGGGTGCAGCACAAGGCCAGGGAGGAGGGGCTGAGGGAGCTTTAGCCTGGACAATGGGGGCTCCTGAGGGACCTTCAGGCAGACTGCCATAGATCCCTGCCTTAGATCCATAGAGCCAGTGCTCAGCACAGGGGCTGTTTCCCTGCCAAACATCCCTTCACTGCATTTAAGTGCTTTAGACACTGGAGTGGGTAACACTTTCATATTTTGTTTGTTTATTTGTTTGTTTGTTTGCTAGAAGGAGAAGCCTTGTGTAATTTCCCCTTCTCCAGGGAGCAAGGGAGCTTTTTCTCAATCTTTCCTGCCCTTTTCCAGCACTGGCAGAAACACATCACTTTCAGGTTAACGGCTCCCGTGTCTTTTGGCAGCCCAGGGCATCAGTGTGTGTTGTGTTTGGGAATTGAGCAGGAAATCAATGCCCTTGCATTCCAGCTGGTGCTCAGAGATTAGAGGAGCTGGGAGGGGCTGGGCTGCATTTCTGACTCCAGCCACTTTAGCCCCATCACTGTGGTTGAGTCCAAGAGAAGAACTTGCCCGAGCAGAGATGCACAAAGAGAGCAGTTCCCAGTGCAATGCTGTGGGTCTGGTTGCATTCCATAGGGACCCACACGCTCCAGATTCCCCAAGAGTGAGGGTTACTGAAGCAACAGGAGAGCAAGTTCAGGACGGCTGCTGATCGGGGCACTGCTACCGAGTGCTGATGTGTGTAGCAACAGAATGGACAGAATTGATTCAGGGTGACCCCCCCATAGGGAATAATGTGCTTTGGCTCTATGATTTAGAAGGTTAAACAAATGCTTTCTTAAGCTGTGGTATATTACACTAGTACTATATTAAAACTTTATTATAGAGATACTATACTAAAAAGATAGTAGAGAAAAACTCGTGACTGTCTCCAGCTTCTATCTAATTAGCTAATCAAGCTAAACAACTTAGCTTGATAGATAGCTGATTAGCTATCTAATTAGCTAATCAAGCTAAACAACTATCACTAACATCCAATTAACAAATCACTTTCAGTAAACAATCACTATAACACATTCTACATGTACTGAACAACAAGAACAGCAAGTAGAGATAATAATTGTTTTCTCCTCTAAATTTTTCATTACCTTCCCTTAAAAAAAAACCTAGGAGAGAGAATTATATCTCTCTTTGTTCAAAGAATGTAAATACCACAGCACAGTAAAGAGAGATTATAAAAGTGAGATCTGTCTATCTGTCTATTTGAATCTTCCTGGCTCTGCTCCAAAGCAGTGGAAGATGCCAAACTCACCCAAAGGCATCCCTTCAGGAGGGGAGTAGAGACAAGTTCCACTGACTGATCGTGAGCAGGCAGAGATGTTTCCCCCTCCAGAGATGGTTGTTTTTTCTCCTCATGTTTTCCTGCTCCAGCCTTTTCTGACCTGAAGCCTTCATTTGTCCTTTAAATTCTTGCATGTCCTAAGGGAGTGGAATTATCCCATGCTGTAGCTGGGGTCTGGTGACTTTGCTCATACATGCATTACATGACACATGGTTTCCTTCACTGGCATCCCCAGGGTTGTGTAAGTGCATTCGTTAATGGGGCCTTATGAGAAACTCTGTTACTGCTGCTCAGAATTCTCAGTTGACAAAAGAGGGAGAAGAAACACCTTGGTCTTCCTCCATATACTGAGATGGCCATAGAGGTTCTCTGACTTCCATCAGAGATCTTTGCATGCATCCTCATCTCCTGAATGACCCAGTTTTCTAACAAGAATGTGGATGTCAGGAAGTCACAAAGCTGGTGCAGGCCTGAAGAGAAGGTGAACCCCAGAAGTGTCTCTCACAAGGAGTGAGCTCACCCAGGAAGCCCCTGCAGAGCCAGGATGGAGCTGTGGGACAGGGCGGGGTGTCAGTCACTACTGAAAGACAAACAGGACATGGCAGAAGCAGAGGGAGGCCCTCACCAGACCCTTGAGAAATGCCACCCCTTCCCTGTCAGCTGCCTGAGAGGCTGTTGGAGCTTCAGTCCCAGATGGCCCCTGACTGTAGGGCCAGGGTCACTTTGGAATCTGTGCCTCCCCTCGGGCAGAGAACGACCCAGGAGAGCAGCAGCACAGTGCTTTGGGAACGTGTGAGCCCAGCAGTCTGTGAGTCTTGGCCCACAAAGGGCGTATGGGAAGTTGAAACCCATCTTGTCTTGCTTTCTGTGCAGGTGCTTCTAGAGAAAGAGCAGGAGCACACTGCCTCATCTGAGATGCCATGCCAGACTCAGGGAGAGCTGTTCCCTGCCCGAGAGCAGGAAGAGCAGCACAGGCAGCAGGTGGAAGAGCCACAGGAGAATGGCCAGGTGAGCCTGACTGGCCAGGGGACAGAGGGAAGGGCAGGAAGAGGGGCGTAAACCAGAGCTCCTGGGACTGAGGAGGCCAGGAGTCCCACAGGCACTGGAAGTACAGAGCCTTGGAATCTGCAGAGATCAGCCCTGGGACAGGATGGTTACAGTGGAAGCAGAGCTGGGTAGGGAAGCAGAAAGAAGGGGCTGAATAAATGTGATTTTGAGGCTAAAAGAAGGAAAAGCGGAGCTTGATGGCAGCTCTCAGTCACTGGCTCTGCTTTTGTGTGTACAGAACATCAAGGCAGAGCCACAAGCAGAGCTGCCTGAAGCTCAGAGTGCCATCATGGCAGCGAAGAGGAGGAATGAAGACATCCAAGAGGAGAAGAATCTCCCTATGCAGAGGGGCAATCAACAAAAACAGGTGAATGAAGGAATGGCAGCCACTCCACTCATGAAAGAGAGTCCTTTCCGTTGTTGTTTACAGAAAATTGATGAACAGCTGGAGGCACACCTGCAGGAAACTGAGGCTAGGATCAAGGTAAGGAAGAAGAGGCTAGACGAAAAGATTAAAATTATCAAAGAGAAAATGAATTGCCTCCTTCAGGAGCAAAAGGCTCTAGAAAAGCAAGCGAGTGAAATATCAATAGGCACTGCAGTCACCCAAGGGGTGGTTTCTGCCCTCCTTGCCTTTCCAGTGCAGAGCAGCAGGGGGTGGGTGATGCCTCTGAGTGCCATCCTGATGAGGCCTCTGTCAGAGCTGCTCTCAAGGACACTTCCTGCTCTGCTGGATCTCAGCTGATGCTCTAGACAGTGGCATTACTCCTCTGGCCATTTAGCCAGCAGTCATCTGAATGAACTCCTGCTGGCTTTTTCCAGGTGGCCTTGTTTCTTGAGGTGTTTTTGCAGGTGAACATGGTCACTCACATAAATTTGGAATACGAGCTACAAGCTGTCTGTATCGCTTGTGAATGCTCCTGTCCTTTTCTTTACTTTCTTCCCAGTCGATGACTCCTGGCTGACAGGGACAAGCTGTAGTCTCTGACTGCTTTGTTCTGTTTGACTTGAGGTGGAAGTGTCGCCATCCTTCCTGGCAGCCTGCAGAGAGTTCCAGCAAATGACGGGCAACCAAGAGCCCCGAGGCTGGCATGAGGCCCAGGAACTGAGCCATCCAGAGATGCTGCAGGATAAGCTCGTCCCGAGGAAGGTGCAGAAAAAGAGAATTTCATGGCAGGAGGTAGAACACAAGAATGAGGAGCTGCAAATGTATCTGCAGACCTAGGAGGGGGAAAGGAGTCTTTGGGAGGAAGTGGAGCAGTCTTTGCTGCAGTCATCCTTTAGAACAAGAAACTGGCTATGAACTGGAGTAAAACCACCCTTTGGTTTTGACCATTTGGTTTCACAAGTGGACATCCAAAGCAATCCAGTTGAAGAGCTCTGCATGTGGCTGACAGCAGCTTCCTAAGGGCTTGCATTTCAAATGGCAATCTCTCTGGCATTTCAGGGCAATCTCTGCCACACCTTCCTAACATCAACTCATTTCTTGTCTCAGACCTACACCGACTCTGACACTGAAGCTGCTGCTGAAGCAGCAGCGCCGTCCCAAGGAGCCTTTGCTCCCCAGCTGAAGAAGTGGAGCCTGAGCCCTTGGTTCACCTCCCGTGCTGACCCAGCTGCTGCTCAGCAACAGGAGATGGCGGGTGACTCCCTGGAGCAGCAGAGTACGTCTGGTATCTTTCTTATCTGAGGGACAGTGTGTTGTGTGCACGTGTCAGCATAGCTCTACCAAAGGGTTCTGCTCCGTTTCGTGTCACAGAAGTGCTGGCATTGCTCCGAGGCAGCAAGAGAGAGCTCTGGGTGTTCCTGCTGCCTCTGAAGGCAGCTTAGACTGGCTGGAGTTTGCCTGGGCTTCCCTCTCTGCCAAAGGCAGAAGCAGGGATTGTTCCTGGATCAGCAGAAGGCTGTGACTGCTTGAGTCCTAGCCACTGGCAGAAGCCCTGCTGAGATCAGTCTCTAGGAGAACACATCAAGCCCTTTGTGATTCTGCAGCACAACCCAACGAATCTGCTTCTTGCCCGTAACAGCTGCCAGTGCTGTGCTCTCAGATAAGATCTGGTAGGGTTGAGAAGAGAGCCCAGTGGATTCTGTGTCTACCATCACCTGTTGGGACAAAAAGGGCACAGATCTGCGCCTCGGTGTGGCTGATCTCAAAGCCCATCCTGTTGTGTCCTGAATGAGGGCAACAGGGTGAAGAGAAGTGGCGCGGTTCTTCACGCGGGGCATGGGCAAGGGCGTCTTTGGTCTCAGCCTGCTCATAAAGGGTGAGGGTCCTGATGCTGAAAGCCCCGTGGGGATTGGTTCTAGCATGAGCTGCTCTGGTTTACAAATGCAGAGGCGTTCTTCTGGCAAACTGCTGCAAGGTGGAAAAGATGGGAACACTTGGCAATATTCCTCCTGTTCTGAACTTGGCATCTGTTCAGAGGAATTGATTCTAGATGTCCAGGTGAATTTAATCTTAGCAAGTAGGAAACCTTTTCTAAATCTCACAGTGTTCATTCCCAAGAAAACAAAGGCACTGTTAGTTCCAGCTCTCCTTAATGTTTCTAGATGACAAACTTACTTGCCTTGGTCGGTATTCTCTTCTGCTCTCAGTCTCCTCTGAATGTATCTCCCGGTGCTTCCCTGTGTGTCTGCTGTCAAGCGGTCTCTCCCTTCAAAGGATGCTAGAAATCAGTCTCTGTGCCAGCCACTTGTGCTGTGGGCCTGCTGTTCTTTTCTTGTTGTTCCAGTTGCTGTTCCTGTTGTTGTTAGCCAGCTGTCCACCAAGAAAGGGCTCAGAGCCCCAGACAGTGGGGCTGCCTTTTGTATCTCCTAGAAGGCGGGATCTCTGCTTTAAAGTGAACATCTTGCATTTTGTTTCCCTCAGGGAGAATGGTGAAGATGGAAAATCCTATTCTAAAATACATTGAACTGGAAAATCTTGGCAGTGGGTGAGTCCAAGCAATGTTAATTGTACAAAACTATGCATCAGGTGTTTTGCTGGTGGAATAGGTATCAAGTGTGAAGTCAGACAAGCTGCAAATGTGTTCAGGCACTGGGCTTAGATTGTCAATGCTGATCAGAATTTCTAAGTGTGCTCAGAAGGCATTGTCAAAGACACCTCCATGCTTCCAGTGTCCTGCAGGTCTGCGGCATTTACAGCACAGATCTCCTGTGTGGGCTGACTTTCACTGCAAGATCTAAATGGCTTCTCCTTTCTCTGCTTCTGTTTTGTTTCTAGGACTTTTGGAGATGTTTTTAAAGCACTCAACACTGCCACTGGAGGAGAGGTAAATGTGAACAGCCCCTGCAGACTCTGCTGCACTCGAGGGCTTTCCCCTCTGGTGTGAGCTGTGGCTGGAGCTTTGGGCAGAGCTGTGCTGAAAAGGCACAAGAAGCACAGACTGGTGCCAGCCCACAAAACACATTTGGGACTTTGTCCTCCTCAGCTGCCAGAAGGAAGGCACGGAGGGCAGCGGTTCCTTTCAGAGAAGGACGCGCTCACTCGCTCTCCATTGCTAAAACAAAGGTGGTGCCTTCAAGCACCTCACTGCTCTTTGGGGCTACAGCTTCAGAGTCCTGAGTTCTCATTTCTGGCTGCCAGCAAATCCATCTCAAAGTTACTGGTAGTTCCTTGGCCACCTGCAGTGCTGCACTTGGGAACTGCACATAGGGAGAGATCAGCAAAGAATCCCTGAAAGCCCTACGCCCTGCCCATAGCCCAGGATGTATCCACAGAGTATTAAGGCAAGGATTACTTCTTCTGAATCCCAAAAGATGCAGCAGAAAGTGTGGTCAGAGGTTTGTGCGTGATAACTGAGACACCGCTGTTACCAAGTGGTCAAGGCAAAATGTCAGTGGCCCCACGTGTCCTGTAACTGGCTCCCGAGGGAGCAGAGAAATGGGCTGTTGGAATGTCAGTTCCTAATTACTGCAGTGCCTAATCACAAGGCAGTTTGGCACAGCTCAGCTGTGTCATTGCAAAATCACTTGCTCCACATGCCTTGTGGTTTCGTGCCACCAACCTCTCAAGTTACTCATTTTCAATGTCATTTTAGGTGGCCATCAAGAAAATACGTCTTCAAGGACTGAGGAAGGAGGAACTAAAAGTCAATGAACTCATGGTCATGAATGTGAACAGGAATCCCAACCTGGTCAACTGTTTAGGCAGGTGAGTTGTGCTTTTGTCCTATGAATGTTTGTTCACATATTGCAAACATGCAAGGTAAAATCCCACTTTGGTCACTGGCAGAAAATAGAGCTGTAATTATTGGCTAATTATTATTGCTCTTTTCATCTCCAGTGGATGGGAAGAGATGGCATTTTGTCTGCATGAGTCTTCGCTGGCACATGGTATTTGAAAGTTGTTCAAGAACCCAGATGTGTCGTGTCTTACTAAATCAATGATGTCTATATTCACAGCCACCACTTTGTTTTGGAGCCTGATTTTTTTCAAGTGTCTTCTTACGTCCAGGTAAACTAACAAGGATTTCCCTTGGATTGTTGCCACTGTTTTCCACTGCTATGCATGCCAGGAAGACTAGGTGCTTTTTTCCAGAAACACCATGCATGACAGGCTTTTTATCTGGGCTGTTACTAAACTGCACATTTTGCAGGCTGCCCATCTAAGACCTCTCCTTTTTCGCAGCTGTGCCTTTCTCCTTGAGACTGCACAGATGGCAAACAATGCACAGCCAAGAGGGAATGTCTATTCCTTTATTTTGTCTTTGTCTCAAAGGGATCTGAAAAGAAGAGTCAACCCGTCTTTTCCAAACAGCAACCTAGCCATGTACATTCATCTCCATGCCCTTGTTTTCCTTCTTTCAGCTCCCTTGTGGGTGAGGAACTGTCCCTGGTTATGGAGTACATGGATGGAGGCACTCTGAGCAATGTCATCAGGCAGACCTACCTGTCGGAGGATGAGATGGCAGCCATCAGTCGGGAGGTCAGCAATCCCAGCTGTGTTTCCAAGGGCTTGGGCAGGATTGTCTGGGAAACAGGGCCTCAGAGCTGGAGTGATTTCCTGTGCCAAGCTTTGTTTCTGTGTTGCTGCTATTCTATGGGCAAGCAAAAGCATCTCAAGTGAAAGGCCTGCCAGTGCCCCTGCACTCCCTGTACTCAGTGCCAGTACTCTTATCTCCTGCTGTTGTATTCTCACTCTGTCTCTTGTATTTGTATTTGCTGTTCTCCACCTTGCCTCTCTAAATGTTTGCCTGGAGTCTGTCTTCACTGCATTTTTGCCTGTAAAAGCAAAGGTGGTGGTGGCAGGATTTGAAATGATCAGCAAAGAAAAAAGACTCATTTCCCACAGTCCTCAGCTGAAAAGGATAGTAGTGCAGCCAAAATGCTCTTTGCTTCTGGAAGGTGACTGGTGTGATACATCCAAGCCTGTGCTGAGGCCAGCAAGAAAATCTTTGTCATGCAGCCTCCCACCCAAAAGTGATCCGCTTCACACCAAAGGGAGGGACTTTTCCTTTCCAAACCCCTCCTTTGTCCTCTGCATGGAAAAAGCACGTCCACTACAGCAGGAGTCATCCTGGCTGGTTGGCAGGGGACAGCCTACAACAGCAGGTGCTGTTGCTCTTTCAAAAGCTGACGTGCCTTTCCTCAGAAAGGTCCTGCTCTGCAGGTGTTGGAGCAGTAAGCTCTTCCTCTCAGTAGCCATTACTGTTCTGTCATTACTCCCCATTCCCCTGGAGAGGGAATCTTTTAGGTTCTTTGTTTCCTTTCTTGTGGGATGAAATCACATCACTCATTTTTGACCTCCTCTTTCTGTTTTCTCTCTCAGTGCCTGCAAGGACTCCAATTTCTTCATTCAAACCACGTCATCCACCAAGATTTGAAGAGCAGAAACATCCTTCTCAGAACTGACAGTTCTGTCAAGCTGGGTCAGTATATTCTTGGTCAGGTGCAGCGTTCCAGGGATGTGGGTGTGGGGCTGCTTGGAGTGACAGCCAGCTCCCCAAAAATGGTGCTGGTGGCAGTGCAGGGACCCCTGCTGCGAGCTGAGGGCACAGTTGGAACGTGCACAGAGGTATAAGGAACCACAAGCAGTCAAGAGTGGCCTTGCTCTGTGTGTACTCCTGCCAGACAGAGGGAGCTACAATCTAAAGCTTCAGGGGAATAAAGTCCACTGCTGTGAGCAGTGTTAAGAAACCTGGGTTTTTTTGGAAGTGGCACATTCCATACTCCCTTGGCTAAAGCCCCAAGGATATCACGCATGGACAGTTCTCCAGGAGATTCAACAGCACATTCTTAGTCCGAGAGTGGGGAATTCTTTTGCTTGGTTTCCTAATTGGAGCTGGCTTTCATGGTTTGTTGTTTTCTCCACAGCTGACCTTGGCCTCTTTGCTCAGCTCAGCCTTGAGCAAGGCAGACGGAGCTCCGTGGCCGGCGCTGCTGGGTGGCTGGCGCCTGAAGTGCTGACAGGTCAACCATGTGGCCCCAAAGTGGACATATGGTCTCTGGGAATCGTGGGCATCGAAATGGTGGAACGAGAGGTTCCTTCCTGGAATGCAACTCCTGTCTTGGTAAGGTGGAAATACTCACTGATCCCACTGTCTTTCTCACCTGTCCCATGCTCTGTGTGCCATTGGACAAAATCCCATTGCCATCTGCTGGCACCACTTCCACCAAGGTCTCCTTCTAAAAATGCCTCTGCAACACATCAGCATCTGCTGTAGCTTTGGTTGTATCAGAAAGGGAAGTGGCAGTGAAACCTAACCAGTTCAGAAACCTGCCATTTTGGCCTCCAGCCATGCCTGACATTTCTCACTTGTTTTTTGAACAATGTTGGAACTCTGTTTCTGAGGGACAAGAATTTTTCAGTGGAGAGGGTAGACATGTGATAAACATCCTGAGCAATGGAGGTTAGACCTTCCCAGTTTCAATTTTATAGAAAACATAAGAAAAAAATGAAAAAGAAAAGTAAACAAAAAAGAAAAAGAGAAAAAAAGCCTACTACCAAAGCAAGGCCCAAGCAGTTCTGCTTGCTTTTTCATTTTTTAAACACAGCTCTTCTCTTCCATTCTGTAGCATCTTTTCCAAATCCTGCGGATCTTCGAAACTTTCAGGCTTTCAAGTCATCTGTACATTGTTCAGTCACGTATGTGGGTGGCCTGGATAAGTTTCGGATGTGTTTTTCTCCGACTGCAGTTAGAATTGTTTGCCCAACCCTTGGCTGTTTCTTGGTACTTTAACAAGTTGATGAGCTTGCAGGCAGGTGCCTGGGCTGGGATCCAGCGTGGGCAGTTGACACCGGTGCTGTGTTTCTTTACCACAGGAGCAGGGCCATCCCTGGCCAGCACAGTTCTAATGACAGGGAGGGCTCCAGCTCCCCACCATGGCCAGTGGCTGAGCTCAGCTGAGAGTCAGGATAAAACCCTATTTGTCACCTCTGGTGATGTGGGGAAAGGACAGAAAGCCACATAAATTATTTGTACGCAAGGGGAGTGCATTGCCATTTCTGGCTTTGAAATTCTCCTTTGGGTTAAAGAGGCTAATAACAAAGTCTCTTTGGTCACCATCTACTTCAGTGCCACGAGCACAGAGTTATCATGACAGTGGTGGGCATTTTTATGGAGACTCCAAGGCCTTTGCCATTGTTATTTTTGTCTATTTGAGATGGATTCTGCAAGTTGAGGTTTGAATAGTTCCAAGTTGGTGTCTTATGTTTCTAAATACCATCTTGCAAAAGCAGAATGAGCTCTCTCCCTCTGACTTGTCAGCGTGTGAGAGCTTGGTTCCACATGAACCACACTGGATAATGATCAGCCGATGTCTTGCCAATCTACACTGTAATTCCTTGGCCTGAGGAGTATCAGAAAGACCTGCTGAGCTCCACGGACACTGTCAGCTGCATGGAAGTGAGCATCCTTGGCCTTGCTGAAGAAACTGGAGCTCAGCTTAGGTTAGATGTTCTTGAGCAGGAGAAAGGCTGGAATCCTCAGGGGTTTCCAGAGGCCTGCATGCCCAGAGGGACTGAGTTTTGGGGAGCAGCTGGATGTTTCTGCACATCATGGAAAGGGATTGCCAGACAGCTCAAGCCTCACCACAGGCAAACACTCCCCAGCTCTTCTCAGGCAACATTTGCTTTGGGTTTCAAGTTGTTCCCACTTGTCTGTCGGTGAAGATGCGCCTCAAACTACAAGGCAAGCCTCTCAGAACTGGTGTTACATTTGCAGAAATGAAGAAAAGAAGGCCAAACACAAGAAAGTTGCTAAGGCACTGGTTTTTAGAGAGGAACTTAACCCCTGTGCAGTTTCTTCTCACTGGGAAACATGCCTGAAACCTGGGCATGAGGGTGTAAAGGCCACAGAGTCTCTTCTGCTTCTTGTGCAGTGCTACTGAAACACTCAGTGACCGTGATTCTCTCCTGGCCCAAGCCACATTCTGCACATCACCAAGCCAGAGCCTGGTGATGTGGAGAGCCTGCCAAAACCTCCCATTTGTTTCCTGGCACTTTCTGGGACGGGCCTACCATTCATGCATTGACTTGAGTAGTCAAATTAGTAGAGGGTGACTGTAGGGATGGAACCTCTCCTTCTGATTTGACCATGAAAAGTTTTTCTTTTCCATGTAAGGAAAGCAGAAATTTTCAGACTGCTGAGAGACAGAGCTGCAGGTGGCTCCTGTGTGTCCCAGCAGGCGTTTTCATCCCAGTACATTTGTGCATGCATCTTAATGTGTCTGTGTTGAAGATGAGATTCCAAATGTTTGTTTCCTTGCCTGAGGAATACCTGGTGGATTTCCTTTCTTTCCTTGCAATTCCCATTGTTTTCAAGAACAAAGCAAAAAGCTTGATTGCTTTTGTTTTATGGCAGCTGTGCTTAAGAGACAAGAAGCACTGCAGAGATACTTTTCATATCCTAACCCTTGGATACAGTAGAGTTAGTATAGCAAAGTCCTTCTTCCAAAAAGCCTCTCAAGCTGGTATGAATCCTCAGAGAAGGAAATGTGCTTGTGCTGATGTAGTTCCCACTAACTAGGTCAGGCAATGAAATCAGCTGCCAAGGCAAGATCTGCAGGACAGTGGGAAAGCTGTGGCTGCATCGGAGTTTGGGTTTTTGGTTGGTAAAGGAAAGTCATCTCTGGGTCTCTGCCAGGGCAGAAACTGCCACTGCAGAGTGGAGCTTAATCAATGGGATCTGGGAGAGCAGGGACAGATGGGAAAGAAGCAGGTGGAGCCTGGTGTCTCCTTTTTCCCCAGTCCCAACTCCTGATAGCCACAGGAGGAAGACAAAAGCTGCAGCAGCCCAACCTATTTTCATTTTGCCTGCGTGACTTCCTGAGCTGCTGCCTGCAGAGAGACGAGGCGCGGCGCTGGTCTGCCAAGGAGCTCCTGCAGGTAAAATGTGAAGGGGCTGCAGGTGAAACAGGCTCTGAGGGATGGGCTCCTCCTCCACTCAAATCCAAGGCAGCAGATGAGCCCCCTTCCTCCTCACCTCCATTCTTGCTGCTCCTTAAATGAAAACAGTGAGGAATCCTAGACTGGGCTGGGTGGCAGGGCCCTGTAAAGGTCCTGTGGTGCAAGTGTCCTGCAATGAGCAGGGACATCTTTAAAGAGATCAGGTTGCTCAGAGCCCTTTCCCACCGGAGCCAGAATGGTTGGAGGGATGGGGCACCTACAAGCTCTTGGGGCAAGCTGTGCCAGGGTTCCAGCATGCTCCAAGAAAACAAGTTCTTCCTTAGACCTACTCTGATTAGATGCCCTTTGTGTTTAAAAATATTTGTCCATATCCTATTGTAACTGATCCTGTTAAAAAAAATGTCCCCCACTTTCTTCAAAGCCACTCTGAAATCTTGGAAAGTGGCAATAAAGTCTCCCTGGGGCCTGTTCTTCACAAAACTGAATAACTCCAGCTCCCTCTGCATTTCCTGAGAGGAGAGGTGCTCTGTCCTCTGACTGTTTCTGTTGCCCTCTTTTGTAATTTGGTGGAGTGTTAAGTTTTATCTAATAGCAAAAGAATTGAAGTAGAGCAATGCAGGGTACAGAGACATGAAATGGTGGTGGAGGAGCCCAAGGAAGCCAGTCCCAGCCTAGGGGTCAGAGATTTGGCTGTGGGCAGGAGGGGCTGTGGGGGGCTCACTGTGAGCCTCTGAGGGGCCCTGGTTTGTGTCCCCCAGCCCACCCTTAGAGGTTTCTGCCATGCAAACAGGGACAGCTGGGAGGGACTTGTCCCAGCCCCATCTGCTGCCTGGCACGCTCAAGCAGACGGGAACTGCGCCAGGGTTACTGCCAGGCTGAGTGGCAGAGAGGGAACTGCAGGGCCCAGTGCCACTGGGCTGGCCCTGCTGGGAAGGAAGGTGCCATCCAGCACACGAGGGGCAGGGCATGGAAAGGTAGACACTGCTCTCTGTCCCTGTGGGAATCAGCACAGTGCCTGTCTTTCAAAGGCAGGGACCCGTGTGAGCCATTGGAGTTTCCTGAAAGGAAGAAAACCCGGGGACAGAAAGCACCATTTCTAGAGCAGTGGCAGGGCAAAAATCCCAACAAGATAAAGAAACCTGAATAAATGGATGAGTGGGATTCTTGGCCAGGTTTGCCTGTGATGGCTGGGTCCTGCACATGACTGCTGGGTAGCAGATGGTCCCACTGCTCCTCTTTCTGGGTCTTTTTAGGACCCAGAGCAATCCCAACTGAGCCTGTGAAGCACTGAGCTTGGAAAGTAAAGGTTTACTGTTCACTGTTCTTTGTCTTTTTGTTGTTTGGTTTGTTGTTTGTTTTTGGTTTATTTGTTTTGGTTTGGTTTTGGGTTTTTGGTTTGTGTTTTGTTTTCTTTTTTGTTTTTGTTTTTGTAGTCGGTTTTTTTTGGTTTTTGGGGTTTTTTTTGTGAACAGCATCCATTTGTAACATCAGCCGAGGCTGCATCCACCCTGGCACCACTCATCATCTCAGTGAAGAGGAGGATGGAGAAGCAAACAGTGCTATAATCATATCAGGACCATTTTCTCCATAGCCATCTTAGAGTAGGATTGTAGAGTAGGACTGTAGAGTAGGATTTAGAGTAGGATTTAGAGTAGGACTATGTGGAGAAAAAAGACTCTGCACAATTTAATGTGAATCAAGGAGAAGCCATTTATTGTGCTTCTAAACATAGTTTATAATTAGTTCCTATCCTATAGCTTTCTGTAGTCATGCATTGTTTGGTTGCATCTTTTTCTTAACCTAATTGGTAGATGCTGTAAGGGTCATTTTATTTGGGTTGCTACCCCTTTGTCTGTCAGCAACTCTTCTGCTTCTTCTTTCTGCTCGCAACATCACCTTTTTATCCACAAAGTTGAATGCAGCTTTATTAAAAACCGGACCTAGTCCTAGAAGGTTAGTTAGTTTAGTTAGCTCCAGAAGGTTAGGCTGGTTCATTTAGTGGCTGTCCATTTTTCTGTAAATACCACCCTACAGGATTATAGAGTAGGATTGTAAATAAATAAAGTTTCTGAAACTTTAACTCATCTGTAAGAATCCTTTCTTTCTCACCCTGTGAACAAGCTGAGCATTTCCTTCTGAGTTGTCAGCTGTCTCTTAAAGGTGCAATGGCTTCTTTGGTGTTGTGAAAAGTACATATTACAGGATAGGCTCTTCACAGATATTAAAATGAATATATATATATATATATATATAAATTAATAGACTATATGCGTTATGTTGTCTTAGTTCGTAGTACTGTATTTTTTTAAGTAGTGTGGTATGTTGCGGTGTGATGTCATGGTTTGCCTCAGATACCCCAGGTTCCTCCCTGATAATTCCCTGCCAGGTGTGTCAATCATCCCTCCTTTCCACACCCTGACCCCTGTTGAGCGCTGTCTGTCAATCCTGGCATTCCAGAAGGGCATCCAGTGACTGGCAGAATTTAAAAGATGCCCTCCCCTCCTGGAAGGACATTGGGCCATCCAGGTGTCCTCTGTCCCTTGACACTTCCCCGCCCCGTACCTGGTTGGTGGTCCCCGTGTTCCTTCCCTGCCCCTCTGCCCCGGGTAAAAGGGCGAGCAAACCATGCGGTTGGGAGTTCTCCTGGAGCCATTGCTGGATTCAGAGGCCTGTGGACCAGGAATAAAGCTCTCCATAGGAACCCTCCATCAGAACCGACTCCTTTCCTTCACCTCACCGTAAAGCTTCTCCACCAAAGGTAAACCTGAGCTCCTGCATGCCTGGACTTGCCTCCAAGCACCCAGCTGCAGCATCCAGCTAGCCAAAAGTGTCTCTGGGGTAAAATTCCACAGTTGCCGCTATTTGGTCAAGCAGCAAAGGTCAGACAAGCTCATGTACGTCCCGTCCAGCTATATAGGTAATTATTTCAGTGGTAAATATAGTTTTAGGTTATAACATTATGTAAAACAGGAGCTATGTGATGTAAGATACTTTTTTAACTAGCTCAAGAAAGGGATGGGGTAATCAAGAAATTCTTTGCCCAGAGATGACAGCAACAGGACACCAAAAGCCCCAAGGGAAGAATTCTTGTATCCTTATTGGAAAAGACCAACTTTCTTCCACCTCCTTCCTGACTTTGAGGAGCCAACAGGATTAAGGGGGAGAACTTGACAATAAGCAGAGAACACCCTTTGTTTGAAAAGAATTTGTGCATCATATATGAGATATATGAATATGCAACAGGCTATTGCTTTTAAGGGCTAATCCTTTGTTAGTGTGTGTGCTTTTGGGGCATAATTGCCCAGGAGGCACCGGGACTATCCGTATGTCTTTGTTTTTATTGTCCTTTACTGTTCTAACTCTGATTGTCCAAATTCTTATTATTCTAACTTCTATTACTATCTTTATAACCATTTTATTGCTACTAAACGGTTCAAATTTAAAAAGAAGGGATTGTTGTTTTTCGCAATGTGCTTTGAAAGCTGGGAAGACTCTTCATTCATCATCTCCAGAGCACACTGCCTTTGGCCAGCACACTGGCCCGTTTTGGTGCATCTGTGACACTTCTAGTTGAGGCAGAAAGGGCAATGGCATTTGAAGGCAAAACCAAAGGAAGAACGGAGCAGCCCAAACATCTTGCGCAGATGCAGGCCTTCAGCTGTGACTGGAGAGCATTGGGGTTGCTGCCACTTGGATTTGTATCCCTAGGTGCAATGTCTTTGGCTGGAGGAGAACCTTGCTCAAGTGAGAAAGCAGAAAGATCAGAGAGGGTGCTGGGGAAGGTCTCCTGTGGTGCAGAGCTGTCAGCGCCTGTGAGGTGAGAGCGGGCCCGGCCTTGCCCGGGCTGGAGCCCCAGCAGAGCCCCGGCAGAGGCCGGAGCAGCCTGAGCCCCGGCAGAGGCAGGCTGGAAGGAGGCCCTTGGAGCTGCAAGAGGCAGCAGCCGGGCCCTGGGTGCCTCTGCCTGGGAGCGGGCGAATCCTCCGCTCTCAGAGCCCAGGTGGCAGCTGGCTGCTGCCGAGGGGAAGCGCAGCCGTGCTGGGCAGAGCCCAGCCTGGAGGCATTGGCCGTCTGGAGTGTGCCCAGGAGCAAGGAAAGGCCAAGGGCAGCCGCGGGCCGCTGGGCTGGCTGAGGATTCCTCCTCTTCTGCCGGCTGCCCTGCAACTCCTGGCAAAAGCAAGCAGTGTGTGCAGCACTCTGGGCACCGGGGCAGGGAGCCGCGCTGCTCGGCAGGCTGCAGCACAGGGCAGCTCCTTCAGGCCGGCACTTGTGCCAGGGCAAGCGAGGCCAGCGTGAGGCAGGGACAGCTTGCCAGGGCACATCTGCAGCAGCCAGCGCCTCACGCAGCTCTGGGAGGAAGCGCCTGCAATCCTGCAGTTCTGCACTGAGCCAGAGCAAAGGTGTGAGATGCAGAGTGTTTGGCAGAAATACTCAGGCCCACCAGACCAGCCTGCTTTGTGCTCTGTGGCGCAAAGCAAGCACTGTGCAATGCAGCTCTGAGCTGGTGGGAGAGAGGCAGTCGGGGATGTGCCTGAGGTGAGTCAAGGGGTTAGCTGAAAATGTAATTAGGATAATTGAAAAGTGCAGATGAAAAGCTTTCCTTGTGTATTTGATTTATGTCTGCAAATGTTGATACGTAACTTTAGGTACCTGAATTTAGCCCATTTCTCCTCTCGCTTTAATTTCAGAAAATGTCAGAATTACAGATGTACGCACCAAAGTATCCAAGATTTCTGTGCAACAGAAAGATGAGTAAACAGTAGTACAGCTCAATCTTCATTACCTTTGGCAGTTACCAAAGCCAGTAGGGATTTAGAAAAGTGTGCCTTCTTTTGGCAATATTACAAATAGATTGGTATATGCAAATTATAATATTATAATACTGGCTTTACAGAAATATTAAAATGGATTCTATATGTGTGATGTTAAAGTTGTGATCTTTATAACTTTGTTATAAAGATATACTTTTATTTCTGTTGTTAATTAAGCTTAGAGAGCTCCCAAGGCCTTGAACATACTTGAGAGTGATTTTACAATAAACTATCTTTTAAAACTCTGTTTGGAAAGCAGAAGGTAGGAACATCAGTCATCTGTTGTGTTTGACTTTATTGTTATTTGAGATTGTAATAAATACTGAGCATGAGCTGGGATGCAGATTGTAATTGCTCATCTTTCCAAAGACAGATATGGATACTAGTAACATGTGCCCTGTTTATTGTTCCTAACTGACTAATTTACTGCAGTAGTTTTATAGTGCATTTTCATTGTTGTAATGTCTAAATGTAGTGGGACAATATATATTTGACTTGGGGTAGTTTGGCTTTTGTTTTTCGAATAATAAAACCACTCTCTTCAGCCTGGTGAAGAAGAAATCTGCTTCTGTCCTTGTGTACAGCTATGGGTTTGTTTACATATGTTATGTTTGCCCAATTATCCCATCAAAAAAAACCAAACAATGTGTAAGGTAGCAGAAATTTTAATTAAATATTTTAGAAAATATATAAATAAGGGATAATTTGGTTCAAATAATAGTGCATAAGCAAGAGATAACGCGGGGTACGGAGGGCAGGGTCAATGACCCTTGCCACTTCACGTACATGCTTGCCAAGTGAAGATCACCCCTTATATGCCAAGTGTCAATACCATCTCCTCCCATTTTCGGTTCGTCATATCTCTATCTCCGCCCTCATTACCACCCCAGTCACGCATGCGCCACCACTCGGTTTGGTGGTCGCACAAGTCTTTGGGGGTCGTCACTGATGAAGGCCCTGTAGTCTTCTTCGTTGTCCTTTAATTTACCTTTGGGTTACACATGCGCACCAAGCCAGTACAATGTAAGCCAAGACTAACTGTGGTGGTTTGACCAGGAAGAAGTGGGAATTCTGGGATGCTGTGGTCAAACCAATGGGTGCTCGGATTTTGATATTGGCACCTGGTGTGGCCAGTTGGGTTTGGACACACCTCCGAGAACACACAGGGGTTAAAACCAGAGCTTCGGCCCTGGGAGGCTCTCTTGGGACTTGGAGGCAAAGAGGACAGATCGCCCTCCCTCGTTCAGCCACTGCTGCTGGGCAGGGGAGGGACAGCCATGTGGTAGGCCTGGGCCTGGACAGAGATGGGGGGTGAAGAGGCCCTTGAGGATGGAAGGGTGGAGGAGCCCCAAGAGACAGCCATCGGGCAGCCATCTCCCCCCCCAGGAGAGAGAGAGAGGAGAGCCGGCGTCTGAATTTGATAGCGGCCGGCCCAGGAGGAAATGGGGGGGAGAAAGCGGCGAGGACATGCCGGCCGGAGCAGCAGCGAGTGTGGGAGTGCCAGAGTTCTGGGACAGGCAGAGACTGAATTTTAAACCCCTTTCTTTCATGACTGGGACCTTGCAAAAATGCTGATCCTCCTCAGAGCTGAATAAGAAGAGAAATAAGAGATGAGATAACCAAGGACCTGGCCCGAAGGACGTTGAGAAGGCTTGCTGAGTGGAGAGAGAGATGATTGGAGTGGCCTTTTGGCTGGACTTTTCTTGTGTAGCCATAGACTGAACCAGTTTTATTCCTGTGACACAGAGACTGTATTTAGGGGGAGGCAGTGCCTCAGAACCAGGAGGGATCATTGTGGGGACCCCTCGGCCCCAGGGGTTTGGAAAAAAATGGGGGGGACAGATGTCCCAAAGCAGAGACTGTGCCTTTTTGGAGTGAGACAAGGCATCCTTAAAAGACAACCCTAAAAGCAGCTCTGGTCCATGCACAGTGGTGAGAGCACTGGGCATGGAAGGAAGATGTCACAAGCGGCAAAAGGACTTTCCGGGTGGTGCCGAGTGACATGGAAGCACACGAGGTTTCAGCGTGTTTCCAGGGGAAGCCTATGGTGCAAGAAAGACTTTTCTCCTCTTCATGGACTGAAGTTTGAATATCCTAAAGGGTGGTGCCAGACTGGGCAGTTGGTGATTTGGGGGAATGTATTGGATTGGGAAATTGTTTGGGTGGTGGGGAGGAGGAAAGTGCTTTTTTGTAAGGTTTTCAAATTGTTTTTCCTTATAGGTTTTTTTTTTTCCCCCTTCTTTTCTTGTAGTTTAGGTAATAAAGTTTTCTTTATGTTTAAGCTAGAGCCTGCTTTGCTTATTCCTGGTCACATCTCACAGCAGACACCAGGGAGAAGGTATTCTCATGGGGGCACTGGCTCTGTGCCAGGCCCAAACCATGACACTAACATATCACTGCATCTACATATCAAGGTAATAAATCCCTTATAATTAGCATTTTCTGGGACCGAAGCAGGTTCTTGGACATTTTTAGCAACTATATCTTCAGCTCCTTTCCTGTGGTCCTTGAAAAAAACATCTTCTGGGAAAGTGGGAAAGGGGGGGGTGTCCTGGTTTAGGGCAAATTTGTTAAAGAATCAGCAAAGGAGGGCCCCTCCAGAAAGCAAACCCACACGGCCCCTCCCCCCAACCGGTTCGGGAAGAATTCCTTGAAAAGAAGTGGAAAGAACCTGTTTATTTGACTGGCAGAGAACCCCCCAGCACACAAAACGAACAATACCAGATGACACTGCTCTGAGAAAGATGACAAAATCAGAAAGTCTCTTTCGGGGGTGGTTGCTCTGTTCTCAATCCCTCCGGCGCTGGGGCAGCTGCTGCAGGCCAAAACGGTGCAAACCCTCGGTGTTCCCAGGTCCCAGCCTGGAGCAGGTTCAAGATGGTCACAGAAACAGGAGAGGAGAAACAGTCCAGGAAAGAATTTGGACTCTTTAGCTAGAACTAGCTTATAAGCAGAGGCCAAAGCAGAGCAGAAGCGAGAGCAGAAAAGAGAGCAAGCAAAGCAGCAAGCCGAAAGCAAGAAGCAAAAACAGCCCTATGTACTGCCCGTCTCTGTGTCCCTGATAAGAGAAACCCAAACAAAACTTCCACTCTTCAGAGCCGGTCTTAAAGGCACAGAACAGATGAATGGGGATAGAAGCATCATACCGTCACCCCAGGACATTCCACCCCTTATCCCCATATCATCAACATACTACAACACATCATGCATTATTCATACAAAATTTCCATCTGTCCCCCCAAAATTTACAAACAATACCCATCATGCCGTCATCACATCCCCACACTGGACCACTGAATCCAGACCCTATATTACAGAGCTGTAGGATTCCCCCTTTTCACTTTAGTCACTTAAAGCTCCATCTATCACTTGCTCAGAGCTTCGACACTTACACATTTCCTTCTCCATCTTCCACTTGCCCAGACCTTCAACACTTACACATTTCCTTCTATCTCATGTCTGTATGGTTTAATGTACAGACAATGGCAGTAACATGGCAGTAACATCCAATGAACAGTGATATTGCATATCATTCTTACCCCACAATCAGATCTCCCTGAGGTACACATCGTGTTGTTCCATCTCTTTGCATTATCCACCACGTGCAACCTGGTCCCTGAGCAAAGACAACCCCAAAAATGGGTTTGTACTCGAGGCAGAATTGATCCACACAGTCTTCCCTAACAAACCTCTGATATGTACCACTGGGACTTTGTCTCCTTCTATTACATTCAGGGACTCAGACTGGGCAGCACCTGCTCGGTTGGTGGAACCTCGGGTGTTAACTAAGCAGGTGGCCTTTGCTAAATGTTGCTCCCAATTCTTGAAAGATCCCCCACCCAAAGCTTTCAACTGGGTTTTTAGTAGTCCATTGTACCTCTCCACTTTTCCTGCAGCTGGTGCATGGTAGGGGATATGATACACCCACTCAATGCCATGTTCCCTAGCCCAGGTGTTGATAAGGCTGTTCTTGAAATGAGTCCCGTTGTCTGACTCGATCCTCTCAGGGGTACCATGTCTCCACAGAACTTGCTTTTCCAGGCCCAGGATGGTGTTCCGGGCTGTAGCATGAGACACAGGGTAGGTTTCCAGCCATCCAGTGGTGGCTTCCACCATGGTCAGCACGTAGTGCTTGCCCTGGCGTGTCTGGGGCAGTGTGATGGAGTCAATCTGCCAGGCCTCCCCATACTTGTACTTGGACCACCGCCCACCCTACCAGAGGGGCTTCACTCGCTTGGCCTGCTTGATGGCAGCACACGTCTCACAGTCATGGATAACCTGAGAAATACTGTCCATGGTTAGATCCACCCCTCGGTCTCGTGCCCACTTATAGGTGGCATCTCTGCCCTGGTGGCCTGAGGCATCATGGGCCCATCGAGCTAGGAATAACTCTCCCTTATGTTCCAAATCTAGGTCTATTTTGGACACCCCTATCTTTGCAGCTTGGTCTACCTGCTCATTGTTTTGGTGCTCCTCATTGGCCCTGTTCTTGGGTACATGGGCATCTACATGGCGGACTTTCACAGGTAGCCTCCCTATCCTGGTAGCAATGTCTTTCCACTCATCAGCAGCCCAAATTGGTTTCCCTCTATGTTGACAGTTAGCCTTTTTCCACCTCTCCAACCATCCCCACAGAGCATTGGCTACCATCCATGAATCAGTGTAGAGGTAGAGCTTTGGCCACTTCTCTCTCTCAGCAATGTCTAGGGCCAGTTGAACAGCTTTGAGTTCTGCAAGTTGGCTTGATCCACCTTCTCCTTCAGTAGCTTGTGCAACCCATCGTGTGGGGCTCCATAAGGCTGCTCTCCACTTCCGGTTCATCCCTACGATGCGACAGGAACCATCAGTGAAAAGAGCGTAGCGTGTTTCCTCTGGGGGCAGTTGGTTATAGGGAGGAGCCTCTTCAGCACATGTCACTGGTTCTTGTTCCTCTTCATCTGTGACACCAAAATTCTCACCTTCGGGCCAATTTGTAGTTACCTCCAAAATCCCAGGGCGATTCAGTTTACCTATACGGGCACGCTGAGTGACAAGAGCAATCCACTTGCTCCATGTAGCACTGCTGGCATGGTGAGTGGAAGGAACCTTGCCTTTGAACATCCACCCCAGCACCGGTAGTCGGGGTGCCAGGAGGAGTTGTGCTTCAGTGCCTATTACCTCCGAGGCAGCCTGGACTCCTTCATAGGCAGCCAAGATTTCTTTCTCTGTTGGAGTGTAGTTGGCTTCAGACCCTCTGTAGCTTTGACTCCAAAATCCCAGTGGTCGACCCTGAGTCTCCCCAGGCACCTTCTGCCAAAGGCTCCAGGACAAGCCATGGTTCCCGGCTGCTGAGTACAGCATGTTCTTTACCTCTGGTCCTGTCCTGACTGGGCCAAGGGCTACTGCATGGGCAATCTCCTGCTTGATCTGGACAAAGGCTTGTTGCTGCTCAGGGCCCCACTGGAAATTGTTCTTCTTGCGGGTGACCAGGTAAAGAGGGCTCATGATCTGACTGTACTCAGGAATATGCATCCTCCAAAAACCTATTGCACCCAGGAAAGCTTGTGTCTCCTTCTTATTGGTGAGTGGAGACATTGCTGTGATCTTGTTGATGACATCTGTAGGAATCTGACACCGTCCATCTTGCCACTTTACTCCCAGGAACTGAATCTCATGAGCTGGTCCCTTTACTTTGCTCTTTTTAATGGCGAAACCAGCTCCCAGGAGGATCTGGATGATTTCCTTCCCTTTCTCAAACACTTCCGCAGCTGTGTTCCCCCACACAATGATGTCATCAATATACTGCAGATGTTCTGGAGCCTCTCCCCTTTCTAGTGCAGTCTGAATCAGTCCATGGCAGATGGTGGGGCTGTGCTTCCACCCCTGGGGCAGTCGGTTCCAGGTGTACTGCACTCCCCTCCATGTGAAGGCAAATTGAGGCCTGCATTCTGCTGCCAGAGGAATGGAGAAAAATGCATTGGCAATGTCTATAGTGGCATACCACTTTGCTGCCTTGGACTCAAGCTCATACTGGAGCTCTAATATGTCTGGCACGGCAGCACTCGGTGGAGTCACTTCATTCAGTGCACGGTAGTCCACAGTCAATCTCCATTCTCCTTCAGATTTTCGCACAGGCCAAATGGGGCGGTTGAAGGGTGAGTGGGTCTTGCTGACCACCCCTTGGCTCTCCAGCTCTCGGATCATCTTATGGATGGGGATCACAGCATCTCGAGTGGTCCTATACTGTCGTCGATGCACTATGGAAGTGGCAATTGGCACTCGTTGCTCGTCTCCCGTCAGGCATCCTACTGCAGATGGATTCTCAAAAAACCCAGGCAAGGTGTTCAATTGCTGCATGCCCTCTGTCTCTACAGCAGCTATTCCAAATGCCCATCTGAGTCCTTCTGGGTCTTTGAAGTACCCACTTTGAAGGTAGTCGATGCCCAAAATACATGGGGCCTCTGGGCCAGTCACAATAGGATGCTTCTTCCACTCATTTCCCGTTAGGCTCACATCAGCTTCCACCAAAGTGAAATCCTGGGATCCCCCTGTCACACCAGCAATAGAAACAGACTCTGTCCCCACATGTCTTGATGGGATTAATGTGCATTGCGCACCAGTATCGACCAAAGCTTTGTACTCTTGTGGTTCCGATGTGCCAGGCCAACGAATCCACACAGACCAGAAAACACGATTTTCCCTGGCCTCTACCTGGCTAGAGGCAGGGCCCCTCTCAGCCTGGTTATCCTTCTTTCCCTGGGCATATGTTTTGGATGTTCCTTCGAGGGGATCAGACATGTCATCATCATCATACCTGGCCATTCGGCTACGGGCAACTGGAGCTGCTTTCCTTCTGGTGGCTTCCTTCAGTTCACGCACCCGTCGTGCCAGAACAACAGTAGGTTTCCTATCCCACCTTCTCACGTTTTCCCCACAATCACACAGGTAAAACCACAGCTCAGCATATGGGGTGTACCTTCTCTCAACATCTGGGAAACGTCTGCCTTGGATACCGGAACCTCGGATCTGTGCTGCTGAAATTTCGAGAAGGTCTTCTTTAATCTCCTCTCTAAGCTTCTTATGGTTCTCCTCTATCTTATCCTCTAAGTTCTGCAGACGTGTTTCTACCACTGTGATTCTGGCATGTGTCGGGCCATGTACACCATCTGCATATGCTCAGAGCTTCCTTGCCATGTCAAGCACAGTCTCACCCCTCTCATCCCGCTTCATTATGGCTAAGGCAGAAGCATATTCATGTGGCCCAAGTCGAACGAATTTTCGCCACATCACAGACGTGCATGGTACTAAGTCTGGGTTCCTAGTTGTTACATCATCTGAGAAGATAATCTCTGCCACTTTCTCTCAGGCGTTGGATCCCCTGCTCTGTTGTCTTCCACTGAGTTTGCTGCATATAGAGATCGTCTGCACACAGGTATCTTTCTGCTACACTTCTTAGGACCCGTTCCCAGAGGCTGTGAGAGTTAGCCCCCCTCATCATTCCTTGGTCGATGACAGGATCCTGTGACAGGGAGCCCAAATGCCTGGCTTCAGTGCCATCCAGAATTGTAGCCTCGCCTGCAGCATCCCAGAGACGAACCAGCCAACTAATTACGGATTCATCAGACCTTCGAGTGTAGTCCTTCCGTAGGCCACGAAGGTCCTTCAGGGAAAAGGACTCAATACTCACATCTGATCTTGCACCTGCTGCTTTGACTCCTGATTTTATGTCAGGAGGCATTGAGGTTCCTTCTCCTTCATCATCATCATCATCATCATCGTCCACTGGTTGATTGGTCTTGTCCGTACATTTCCCACTCCTAGTGCTGGTAGCAACAGCCATGGGTTTAGATGCTGGCTTTGAGCCTGGAGTGTTAGCTGCAGCCTGAGTCACTGGGACAGTTGCTGATTGATCTCCCTGCCCCCCTGCCTCTGTCTGCTGCCCGACAGTATCTAGTAGCGTGCGATAAGCATACTCCAGGGCCCAGCTCACTGCAATGACCTTCCTCTCCTTAGGCTCATCCTGGTACTTCTCTTTCAGATATTTCCCCACCTCAGCTGGGTTCTGAATTTGTTCATGGGGAAAATCCCAGACTATAGGGTCAGAGAATTCCTTCAGGATTTGGCCCATATCCTCCCATTTCCCACACCACTGAGGATTTTCCACACCGGGGTCTACTCCTGAGTCAGGGGTCTCATCAGCCTGTCTAGAAATCTCAGCCCTCATTCTAGAAAAGCAGCAGGCTGTATAGAGGAAGGTTACCAGATTGAATACCAGGAAAACGGTTTCTTTAACATTGAGGGGAAACTGAACATCCTTCACTAGTGATGCAACTGATTCATAGGAGAAGGAGGAAAGCAGAGGCTGAAAAACCTCATTCCCTCCTGCTCCTCCTGCAACAAACTGGATGCATAACCATAGCCATGAACCATTCATACCTGGAGCAGACCCTAGCATGTTTATAAACTTCTTGCACATTTTTGCCACCAAGCCCAGCAGGATACCTACTCTGGTCACTGCCCCTCTGATGTAAAAACTACGTATTAGGGGCAATACTAAAGCTATTTCTGGATAAGTAAATAAATCTAGGGACCAGAGAGGTAGTAAAACCTCAAAAAACCCTAGGGACCAGAAATGCATGCAAACCTTCACCCCAATAGACATTATGAATTCAAAAAGCCTGGCTATTAGCTGATTTAAACAAACACAGAGTAATAGCAACATAAATGCAGTCAAAACAGGGTTTTTCCACTCTCTCTCTTGCCCCACGTTTGGGCGCCAATATTTTGTACTGGTTTAGGGAAAATTTGTTAAAGAATCTGCAAAGGAGGGCCCCTCCAGAAAGCAAAACCCACACGGCCCCTCCCCCCAACTGGTTCGGGAAAAAATTCCTTGGAGAGAGGTGGAAAAAACCGGTTTATTTCAGGCACAGCACCCCCCAGCACAAAAATGAACAATACCCGATGACAACGCTCTGAGAAAGATGACAAAATCAGAAAGTCTCTTTTGGGGGTGGTTGCTCTGTTCTCAGTCCCTCCGGCGCTGGGGCAGCTGCTGCAGCCGAACGGTGTTCCCAGGTCCCAGTTCGGAGCAGGTTCGAGATGGTCACAGAAACAGGAGAGGAGAAACAGTCCAGGAAGGAATGTGGACTGTTTAGCTAGAACTAGCTAATAAGCAGAGGCCAAAGCAGCGCAGAAGCAAGAGCAGAAAAGAGGGCAAGCAAAGCAGCAAGCTGAAAGCAAGACGTGAAAAACAGCCCTATGTACTGCTCGTCTCTATGTCCCTGATAAGAGAAATGTTGCCTTCTGATGCAAGGCAAGGCGACCTGTTTCTGAGGAAACGGCACGGCGACCCAAACTCTCCAGGGTCGCTCGGGCCAAGAACACACGCAGACATCAACGTGGTGGACGGTCCAAAGGCCTTTATTGTCCCGTCTCATCGGGTTTTATACTCGGGGAGGTTTTTTCTCTACGTCAGGGTGTCTTACCTTACTGTAATTGGTTAATAAGGAGTAGAAAGTTACTAGTGTTAGGGGGGTCTACATTCCTGGGTGATCCCCTATCACTAGGCGTTAGGGGGAGAGGAATCCTGCCGCTTTCCATGACATCGCGAGATTTTCCGAACGCTTGTCCCTATCTAACACAAGAAACCAAAACAAAACTGCGAATCTTCAGAGCAGGTCCCAAAGGCACAGAACAGATGAATGGGGATACAAGCATCATAACGTCACCCCAGGACACATGGAACGAGTGTCCAAGAGCCCTTTGTGACACGGTGTGACATAGGAGCTGGAGGTGACAAGAGCACGCCACAGTGCTCAGAGCAACGCAACAGGACAGGACGGGACAGAGCGGTGCCGTGAGGAGCCCCCGCAGAGCACGCTCGTTCGCTTACCACCCGGAGCTTTTCTGAAGCCTTGCTCCTGCAGCTGAGCTCGAGGCCAGACCACAGGACTTGCTGACCCTTGGTCTCCCTGAGGCTTCTCTTCTGCAGGTGCCCTTGAGGCCATATCATAGTCCTTGTCAGGAGTCCCCTGTCCTCGGGGCAGGAGCCCTTGAGACCGAGTGCAGGACTTGCTGTCCTGTAGCCTTCCTGAGGCTTCTTACTTGAAGGTGCCTTCCAGGCACCACTGCAGGACTTGGTGACTTGGAGCTTTTCCAAGGCAACTCTCCTGCAAATAGCCACAAATCCAGGCAGAGACATGGAGCAGAGAAACCCGGCAGTGCCTGAGCTGGCCTGGGTGGAGGAGGAGGCAGGTGGCCCTGGAGCTGCCCACGCACAGCAGACTGAAGAGGTGGTGCCATTCCAGCCACCGCAGGAGGGTGAGTGGCAGAGCTGGGCCACAGCACTGGTGCCTGCTGCCAGCTTGGACCCCACGCCGTGCCGTGCCGTGCCATGCTATGTCCTGGGGACATGCCCACAGAGAGGACGGAAGACGGCCCGGGCAGACAGCCCGCAGTGGCCGTGCTCCATCCCCTGGGGCATCCCGGGGCTCTCTCTGCCTGGGGATCGCAGGGCTGGGCCGTGTTGTCCGGCCTCTCCCGCAGCCCCTCATCTCTGGCTGCGCTCGCTCTTTGCCAGATGTAGCCCCGGAGCGCACAGAAGAGCAGGAGTCCAGCCGTGGCCGCTTCCGCAGAACAGCGCAGGTACCTGCAGCCACCCCCACCTGGGCTGGGCCTGCTGTCCCTGCTCAGCCCAGCACCGTGTGTGCAGCACTACATGCAACATCCTCGACTTCTTGCCCTTCTCCTACAGTTTGTTTGCAACTTCCTCAAGAGAATTAAAGAGGAAGAGACCATCGCCACGGGCGTAGGCCTCAGACCATACTTGCCCATCTTCCTCAGCAAGTCGAGTGCCGCCCTGCTGCATATGCTTGTAGAGGAAGATTTTTACACTCCAAAGCAAGTAAGCAGCTTGTGGCCAGGCTTTGAATCTCACAGCAATGGCTTGTCCTCCCAATCCACGCATGCTGATTTCTGTGAGCCTTTCAGGCCACATGGCAGTGGGGTGGGAAGGGAAGCACTCCTCTGGGGAAGCTGGGAACATTGCTCCCTCTGGCAGCTTTCCAAGTCTCCCTGTGCCTTCTCCAGGTGCCTGCCATGGTGAGCTACATCCACCAGTGGCTCATGGCCAATGATTCTGCTGAGCACAGGCTGGACAAGACCCTGCTGGATCTCACCCAAGCACAGCCAAATGACGCAGTGGTGACGCTCCTGCGTGTGGCCCCGTCCTGTGACAGGTATGGGGCCCACCTGCCCACAGGGCTCAGGCCTCCCCAGCCCATCACCCTGCACAGCCTGCCCCAGGTGTCAGAGCAACAGAGACTTCCAGGGCCCTCTGGATGCTCCCTTTCCCAGCCCTGCCAGGCCAGCCCCTGAGCCTGCTGCCGTGCTCCCTTGCCGCCTCTCAGGGCTCTGTCCCCACAGGGCTGGGCTGTCTGCCTCCTGCTGGCAGGGGGGCAGTGGGCAGAGGCAGAAATGGCAGCCGGCTCAGCTGCCCCTGGTGCTTCCTCTGAGACCCTCCTGAGACACAGCTCTAACCCCACAGAGCTGCCATGGCCATGTGGAAGACCATCATGGGCTCAGCCAGGACTGCAGAGCTGGCGCAGCTGATCCTCCTGGATGTGCTGGGCAGCTGGCCAGAGTACAGCACCTGCACCTCCAATGGGGACGAAACGGCTGTCTTTGCCCTGGCTGTGAGTTTCTGCAACTGGCCTTTGCAGGCCCCAAGGCTGTCTCTCCAGCAGCTCTCCATCCTCCTTCCCCCACTGCATCTCCCTGCCTCAGGCGCTGGCCTGAAACCTGGCCCAGGGGCAGCTTCAGGCCCACCAGGCCCCGTGCTCCCCCTGCCATGGTCTCTCCTGGCCTCTCCCTGCCACACTCGGGCCCTGCCACACACACACCTTGGCACTGAGCGCTGTCTCGGGGGGCTTTGTCCTTTGCAGGCAACTGTGGTGACGTGGAAGATCCTCCAGGTGCCCTGTCTCCCACGGATCTTGAAGGTGTATTTCCCCCACCTATTTGTGCATCTGCTATTCCAAGTGTTCTTCAGCACTCTGGATATGCCAGAGGAGGTTGACACCTTCTGGAAGGGATGCCAGGAAGAGCACGGCCTTGCCACCAGCCCCAGCAGGTGCTCCATGCCACTCCTCCTGTCCCTGCCACGTGGCCTGCCAAGGAGCCAGTGCTGCCAGTGTGACCTGGGCTTTGCTGTGCACACAGGTTTGCTGTGCGCACCCTGAAGTCCCTGCTCTGCCTTCTCCGCTGCGAGGATGTGGTGGTGGCAATGGAGCGCAGGTGTGCCTGGGACACGCTGCTCTCTCTTGACACTCACCACTTTGCCGTGGCTCTGCTTGCCAGGTGAGACCCCCTTCTCCCCACTGCCTCTGACATTGCTGCCCTGTGCCCAGGTGCCCCATAAAGTGTCCGTGGTGGCCATGGGTCAGAGGGCCTTGGCACTGAGGGACGGCCAAGCAGGCTGGAAAAGGCTGGCAGAGGAGGCTGCCCATCAGCAACCAACTCCCAAACGGCCCACGTCCCCTTGCTGGAAGGGTGCTGGGGAAAGATGAGAACTGGGTGAGTCACGCCTGGGAGACGTTTGCCCCACTGCATCAGGCTCTTGTTTCCTTTTTCCCCTCTTCAGAGAAATTCGCCGCTTAGCCATCCACTTTTGTTCCGCGGTGGCATTCTACCTGCTCGCCCTGCTCGGCAAAGAGATGCCATACTGGGATTTCCCTGCCCTGGCATTCCTTGTGGAGGTGAGCCTCAAGGCCAGCGCTGCCTGGCTGAGCGCCTCCCAGCCCTCTAACCCCTGGCAGCCACAGCTGCCAGGACAGTGCCCGTGCCCTGTGCTGCTGCCTGGGCCCGGCCCTGTGCGCTTCTGGGCTCCTGCCGGCTGGCTCCCCTGTCACTGCCCTGTGCCTTTCAGGTCCTCGAGTGCCTGAACTTGAGGGAATGCAGTGACAGTGTCCTGGAGATCCTGGCACAGAACCTGCAGAGCGAGCACATGGCCAGGCGTTACTTGGCACTCCGAGGCCTCGTAGTGCTGGGCAAGAATCCCTTGATGGTGAGAAGAGGGCAATGGCCGAAGCCGAGCAGGCAGCGTGGGGCTGGGCAACGCAGTCGCTTGGCCTTGCCTGGGCTTCGGCCGCTGGGGCAGCTCTTCCCATCTCTCCTGCTTCCCTGCCCCAGTGCTTCGGGACAGGCCTTTGGCCTCTGGGCCCTACGGCAGCAGGGCGGCCTTTCACAAAGTCGTCTTCCGCACAGGCTGAAAAAATGCAGAGCCTGACTGAAAGTCTTGTGGAGCTCCTGGAGGAAAATGACAGCGACATGATCAGGATGAGCATTCTTCTACTCAGATATTTGCTCCTGGATAATGGTGCTCCAATAGCCACCCCCATCGCCCTGCAGCTGGCTGAGGCGCTCCTGCCACCCTTTGACAGCGTAAGGCTCTGTGCCCACAGCCACAGCCACTGGCTGCTGCCCGGACCCTTGTTGCCCTGTGCAGATGCACGCCTGTGCCCTGGGGGGCCTGAAGCAGCTGATGCTCAGGTCTTTTGCCCTTTCCTTTCATCCAGGATGACATCCAGGTGCAGCTGAGCTCCATGGCTCTCTTTCAAGAGATGCTGGACTTATTAACAGAAGAGGGAAGAAAGGCCCTCAAGTCCCACGTGCGCCAGAGCCTGCTCCCTCTCTACTTCCACTGCCATGATGAGAATCAGATGGTTGCTGAGGTGAGCACTTGTGCACAGCTGCTGTCCCCCTGGCAGGGGCTTGGGCTGCCTCCTGCCCGGGCACCTTGTGGGCTGCAGCCTCCTCCAGCCTGTGCCACTGGGATGCTCCTGTGCCCTGGACTGTAGGGCCATCTGTGCATCTCTGTCCCTCTCCAGGCCTCCCGGGAAACGCTGCATTCCTCAGCCAGATTCCTGAAGAGGAGGGATATAGAACAAATGCTACACGTGGATCAGAGCCTTGGGGAGTGCCTGGTAAGAACAGCAGAGACCCCCCAGCCTCAGCATGGCCAAGGTCCCTGAGGGTGGTGCTCAGTGTGCAGGGCTAACAGCTGTGCCCGCTGCTGCAGCCAGAGGCCCCGCGGGCTCTTCTCCAGGCTCCCGTGGGCCTGAGCTGGGTGCCCATGGAGCCCCGGCCCGGCGGGGCTGCGGGGCGGCACCACGGCTCCCCGGGCAGCAGCCGGCCCTCTGCCCCTCCCCTCGGGAGCCCTTGGCCAGCGGCTGCTGGCCGCGCCTCAGGGCTGGGCGGGCAGGCGTGGCCGGCGGCAACCCTTCCCTCCTGCCGCTCTCTGCAGCTGGCAGAGGACAGGAGCCGAGCGGCCGAGCACCTGCGCAGGGCACTGCACTACCTGCAGAGCCCACAGGAGTCCCTGCGAGAGGCGGCCGTCAGGTTCATGGGTGAGTCCCGAGTCCGGGCTCCTCCCCGGCCCGCCGCAGCTCGGCCCCGGCCCCGCCTGCTGCCCCGGCAGCGCCGGCCCGGCCCGGCGCCGTGGAGCCCCGCCTGGCCTGGGCGTTGCTGCCGCCCTCTGGCAGCCGTGCCCTGGGGCGGCAGCGTGCGGCAAGGGCCCGGGCTGAGCTCTGCCTGGCCAGCAGCCCGTGTGGCCACAGCACTGGCAGCGCTGCTGGCAGGGAGCTGTGCCGCTGGGGCCGTGACAGGCTCTGTGTTCACAGGCATGGCCGGGCGGCACCTGAGGGGGCAGCAGCAAGAGCTGCAGCTGATCTGCACTGGTGAGTGAGGGCAGCGGGCTGACCGCTCCAGGGGGCTGGAGGGGGCAGCTGCAAGCCCTGCCCCGGCTGTGGAGGGATCTGCTCCCGTGGGCAGAGCACACAGAGATATCAGGGCTACGTGTGGCATTGGTGGCCAGCAACTTCGGGCTGATCCCCTTGCTCCCTGCTCCCTGCGGGCCATGGCAAGAGACGACTGGGATGGCCCTGGCATGGGGCTCTCCTTGGCTCCCTGCATATGTGGGATCTGACCTTGCCTCTGTTCCTCTCTCTTGCAGCCCTTGAAGAAATGGCATATGACAGCAATCCTGCAATCAGAGATGCTGCAGTAGAATTGTGTTTAGTTCTCCGGGCTCTTGAGAGAGCTCCCTACTCCCCATGGCAGAAGCTGCGGGATCGATTCTGCAGTGCATGGAGGAAACGGCCTCGTCTTTGCTGCACTGCCTTACTGTTCTGCTGCAGCTCGGCAGAGAGATGATCTGGGGCCATTTAAGCCAGCAGGAATTTTCTTTTTCTTCTTTAAGATTTTTGTGTTTGCATTTTCATTGTTGAGTATGTAAATATAAAATATCTTACAATACACAGAGTCCCAGCATCTCTCTTTTCCTGCGCAAGGTCTGTAGGGCATAAGAGAAGAGGGGGAAAAGGTTGCTTGTACTCAGCTAGCTGCCCAGGAGTGCAGTGTTACAGGGAAAATGGCCAGAAGCCTTTTGGCCTTTGGTGGTTCTGCTGAAGCTTTTGTGCTGCCCACAGAGCGGCTGGGCAGGGGCCGGAGCTGCGGGGATCCCTGCCAGAGCGGTGCCTGGATATGGCCACAAGCCCTGTGCCGGACAGGAAGGGCCATCCGTATCCTCCTGCCCGTCTGCTGCTGACTGCAGTGCTGAGGGCTCCCAGGTGCCTCTGGATGAGGCTCCTCTGGAGCTGCTTTGGGGCTGTCGCGCTGCTGCCGGCACCCTTGGCCAGGCTGGGGGAGACCCTGAGGGGCTGAGGCACTTGGCTGGCAGAGGCCATAAGCAGCCCCCTGGCAGCCGCCTTGATCCCGACAGCCGGCTGCTCTGGCGCTTCCAGGTCGGTGGCCGGTTGGAGGGATGCCCTGGAATCAGGCGTGGAACCCCGGTCCTGGCCTTTCAGGGCTGTGAGGCCAGCTGTTGTGGGGCTGGGGGGGTGCCCTCCCAGTGCTCCAGACTGGAGCCCCCCGCCCCTCAGCCTTAGGCATTCAGCTCCACTGCCTAATATCCAAGTCTTGTTCCTCTTGCTGTGGGGGAGGCCGAGCTCTGTGGCTTTAGGCCCCATGGAGCCAGAAGAGCAGCAGCTTTGAGCCCACAGGGGCCTCAGAAAGGCCCTCTTGGACCACAGACATTCCTGTCCTTCCCAGGCCAGGGACACATGAGAATGCAGCGGGCGCCTTCAGGGTGCCACGCTGGCTTTGCACTGGGCAACCTCCCTGTGCTGTGCACGGCTGGCTCTTTGCTTTGCTGCTCTCGGCCTTGTGTCGTCGTACTGCTCTGGCTGCCTGCAGCCAGGGGCAGCCCTATGAGGAGGGTGAAAGGCCCCGTCTCCAACATCTCCAGGGGGAAATGGAGCTCTCCCAGCCCTCAGCCCACGCTGTAAGCAGAGCAGAGCCTTTTCCCCAGCCCCGTTGGCTTTCTGCCTGCTTCTGGCCCCTGGCCACCATCACCCACTGCACTTGCTCTGAGTCACCTACAGCATGCCTGGTGCCTCTTGATTTGCTGACCCTGGGATGTGAGGCTCACTGAGGGAAAGGTGGCTGTCCCAATGCTGAGGGCACATGTGGCTCACTGAGCAGACTTGAGGCTTCCCCAGCAGCTTGCAGGTGCCTTATGTGTCATGTTACAGTGCTTGTGCTCCTGCCTCTTCCTGTCCCTCTTCTCACCCTCACCAACCCTGCACCCTCTGACCTACCTTCAGTAAACCCTGTTGCATCAGACACGGTGTCAAGAGCCCTCCTTCGGCTGCCGGTCGAGCGCACGTTACAACCTCCGGGCCTGCGAGCAAGGTGGGCTGGGGGAGCTGGTCTCTCAGACCAAGAGGGAACGGCTCTCGACAGCACCTGCCCATGGACATTCCCCGCACCAAATAAAATCATCTCCAAGTTTAGCTAGTAAGCTAGTAAGGTATAAACCATTAATTGCCTGGAAATCTGGCACTAGTCTCTGAGTTCCATTAGGTTTCTTTATTGCTGATCTAGCAGTATTAAATTTTGACTGCCATTCTTCCAATAGTCCTGATGTCAGGGATTTAATTGATTGTTGGCTCTGTTCCTTTCCTAGCTTCTAATCTTCAAGGGTATTGCTTTCTGACTACTGCCCTAACTCTTGTCTGTAGCTCAGTTTCAATAGGGTCTGCTGGTTTTGATTTTCCTGGGCTATCAGTACCCCATACTCTTGGGTACACCTGATTCAATACTTGCTCTAACTAGTTCTTCTTGTTGGTTGGTCTGGTGTCAATTGTCAGTCCTACTGCTAAAACCGCTCATTTGTCTTCAGGTAGCTTCCATTGAAGTTTTCTTTTTCTAAACGGAGCTGTTGCTTCTAAATTTTCAAGCAAATCCCTGCATAGGACAGATTTGGGTGAGTTTGGGAAACAGAGAAACGGATGTATTCCCATTTTCTTCTTGATTTTCCATCAAAGTGGTTTCAGGAAGAATGCATTTTCTGGCTGCCCTGTAGTTGCTCCTATTGCTTGAAGATAGTTTTCACTTTTGGGTAGCAGTGCTTGATTCAAGAGTGAAAATGTGTCTCCACTATTTCTTAAAGTTTCAACTTCTTCATCATTCTTTAGCTGTATTTTAAACAGTGGCCTGCTAGGGTAAGAATTGCCAGTCTCGGTCATTTCTTATCATCTAGAGTGGCTGCAAGAGTTTTGTGTACTTTGTCTGCTAACTCTGGGCATTTGCCCTATTTCCAGTGTCCTGATTTCTTACAAGATGCACATTGATTTGGGCCCAGCTTGGTCTGTGGCTGCTTTGAACCTCCTCTGCCCATGCTAATTTCGCCCCTGCCTCTGCTTCAACCACGCCTACATCCGTCCTCTCCCTGGTGCTGATCCAGAGCTGCCACCATGGCTGCAGGGAGCTCTTTTTCTTTTTCCCTCTCTTGACTATCGTACACTTTCTACTTTTGATGTAGTGTCTAAAAGCTTGCGTGACTGCTCAATGTTCTTCGAACACTTCTCAAACTCAGAGGGGCTTGGTGCTGTGACCATTTCCCTGGGGTGTTCCAGTTGGTGTTTATTTATCAGTTATCGTACAATGGTTTGTTTTCATGTACCCCGTATTTTCCCCAATTTGGTTAACCCCTAGGTTTTTCCCTCCCTCAAAGCTGTCCCTCATGCCATTCCCCACTCTTTGTTCCAGCTCCTTCCCTGCCTCTCAAGATAATCCAGCTCTTTATTCCTGAACCTTCCCTGTCACTTTTGCCTTGGACCAATCCCTGACTGCACCACCCCTTTGGAATTCCTCTGTTGCTGGATGCCGCACTGGCCCATGTGACCTACCCTCTCCTCCCATCTGTCCTAATCAGTCCCAAGCAACAGATGGAATCCCCTCGCTCCTCCCTTGCAGATTCCTTATTGCTCAATTGTTTGTATCCACCCCCTGAGTTGTACCCCGATAAAATCCCATGCACAGAAGTGCTGGCGGCTCTTTGCTGCTGAATCCTTCCCTTGGAATAAACCTTGGCCTGTGGAACCTCACAATCGAGGAGCCTCCTCCTTTTCTTTGGCCTGCTCCGTGCTGCAGTTAGGAGATCCTGAACCACTGAGCAGTGGCTCACCAGGGTCAGCTGCGGGCAGGACCCACGCCTCGGCCGTTCCCCACTCCTGGCGCAGCGCTGCAGTTTTCCCAAGAGCCAGCCCGGGCTCCGCTGGGCTGCGTCAATGGGGAACCTGTCCCAGTGCCTGACTGTGCTCTGGGTGAAAAACCTTGATCTGATATGGAAATGAAACTTGCCCTGTCCCAGCTCCCTGCCCTTTTCTCCAGTCCTATCACTGCTCCCAACAGTGACGAGAGCTGCAGCAGTCCCTCTGATTCCTGTCTGGAGGATGTTGAAGACCACAATGACGCCCTTTACTCTCCTCCAGGCTGAACAAAGTGGCTTCAGCTGCATCTAGGGCTTCCCCTCCAGGCCATACTCCATCCTTGCAGTCCTCCTTTGCATTCTGGCTAATGGTTTCATATCTTTTGATATTGTACTGCCCAAAACTGCGCCCGTCTGCTTCCAGCGCTTCTCTTGGCTGCTGCTTCAGGGTGTGGGCACCATCATCAGAGACACAGAAGAGCTTCTCCTCCCAGAGTTGTCCTTATCCTCCGCACTTCCACGTCTCTGCCTTGATGTTCACTGGGGAACTTGCCACTTTGTGGCCGCTCATTGCTGCGCTCAGCAGGGACACAGTTTTGTTTGGACATGAGCGGCCAGAGCAAGACATGCAGCAACTGAAGCTGAGAATAGCAGAGGCTGGGCAGATGCCGTTTTTTCCAGAATGTGGGAATGAGAGTGAGAAAAGCACAAGGAAATTTCAGACTGTTAACTTTGCAATCTAACTGCCCTGGGAAACTCAGCAATGGATGGTGCTCTGGTGCTACTGCCAATGCCTTCCATGAGAAAAATTCATTTCAGGAAGGAGCAACATCATCTGACAGAGACCAAGTGTGCCAGTAGTTGCCCCAGGTGCTCCTGCCATCAGCCCCTGCAGGAAAGAGGCACAGCCCCCAAGGCACGTGGCCTTTGGCTCCTTCTGGCACAGAAGCCCCCCGGGGGCACAGGTCTCTGGGGCAGGAGACGGGCACCAGCGCTGCCAGGGCTCGGGGGGTGGCAGGTCTGCTTGGCCGGGGACTCTGCCACACCTACTGATGTCAGCGCTCCCCGGGCCCCAGGCCTCAGAGCAGCATTCGTGCCCGGGCCCACACGTTCCTTGTGCGTGTCACACCGGCAGCTTTAGGACGGCCACCAGCCGGGACGTGTCCCAAGGAGCCCGTGCCAGCTTCCCTGCAAGGCCCCGTGCCCTTCCCAGAGCAGCTGCGTCTGCAGCCCTGGGGGCTCCTTCTGCTGCCCTGAGCCCACAGAGCATGGCAGCGTTTGCTGATGCTCTGAGCCCTTCTTAAAGATCCTCTCGGCCTGGCTTAGACTCCCGGGGCCAGCCATTCCCGCCAAACTGGGCCACTTTGGGTGGGCTGGGCGTGGCCCCAGGGCATGCGGCAGTGTCTGAAAGGGCCCTTGGTGACAGGTGCTGCACAGTCACTGTGACATGGAACGGCTGTCCAAGGGCCCTTTGTGACACGGGGTGACATAGGGGCTGGAGGTGACAAGGGCACGCCACAGTGCTCAGAGCACGCAACGGGACAGGACGGGACAGAGCGGTGCCGTGAGGAGCCCCCGCACAGCGCGCTCGTTCGCGTCCCGCCCGGAGCTTTTCTGAAGCCTTGCTCCTGCAGCTGAGCTCGAGGCCAGACCACAGGGCTTGCTGACCCGTGGTCTCCCTGAGGCTTCTCTTCTGCAGGTGCCCTTGAGGCCATATCATAGTCCTTGTCAGGAGTCCCCTGTCCTTGTGGCAGGAGCCCTTGAGACCGAGTGCAGGACTTGCTGTCCTGTAGCCTTCCTGAGGCTTCTTACTTGAAGGTGCCTTCCAGGCACCACTGCAGGACTTGGTGACTTGGAGCTTTTCCAAGGCAACTCTCCTGCAAATAGCCACAAATCCAGGCAGAGACATGGAGCAGAGACACCCGGCAGTGCCTGAGCTGGCCTGGGTAGAGGAGGAGGAAGGTGGCCCTGGAGCTGCCCCGGCACAGCAGACTGAAGAGGTGGTGCCGTTCCAGCCACCGCAGGAGGGTGAGTGGCAGAGCTGGGCCACAGCACTGGTGCCTGCTGCCAGCTTGGACCCCACGCCGTGCCGTGCCGTGCCATGCTATGTCCTGGGGACATGCCCACAGAGAGGACGGAAGACGGCCCGGGCAGACAGCCCGCAGTGGCCGTGCTCCATCCCCTGGGGCATCCCGGGGCTCTCTCTGCCTGGGGATCGCAGGGCTGGGCCGTGTTGTCCGGCCTCTCCCGCAGCCCCTCATCTCTGGCTGCGCTCGCTCTTTGCCAGATGCAGCCCCGGAGCGCACAGAAGAGCAGGAGTCCAGCCGTGGCCGCTTCCGCCAAACAGCGCAGGTACCTGCAGCCACCCCCACCTGGGCTGGGCCTGCTGTCCCTGCTCAGCCCAGCACCGTGTGTGCAGCACTCCATGCAACATCCTCGGCTTCTTGCCCTTCTCCTACAGTTTGTTTGCAACTTCCTCAAGAGAATTAAAGAGGAAGAGACCATCGCCACGGGTCTAGGCCTCAGACCATACTTGCCCATCTTCCTCAGCAAGACCGGTGCTGCCCTGCTGCATATGCTTGTAGAGGAAGATTTTTACACTCCAAAGTAAGTAAGCAGCCTGGGCCAGGCTTTGATCCTCCCAGCAATTGCTTGGCCTCCCAATCCACGCATGCTGCTTGCTGTGAGCCTTTCAGGCCACATGGCAGTGGGGTGGGAAGGGAAGCACTCCTCTGGGGAAGCTGGGAACATTGCTCCCTCTGGCAGCTTTCCAAGTCTCCCCATGCCTTCTCCAGGTGCCTGCCATGGTGAGCTACATCCACCAGTGGCTCATGGCCAATGATTCTGCTGAGCAAAGGCTGGACAAGACCCTGCTGGATCTCACCCAAGCACAGCCAAATGACGCAGTGGTGACGCTCCTGCGTGTGGCCCCGTCCTGTGACAGGTATGGGGCCCACCTGCCCACAGGGCTCAGGCCTCCCCAGCCCATCACCCTGCACAGCCTGCCCCAGGTGTCAGAGCAACAGAGACTTCCAGGGCCCTCTGGATGCTCCCTTTCCCAGCCCTGCCAGGCCAGCCCCTGAGCCTGCTGCCGTGCTCCCTTGCCGCCTCTCAGGGCTCTGTCCCCACAGGGCTGGGCTGTCTGCCTCCTGCTGGCAGGGGGGCAGTGGGCAGAGGCAGAAATGGCAGCCGGCTCAGCTGCCCCTGGTGCTTCCTCTGAGACCCTCCTGAGACACAGCTCTAACCCCACAGAGCTGCCATGGCCATGTGGAAGACCATCATGGGCTCAGCCAGGACTGCAGAGCTGGCGCAGCTGATCCTCCTGGATGTGCTGGGCAGCTGGCCAGAGTACAGCACCTGCACCTCCAATGGGGACGAAACGGCTGTCTTTGCCCTGGCTGTGAGTTTCTGCAACTGGCCTTTGCAGGCCCCAAGGCTGTCTCTCCAGCAGCTCTCCATCCTCCTTCCCCCACTGCATCTCCCTGCCTCAGGTGCTGGCCTGAAACCTGGCCCGGGGGCAGCTTCAGGCCCACCAGGCCCCGTGCTCCCCCTGCCATGGTCTCTCCTGGCCTCTCCCTGCCACACTCGGGCCCTGCCACACACACACCTCGGCACCGAGCGCTGTCTCGGGGGGCTTTGTCCTTTGCAGGCAACTGTGGTGACGTGGAAGATCCTCCAGGTGCCCTGTCTCCCACGGATCTTGAAGGTGTATTTCCCCCACCTATTTGTGCATCTGCTATTCCAAGTGTTCTTCAGCACTCTGGATATGCCAGAGGAGGTTGACACCTTCTGGAAGGGATGCCAGGAAGAGCACGGCCTTGCCACCAGCCCCAGCAGGTGCTCCATGCCACTCCTCCTGTCCCTGCCACGTGGCCTGCACCGGAGCCAGTGCTGCCAGTGTGACCTGGGCTTTGCTGTGCACACAGGTTTGCTGTACGCACCCTGAAGTCCCTGCTCTGCCTTCTCCGCTGCGAGGATGTGGTGGTGGCAATGGAGCGCAGGTGTGCCTGGGACACGCTGCTCTCTCTTGACACTCACCACTTTGCCGTGGCTCTGCTTGCCAGGTGAGACCCCCTTCTCCCCACTGCCTCTGACATTGCTGCCCTGTGCCCAGGTGCCCCATAAAGTGTCCGTGGTGGCCATGGGTCAGAGGGCCTTGGCACTGAGGGACGGCCAAGCAGGCTGGAAAAGGCTGGCAGAGGAGGCTGCCCATCAGCAACCAACTCCCAAACGGCCCACGTCCCCTTGCTGGAAGGGTGCTGGGGAAAGATGAGAACTGGGTGAGTCACGCCTGGGAGACGTTTGCCCCACTGCATCAGGCTCTTGTTTCCTTTTTCCCCTCTTCAGAGAAATTCGCCGCTTAGCCATCCACTTTTGTTCCGCGGTGGCATTCTACCTGCTCGCCCTGCTCGGCAAAGAGATGCCATACTGAGATTTCCCTGCCCTGGCATTCCTTGTGGAGGTGAGCCTCAAGGCCAGCGCTGCCTGGCTGAGCGCCTCCCAGCCCTCTAACCCCTGGCAGCCACAGCTGCCAGGACAGTGCCCGTGCCCTGTGCTGCTGCCTGGGCCCGGCCCTGTGCGCTTCTGGGCTCCTGCCGGCCGGCTCCCCTGTCACTGCCCTGTGCCTTTCAGGTCCTCGAGTGCCTGAACTTGAGGGAATGCAGTGACAGTGTCCTGGAGATCCTGGCACAGAACCTGCAGAGCGAGCACATGGCCAGGCGTTACTTGGCACTCCGAGGCCTCGTAGTGCTGGGCAAGAATCCCTTGATGGTGAGAAGAGGGCAGTGGCCGAAGCCGTGCAGGCAGCGTGGGGCTGGGCAACGCAGTCGCTTGGCCTTGCCTGGGCTTCGGCCGCTGGGGCAGCTCTTCCCATCTCTCCTGCTTCCCTGCCCCAGTGCTTCGGGACAGGCCTTTGGCCTCTGGGCCCTACGGCAGCAGTGCGGCCTTTCACAAAGTCGTCTTCCACACAGGCTGAAAAAATGCAGAGCCTGACTGAAAGTCTTGTGGAGCTCCTGGAGGAAAATGACAGCGACATGATCAGGATGAGCATTCTTCTACTCAGATATTTGCTCCTGGATAATGGTGCTCCAATAGCCACCCCCATTGCCCTGCAGCTGGCTGAGGCGCTCCTGCCACTCTTTGACAGCGTAAGGCTCTGTGCCCACAGCCACAGCCACTGGCTGCTGCCCGGACCCTTGTTGCCCTGTGCAGATGCACGCCTGTGCCCTGGGGGGCCGGAAGCAGCTGATGCTCAGGTCTTTTGCCCTTTCCTTTCATCCAGGATGACATCCAGGTGCAGCTGAGCTCCATGGCTCTCTTTCAAGAGATGCTGGACTTATTAACAGAAGAGGGAAGAAAGGCCCTCAAGTCCCACGTGCGCCAGAGCCTGCTCCCTCTCTACTTCCACTGCCATGATGAGAATCAGATGGTTGCTGAGGTGAGCACTTGTGCACAGCTGCTGTCCCCCTGGCAGGGGCTTGGGCTGCCTCCTGCCCGGGCACCTTGTGGGCTGCAGCCTCCTCCAGCCTGTGCCACTGGGATGCTCCTGTGCCCTGGACTGTAGGGCCATCTGTGCATCTCTGTCCCTCTCCAGGCCTCCCGGGAAACGCTGCATTCCTCAGCCAGATTCCTGAAGAGGAGGGATATAGAACAAATGCTACACGTGGATCAGAGCCTTGGGGAGTGCCTGGTAAGAACAGCAGAGACCCCCCAGCCTCAGCATGGCCAAGGTCCCTGAGGGTGGTGCTCAGTGTGCAGGGCTAACAGCTGTGCCCGCTGCTGCAGCCAGAGGCCGCGCGGGCTCTTCTCCAGGCTCCCGTGGGCCCGAGCCGGGTGCCCATGGAGCCCCGGCCCGGCGGGGCTGCGGGGCGGCACCACGGCTCCCCGGGCAGCAGCCGGCCCTCTGCCCCTCCCCTCGGGAGCCCTTGGCCAGCGGCTGCTGGCCGCGCCTCAGGGCTGGGCGGGCAGGCGTGGCCGGCGGTGGGCGCCGGCAGCGCCCGGCCCAGGGGCTGAGCCCGCGCCAACCCTTCCCTCCTGCCGCTCTCTGCAGCTGGCAGAGGACAGGAGCCGAACGGCCGAGCACCTGCGCAGGGCACTGCACTACCTGCAGAGCCCACAGGAGTCCCTGCGAGAGGCGGCCGTCAGGTTCATGGGTGAGTCCCGAGCCCGGGCTCCTCCCCGGCCCGCCGCAGCTCGGCCCCGGCCCCGCCTGCTGCCCCGGCAGCGCCGGCCCGGCCCGGCGCCGTGGAGCCCCGCCTGGCCTGGGCGTTGCTGCCGCCCTCTGGCAGCCGTGCCCTGGGGCGGCAGCGTGCGGCAAGGGCCCGGGCTGAGCTCTGCCTGGCCAGCAGCCCGTGTGGCCACAGCGCCGGCAGCGCTGCTGGCAGGGAGCTGTGCCGCTGGGGCCGTGACAGGCTCTGTGTTCACAGGCATGGCCGGGCGGCACCTGAGGGGGCAGCAGCAAGAGCTGCAGCTGATCTGCACTGGTGAGTGAGTGAGGGCAGCGGGCTGACCGCTCCAGGGGGCTGGAGGGGGCAGCTGCAAGCCCTGCCCCGGCTGCAGAGGGCTCTTCTCCTTTTGCGGACATGGGGCGGCGTGGGCAGAGGACACAGAGATTTCAGGGCCACCTTGGGGATTCGTGGCCAGCTGCTTCGGGCCAGTGCCCTTGGTCCCTGCTTCCTCCTGGCCATGACTAGAGCCGGCTGGGATGGCCCTGGTAGGGGGCTCTCCTCGGCTCCCCGCAGATCCGCGATCTGACCATGGCTCTGTCCCTCTCTCTTGCAGCCCTTGAACCGCTGACAGAGGACATCAGTAGTGCGGTGTCGGACGTGGCACTAGAAACACTGTATGTCCTTCAGGCACTGCAGAGTGAGCGATATTCCCTCTTCCAGAGGCTGCAAGATCCGCTCCGCAGGGCATGTAGGACACGGCCTCGTCTGTTGGGGCGTGGCTGGCTGCGCTGCTGCAGCTCTGCAGAGACCTGATACCAGAGGCTCTGTCTGCTGGGGCCACCTGAGCCAGCTGGAATTTTCCATTTCTTTAAGATTGTTCTTTTCTTCTTTTTGTTTTTTTTCTTTAGTATATGAATATAGAGTGTGTTATAATACACAGACTCCCAGGAGCTTTCTTTTGCTACCCAGGGTCTGCAGGGCATAGGGGAAGAGGGGGAGAAGGATACCCTGGCTCAGCCAGCTGCCCAGGCATGCAGTGGTCAAGGGAAAATGGCCAGAAGCCCCTTGTCCTGTGGTGGCTCTGCTGAAGCCTTTGTGCTGGTGACAGAGTGGGTGGGCAGGGGCTGGGGCTGCAGGAATCCCTGCCAGAGCGGTGCCTGGAGATGGCCACAAACCCTGTGCCAGGCAGGAAGCGCCATCCGTGTCCTCCTGCCCGTGTGCTGCTGGCTGCAGTGCTGAGGGCTCCCAGGTGCCTCTGGATGGGGCTGCTCTGGAGCTGCTGTGGGGCTGCGGCGCTGCTGCCGGACAGCTTGGCCGGGCTGGGGCAGCCCCTGAGGGGATGGGGCGCTGGCAAGCCCTGAGCAATGGGCTGGCAGAGGCCACAAGCAGCCCCCTGGCAGCTGCCCGCCTTGTTCCTGCCAGAGTTGACTTGCAAGAGGGATCCCGGGCACTCTGGAACTAACAGCATCAGTGTTGTTGGAAACCCAAATGCAGGGAAATCTCAGATCTTTGGTCTTGTCAGCAAAGCTTAGAATTAAACACAGGATTTGATCGGAGACCTTGGAAAGGGCTTCCAAACTTAGGTGCTAGAAGCGAGAATGTGGATTTCTAGTTTATTATAGCAGAGACACGGGGAGGAACGTTGAAGTGGAGGAAAGTTTAGAGTTTTAGGGCTGAAGATCTAGAAAAAATCAAAGTAGTTACAATGGTAAACAAGAAGCTTAGGATGCAGTGCTGTAGGTTTGTGTGTCATAACATTATTGGCTAAGGAAGCTTATACTGTAGCAAGAGCCCCTAAGACGAAATATTGAAGGATTGGCTGCAAAACATAAATATCCTTGTTGGCAGTGTCTTCTTGGCCAAGAAATCCTTCAAGGCTCTTGTAACTACAAGTGTTTTGGCCTTGTGAGCCATGCGGTGAAGATGTGAGCCAAACTCACCCTTCCTGTCTATGTAGCAGAGAAGAAAAAGCAATGGCATCATCTAAAACACTCAGAGGTCTGCTCTCTAGCTTGTTCCAAACTCCCTCAAATCCCCCAAAGTGGCATTTAGCTACAAAGAGATGACAAGTGCTCTTAGTGCTGGCTCTTTGACTCCAGAGCAGCTGTTTTATAATCTTTCCCAAAACCCTGTGTAGTCATGTGCCAGAAATGGATCATTTGAAGAAACTTTCCCAACTGACTTGCATGGAGGTTTGTCTGAAGGGTATTTGAGGAGAAAGGCTCCCAGCAGAGGTCTGGGCTTTGGCCGAGCTGTGTCCCCTGCTGATTGTGAAGTGTGCCATCAGCTGCAGTGCTTCCTGGGCCGAAAAATATCATCGAGTCACTTGGACTTGCTCTTTTAGGCCTCTAAGAGCCGGACCAAATTTCGGGGCACATTTGGAGACCTCATGGAGACCTCATCAATGAGCGCGTGGACGACCTCGGATGTTCCCAATTGCTGGGAATGGTTCCCCAGGTCCTTGGTGTAAAATCAGGCTCCCCAGCAAGTGCAGATCTGCAAGATGATAAACAATTTAGGCAATTGGTGATGCATCTTTCTAAATCACTCTCCTTTCTCTCCTTTTTTCAAATACAAAGCTGTATTTTGTGTCAGGTACATACAGGCAACGTGTGTATTTGTGATTTTGATATGTGTGGAAACCAACCATGGGACACTTATAAAGACGAATTCTAATATAACTGAGGAAAGCAAAGCATGGAAGAAGGCCTTTGAACCTGTCCTTTGTTCCTAATTAGCTTTTATAAGTCTTAAGTTGATTTAGAAGCATTTGAATTAAAGCTTTGAGGATGTTGCTTTTTGACAGGAACTTTCTGCTTGTAGCTAAGCCTTAAAGAGTTTTGCAATAATAACCTTTTGAAGTATAATTTCAGAATATTGCTTGTAGTAAGGATCTCTGAAACTATAGCTTCAGAATATGTAAAAAGGAAATATGCCTATCTCACACCTTGACAAAACAGTGAAAAGCAGCTTGAGAAATGAATATGAATATCAACGCAAGGACTAACAGTTTTGACCAAGGGAAGCTGGACATCACTGTTGTGAGATTTATAGTCCTTGCAATCAAAAGGTAAAGCCATGTCTGGAATCTGGACCCCACCAGCTGGGAGACTTCTTTCTTCGTTCAGAAGTTGAACCCCCCACCACCTGGGATATTCCTTTTCTGGGATACATCCTGAGAAAAAATAATCACAATACTGTATAGAATTGTGATGTAAAAAATGGGAAAAGAAACTACTGATGAGTAAAAATTTGGACTAGAAACTGCTGAGAAAGCTTAGGAGTGCCCCTATAAATACTGGTAAGCCTCAACTATCTGTGTGCAGTTGGAGGGAAAATTTCCCCCACTGTACTCAGCGCTGTATTGCTCATACTTTACCAAAATAATTAATAAATTGATTGCTGCTTGAATAATGACCTAGTCAAGCTTCTCATTTCTAACATTATAGTACTGTTTACTGTATAGTACTCTGCCCAGGGGCAGAGCCCGCGCCGAGCCTTCCCTGCCGGCGCTCCCCGCAGCTGCTGCAGGACGAGAGCCGAGCGGCCGAGCACCTGCGCTGGGCCCTGCCGCACCTGCAGAGCCCACAGAGGCCCCTACGAGAGGCGGCCGTCAGGCTCATGGGTGAGCCGGCAGCCCCGTGCCCCTCCCTGCCCCCGGCCCGGCCGCTGCCCCAGCTACAGCGGGAGCCGCGCCCGGGCCGCTGCAGCCCCGCCCGCCCTGGGCATTGCTGCCGCCGCCCTCCCGCAGCCGTGCCCTGGGGCGGCAGCGGGCAGCAGGGGCCTGGCAGGAGCCCTGCCTGCCAGGAGGGCGTGCGGCCGCAGGGCTGGCAGAGCCCGTGTCGGGCAGCTGTGCCGCCTGGCGCCGCCACATGCTCTGTCTTGCCAGGGCTGGCCGGAGTGCTCCTGATGGGGCAGCAGGAGGAGCTCCAGGTCCTCACTGAGGGTGAGTCAGGGCAGCCGCGTGGCAGCGAGCACTGCCGGGGGTGTGGGGGCAGCTGCAAATCCCGGCTCCGCAGCTACAATCCGTGCCCGGGCTGCGGAGGGCTCTGCTGCCTGTGTGGACCAGGGGTGGTGGGGGCACAGCTCGGAGAGCTTTCAGGGACACATGGGGGATCCGTGGCCAGCACCTTCCGGCCGAAGCCCTTGTCTCCCGCTCCCTCCTGGCCATGGCAAGAGCTGGCTGGGATGGCCCTGGCAAGAGGCTTTCCTTGGTTTCCCTCAATCTGGCCTCTGACCTTGGCTCTGTTCCACTCTTCCAGCTCCTCAAGCGCTGAAGGAAGATAAGAATCCATCATGCATGAGCAAAGTGCTTTAGATGACCTTTGAAAGAAGATGTGCACGACTTTGTTCATCTGCTGGATGAGATGTACCAGCGTCCATCGGCGATTTCCAGTGCCCATTGAAGATGGGAGCACCTGCAGAGCAGAAGTGACCAGCTGGAGCTCCACGCACGGCTCTGGCTGCTCACAGCTGAGCCTGTGCGAAGCTCCAGCAGCTCCTGCCATCTCTCTCCCTGTTGGCACCTCCCTCCCTGCAGCCCTCAGGCCCTGCCCATCCCCTTTTCTGCCTCCCAGCTCACCCCTTACCTTCCCTTTCCCTTAATAAACTGTTTGTGTTTTTCACTTGACCCGCGTCTCCGTGGAGCTGAAGCGGTGCAAAACCTGAGCCCGGGGACACGCAGGGCCCTGCTGCCCTTCTCCTCCGCGCTGTGTTCCGGGCACGGACAGAGAGGAACAAGGGCAGCTCAGGCTGCAAAGGTGCCTGTCCCGCTGCTCCAGGGGCCAGTCAAGTTTCCAGCCAATCAGAGCGTTTGTCGCTGATGACTCATCAGTTGCCAGGAGCGGAATTTGGGGCGGGGGGCGGTGACCCCGGGGATGGGGATGGGGCGTGCGGGGGCAGCCGGGGCCGCACTGGTGGCACTGGGGGTGCTCGGAGCCCCCCCGGCCGCCGGGGGAGGGGAGGGCACGGTGAGAAGGGGGCAGGGCCCCAAATTAACCCAAAGGGGGGTCGGGACCCCCAAAGGGAGCAGGAGGCGCCTGGAACCCGCAAAACCAAGCACGGGGGAGGGGATTGGGGACTGGGAGAACGATGGGGAAGGGGCGGGAGAGCGGAGGGAAGAGGGGGATGGGACCCCCAAACAGGATATGGCCAACTTGATGTGGCTGCCTTCAGATGTGCATGGCAGCCAAAGGTAGCCTATGGTAGCCAAAGCTTTTTCCCAGTCCATGTGATTCCAGTCTGTGCAATCCCAGTCTGTGCAATCCCAGTCCATATGGCCCAGTCCATATAATCTCAACCCAGTTTATCCCAGTCTGTCTCATCCTGATCTCTATGGTCCCATTCCATATGGTCCCAGCCCATATTTGATCCCAGTCCATATTTGATCCCAAGCTGTGTGGTCCTGATCCCTATGGTCCCATGATCCCAAGCTGTGTGGTCCTGATCCCTATGGTCCCATTCTGTGCCGTCCTGACCCATAGGATCCCAGTCCATATTTGATCCCAGTCCATATTTGATTGCAGTGTATGTGGTCCGGCACACACTCCCAGGGTCTGGAATTCCAGTTCCCAGCCAGGAAAAAATGTTCCTGCCCTTGAACTTCCTTCCTATTCTCTCAGCAAATTATAATAAATTAAACATCAAGAAATTATAACTAAAATGAAACACATTAGAATAAAAGTGAAATATAAAAATGAAATATAATTTCAACTCTTCCTTACAATACTCCAATAATGACTCAAGCCAAAACAACAGTAAACTATTAATATAACATTTCCAAAGAAAAAAAAATTACATACAAAGAAATACCTTTTGTAAGTTTTAACTCAGTAACCAATACACTTTAGATAAAAAATATCTCAAAAACTAACATAGAATCTAACACACCTTAGTAAAAAATTCCTGTTACAAATATACTAAACACAAAACCAAACACCACTGTAATTTCTCACACATTTGAACCAAACAATTAAACTTTATTAACATCCTTAAGTACTCTAAAAAAAATTTTTTTTTTTCAAAATTCTAATTTCAGGTGCGTGGTTTTATTTGGATATTGGTTTTTGAATTGTTTGGGTTAGATGATTTAAAAAATGAGATTTTTATAGGAATTGAAACAGCTGAGAAGGCAGTACTCTGCACACAGAACTGACTGAAAATGAAAGGGACAGAAATCAGTAACTCTGAAAGTTTTATTTGCTGTCAAATACATCCCACCCAGCCACCCCACACAATCCCCATCCCACTGCTCCAAATTGGGATCCCACTTCTACCAATCACCTCCCAACCCCAACTCACACTGGTGGCTGTGGAATGGAGCAAGTCTGGCACAGGACTGAGTTTTTGTGAGGCGGAAACAAGCAATTTGAGGTGAGATTGAGCCCTGATGGGTTAAAATGCAGTTGTTTTCATTGGGATTTGAGTGGTTTTGAGGTGACAGATTGATCCCTCTTGGCTTTTGGAGTGCAAAGACATGGAGAGGAGAAAAAAATTTAAGCCAAACCAAAAGGAGAAGCAGCCAGGTGTGTTCCCAACATGGATCACAGGGAATGTGAGTGACCAGGGCTGTGCCCAAAGTGCCTCCTCCAGTGGGGGATGGAGCTGGAGCAGTGCATGAAGCTCTTCCCGCACTCGGGGCACTCGCAGGGCTTCCCTTACCGGCGCCTCCGTTTGTGTTGGGTCAAGTTAGAGCTGCTGGAGAAGCTCTTCCCACACTGGGGACACTCGTAGGGCCTCTCCCCTGAGTGGATGCGCCGGTGGGTGACGAGGGTGTAGTTGTGTAGTTGTGCTGGAATCCCTTCCCACAATCGGGGCATTGGAAAGGCCTCTCCTCTGTGTGGATCCAATTGTGCCGGAGGAGATCTGACTTGATCCGAAACCCCTTCCAACACTCCCCACACTCGTAGGGCCTCTCCCCCGTGTGGATCTTTTGGTGGCGGATCAGCTGGGAGCTCTGGCTGAAGCTCTTCCCACATTCCTCACACTCGTGGGGCCTCTCCCCAGTGTGGGTTTGTCGGTGCACAACAAGACAGGAGCTGTACCTGAAGCCCTGCCCGCAGTCGGGGCAGCGGAAGGGCCTCTCCTTTGTGTGCGTGTGCTGGTGATCGAGGAGATTGGAGCTGGTCTTAAACCTCTTCCAACATTGATCACACTCATAGGGCCATTCCCCAGTGTGGGTCCTCTGGTGCCTGATCAGGTTGCAGTTCCTCCTGAAGCTCTTCCCACACTCCAAGCAGGTGTGGGGCTTCTCCCCATCATGGAGCTGCTCGTGGAGCACCAGCTCCGAGCTCTGGCTCCATCTCCGGCCGCCTTCCCAGCCCAGGCTGGCTCTTTCCCCCTCAGATCCCCGCCAGCTGCGTTTGCAGCCCCTCCTCATGCGGCATCTCTGGGCCTTTTCCTCCCCGTTGGCTTCCTGCACCGTGGAGCTGGCAGCTGCAACCGGCACCCCCCGATGTCCCCCCAAGGGGCCTTTTCCGCTCAGCCTTGGACTGCTTCATTCTCCAAACATGCCCCCAGAAAGCCAACTGGGAGATACTGGGAGTGACTGGGAACATGCTGGAGGGAACTGGCATACACTGGGAGATACTGGGAGGGACAGGAACAAAAGTGAAGGTGAAAGAGAGCAACTGGAACCATGTGGAGCACAACTGGTTCATAGTGGCAGGGACTGGGAGCACACTGGGCTCACCTTTGGATCATACGGGGAGGGACTGGACTAATACTGGGAGGATCTGAGAGCGACTGGGAACACACCCTGCACATCATCCCCCATACTGGGCCTGACTGGGAGCAACTGGGAGCAAATGGCATCATACTGGGACTGACTGGGCTGATCTAGGAAGCAACTGGAACCATGCTGGAGTCAGCTGGGACCATACTGGGAGAGACTGGAAGCAACTGGGATTATACTGGAACCACACTGGGAGGGCTGGCATGTGACTGGGATCAAACTGGAGCATACTGGGATCATACTGGAGCTGAAAGGGAAAGACTGGGATCACACTTTGGGCTACTGGGAGCAGCTGAGAGAAACTAGGATGATGCTGCAAGCAAACTGGAGGAACTGGGAAGGACTGGATGCATGCTGGAAGCAACTGGGATATACTGGGCATGACTGGGGGATCATACTGGGAGAACTGACACCTTACTGGGGCCACTGGCAGTGCCTGGAAATGACTATAGACATGCTGGGGGCAACTGGGATATACTGGGAGTGTCTGGAACCATACTGGAATGACTGGAACCACACTGGGAACAACTGGGACCATGCTGGGGAGAACTGGGACCACACTGGGGGCAACTGGGAGTGAGTGGGACCATACTGGGGGGACTGGGATCATCTGGGGAGTGACTGGGACTAGAGCAGGGGCAACTGGGTCCAACTGGAACCATACTGGGAGTGTCTGTAACCATAGGGGAGTGATGGCACCACACTGAGAACAGCTGGGCCCATGCTGGGAGCAACTGGGATCACACTGGGGGCACTGGCATCAGACTGGGAGTGACTGGGAGACACTGGGATTAGACTGCAGGTGACTGGGATCATACTGGAGTGGCTACACTCATACTGGGATTATACTGGGTGTGAATGGAACCTGACTGGGGCTTGCTGGGAGCTACTGGGCCATGTTGGGAGGAAAATGTGACACACTGGGAGCAACTGGGAACAGCTGGAAGGAACTGGAACCGTGCTGAGAGGACTGAAACTATAACTGGGGCAACTGGGATCATACTGGGAGCAACTGGGGCCACCCTTTGAGCAACAGATGGAAACTGGGATTATGCTAGAGGAAACTGGGAGTAACTGGGCAAGACTGGGATCATTCTGAGGTAACTCAAACAAACTGGGAGTGTCTCTAACCATACTGGGGGCACTGGAACCACACTGGGAACAGCTGGGATCATGCTGGGAGCAACTGGGACGATGCTGGGAGAAACTGAATCTACCCTGGAGGCAACTGGGCACACCTGGGACCCTGCTGGGAGGGACTGGGAGTATTCTTTGGGAAACTGGGATCATAATGGGAGGAACTGGGAACAACTGGAATTATTCTGGGAGCAACTGGGATCACACTGGGATCACAGTGAGAGCAGCTGAGTCCATACTGGGTTACACTGGGATCACATTGAGAGCGACTGGAATCATACTGGGATGGACTGGGAGTGGGTGGTTTTGTGGATTTTGGGAGGTTTAGATTTTGGGGGATTCTATTGGCAGTTTGAGGGGGAGTTTTTCTGGGGGTGTTTGGGGGTTTATTGAATTTTTTGTGGCTTTTTTTGAATTTTGGGGGTTTTACTGAGATTTTGTTGGGATTTTTGGCATTCTCAGAAATTCTGGGGGTTTTATAGGGATTTTTAGGAGATTTTGTGGGGATTTTATTGGAATTGTGGTGGCATTTAGCGGGATTCCTTGGGGATTTGAGAGTTTTTAGATTTTTGGTGGGTTTTGTGGGATGTTTTGGGTGTTGCCAGGATTTCTTTGGATTTGGGGCAGATTTTGTGGGACTTTTTATGGTTTTGAGATTTTTGGGGGATTTGTGGAGTTTAATTAGGATTTTTTGGGTTATTGGGATTTCAAAGGATTTTGTGGGCTGTTATTGGGATTCTAGGGTGTTTTAATGAGATTTTGAGAGATTTAATTGAGATTTAATGGGTTTTATTGGGACTTTCAGGGGTTTCAAGGAGATTTTGGTGCCTCTCAGCCCTTCCCCACACCCAGGGAATGCCACAAAGCCCCCCTAAAATTCAACTAATACCTCACAAATTCCCCAAAAGTTACAAGAAAACCCTCAAAACCCCCAGAGAATCTCTGAAAATCCCAATGGAACTCACCAAAATTATAAAAAACTCCCAAAAATTTCAATAAACCCCTCCCCATCCAAAAAACCCCCACAACCCCAACAAAACACCCAAAATCCAAAATCCCCCAAAATCCTCTAGTCATCCCAAAACCCAATAATTCTCCTCAAAAACCCAATAATTTCCCCCAAACTCCCCAAAAAATCCCACAAAACCCAAAAAAGCAACTCTGAAATCCCCAAAAACCCACTCAAAACCCAAAAATCCCCCAGAAGCCCCCTAGACTCAGTGGGGCCGTCCTGGATCAGGGGGCACCGGCCGGTGGAACAGGAGCCACTTCAGGGGGCCCTCGGAGCTTTTTGGGGAGGGGGCACCATGGGAGACCCCCCAAAAACTGGGGAGGGGGGGAACCCCTGCTGTGCCCCCTCCCCTCAAAACCCCCAGACCCCAGTTCAGGGTGGGCCTGGGACCCCCCAGGACCCCCAAATTTTCCCCCGGGACCCCTCCAGGAACCCCAAACCCCCCAGAGCTCCCCCAGTGCTGGCCCAGAACCACCCTGGACCCCAAAAACCTCCCCAGGACTCTCAGACCCCCCCATTTCCCCCCAAAATTCACCCCAGACCCACCTGAGACCCCCCCCAAATCCATCAGGATGCCCCACATCCCCCTCAGACCACTCAATCCCCCCCAAACCCTATGAAATCCCCTGCAGACTCCCCAAAATTACCCCTAGAGCCACCTCAGACCCCTCCAGATGCCCTCACAACACCCCAGTTCCTTTCACAATCCCCCCAAATCCCCTCAGACCCGCCCAATTGTCCTGAGATCCCCCTAAACCCACCTGAGAATGCTTCAAACCCTCTCAAGCTCCCCCCCAAGCTCCCTAAAGCTCCCTCTGACCAACCAAAGCCCCTTCAGACTCCCTCATTTACTCCAAACCCATCGCCCACCCCTGTGTTTCCCGCCGATGCCCCCAAAAATTCCCAATTTCCCCTCAGACCCGCCCCAAACCACCCCAGCTTCCCCCCATCCCCACCTCAGCTCCACTCTCCCCTCACAATCTCCCGCCTCTGCCGTGCACGCGGACTCTCAAGAATGGCGGCGCGCCCCGCCCCGAACCAACCAATCACTGTGCTGCACGTCCCTAAAACAACCAATCACAGCACGGCTCCCCTCAGCAATGCCCACCTCCCCCGTGTCGCCCTAGCCAATCAGAGGAGAGCCGGAAGTGGCGCCCCCTTCCCCGCAGCCACCGGGACCCGCCGGGCTCGGGACAGGAACGGGAGGGGCCTGCGAGGGGATCGGGGCGGGGGAGGGTCTGGGGGGGACGGGGGAGGGTCTGGGGGGGGTCTGGGGAGGGGTCCGGGGGTTTGGGGGGGTCTGGGGAGGGGTCCTGGGGCATTGTGGGGGGACCTGGGGGGTGCAAATGGCTCCTAAGAGGGGTCTCGCGGGGGGGCGGAGGGGTCGTGGGAGGGTCTGGGGGGGTTTTGGGGAGGGGTCGTGGAAAGGTCTTGGGAGGGTCTGAGGGTGTTTGGATGGTCCTGGGGGAAGTTTGGGGAGGGCTCTGGGCGGTGCTGAGGGTGTCCTGGGAGGGTTTTGGAGGTTTTGGGCAGGGGCTCTGGAAGGGTTTGGGGAGAGGGTCTGGGGGGGGTCTCAGGGGACATCCAGGGCTGGGCCCGATTGGGGTCCGGGGGCAGGTTCCTGAAATAAACAAGGCCAGGAGACTTCTTCTCCTTTTTAATGCCTTTATTAAAAGTGATCAGCTCAGGATTGGGTAGCTCGGCAGGTCTGCAGCATCCGTCATCTCTCCCAAGGCGACTCAGAGGAGGAGGATATGCACAGCTCTGTCCACAAGGGGCAGAGCTGGGGATCACATCCTCGTAGGAACCTTTAGGGCCTACTCATCCCCGTCAGATGGTGCCCCTCCCTCTCAGTCGGCCTGGTCTCACCGCCGGGGTCGTCTCTCTTGGTCAGGGCGAGAGGGTCCGAAGGTGTTCCGTATCTCTCAGGCTCAGCATTCGGCTCCTCACGTCCAGACATAACTCCAGTCTCTCAACTCTTAGGTGGCTCGTTGTTTTGGGGTTTTCTCCGTACAGCGGGGGACCCATGCTGCATTGTGGTCTTGGAGTCAGTTTGCATAGCCCCTCCCCACCCTCTCAGGTGTCTTCACTATTCTGGGAAAGGTACAACTTAGCCTCGGGAAGGTCCCCACCCAGGAGAAGGGCCATTAACTCGCCCCAGCCAGGGCTTTTACTAATACAAAAACAACCATTAACGACAACGACCCGTGATTACAATAACAAAACACGAAGAACTTTGGCAGCTACAGTGATCTGGCTGCCTTTTTTTGTAACTTTTTTTTCTCAAAAAAAATATTAACCGAATTTTGTTCATAACAGTTCCTTCCAGCCACAAGCATTCCAGCATTCTGTCAGGGACTCCCTGCCCTTCTTCCCTCTGCTCCCAGCTGCAGAATGTGCAGCAAAGCCGCCTTTGCTGTCTGCTCGGGGAGCCCAGCCAGCTGCTGGAGCCTGACCCTGCCCTGCACAGCTCCCCTGGCAGGCACGGCAGGAGCAGCGCCCCGGCAGCCTCAGCAATTGCCCTCTGACATCTCTGGCACACACTGCCGTGGGCTGCAATTCCAGCTGCCAGCAAGGAAAAGACGGTCCTGCCCTTCAAGGCCAAATTCTGAAGGGGCCAAGACACAAGTGCAGCAAGATCTTCCACAGACATTTCACTGCCAGCCTCCAAAACTTCATCCAGGGCTGTTTGAGCACCTGGATGGGGAAGAAAAAAAAATACAATCAGGGGAGGGTCTTTGGCTGGGAGCTGCCACAGGTAAAGAGAGACCCTGTGGAAGGGAAAAGGAGCAGACCAAGGAAGGCAGGAGAGAAAGCAGGACACAAACGGCAACCAGCTGAGAAGGTGGCACTCTGAAAAGCAAACCTGAACTTATGGAACAGGAATGGGACAAAAAGGAAGAATTCTGAAACTTTATTTACTCGGCTTCTCTGAGCAATCTGTGAAGCCAGGACTTCACCATCCTGACAGGGAAGAAGCATTTTCTAGATCAAACCTGAATTTGATCCCTTTTACTCTGAGCCCAGTAAATCCCAAGGAACTCATTTGTGGTCATTTTCATCAAGGGCCCAAGCTCTTTGTGCCAGCACATCCAGCAAGCACCAGGCAGGACAGCACAGCAACCAACTCACAGCTGAGGGACTCAGAACATCTAAACACCAGCAGGGCACATTGCTCATTTTTGCAACAATAGACAGCACTGAAAAGGATAGGTAATGACAGCCTCTTCATCACCCCAATCCCTTCTCCCTTTTAAACTTTCTCTGAAATAACCAAAACCAGCTCTTAAAATTCCTTTATCTTTGTCAATCCCCGATCTTTTGGGAGCAGACTCAGGAAGAGAGCACAACATTAATCTGTTGTTATTCAGACATGGCTTGTTGTTCGTCTTTCCCTACTCAATGGCAGCAGTAGATCTTGAGAATAACCAGGTATCCTGAGGAATTTTTCCTGCAGCAAGTTATTTTCCTATCATGGTCCATCTGTAATTTTATTGCTTATTAAAAGACCACTATAAATACAGTACAGCACCTTGCAATTACTCCCCCTTCTATTTGTAAACCTCAAAGTCTTCCAGGTCTGAACAACAGGAAAAACCCTGTGTCACCCTTTGGGGATATGAACATCTTTAGGGTTTGGACACATGCCAGGATAGCCGCTGTAAGAGCTGGATCGCCTGGAAAACCAACTGATGTAACAGTATTTTATGGTGAGAGGCAAATCCTGCTGCTGCTGCCCCAGGAATTTCTTTTCATTTGAGAAGCATCAAGAAAGGCCAAGAGCGTTGAAACATACAGAGCCTGGGGGAGGCATCAGGGTATTTCTTGTAGCAGCTTCTCCCTGTCAAGAACCCCCTGCCAGGCTCAACTTGAGAGAAATTCTCCAATAATATCCAACCATCAGCTTCTTTTGGGTGGGATGAGGAACAGCCGTCAGCCCACTCCAGCACTGGAAATGTTTCCATGCACCGGAGCAGCAGTGCCTGCAGGGGAGAGGCTCTTTGGCTCTGGGCTCTCTGGGCACTTTGTGCTGCAAGGCCATTCCCCTCTGGAGCCCAGCCCAGCAGCCACACACTGCCCACAGGGGCTGGGGGCACAGGCACAGCCTGGGGCTGCTCCCCTCTGGCCAGCCCTGCTGGAATGGGCATGGGCAGGGCCAAGAGCCAGCCAGGTGCTGCTTCTGGAGGTGCTGGGAGCAGCCAGGGAGGCAGCACCAAACGGACCCATCTGAAGGTCTCCTCTGGTCCCGCAATCCCCACCCTCAACCCATGTTCCCATCCAAATCCCCTTTTCCCACTGAAATCTCCTTTTTCCACCCCAAATCCTTCTTTGTACATCCCAAATCCTTCTTCTTTCACCCCAAACCCTCTTTTCCCACTCCAGATCCCTTTTCCCACCCCAAATCCTCCTTCTTTCACACTAAAAATCTCCTTTTTCCATCCTAGATCCTTCTTTTTCCACCCCAAATTTCCTCACTCCAAATCCTTCTTCTTTCACCCCAAATCCCCTTCTGCCACCCCAGATCCCCACTGCAAATCCCCTTTCCCAGCCCCCAGGGATTTTGGGGTTCCTGAGGGGTTTTTGGGGTTTTTCCCAACATTTTACCCAGGGTCTATCTGCAGATATTGCAGCTGGAGCTGCTCCAAACAAACCCCACTGTGCCCCCCAGGGTTGCAATGGGTTTGGGGGGATATGGAGACTGGGGGGGTCATGACCCCAAATTTTGGGGATTGGGGGGTTTGATCCTAAAATTTGGGAGTTAAAGGGGGTTTGACACCTTGGGGTTTAGGATTTGGAGGTTTTTGACCCCAGACTTGGGGTTTGGGGATGTTTGGCCCCAGAATTTGGGATGTGGGGGTTTTTGACCCTAGGATTTGTCAGTCAGGGGGTTTGACCTCCAAATTTTGGGATAAGGGCAGTTGGACACCCCAGATGTTTCAAACCCCAGGATATGGGGTCAGGGGGTTTTCATGCCAAAGTCTGGTAATTGGGGGGGTTCACCCCAGTTTTTGGGGGGATTTAACCCCAAAGTTGGGGGATCAGGGGGATTTGACACCCCAGAGTTTGGGATCGAGGGCCTTTGGCCCCAAAGTTTGGGGATTGGGGGGTCTGACTCCAGACTTTGGGGGTGAGGAGGGTTGGACACCCCAGATATTTCAAACTCCAGGAGTTGGGGATTGGGGGTTTTAACCCTAAACTTTGGGGGTTGGGGGCATTTGACACTTCAGGATTTGGGATTTAGGGGATGTTTGACCCCAGACTTTGGGAATGGGGGGTGTTGGACAGCCCAAATGTTTCAAACCCCAGGAGCTGGCTTTGGGGGGATTTAACCCCAACGTTTGGGAATTCGGGAGTGTTTGACACCCCAGGATCTGAGATTTGGGGGATTTGATCCTAAAATTTGGGGTTCGGGCTGGGGAGCGAGTGTTGAGATCCCAGAGTCTGGGTTTGGAGGTGTTTGATTCCCCCAGTGTTTCAACCCCCAGGATTTGGGGTCGCAGGGAGTTGACCCCAGGATTTGGGGTGCTTGATCCCAATGTTTGATTCCCTGGGTTTGGCGTCGGGGTTGAGATCAGAGCCATTCCCTGGAAACAGTGGCGGGATCGGGATTGGTAACAGGATCGGGAATGAGATTGGGATCAGCATCGGGATCGGGATTGGTAACGGGATCGGGAATGAGATTGGGATTAGGATTGGGATCGGGATTGGTAACGGGATCGGGAAGGAGATTGGGATTAGGATTGGGATTAGCATCGGGATTGGGATTGGTAACGGGATCGGGAATGAGATTGGGATCAGCATTGGGATTGGGATTGGTAACGGGATCGGGAATGAGATTGGGATTAGGATTGGGATCAGCATCGGGATTGGGATTGGGAACGGGATCGGGGGGAGACCCTGACCCAATCCTGGACCCCAATCCCAGGTAGAGGCCCCGTCCCAGTCCCGGAATGGACCCATCCCCACAATCCCGGACCCCTCTCCAGTGCCAGCCCCTCCCCAGCTGCTGAACGGACCCTCCCTCAATCCCAGCCCACCCCGATCCGGACCAGAGCCATCCCCAGAGCCTCCCCCATCCCCGGCCCAGACCCTTCAACCCCTTTTTGGGGTGGCTCCTATTGCTCCCCACCCATTTCTGGGGGTTACAAGGCGCCCCGCGGACCCTCCCCATTTTGGAGGGTTGGGGTGGCCCCAGGGCCGCCCCGAGGGCTGAGGGGGGATCGAAAGCCCCAAACCTGAGGGGCTCCTGGGGGTGCCCAGTTCGTCCCGTCCCCACCCCAAAACAGATCCTGGCCAATCAGAGCGTGGGGGCCCCAAATTAAACTCAAGGGGGTTGGGACCCCCAAAGGGAGCAGGAGAGGCCTGGAACCCCCAAAACCAAGCACGGCGGAGGGGATAGGGGGCTGGGGGAACAATGGGGAAGGGGCGGGAGAGCAGGGGAAAGAGGGGGATGGGAGTCCCAAACAGGATATGGCCAACTTGATGTGACCACCTTCCGACATGGATGGCAGCCAAAGCTTTTTCCCAGTGCGTGTGACCCCAGTCTGTGCAATCCCAGTCCATAAAATCTCAACCCAGTTTATCCCAGTCCTGATCTGCATGGTCCCATTCCATATGGTCTCAGCCCATATTTGATCCCAGACCACTTGATCACTTTGTGTGGTCCCAGTCCACTGGATCTCAGTCCATACAGTCCCAGTCCATACTTGATCCCACTCCAGCCTATCCCAGTCTGGAGGTTTCTGATCCACAGGATCCCAGTGCACGTGATCCTCGGCCATGTGATCCCAGTCCATTTGATCCCAGTCTGTGTGGTCCTGATCCATATGGTCCCACTCTGTGCAGTCCAAACCCATTGGATCCCAGTCCATATTTGATCCCAGTCCATATTTGATCCCAGCCCATACTTGATCCCAGCCCATACTTGATCCCAGTCTGTGGTCCTGCACACACTCCCAGGGTCTGGAATTCCAGTTCCAAGCCAGGAAAAAATGTTCCTGCCCTTGAACTTCCTTCCTATCCTCTCAACAAATTATAATAAATTAAAAATCAATAAATTATAATTAAAATGAAATACACTAGAATAAAAATGAAATACAAAAATGAAATATAATTTCAACTCTTCCTTACAATACTCCAATAATGATTCAAGCCAAAACAACAGTAAACTATTAATATAACATTACCAAAGAAAAAAAACAAATTACATACAAAGAAATACCTTTTGTAAGTTTTAACTCAGTAACCAATATACTTTAGATAAAAAATATCTTAAAAAATAACATAGAATCTAACACACCTTAGTAAAAAAAATTCCTATTACAAATATACTAAACACAAAACCAAACACCACTGTAATTTCTCAGAAATTTTAACCAACAATTAAACTTTAATAATTCCCTTAAGTACTCTAAAACAAATAAAATTACTTTTAAAAAATTTAATTGTGGGTGAGTGGCTTTATCTGGGTATTGGTTTTTGGATTGTTTGGGTTAGATTTTTAAAAAAGGATTTTAATAGTAATTAAATCAGCTGAGAAGGCGGCACTCTGCAAACAGAACTTACAGAAAATAGGACAGAATCAGTAACTCTGAAAGTTTTATTTGCAGTCAAACACATCCCACACACCCAGCCCCACACAATCCCCATCCCACTGCTCCAAACTGGGGCCAAACCAAAAGGAGAAGCAGCCAGGTGTGTTCCCAACATGGATCACAGGGAATGTGAGTGACCAGGGCTGTGCCCAAAGTGCCTCCTCCAGTGGGGGATGGAGCTGGAGCAGCGCACGAAGCTCTTCCCGCACTCGGGGCACTCGCAGGGCTTCCCTTACCGGTGCCTCTGTTGGTGTTTGGCCAAGGTAGAGCTGCTGGAGAAGCTCTTCCCACACTGGGGACACTCGTAGGGCCTCTCCCCTGAATGGATGCGCCGGTGCCTGACGAGGTCTGAGTTGTGCTTGAATCCCTTACCGCAGTCGGGGCAGCGGAAGGGCCTCTCATCCGTGTGAATCCGATAGTGCTTGAGGAGATCAGAGCTGGTCAGAAACTTCTTCCTGCATTTATCACACTCGTAGAGCCTCTCTCCTGTGTGGATGCGCCAGTGGGTGAAGAGGGTGGAGTTGTCCTTGAATCCCTTCCCACAATCGGGGCATTGGAAGGGCCTCTCCTCTGTGTGACTATGATAGTGCTGGAGGAGACGGGAGCTGGTTGGAAACCCCTTCCCACACTTGGAACACGCATAGGGCCTCTCCCCAGTGTGGGTCCTCTGGTGGCTGATCAGGCTGGAGCTCCAGCTGAAGCTCTTCCCACACTCCCCACACTCGTAGGGCCGTTCCCCAGTGTGGATCACCTGATGCTGGATTAGGTAGCAGCTCTGCCTGAAGCTCTTTCCACACTCCCCACACTCATAGGGTCTCTCCCCTGTGTGGGTCCTCTGGTGCTTGATCAGGTTGGAGCTCCACCTGAAGCTCTTCCCACACTCCATGCACGTGTGGAGCTTCACCCTATCATGGAGCTGCTTATGGAGCACCAGCTCCGAGCTCTGGCTCCATCTCCGGCCGCCTTCCCGGCCCAGGCTGGCTCTTTCCCCCTCAGATCCCCGCCAGCTGCGTTTGCAGCCCCTCCTCGTGAGGCATCTCCGGGCCTTTTCCTCCCCGTTGGCTTCCTGCGCCATGGAGCTGCTCAAAACGGCCTCTTCCACCAGGTTCTGGCGCAGGCATTTGTCCTCCCTGCTCTCCCTGCTCAGCTCCTGCTCTGGGGGAGGAAGGACAAGGACAGGATGCGATTTGCCTCCGTGCCACAGGCAAGGGCAAGGAGATCCCCCAGGGCTGTGCTGCAGCCAGGGCCGTGCTGGGCTGGGAGATGGAGCAGCACAGAGGGGAAAGGGGCACTGACTTCCTCTTAAACTACATCAGTGTCCTGGGGCATCTTCCTCTTCCTCGCAGCCTTCCTCACAATGGGAAATCCTGGTTTGGGGAAAACAAGGGATGAGCACATTTGTAGGAGCGTCGGGGGTAGGATGGTCAGGACTGACAGAGACGAGAGATCTCTGCAGCCAGGTCGTGGAAGTTACAGCCAGGTCGTGGAAGTTGCGGTTTATTGCAAAGGGCCTGGGTGCAGGGCCCTGCTTGGAGCTGCCAGCCACAGCTCAGAGCAGGCCCCAGAGAAGAGAGGGGCAGAGAGGATGAGAGGGTGAGAGAGTAAGAGGGGAAGAGCGTAAGAGAGTAAGGTTCCTGTTACAATACAATAAATCTTTTGTGTTGAATATTCTATTTCTCACTAACCAATCTAGTACAAGATACAAATCCTAGAGCATTTACATACAGCCTATAAAAATCATTACATCACCATACTGTGTTAGATTTTAAACCCTGAACACTACTCTTTGGACCCCTTCTGGTGAGATAGTAGGGTCTGCTCTGACCCTGGGACCCGTCTGCAAGCAGAGGGAATTGTTTCATCAAAAGGGGATTACCTTCAGTCGGGCCACACCATTGTTTTCCAGTTGTTCAGTAACTAAGGTATCTCAAAGCTTGCTTTCATTTTATCTCGCTATTAATTTTCTATATTCTCAAAATCATTTGCCAGACAACCATATTTATAAGGCTTTCCTGTTTCTTCTTCCCCAAGACACATTGAGTTTGAAGATCCCTCTGCCCGAGTCCATCTCTACAAGTCACCGGAGAGGTGAGCTGCATAAAACCTCCCAAACACCAAGATTAAGCCCTGAAAAAGCCTCCCAGGAGTTCCCCACCTCTGGTCCCTCCCCTCGGGTGTTCGGGGGTTCCCCCCGTCCCAGCTGCTGGGGGTCACACTTGGATTCGGGGTCCCCCTTCTCTTCGGTGCCCGCCCTGCCCAGGCTGCTGGCAGTCCCAGCAATGCCAAAAGCTCCCCCCTCTTGGCTCTCCCCATTCCGGGATGCCGGGGCTGTTTGGGCTCCCGGGCTCCCTTCTCCCCTCATTCTCTGCTCTGGGCTGCAGCAGCTCCAAGGAGTCCCCCCTGCCCCTCTCCAGGCTCTTGAGGCTCCCGCCCATGGCGGCGCTCCCCCTTCTCTGGGCTCCCCACTTTGGGCTCCTGGGGCACACAGGGCTCTGCTCCTCCAGGCTGCCTCTGCCGGCAGCCGCCACCGGCACCTCCCGATGTCCCCCCAAGGGGCCTTTTCCGCTCAGCCTTGGACTGCTTCATTCTCCAAACATCCCCGCAAAAACCCAATCCAGGCACCCCCCGGGATATCTGGGCCGAACTCCCCCTCCCCGCTCACCTGCGCGATGAGGGGGGCGATGATCCCACACGTGGGGGCTGCGAATTCAGGCCTGGCTCGGAGTGGCCGCGTGCTTCCCTCAGCTCAGCCTTGATCCGCCTTTGCCCCTCCTCTTCCTCCCGCTCCTCCTCTTCCATCCCCCCTCCCGCTCCTCTGTGTTATCTCCACCTCCTTCTCCTCTTCCATCCTGCCCCTTCCAACCCCTTTCCCCCTCCTCCTCTCTTACCTCGCCTCCTCCTCCCGCTCCATTCCTGCCCTTCCCTCCCTCCTCCTCCTCCCCCAGCAGCAGCCACACCCTCGCTGCCCTGTTCCCGCAGCTCTCGCAGCCCGCAGCACGAGCGGGGATGGAGCCGGGACAGGTTGGGATGGGCAGCGCGGGGCTCTCGGCTGCTCCCAGCCGCTGCGGGCGGGGGGAGCCCGGCCCGGGCCAAAGGAGAGGCAAACTGGGCAAACTGGGGGCTGCACATCCAAACTGGGCCTTGCTGGGGACCCTGCCTGGCCACTGCCAGCCCTTGGGGCGCCTCTCGGCACATCCGCCGGGGGGGAACGCACACAGGGCAGGGGGATCCCAGCAGTGGCAGCACTGCCAGGGACTTGGCTGCGCTGGGATTGTACTGGGAGTGACTGGGGCTGTACTGGCTTTGTACTGACACCATACTGGGATCGTACTGGGAGTGACTGGGATGGTACTGGGTTTGTATGGACATCATACTGGGATCATGCTGCTATACCAGGGCAGATTGTGATCACACTGATGGAGACTGGGATCATGATGGGATCATACTGGGATTGAGTAGGAGCTGGCGGTGAGCAATTGAGACCATGTTATGGGCAAATGGGATATATGGGAGTGACTGGGATTATGCTGAGGGTGACTGGGAGCAGCTGTGAGCAACTGGGAACACGCTAGGAGCAACTGGGAGGAACTGGGAGTGACTGGGTGCATGCTGGGGGGATTGGAAACTGCTGGGCTTATACTGGGATGAACTGGGATCATAGTGGCAGTTAGTGCCACTACACTGAGGGTGGCTGGGAGTGCTTGGGAGCAAATGGCATCGTACTGGAAGGAACTGGAAAGATGCTGGAGGGAACTGAGGTACACTGGGACATGCTGGGAGTGACTGGAATGAAAGTGAGGGGGAGAGCAACGTGAACCATGTAGAACAAAACTGGTTTATTCTGGCAGGGACTGGGAGCACACTGGGGCCATATTTGCATCATACTGGGAGGGCCTGGACTAATACTGGGAGGATCTGAGAGCGACTGGGAACACACCCTGCACATCATCCCCCATACTGGGCATGACTGGGGGCATGCTGGGAGCAAATGGCATCATACTGGGACTGACTGGGCTGATCTAGGAAGCAACTGGAACCATGCTGGAGGCAGCTGGGACCATACTGGGAGAGACTGGAAGCAACTGGGATTATATTGGAACCACACTGGGAGCGCTGGCATGTGACTGGGATCAAACTGGAGCATACTGGGATCATACTGGGGCTGAAAGGAAGCGACTGGGATCACACTTTGGGCTACTGGGAGCAGCTGAGAGAAACTGGGACCATGCTGCAAGCAAACTGGAGGAACTGGGAAGGACTGGATGCATGCTGGAAGCAACTGGGATATACTGGC